>NC_133931.1:142194558-142913933 GCF_031877795.1 Strix aluco
TTCCTGACTACTTGCTGACCAAGCAGAGAGGTGGGGGGTTGTGGGGGCAGCTTCTTAAAAGTTTCTGCTTGGAGATGCTTTTCTTATGTGGAGCTTCTCCAGTCAAGGGGCATCTGAAATCCTTCTGCTGAGAAGAAGCAATAGGAGCAAACCCAGCCCCAGATGAAGGCATGTGAGAGAGAAGGAGGAAAATTTAGATCTGGGAGTGAAGAGATGGATGAAGAACTGTACTTCAGCTACCGTTAGCCTGAGGCAGGGGCATAGGAGGCAGAAAGCGGTGACTTTGCTGCCAGGGTTGTCATACTACCTTTGGAAGGCAACATGTTCACATCTATTACAGACAAAAAAAAAATCTGCCTGTATTGATGTATTTGAGGGCTCAAAGAACCTTTCTTGAATGTGTGTCCCCAAAATGGAAGAACAAGTAAGCGGATACTGCAGTGGTGCATTTCTTACTCCTGAGCCTCATTTAGTGTGAGCTCTGTGAGGGTCAGATCCTCAGAACTATCCAGAGGCCCAAATATGCAGATTAGTGTTTTATACATCTCATGCAGATGCTTTTCTGCCTTACACTGTTGTGAAAATCCAGTTTCCCCTCTTCTGTACCTCCAAGCTGCCTCTTTCTACAGTGAACCTCTATTTGCTCTTTGGAAATGTCTCAGGTTTATTAGTTGCAAGTCTTTACCTAGGCACAAGATACCTACCAGTTTGGGGTTTATTTGAGAAGAAGTCTGGTATGCTGTTCAGATGGCTGCTGTTAAAATTCGATATCAATACTGGTTAATATGTGTCTAAACATTAGCCATGTCTTAATCCTTGTGCATGGTACTTTCAGCTTGGAAATTTGGTCAGAATACAAAGTCAATAAATGCACATAAAATGACTCGCTCGCAGCCATCCTCCATCTTTATCCTGACCTTGAGCTGTGGGAAGGAGACGTAATTCTATCTTCCTGCTCAGTCAAATCCTTGCTTCAATGAATTTGATAGCAGGCACTGAAAAACTAGATCCATGAGAAAACTGGCTGACTGCCTCGTCTCACTTTCCCCACCCTCTGTGCAAGGGCCACACAGCAATATCTTATGTTAGTGCTGACCTGTGTACCACAGCAAGGAGTGAGACGCCCCATTGGCCATAACCAACTTGTAGTGCAGAAATAGTCCTCTTGTTTCTCAGTCTGAGCATCAGATAATGCTTTAAGTAATCTATAGACGTGTAAATTAATTAAGCTGATGCAGAAAAAGACAGTGTTTTATGGAGCGTCTGAATTTATTTTTTTAACCCTTGAAGTGGAGAAAGTCCGACCTTTCTTTTGTATTGGAGAATACTTGCTCAGTTATAACAATAGTGCATTTCTGTGCACTGAATTATTAAAAGGCTGTCAGCATTCTTAATATAGGTATTTTCCTCATCTCCTTTATAATGATCATGCATCACAAAGTAAGTTTAGGAAATAGGGCGGCTGAGAAAGTAGTTGCTGTTTGTTTTTAAAAGCAAGCAGTGACTTATTGACAAAATAAATGGAAATAAGCAGATGAGGTTCAGCCTCAGCTACATCAGCTGTAGTGCAATTTTCTTAATATTATTCCAGATACTACTAAGGATTGCAGGTTTGGGGCAAAAAATAAATTATAGTAAATAGAGTGAACTTTTCAAATAAACTTGCAAAGTATATGCCTGCTTATTCCTGCTCTTGCCAAAACTAAAAATAAATCTCTGAGTTGCTGCTTGGTGAATCATTCCCTGCTATTGTAGGCTGGTCAGTCTGGACCTCAACAAAGATTATAGGGAGCACCTGCAGAAAATGATCCTAAATTGGAAACTGGAAAAAATGCCTTGAAAGCCTCAAGACTTTTAACCTCAGATGTTAACTCAGGATATGACTTAAACTGAACTGAAAGAATGAAAAGGGGACCTTACTGGTTTGGGAGGGAAAGGGGTCTTTTCTGGGGTTTTGCGTTTTGTTTTTAAGCTCTGTCTCCACTGTAGTGCAACCAATGATAGTTTTATATTTGAAATATCAAGTCTCTTGTCCATTAACAAGATAACCTCATATGTGGGCTAAAATCTGAAGGACAGAACTCCCAGCCTTGGCCTGGCCAGTGCAGCTGAATGCTTCACGTTAAAAGCCCATGTTTAATTTAGCTCATTCAAACATCTGATATCTAATTGGGAGAAAACCGGTTTCAACTGCAGGTATAAACTGGAAGCTCATTTTGCTGCCTTTTGGGATCCTCTCTGGCAGAGCAAAAGAAAGAAACCCAAACCTGGTATTTTCCAAGATGTCTTTTAAAAGCTGGGGTGAGAGAGGGTTGGTTATAGAATGATATTCGAGACCATATAATTACACCATTTTGAAAAACAAATCTTTCCCCTTCATCACTAATTTATTGTAAATAAGATGGGAGTCCTGCTGGCTGTGATTTTTCATTTCAGAATAAAACATAAGGGATAAAGTTGCTCAATATTATAGACACCAGAAGTAGCAAAGTAGTTTATCTGTTTATCCTTAATGACACATCTGAAATTCACAAATAGCTCTAAGAAACAATATTAGGAGACAGTCTTCAACTAAAGCGTATTGATTATCAGCTGCAGCTTACGAATTTGATTTACTGCCCATTTTATCTAGATAAAGCGATATAACATTAGATAATACGTGTTTGGGAGATAGCAAAGAGCTTTCCACAATAGCTGTAAGGCATGATTTTAAATGAAAAATTTACTCTGGTGAGTAATTCTCATCAAGTCTAGACATCATGTTTCATGTGAGTAAAAATGAGTTAGAATGTTTTTTCAGGGTATTATTAGTTACCAGGCTATCAGATGGTTTGGGTAGTGTGAAGCAGGCTTGATTCTCAGACGCAAGCCTTTTATGTGGCATGAATCTTCCCCTGCCTGTTTGCAATGCCTTGGGTCTTTCCCCTGATCCAAAGTTACCGTTTATCATGGTAGTTCCTTTTGCACTATGGAGGTAAAAACCATGATCCTCTGCATTACTGAAAGTAACCATACCTAGGTATGTCTGCTGAAATGAAAAATTAGAGGTACTGTGCATCCTTGAACTTTGGTGGCTCTCTGTTTTTTTCTTTTCACCGCTGACTTCCATCCATTTTGCTTTCCAGGTCTTTGTTGTATCCTCAGCCTGTAAATGTTTGAGCAGATAAACTGTCCACTGATCTCACAAGAACTGCCCAGTGACAGGAGAGTGGGCAGCACTTCAGTGGCCAAGGAAAAAGGAAAAGTTACAATAAAACCATTTGTGCATGTGCTTCTGGGAACATTCCCGCTCAGTTTTATGAACAGGAGCAGAACTGAGCCTTAGTCTTGGTTCTGGAAATGTCACTACCTGAGAAACAGAAGGAGCCTCATAGTCTGTACATCCTTGGTTGTGTTTATCTTGGCATGCACTTTCAGTGACAGAAGTTTCCAAAAATCAAGAGTTGGTTTACCTGTCCTGTTTAACATCATAGGTTCAGGACTTGGAACATGATGTAAACTTAAAAGGGAAATCCTGCCAACAGTACTTCCTAGAAATGCTGTAGCTCAGACCTCTGCAAGGAGGAGGAGGAGGAGAAAAAACATATTTTCTGGCTTCTCTATTTTTGGGTTCTTTTCTTGACATACCAATGCTATAGCAGTCTCCTTGCTAGACCCTAAAGCAGCTAGAAAAGTAGAATTTATGAAGCAGGCAGATGTACAGAATATACAAGGCCAGAATTTTGCAATGGCTTTCTCCTGGGGAAGAGACAAACCAATGACTAGACATTACACTGGGCATTCAAAGGTGGTTTAATTCTTCCTGCAAGGCCAGGAACCTATGGTTTGTTCCTGGCTCAGTTCTCAACTGGCTAACAGTAGCTATGAAAATGCCTCTAGGTAATATATTAGCTATTGCAGGTGTTAACTAACATCTGCCGAATTGCATCTGAAATGGAAAACGGTGAGAAAGTGAGGATTCACATTAGAACAGCAAACGTTGCTGACCATGATTGAAAGCAGGTTTGAAAAGATGAGGTCCCATTTTAAATAATCAGTTGAAGCACTTAAAATATTACCTGTTATTGTTCTAGACAGCTATTCTTCCTTAATTCATATGTTTTTATTTTTCTGCTATAATAATTTACCTTGCAGTTGCCTTTTTAATGAGTGTATATTACCTCTCCAGTTTTATTCATGGGTTTTCTCCTTTTTGTGCTGGACAGAAATTTGTCTGGGCTTGTCCCCTGAAAAATGTTTCCACAAAATTTGAAGATATTCCTATGACCTATGCCTAAAACTAAACTCAAATTAGTAATAATACCTTGCAGTTGTGGAGAGCTCTGAAGAAGTCAGCTCACCGCTGAAGACTGATCCTTTCATCTTCCTGGGAAAAAACCATGCATCATCCCTACTTTAAAGAAAAGAAATTCAAGATACAGGGCTAAAGTAAGGCTCATAAGTAGGTACCTGAACAGAATGATGCATCTAGTCTGAGACCAGAAATCAGGCTATGGTGAAACTGCCTAAGAAAACCAAACTGTGATAAGTGGCGGCAAGAGATTCAAAAAGTTTCAGATCCCTGAGAGGAACCTTTGGATATATGGGAGTTTTAACATCACTTAAACTTACATGTCATTGCACAGCTACCCCCAGGACAGTTACTGATGCTGTGCATTGTAAACTATGGCTGGAACTTTAACGAGAACCACAGAGGCAGGCAGAAGTGGAATTGTAGTTGTAGTTGTGGCATTGGCATCCTACTTGTACACACAGGAAAAACCATTTAGTTATAACCTGAGATGTGGATTTGAACTAGTGTGGTTGTATGAGTATGTGTCTTCCCTCATGCAGCTGCAGATTTCCAGTGTGGTCAAAGGGTCACGTTGACAAAAGCATTGAGGTGTCTGATTCCGCTTGCTTCAATGGTGTCTCAGTACCTTTGTGGATCTAAGCTTCAGGAAAACCTCTTAGAAACTATCAAAATTGTACTAAGATGGGGAAGTTATAAAGGTACATTTCTGGTTTATTTACCAAGGTTGATAGAGTTAACAATGTAAAAGAGCTGCCTAATAACATGTATTTTTTATTCTGTATTTTCAGCTGTTTGTGCTGAAGCAGTGTAGCTCCTTTCTCCCCTCCTCCCTGGTATATTCTTGCTTTCCAGCTGCTATTTGATCTTTCCCAGTCTTGACTCAAAATTATTCCTTACAGAACCTCTCAGTGAGGTGGTTTTGGCTCAGCCTCGTGTAGCATTTCGACAGAACCATTGTTCTTTTGTCCTCCACCTCTAGATCAGCTTTTACTGCTAAACAGCTTCTTTATAAAGCTCAGCGAAATCTTCTCTCATGCTTTTTGTCTGCGTTGAGAACAAGACCAAAGGTTGAAGATAGTTTTAAATCCTGAGGTGTGTGGAGCCCCCCATCCCTCCCTGTGTTTCGGTGTTAGTTACTGCTTTGGCCTTTGCCTGCCAGCCAGGATGGGGCACACACTCACCCAACACAATACAAACCCATTTAATTAAGAGCTATTCAAGCTCTTTTTTTAAATGTTTGCTTCAACAAATGCCCGTGTCAAGCAGCAGTCATATGACACCTTTCTTTCAAACCCTGCAATCCAGAGAAGAAACCAGCAATACAATTTTAACTCACTTTTGGTTCTGAACTGTTACCATAAACATCCCCAGCTTGTTCTCAAGACTGGGGAAAGGTCACTTGCCAAGGCTTTGCTGGCCTTTTATGGCATTTGCATGCTTTATAAAGGTTTCTAGAAGTGATACCAAGAAGTGTCTGCTATGTGGGGAGAGGCAAAAATGGCAGTGCAAATTGGGCTCCTTGAGATTGGTAACATGCCCAGTGTGTGCTAACAAATGGGGTATTTTCAGGATGTATGTGACACCCAGCCTTTGGTATCTGCACATACAATGCCACCTGCCAGTATGTGTGAAGGATTTGCATTTAGGCATGGACCTGTGCAAATCAACATAGGCCATTACATGCAGGAAGCATTTTGAAAATGTTGTCTTCCTGTCTTGCTTGGGGATTGTATCATCAGCTGGAGTGTCCCTGCATGCTCCGCGTGACTGCTCAGTGGCACTGTACCTGAGAAGGCTTTGACTCTACGACACCTCTCCTAGAGCACCTTGGTAGTCCCTCCAGAGGAAACAGGGCTTGCTCAACTGGCAAAATGGAAAGTAAGAGCTACTGCTGGAGGAGTTAATGCCACAGGGATCCTGAAGGAGCCTGTCTTAATTACTGTTCTTTGACAAATCAAAGCTACTTGTGTTTTTCGCTTGTGGGAGTTGTGTTGGTGTTTCCTATTGCTGTGACAGATCCCCCACCTGCCTTCATCAACCTTTAAGTAGTGCAGTAATATCATTTGGATATGTTTGACAGATTTGAGAAGGAGTGTCATTCACTGAAGTCTTGACTAAAGAATGAACTTGTGGAGAAGATCCATTTTTATGTGATAAAATAAAGCTAAATGTATGGGGAGGAATCCCCCTGTCTAAGGTCCATATCTGTTCACAAACACATCCATGAAATTCTTGTGAATGAGAGCTGCAAGGTCTTATCTGAAGATGCAGCTGACTATGGGGGACTAGATGCCCTTTCACTCCAGGAGGAAGCGGTGCATGCTCTGAGGGACCTTAAACCTGAGACTCATTATCCTTGCTAATGGATCAGATCCCAATGTGTAGGAAACGTGCAGACTTTTCACTCACATAATTGGTTTAAGAAAGGCACATTGACAGTCCTGTTTTATGCTGATGGCAATGTACCATTGCTGTGCCATTTTGATCAGTCTTGCTTGTAGTGTTTGCTCATTAGGCCAGCTAATTGCTCTCTGCTTTGGACAGCTGCTCTGTTACTCTGTGCTGTTAATCTTCACTCTGAATCTGCCCAGAGGCTATTAAAAATATGCCTGAGAATGAAGATGCTTTGCTCTCTCAGGTAGTTAGAGAAACCTGCCCATCCAACAGACTGGGACGATTTGCAGCCTCAGGTAACTCTCCTGACAGAGGTAGTTTGAGTCCCTGCAGGCATGAGGGAAACATGATTGAGGTAGCCACCTTCCTTAGTAAGTGCTTTAAATGTCAGGCTAGATATCTCAGTGCTGTTGATGGGGCTCAAAAACTATTAGGCAGATTCCAGTGAGAGAAGTCCATGGAGAGCTATTAACACAAAGATGGAGTTGTAACCTCCCAATGGGAATTTCTTGACCAGAAAGCCTTGATCTCTTGTCAGAAGTGGGAGAGCATAGCAGAGGAAATATGCCATGTTAGTCTTGTTCAGGAGATAAGGAAAGGGAATATTTACTATCAATTACTGTCAGAGAGTACTGTACTAGATGGACGTTTGATTTGACCTGGTAAAAAACTGTCTCTCTTGGTATGAAAACATAAAAGCAAGTCCTATGCACTTCTGTGGAAGAAATGGTGCTGGCTCCTCTGCTCAAGAGGGGATTCTGGACTCTGGAGTGTGCCTTTATGAAAGCATGTCCCAGCAGAAAGAGAGAACATGAAAAACTCCTGTCCCCAGGACTTCCACCTGAGCCCAGCACCTGAGCTTTGAGGAGTCCCAGCCTGGAACAGAGTCCGGAAACTAAAGCTCCTTAGTGAATCTGGGCTTTGCTAGCAGGCCAAAAGTCATGCATTTTATTTGTGCCAGAGCAAGGACCCTTTACAGAAGTACAGAAAGGTCTGCATTTGTCAGTGCTGATTTCTCTATGGTTCAGACCTAGCAGGCACCTTTTGCAACTGCTACAACGAGCTATATCTTTGCTATATTTTATCTAAATGCAGCTGTACTTTTGCACATCATGTACTAATTTCTAGGCAGATAATATTTGCTAAATGCTTTTGAATTCCTCTGAATGGGAACTGCATGAGCAGAAGGGATGACCTTTCTGTTCCTAGGGGTGAATGAGTGCTTGGCAGGAGTTCCTGTGCCTGCACCAGAAAATGAAGTCTCTTTAAAATGCCTTGTCATATTCAGCATTTGAAAAAAACAAACAAGCCAGCTCCAGGCATGTGCAGGGTGATATGGCATGCTTGTTTTCTGAGCAGTTAAACTGTCCAATGTTCAAACAATAAAATATTCACAATTACACAGCAATAGACAATGTCCTTCCTGCTGTAGGGAGGGGTTGATGTGAATAGCTTTTCAATCACATCCTTTGGGAGGAACTTGCATCCTCAGCCTCCTTCCCAACAGAGACATCCAAGTCTGTCAGCTCCAGGGGCTTTCCTTTTGAAGTAGATGACAGGTTTTACACTCCCATACTTTCTAGTGACCCTCCAGATTTTAAACTCACCTACCAGGTGAAGTATTTTTTATGTCAGTTATGGTGTGCCCTGTGTCAATGATGATCTAGATCGCCCTTGTAAAAGTTTAATCTGCAAGAAGAGTGAGAATTTTACCTGTACAACTCCAGCTGTGTAAGGCTGACCATTGCATAGTCCCTTTTGTGTATACATAAAATTGCTTAACTTTTATCATTTCTTGAGCTGGCACATAGTAGCTTCTTATAATTTATGTTCTTTAGAAACAGCCTCACTCTGATAGAGACTGGCTGTCTTTGTACACCATTGTAACAAGCCCCAGGAAAAAAATAACTAAAAATGCTTCTTTTGTCATAGGTACTTCAGGATCTGTTCAAAAAAAGAAAAAATTTCCAAGGTTTTGGGGTTTGGTTTTTTTTTTTTTGAGGCAACTACAAGTTCCTCTGGAGCAGGGCTATTGCAATTTGCATGACCAGCTTCAGGCAAGGAGGTCAACCGACTGTACTATAGAGGTCCCCTCTTTTTAGTAACTACTGAGATATTAACCTATATGAATTGTGAATCCCAGGCTCAATCTACTGCTCACACAAGTTTTTTCTCACCCTTTTATCAGTTTGAAAACATGCAGTTTGCAAGCTTTATTTGTTGGGCACTGACAATAGCTGCTGTTATTGATTCTGATTCTCTGTCAGGAGTGATCCTGCTTGGAGGATTTAAGCTTTCTGTAACACTTACAGCTTTTGCTCTTCGACGCATCAGTCTTAACACTCACTTTGCCCTCCGAGGTCCGTAGAGGCATGCTGAAATTGCAGATTGGTACTTCAAGGGAAAATACAACCATGGGATTCCAAGAGGTTTTGATCAGGCTTTTAATTATGCTAAACATAAATATCCTAAAGCTTTATTCATTAGGAACAGGGGTATAAATGTTAATTTTTGTGTTTGCAGGCCTTCCTCTTGAGACTGATGACCCAGCTAAGGACACGGCTTTCACAGGTTTTCTAAAGCTGTCTCCTATCCACAACTAATAATACACTGTAGGAATAGCTTAATTTAGCTTAAATTTAAGAGTACTGTGTATAACTAAATTACAAGTAAGATGAGCCTATAATTTTATTGAATTCCTTGGGCAGGGAGAGTTAATCTGATGTTCTTAACACTCATGCAAAAGTATGTCTGCGTGCTCAAGGCATTACAAGGGACAAACATTTCACCCTGCCAAAAGTGATGAAGGGAGAGCTTTAAGAAATAGCACATAGGCCTCTCTGCATTTCAATATATCAGCCTTGTTTTGTCTTGGACCCCGAGCAATATCAGTGGGCACCAAAATAGTTTTTAATCTCTGCTCTGTCGCCTTCCCTAGTAACTCCATTCACATTGTGTGGTTGCTGCTGTCTTCTGCTCAGCTGTATGTAGCTGCTAAGGCATAGGTGAAAGATCCTTCGGTCTCATGCTCTCTAAATTCTGAATTTTCTATGTACAGCTCATATGTGAGAGGAGCTGACTCTTTCACGTGCTACGTAGCTCTGCTTTTTGCTGGTTTAGAAAAGCTGATCAATGGATATCTCCCGCACTGTATTCACACACGCTGTCAGCTCCACAGAAAGTGATGGCATGCTGCACAAGACCAATACCTGATCAATGGTCTGCTTCTGAAAATGTCCAAGAAGGCACCTGAAAGGGGGAGCCAGAAATCTGCAGGGATAAGTCCTTCTCTCCCCCACTCAGAGCATGAGGAATACAGTTCATTCTTCGTGCATTTGCAATGAGCGCTGCAAATGCTGTTGGGTTTGCACTGTAAATTGTGTCAGGGCTGAAAGGTTGAAGGAAGTAGGAAGACCAGCGGCTGAGGAGTAGGACATAATGTGCTCTGTGTTGGTTACAGATGCAGCAGGGTAACCTGCCAGAAAGGAACAAGGCGTGACAGTGTGTCTTCAGAAGTGACATCCATTATAAAACAGGTTTGGATGTAAATATTTATGTATGTTGTATGCTCTTTGATGGGCAAGCAGTCTGATTTGGTGTGGACAGAGAAAACAACCCAATAACAAACTGGGAGAAGGGCTGACACTCATTCTGTGTTTTATTGTTATTTTCAGTATGAGCATAACTCAATGCCTATTAACAAATCCTACACTGGCATTTTAAGTAGTGATGTACTAAAGCTGATCCTGATCCGTAGCTGTTAGATGAAAGAACATTTAATTTCCCAATTGAGAAAAGCTGCTAATGACAGAAAAGCTTTCTTATTGTACTGTTGATATCTGATATTCAGTGGAGTATAACAACGGCTTCTGCTGGCCTCAGCCACAGTAGAACAACTCTGAGGTTTTTCTGCTTTTGTTCTCCAAGTTTTAGACACAGAAAAATCTATATTTCCTGCTGCTTCTGGAAAACAAATAATTACTGGTATATATGCTGAGACCTTTATTGTGTTTTTCAGACTATGGCATCACTATGGGTCACAAGTGGTGTCCCCCAGGGCTCAGTTTTGGGGCCACTCCTGTTTAATGTCTTTATTGATGATCTAGACGAGGGGATTGAGTAAGTTTGCAGATGACACCAAGTTGGGTGGGAGTGTTGATCTGCTCGAGGGTAGGGAGGCTCTGCAGAGAGACCTGGACAGGCTGGAGCGATGGGCTAAGGCCAACTGCATGAGTTTCAATAAGGCCAAATGCCGGGTGCTGCACTTGGGCCACAACAACCCCCAGCAGTGCTACAGGCTTGGGGAGGAGTGGCTGGAGAGCTGCCAGTCAGAGAGGGACCTGGGGGTGTTGACTGACAGCCAGCTGAACATGAGCCCGCAGTGTGCCCAGGTGGCCAAGAAGGCCAATGGCATCCTGGCTTGTATCAGAAATAGCGTGGCCAGCAGGGACAGGGAAGTGATCTTACCCCTGTACTTGGCACTGGTGAGGCCGCACCTCGATTACTGGGTTCAGTTTTGGGCCCCTCACTACATAAAGGACATTGAATTACTTGAGCGTGTCCAAAGAAGGGCAACGAAGCTGGTGAAGGGTCTGGAGCACATGTCGTACGAGGAGAAGCTGAGGGAACTGGGGTTGTTTAGTCTGGAGAAGAGGAGGCTGAGGGGAGACCTCATCGCCCTCTACAACTACCTGAAAGGAGGTTGCAGAGAGCTGGGGATGAGTCTCTTCAACCAAGTAACAAGCGATAGGACAAGAGGTAATGGCCTCAAGTTGTGCCAGCGAAGCTTTAGACTAGATATTAGGAAGCACTTTTTTACAGAACAAGTTGTTAGGCATTGGAATGGGCTGCCCAGGGAGGTGGTGGAGTCCCCATCCCTGGAGGTGTTTAAGAGTAGGGTCCACATAGCGCTGAGGGATATGGTGTAGTTGGGAACTGCCAATGTTAGGTTGATGGTTGGACTGGATGATCTTCAAGGTCTTTTCCAACCTAGACGATTCTGTGATTCTGTGATCACTGGACCATAGGACTATACAGCCAAAGCAATGCTTTGAGTGTGCAGCAACCACCGTATGTATTTTTAAATGATACATATTTGACTACAGGATCCAGAGCTGTTATGTTTAGAGAAAGACATTTCCTTTTAATTTGGAGTGTGAAGGCTGAGGCTGTAATGTATAAAGGGCATGGGATTAAAAAGTTATGTCTTCCACAGGAACCAGACCTGAACGGAATGATTTCCTTGTTACTTGGGAAATAAATTATTAAATTGGATAAGTGAAATAGTCCTCTCATGAATCAATAATAGTTTAAAAGAACAAGAAAAAACATCCAAAGGGTAATAAACAGTCAATTTTCTGAGTGCAGGAAGTGGCTCTCAGTGAATAGGCAGCGGAGGGTGAGGTGACAAGACTATAGATCATTCAGAATAGTCAGAGTTTAAACTATGATCTTAAGACTTGGCAAATAAAATGGCAGATGAAAGTCAAAGTCAGTACAGTGATAGATCCAGGGAAAACAATCCTTACAATGAGAAACTCTCCAGAAATGATTACTGTTCAGTAAAGAGAGCTTGAAACTGGTGTGTTGGCTATTCCAGCAAGAATGCCAGCTCAGTACTCCATGGTAGTCCAGAAAAGTAAATAAAATTTGATATTGATAAAAGATTTATCAATAAAGGAAGAGCAAGCAAAACTGAAAACTGCAAGCTCATGATGTGACCACAGTTTGACTGCTGAAGGCAGTTCTAGTCCTTATTTCAGGGAAAGTAGGGTAGGGCTAGAAAAGGTATAGAGAAAGATGAAAAGATCATCACAGGTTCGGAAAGGTTTTTGTTCAAGACTAAATTAGCCAGAGTTGCTTTGAAAAAGTTCAGCAGAGAAAAGACCTAACACAGCTATACAAAATCATGAACAGCAAAGAAAGGTGAGCAGGACACCATTATTTTCTCCCTCTATGCAAAAGCTTGAGAAAGCTGGTTTAAAGCAATAGGGAAATATTCTTCACAACCAATGAATTAAGCTGTGAAACTCCTTGTCATAGGGTGTTGTGGAGACAAAAAGTATAAGCAAGTTGAAAAACATGTTATGAATAAATTTGCAGATGAAAGAAATCCATCAAAACCTATTCAATACAAAGATATAGATTAAATCTCTGTCTCAGGTAGTGCCCAGCTAGACTGTTACGGTCTGTGAGGATATACTGCAGGAAGTATAATTCTGTACTCGCTTTATTCTTACAATTTTATTCCTAAACATCTGCCAAGGACTGACAGAGGCTAGCTGCTGGCCTGGATGGACCTTTGCGCAGATCCAGTGTGACTGTGCTTGGGCACCATAAATCTGATTGCTTGACAGGCAAATACACTGAAATTAAGTTTATGTGTCAGATAGTGCCGGATGATACGTGCTATCTTATAAAGTCCCATAAAAAGTATACAAGCAATCTATCATTCTCTTGCAAATATATTGCAGGGAGCTATTATAAAATGGCATGATGTGCTCATTATCTAGGCTCTATCAGACCACTGGTACTAACTCATTATGGTTGTATTGCCACAGATTATATTATTTTCATAACACAGGTCATGGCAGAATCTTGGCGCCAGAACTTATGATAGTTTAAAAGGTTATTTCTCAAAGTCAGATGGTTACTTTGAGATCAAGGACTTGCTACTGATTGGTCTGGTTTAACAATAAATTAATATACACCATCTTATAAATTAGGATATGACTAAACTGCAGGCCTGAGATGCATTAGAGTTCACTGTTTTAGATGAATCTCTGAAAATAAAACATGATTTCAAAGAATTAAGAGTTTACAAAATATTGCAAACCTGAATTAATTAATATTCTGAACTTATGTCTTAGAGATGGTTGAGAAAAGGATTTTTTTTTTCCATGATTATAGAGAAATCCAGACTAAACAGTAGTTTATAATAGAGATCAACCACATTTTCCCTTCATGTAGTACCATTCATTACCTGAGGAACTCAAAGTACTTTACAATCATGAATTAGCTAAGGGCTATGAATTAGGCAGAGACTAGAGTAACCTCTTTTTTAGAATGAGACTTCACTGCAGAAAATTCACATGTTTCAAGAAATTTCCCCTTCCAAAAGACACCAAAAAGTGAATTTTGTGAAGACAGCTTTCTCTTATATCCATGTCTCAGCTGTGTTATATTTTCACATTATTTTAATATGTTGCACTTTGAGTTAAGAAAAGACCAAATATTCTACTAAAGGGATATCTGGTGATCCAGTAGAATACTGTATTTTGTCAGAAAAGACACCTTTTTGTAGCTGTGGTTGAGTTCAACTGTACTTCACTCTACAATTCTGTTTCTGCTGGCAAACTCCACTTCTGCAATTGAATTTCCAATGAGTTTGTGACTCACAGCAGTGCCACCTTCTGAAATCGTAAGCACTAGTTTAGAAATCACTCCTTTCTCTGGAATATTCCCTGTAGATCAAGTTTACATACTCGCAATAGCAAAGTCATTATTCACTGATCAACTTACATTCCCTTTTGGAAAGGGGAGAGAGCGTATGGCTTTCTGGGGAAGCTGGAAGCTGGCAACTCAGGTGGAGCAAAGCTGGTGTCTGCTTCTGCCCTTTGCTATGAGCTACTGAAAATGGATGTTTTGGCTCACCTAGAGGATCAGTAACTGGAGATGTTTTAGCAAACAGGCTTTGGGGTTAGAGACAATGAATCACTCTACTTTAAAGAAAAAAAAAAAAAACAACACAAAAGCAAACAAAATAACCCCACAATGAAACTTTCTGTGGAAATGGTCTGTGCGCCTGTGAAATGGCTTGTGAATGTAAACAGTGAATGTAAAGGAAGGGCAAGGAGGAAAAGCTGGAGGAGGGCATGGAGGTAAGGCTAGTCCTGGGCAGCCATATACTTCACTTGCCATCTGCCAAGTTTTGCAAAGTGGGTGGGAAACATGGCTTCCTAGCAAATAGATGGGGTATTTCCAAGGGACATTAAAAGGCAGGTGAAAACAATCCCAGAACTTAACATTGCCAGGCACAGAGATGGCAGGGATGGCTAAAATGCTAAATTCTGACTCTCTTTTGGCAGTTCTGGTTTTCAGGAAAAGCTGAGCTTCTCCTTGAAAATTCAGTCCCTTTAAACTACTTTTCAAGTTGAGTACCCACATCATGAATCACTGCTTCTTGCATTAGCTTGTGATCAACTCATATTTGTACATCTGTTTAAATGTCTTGGCGTTTTCTGTGGAGTATTTTCCACAAAGTACCAAGATATGTTTCAATGTCTTCTATTTTAAATGAAGAACATTTCAATGAAGAAAAGCAACAGAAAAAAAGGTGCTTTCAGAGCAAGACTGAACAAAGTGTGAACCTATCCCTCTTTAAAATCCTTTTCCTTTTATGGTGTGACTACTTTATGCTCTCTGTAAAATGAAACATGGAATTACTCATGAGAATAGGCAAAACATTCAGAAATGAATCACAGTATTTTCAGAGAGTTACAAACAGCATCCTTTAGGATTAAAAATCTTTTATAAATAACAACTGACCACTTGGCTTAAAATCTTTCTCATAATCCAGAGGCCAAGGGGTGCTTCACAACTGAGCTTTACAAGATTCTTATATAATTTTTTGAACTTTTTAATAAGTTTTAGACGTGCAACTTTTGCTGCCTTCCATTGGGAAAAAGGAGTGTGAAATTCCCCTAGCCATTCTTGAAATTTCCTTTCTGTGTTCCTAACCCCTCCAGTTGACCTCAGATGAAGCAGCCCGCTGACTTTAAGGAACTGAAGGAAAACAGGGAGAAGGCTAGTTGGTTCAGAACCATGGGGATATGGCTGTTAGGAAGAACTTTGCTTTAGTATGGAACTTACCAGGAAAGTGGTGCAAAGACTGCATACAAATGACAGGCTGCAGTAGCAAAACAACTAGGACAGCGAGAATTGCTGCAGTCTGGATGAACTGCATCACAGAAGTAACTCAATGAAAGTGAAGAATGACAGTAATTTACCAAAGAGTCTATATCCTTAATGAGTGTAAGGACCCTATAATTTTACTGACAATGCATTTGATGTACTGTTCTCCAGTTTATTGCAGAAACAGCAGGAAGTCTCTTTGAAAGCAAAACAACAACAACAACAACAAAAAAACCCTGTAGATTATGTAATTAATGATTATGTCTTCTGTGTCCAGGCCTCTGAGTCCTTTTCTTCCTGAAGTTGCTTTTTGACCTTGGTGACCAAGAATGCCATGTTGGTACTTGGAGTCCCTTAAACACTGTCTCATTTTTTACCCACCAACAGTGCTATTAAACTGTTGCATAAAAGGCACTGAATCAAGAGTAGCTTGGCCTGGGAAGCAATACTTCATGTCTGTTCTGCATTGATGAGATTGCAATTGGAGCATGCATCCAGATTTGAATCCTTCAGGCATTAAGAAAGAGGGAGGGTAAGTAAAGGGAGTCTACAGGAGGTACTTAATATGCATGAACAGAAGCCTAGAAAGCATGATATATGAGGACAGACCGAAGAAATTAGAGTTTTTTTAATCTAGAAAGGAAAAGAAAGAGCAGGAAACGGTCTCGAAACACCTATAAAATTGCTGCAAGAAAGAATAATCTGCTTCCTGTGTCCTTGGTAGCTAGCGCAGGGAGTAATAGGTCTGCACTACAAAAAGGGAGCTTAGATTTGACATTTGAAAAAGCAAAGCTTGGAAGGCTTGCCTTCACCATACATGGCTTTAAGATAAGGGCCTCTTTGAAATATAGCTGACACTGCCTTGGGGCAGGAGGCTGGAGCCAGGGAGCTCTTCAGATTCCTTCCAGCCTTCCAAGCAGTTGGTTGTAAAGAGAGAAATAATGGCTGGCTGTCTCTGTTGGCTGTTTTATGGACACAGGAGAAGCAGTCTCACCAAGGAAAGAAATTTATACTAAGCTGATCTTGCTGAAAACATTTGTTTGGTCCTGGGAAACATGCTGAATGATTGCAATCCCGTACCCACCTTCACAATACCTGGTATGTATTACAGGGAGGTACAGTAATATAAAGAAAAGCCTCTTACTGGGGATGATGTAGGATCTTTCTCAGCAGTAAGATTTGTAAGGGCTTGTAGATGCCAAAACTCAGCTCTTTCCAGAATGACTCTGAGGAATGCAGCCATCTGGCCTTGGGGAAACTGAAGTCATAAATGACTTCTGCAAAGTGCATGGTAAAAGGAATTAGTAGCTCTGATAAAGAAGTAGTAGATAAAAGCTCCATAAGAACTGGCGAGCACAGATGTTTCCAGGGTCCAGAGCAAACCAGCATGGGGAGGATTCCAAATTTCATGCCAGCGCATGTGCTTTACTCTCCCAGCACTTCTCACAGTGTGCCCACAAACATTTACCTTTTCCAGCCTGAGCTGAAGCCAATCGTTTCCTAACCAAGAAAAAATGCTGTTCAGATAGTTTGGTCTGCAGCTAGAGAACCCTAAAGCAGGCATGAATCAACATGAGGGAATGCCTCAGCTCAGCCCCTTGCAGCAGTCCCTGGATGCTTCCTTTTCACAGCGGGCAACACAGTGCCCACCCACCCTGAAGCTGCACAAATCCGAGGAGACAGCAAATATTCACATTCACATCTGTCAGCAGCAAGCACAGCCTTGGAGCAGTAAATCTGCCAACTCAGATTAGCGATTAGCAACAAAGATTCAATGATTAAATAGCACCAAAAGGCTTTGGCTGAGAAGTTTCAGAGCATGGAGCAAGAGCCAGCATTTGCTGGCCACCTGGTTCAGCAGGAGGTTCAGCTGTTCGCCTAATGTGGCTGGGTCTCCTGACAGCAAGACAAGGAGAGGCTCTCACGGCTTGCTTGTCAACAGGTTTCACAGATTTCTCACTTTTTTTTTGTGGGAAAAGGAGAGCAGGTTAAAAAATTGTCTGGGTAAACCTCTGTCCTGTCCAAATACCAGAATACCAGCATCTTCAAATAAGACTTCAAAAAATGAGGGAGAGGAGTTGCTTGCACTATGAGTGACAGTCCAAGAGCAAGCCAAAACTGTGAAGTGGGAGGGAGCTTGCAAAAGAGCCTGTCCCTGGAGCAGGGAGACCAAGGTGCTCCTTAGGGAGAACAACATCAGCAAGAAGAGCCTGCTTCCAGCTGCTCTTGCTGTAGCTGATGTGGAGTTGGTCTAGCTTCCTTCTAGACAGAAGGATTTGGGCATTGTCCTGGTGCTCGCTGAGGTACACCCCTGCCTCACTCCTCCCTGCCCCTCTACAGGAGATAGGAGACTGGGAGTAGCCTCTCCCCTCCAAAGGTGTTTAGATTTCAGTTTTAAGCACTGGATGGAGAAATTGCAGGAAAAAAAAAAAAAATTGCTCCTTAAATACCCTGACTATAAAGTACAGCCTATAAGATACAGAAACCACTACATGCAGAAATATTCATGGATAGACACTAGTTTTTTATTCAGAGTCACAGGAATACAAAAAAAATTGTACATGTTTTTGATAGTTACAGCTTGACAGGTCAAAAAATCTCACTGTCAGTGGGAAGTTAGCATGGTTGTGTTGCCAGTAAAATCTCACATGAATTGGCTCTTATTTTTATGCCATTTAACATTTTTCATCAGTCACATGGAAGAAAAAATAATTCCCGGTCTTAACAAATACTGAAAACTTGAGCTGACACAAAGACTGGAGGTAGCGGGTAAAAAAACGAAGACGACGTGTCATGGATAGAGACCAATCTGGGTCTTGTGGTCACATCAAACAACGCATACAAACAAAAATTAATTCTTACAGAGATCGTAGGACATCCAGACCATGAAGGGCAAGCCCTCTTCACAAGCTTCCAGCGGCCAAAATATCTACTGTAAACCTTGATGTGTTAGCAGGAGAATGGTGAGAATGAGTGGGGAAGGCATACTGCCTCCCTCATTCCACTGGTGTAGCCACTTCTAAAAGAACATCTAGTTCATTTATCTGGGAATGATTAGAGAGAAGACTGATGATACAAGATCATACAAGAATGATTAAAGCACTGGAAAACACACCTCATAGCGTAAAACAAGAGGAGGTCAATCTATTTAGCTTAACAAAGGAGCCACAGCATGACAAAACTTTGATCTCAGGCTCCTTGATCTAGCAGATGAAGATATAACAAGATCTGGGACAGGATGGCAGCAAACCCAGATTATAAATAAAATGTAATTTTTTTATAAAATCATTGCCATTTTAAGATAATAATAGAATTATTTCTAGAAAAGAGGCTCTAGTTCAAGCAAGAAATTGCTAATGAAACCTCTTAAATCATGGTATATATGAAATCAGATTCAATAACCAAAATAATCCCTCAAAACAGATAATCTATGGGTTATTAAGAAAATTTTCCACCACTACATTATTATTTCATTATATGTTACAAGCATGTCAATGGACTGTCAATAAAATTCATGTTTCTTTGTAGTCAATACTACACAGCTATGTCCCAGAGAGAAAGTCTCTGTGCTAAAGGGGTTCTAAAATAAATTATTTTATGCCCTATTTTGTAGATTAAGTAATTTGACCAAAATCAGACAGGAAACCTGTGGCAGAAAACGGATTTGAATCTACATAGTCCTTAACACTATCTTAACCAAAATGTCATCCACGTTTCACTGAGACATCTGCTGATGTTATGTGCTTACACAGTGAGTGCCCTTCGTAAGATCTTTGCAATGCCCACAGGCTGGTTGCTCACGCCTTGTGCCGCAAAACGGTGCTGGAGGAGTGCAGAAGGAAAGGGACAAGGAATACTGGCATGTGCACACAGTTCATGGGGAAGGCATCTCGACCATTGCTGATGGAACAATCCTGATAGGATTTCTGGATAGGTGTTCCTGCTTTTTATTAGAGCCTGCAGAGGACAATAAAATAATATTTACATAATGTGAATTAGCTATTAACCTGCCAATGCCAGATACAGAGATACAGAGTTGGGTGCATGGGAAATGCAGGTCTGTGCTGCTGATGTTCACAAAGCTGAGAACATTTGCAGGATTTGTACTGCTCTGAAAGCACTTGAAATGCAGCCCAGCAGCTATGTCTCAGCTCACTATAACCACAACCGCACTTTGCTCATGGGAAGCCGTTGCGTCAGACTGGCTGTATCTCAGCTTTGGATGTACACTGCAAGGTGCCCTATGGTCCCAGTCCCATTACCTCCCCAGCTCTCTCTGTGTGCGCTGTTCCCTGTGCACTGACAGCAATGAAAGGGGATGGGGCCAGAGGGGCTTGGTACACAGTGAGGGCTCGCACCAGCTTGCCCCCAGCACAGCACATCTGATGTATTCCCAAGGCACGGCCTTTGCAAGTGTCTTTAACCCATCCTGAGATGATAACTGCTCCAGGTCTGTCCTGTGAGTATGGACAGCCTGGCACATACCAGCCCTGAACAAGGCAGGCAGGCAGCAATGCAGGAAAGATTTTTCACGGAAAATTGAGCATTCTTCAAGAGCTGAAGGGAACCGGTTTTTGCTGACAGCTATTCCTAAAAATATTTAATCTCTTTAGGTTTGAATTTTTTCTCCGTCTTCCTTCTTCTCCCTATTTACAGAAGAGGAAATGATTCTTCTCTGCCTCTGTTTTAATTTTTTTCACCCTGCATTTTCAGACTGCATTTCTAATGAAGAATATTTTGAGAGGGGTGTTTCTGGATGGGGGACGAAGCAAAAAGCCAGGAGTTTCACTTGAAAAATGGAGGCCCGTTGTCAGAGAGCTCTTGTACAGCTAGTATTGGAATGTGTATATACATCCTCGGGTCATTAAGTCTGTAGGAAAAAGTCACCCAGACTTGGTGGCTATTCCTTTGGTGGAGACATCCATATGCTTCATGGCTATGTCATGCAGAGTGGCAAAGAGAAGCCTTTTCATGTCTCGTGCCTCCAAACACGCACGTGAACACACACACACATGCACGCTCAGACACACTATGCTTTTCCTAGCGTCCTAAAGAGTCGGCTGGTGCTTTCAAGTGTTTATGTAACACCGTCATTGCTAGTTAATGCATTGGAAATGCTGAACAGCAATTAAATAGCAATTAGTAAGCTGAATGCTTTATTGTGGTCATAATTCCTTTCCATTTTACTCAGCAACGGCAAGAATGTCTTGGCTGCGAGCCAAGTGATTGCTCAGAAGGGTGATTATGCATTTCAGTGGCATCCAGAGGGTTAACTTTCCTGATTAAATCCAAAAGCCAGCGAGGAAGAAGTAAGTCTGTGATATGCAAGGCAGAAGTCATTACTATCCTAATAACATGTTACATATGGACAAACATTTTGGAAACAGTTCTGCAGTAGAGGACCCACACTCCTCCAGTCTTGAAGCTAAGCTAAGGGCTTTTTCTTCCCTTCTATGATATTGCTTTTTTATTGTTTCATACTTTGAACACTATCTTACGAACTCAAAAAATTATGGCACTTATTTTCTTATCTTGTTAGGATAAGCAACAGATGACAGATTGTGGACACACAAAGACCCTTGTCTATTTGATCCTGTTGACCTCTCCAGCATGTCCTGTAACTACAAGAAGGCATATCACAAGCTGTTCAGCTGTAACTAAGCTGTAACTAAATGAAAATAAAAGAGCTAAGGGTAGCCAGGTGTGGTGCCAACCTTTGGTCATGTGCTTTTGTTTGCAGTTGGCAGAGTCCAGGCTCAATTTATTTATCTTAGTCACTGAAAATTGTATCTCTGTATTTAATTGTTGTCGAAAGGAAATGGGCATGTCTTGTGGCTCCTGACTGGGTTGGGAAAAGGTAGTGGTCACCTTATATTAAATCTAAATTTTTTGCTGCAGGACTGAGGTGCCATCCAGGCCAAATTTGGAGCTGATTATCACTGGAGTTTTTAAACAGTCGCTAAAAACTTTAACAGAAGTATAGCTACATATAAAAGACTTCTTCAGTCGTATTTCAACATTAATCAGAATTATTTCTACACTACAAGTACTTTTTCAAATAGATGCAGCACAATAACACACACATCTGTGAGGTATCACTTTTGTAAGCCTTCACAAACCTGGGAGATTTCTTGTCTAGGGATGCAAGACTGGCTGCTAGTTTTGTATCTAACCTAAACCTAACTCTCATTTGAAAAACTTGCTAGTTAAACTAGTTAAGAGAACTTGGAGTATTCAGCAATGCTTCTATACAGACAGTGCCATTTTAAGACTACATGATAAACCCATTTAGAAATTATGGACAATACATATACCCAGTATACTGAAAACCCTAATTACTAGGTTTCTCAAAAAAGTTTCTCTATTTTTGTCTGTCTTGTTGCTCGTGTTGCTCCTCCACTTTTACGTCTGAGGGCATGATAAAGGAATGAATGTATCTGCAGAAGTGCACTTGGTATGCCACCGTTGAAGGTAAAGCCTTCCTGGTGGCTTCCTAATCTGGACAATAATCAAAGAATGAGAATACATGTATTTTAAGCAACTACTCTGACTGTAGAATGTAGAGAAGGATAGTAAATAACAAGCACAGCAGCATTACATGTATTGAAAGTATGGTAAAAATCAGAAGGACTTTGACTTCAGGAAGCGGCGCTGTTTTGTGAGAGAATGGTCACAGTTCACTCTCAGTATTACAAAATCTGCAAAACTCTATAAAAAGAAAGACAAATTCAAAGATAGATTAGCTAGTGTGACATTGCACTCCTAGAGAGCTTGATGTCATTTAGGTGTGTTGAAATCTTTATTAAGTCTTATACTAAATAGGTATACATTTGGAACTTGCTGACATGACAAAGTCCCTTCAGGGTACAAGCAGAAAAGTTTTGCTTATGTGTAAATCAACAAAATCCCAGCCAGTGATTGAAAAGCAACTACAATTCACTTCAAAATCATGTCAGTCAGAGAGGATTTACACCTAAAACATTTCTCCCAAGCTGTGAGTTACATCTGGCTGTGTAGAAAGCCCTTTGCTTCTTCTAAGAAGTTGTAATAAACGCTGCAGCATTTGAATACTTTGGCACAGGTGACATTATAAAATAAAGGTATTGTTTTCAATGTAGTCATATCTGCTGGGATGTCTTATGCTTAGAAAGTAGGCTTTTGGATATTGTTTTCATTTAGACTGACTTTACCGCTGCTATTCAGATGTATTACAGTATTATCTCTGAGCTTTCCTTTAGTTACACCGAAACAAAAAGATCAGGCAAGATACTATTAGCTTCCATAATTTTTAAGAGATCGCCACCCAGTGGTAAAAGAAATTAATACCATTTCTCAGCTCCGGCAGGCAGCATCAGTGTGCATATCAATGCTTAGAAATGACGATGCAGATTAAAATATAGTCATAATAACACATTCAAAGCAAATATTAAGAATCATGCAATCAAAAGAATTTCTTATTTTAGGGCGGACTAATCAAGGAGGTAAACCATTTGAAATGTAGATGACATAGCTTTCACTACCATACTCTGCTGTAAAAGAAACAGCCCTAAGTAGGTAACTTATTATTTGAACTACTGACACTGGTTATTATGAAGACAAGAACCACCTGGACTGCACAAGTCTGACTTATCACCATTCAGAAAACTCAATAGAAGTGATTGCATTAACACGTCTACTTCTTTAGCTGGCTGGGTTTCAAGTAGCTAAGTCTCTTAAAAATTAGCGTGCTATTATTTAGTCACAATTTTTCTGGACTAATAAATGTTACTTGTAAGCTGCATGATTGCAATGGAAACGGGATTCCTCATAGGGGGTCCTGGACAACAAGTTGGACATGAGCCAGCAGTGTGCCCTTGCAGCAAGAGTCCAACAGTATCCTGGGCCAGAGAATGTCACATATGAGGAAAGGCTGAGAGACCTGGGACTGTTCAGAGAAGAGAAGGCTCGGAAGGGTCTCATCAATGTGTAAAAATATCTGAGTGGAGGGTATACAGAAGCTGGAGCTCTTTTGAGTGGTGTCCAGTCACAGGACAATTCCATAGAATCATAGAATGGTTTGGGTTGGAAGGGACCTTTAAAGATCATCTAGTCCAGCCATCTCTGTGATGGTGACTGAGCACTGGCACAGGTGGCCTAGGGAGGCTGTGGCATCCCCCTCCTTGGAGACATTCAAAAGCTGTCTGGGCATGGTCCAGGGTAACTGGCTTTAGGTGACCCTGCAGGAGAGTTGGACCAGATGACCTCCAGAGGTGCCTTCCAACCTCAGCCATTCTGTGATTCTGTTGTAGGTAGCCATCTGGTTTGTCTCCATTTGCCACACCAAGCTTACCAAAAGCTATTGCTTAAAAGTGAGTTCTTGATTCACAAAAGGAAACTGTCAACTTTAAAGTGCTAAAAGAAGGGAGAACAGGAACTTCACATGCTATGTCTACATAGTGGTCGATGTGTTTAGTCCACTGAATATCACTTTGCAGTTACTTTATCCATTCTTATTTGCTTGCCCTTTCAAAAATATTTTTTGTATTCTATGACAGAAGTCAGAAAAACACAAATTTAGCATCACTGATTCTTCTGCAAAACTGATACTGTTACGTCACTTTTAGATTATCTTAATGCTTGGGATCACAACTAGCAATTTCTTTAAAGTCATCTTTAAATAGTATTTTCAGACCAACTTGATTCTGTGTTCCACAGTAACATTGGAGGGCTCTGCGATCATAAGGCCTTCTCTGGTCCCACATTATTTACTGCTTGTAAAAGCCGGCTATGCAGAAGGAAAACATGGTCTTCAGGAAATACATGTTTAGGTGCAGCTACAGAATCCACCATCAGAGGTGGCCAGATCCTGGCCTGTGGTGTGTCCCTCTCATGTTCCTGGACTTCATGAGAAGTAATTTCACCCAGAACTTCTGCAGGCTGTGATCTGCCACCTAACAAAAGCAAGGGCGTTTGGGATCCTGCCCTTTGTGAAATGCAGTGTTTACATAATCATTAATCCTCTCCTGTTTATCCCAGTTTTTTAAAATGTCACTCACAAGGTGGGGGACTAGTCTCTAGTTTCACATGATTTATTCAATGAAAAAAATGCCAAAGAGCAACTTCTTTCTGGGCACTTAAACAAAGAAAGTCTTTTATGTCACCAGTGATCCATGAACCTTATCATCACAAAATGTTCATGTTAGTAATTCATTGCGATGTGACCAACTGCATACATCACCTATTGCAATCAGCTCCAAAGACAGAAAAACACACACATACAGATGACTTTCCCCTCATTCTCTGGAATAAAGAGCCTCCTGCAACCGTATTGTTCCCTGTTTTGAGCCAGTGATCCAGCACAGACAACCTTGGCTTGTGTTTCAGCAAAGACTGTTCTCCAAACCACTGATACCAAGAGGCTTCCTGTTGAGCAGCAAGGACCAAGTGCCTCTCAGGAAGCAGACCCAAAGGAAATTTCACATAAAGATTGCTGGTTTGTAAAAATAACTTTATCTTTCAAGACAGTTTACATACTTAAGTCCAACTTCTTCTAGTTGCATTGGAAGTCAAACCTGAAAGTAAGCTCCAACTCCAGCCACTCCATGAGTATCAGAGCAGACTCTGCTCAGGATATGGCACTACCGGTGTCACAGTCACACTGCTATGGAATGTAGAATTCATGTCCTGAAGATACTGTGACAAAACTAAAATATGCGATGCTTTATCATGCATGACATTAACATTACTCAGAGTTGGAATATGTTCATAAAACCATCTAGCTAGGTATGTGTCTGCTTAAGACCTGGGAGGAATGCCAGATCTGTATTTTCCTGCTTCCTGTTGCTTAAAGGAACAGGGTGCAGTTGAAATTTGTTGTGTAGTGAGCAGTATGCAGTCCTAAAGAGTGTGGGAGATGTAAGGCTCTACTGCTCATGGGTGCATACAAACGTGTGAAGATTATATTAAATTATGACTGTGACCTTGGTGCAAATGAACACTGGTTGGGATTAAATTCTAAATTCAAGGAACTAGATCAGCCTTGTTTTAACAGGATGATGGTTAGCATGTTAATTGTTTTTGTTTTTAAGCTGATACAGTTTAAAAAGTACAAAAACTAGAGGTAAACTGGGCAGCAGTAGGGAATAAAGATGCAAAGCACCTCAATATCAGTGTATTATCTGTACTCTACTCATGTAGCTGTTGCTGGACTAAACTGCCTGATTTATGCACCTTGTAATAATTATGCCTTCAAATTGATCACACAATGGCAAATCCTTGATTAGTGTAAAGCTTTACTTGGTGAAGGTACCGTTTAAAGTTAATGCCCCAGTCCACTACATGGACAATTTATACATCAAAAGCTGCTGATGCTGGCTGCCTAGGATGTGATGTTGTCTAATCATATTTACTAGACTATCTTCTCAATCATATCAAGGCCTCACATGCAATTTCTTTTCTGCAATGGAAGCTCATGTGCAGGTTGCTGCCTTGACTGATACATTGAGGAATGAACCACTGACCTTGGAGGAAAAAACCTCAAGGATCTATGTGCTGCTGCAGTTTGAGCTGCAGAGTTAACGGCGTCGTAGCTGTGAGCTGTAAAATGCCTCTGTGAATCAGCACAGATGGGATCTGTATCACATACCACAAGGGGTTTGCACTTCAGTTCAACCAAGTCTGCCTACTTCAAGCAAATCTGGCCAGGAGGGTGAACTGGTGTGTTTCAACTTCTACTGGTTTAATGACTAAATAGCCATGAACAACACTATTGAAATGGTGTCTTAGTGTCTTTGTCTTTACTCTCATTTCTACGGTTATTGCAGTAGAAGCCGTGTCAGTTTGTGACTTCTAACCTCTGTGATGTGACAAGGTTATTAATCTTTTTGTCAGCTTAAGCCATGTTGGGAGACTGAAACAGAAAACGAGGATCAGCGTTCTCTTCCAGCATCCTCCTGTGTTTGGGTATGTGTGCATACTTTGCTACAGTAATGACAATCATATTTATGTCAAGACAAACCCTTTTTCTTTTTACATATTCATATACATTGATGGAAATTTAACATGTTTAGCACAGATTTTATTTCTCTGTGTAGGAGAGCATGATGAAAATAATCACAATTTTGGCAACTGTCTCAGAATATAAAGATCTGCTCATGGGTCTAAGGCAATGTTTGGTTGTTTCCATTTAATCTGTGCAACTCCCTTGATTATAATGTGTTTATACAATTTCATTAATGTTAAAGTAATGAAATAGTGAAGTAGGCCAACTGTCTTCTCTTTACAGACCCAATGCTGCAATGAACAATCTGTCAAAGAGATAAAAACTCTTATAGAAAGTAATCACCTGACTGCAGACATTCAGGGCAGATTTTGTAGGTGTCCCATGATTGCACTAATCTCTTCTGAACATGTGGCAGCCTCCTGGTGACTTGGCAGGACAATTTTGCTGCACCCAGCTCCACCAGCCTTTGACAGGTGGTCTTCTTCATTTCACAGTAGGCTACTAAATAACTGTTACATTTCGTTACACAAATGATGAGGGAAGAATATTTCTAAAGTTATTAACTGCAGGGAAGACCCTGAGATGCAAAAATCCAATCCACATTTGGTCCATGTTTAGTTTATTTTTGGAAAGAAGGTTGAGTTTGGACTTTAGTGAGGCTTGGATGTTGGGATTGCTTTAGTTCCACCTCTGTGTGTTAGCAGAGTAAGCCAAGGCCCCAAAGGCTGAAAACATGGATAAGACATTTGTTCAAAAACAGTTCTGTTCATTTATTTCAGACCTGTTATGTTTCATGCCATGAGAACAAAGTCCTCTGAACTGAATTCTTCCCACAGGCTCTCCCTGCACTGGCTGCTCTCCCAGGGTACACCTCACTCCTGCTTCTGGCTCTCCAGGGTGCAGCGGCTAAGCCACAATTGGCTGCTCCTAAATTGATTTCAAATCCTATTTTTTCGAGGAACCAAATTCACTCACAGCTTTGTGTAGCCCCAGAGCTCAACTTGACACCAGATTTATCACTAGCCTTACTTTATTAAGACAGGATAACAAACAGCAATGGTTTACTGTCAATCAAGCAGTGGTCAGTTGTCCAGCTACCTGAATCCCATAACCCTGACACTGCAAGTCTCCTTTGTATACATTTATTTTGTTCCTTATATCTTGTAGCATATTGTTGTGTATTATTTTTTATCATGCCCTTTCTAAATGGTTACAGATTTAACCCAACCCCTAAGGAGGCACACAAGCTCCAGGTCTCAGAAATGGTGGCTACTCAGGTCAGGCTGTTTCTTTTAATGCTGTAGCTGGACTTGTCCTGGTCAGCAGATGCAATATCACAGGTACCATTTGTAGCCCATTCTTAGTCCCTGGATGGACTACAGACATTCTGCTCATTTGTCTGGTATCTGAGCCCTTAGCAGTCGCACTCTCCTCTTTACTTCAGTTGCACAGCTGTAATAATTAGACTTGCTGTTTTCCAGGCCCTTTTTGCATTGCATTAACCTATGCCTCACTGCAGAGTCTGCATCTCTAGCATTTGCAATACAAATGTACCTGATGCGTGGCCTGCAGCCCCAGCAGTACCTCTGAGAGTTGCCCGATAACCAAAGGAGGAATGCACCAAGGTCACCCCAAAGCAGTAGCTGCACACCCCAATCTCACATCTGTCAGGCGGCTTCATGCTCTTGCATGCACCCATTACACTTCCCTCTTCATTCATCATTTTTGATCAGACCTTTGGAGTCTCGTGCATCAGCAGTCAGGTAAGATGAGATGTCTGTTATACAGCAGGCATTCTCTGCCTTTGTGTACAGACTTGTTTGCATCCACTCTTGTTCTTTCTTTCTTTCCTCTGTACAGAAAACCTTCCTCTAACCAGCCTGTAATGTTTAGTACAGACTTCTACGTAAGAGCAAAGTATGATAAGGTATCTGCAGCAACAGCCAACTAAAGTGAAGTAAAAAAGGAAAGATTTTAAAGGTTAAATGTATAGCAGGAAGTGATTTAATTACTTACAGGATAGGGGGATAGAGAGCCCAAACAGACAAATCAGTGTAACTGGAATAATGACACCCAGGAAAGTACAGAGGAGAGATAAGTCCATCATGAAAGAGGCTTAAGATAACTCACATTACATCGCATTTGCTGTGGGCTAAGCCTGAACACAGGACAGCTGCCATGGCTTAGCTGATGTGCAGCAACTTCTTAAGCTCTCATACCTCGATCACGTGTGTGAGCCGTACAGTTGCAGAAATAGACACTAGATCAGTTTGGCAGAGTTCCATAAAAACATGCAGAACTTTAAACACTAGGAAAAGAAAACAGAATTTGATTCAGAAATAGAGAAAACCACTTTCTTCTGTCTTTTGTAGATTCAGTTCAAATTTCTGCAGCACCTTAACCTTGCGGTAGTGTGACATATAAGAAGGGAACCACTACAAGAAGCGTGGGAGCTGATGCTGTGAAAGCACATTGTAGTTAAAGTAATGTAAAACTAAACATAAATTTCAGTTGGGTGATGAACTGGGTGAAAAGCAGAATGGGGAAATGGGTCTTTTGGTGAGAATCAAGAATAATTCTATACTTTGGGAACCAGGAACAACATCCAGGTTTAGTGCCAGTCATGGAAAAAAGACTGTTTTCTCACAGTCTTTCCTGCAGGAGTTGATCATACACTTCAAATGTTCATTGGGTCAGAGAGCAAGCAATGGTGCTGTTCAAGGCACTTGTGTGACTTCAAGGGCTAGCTCCAATGACCAGAGTTAAACAAAGTGGACAGTTTCAAGAGCAGATGTTCAAACACTCCCTGAGTCAATGACCGAGGTACTCTCCTACAATATCAGACCTGAATTCTTTGCTCCAAATTAAGCACAGAAGAGATCTGAACATCATCTTCCTGTACCCTGAGTGAAAGCCAGATATGTACATGGGTCAACAGAGCAGAGACAATGAGATCTATGTGGGCAGCAGGCATCCATGGTCCCGCTTCCTGCTTCGTCAAAGCCAGAGCCTGAAAACCCAGTCAGAGCTGTTGCTTAGGGCAGGGAATGAGCCATTTCAGAATAAGCAGTTGTCATCCTCACCCATTCCCCTGGCAGCAGCAAGTCTGGCATTCCTGAACTGTCCTCTCTGCTCTTCATCATAGATAGCTCTGTCCTTCCCCTCCCTCCCTTTCTCCCTTCCTGTGGTAGGGAGAACCCAGACCTCTCCTCCAGGCAGCGAAATTAATTTTTTGCCAATGCTGCTAAGATGCCTTAAATTGAATCTGGTGTAAGCACAACACTTTTGCCTAATAAATATAATTTTATTCCAAACTGTATCTACTTTTATCAAAACTCACAAAGAAATGTACCATCCTCCAAAAAGGAAAAGTTTTGTTTAATTCACAGGATATTTATGAACTGTAAATTAAAAAAGTGAAGTTTTCTAGTCAAATCAAAAGGAATTTTTTCTGCCTTTGCTTCAAATAAAACTTGGAAATTTTAGAAAGAAGTGAAATAAAGGGGCACTGTCTTATAAATCACAATGAAAGAGACATAGGTGACCTCAAAGATGAGTAGAGAAAAAGATCTGTGAAAGATCACTAACTACATTAAAAGCAATAGCTGTAGTAGAAACCACTTGGTGTGAAATCTCTGATTTCAGAAAATTCTACATCAAAATCCCTCCTTTTTTAATGGGGACTCCAAAACTGGCCCCCAGCTGGAGAAGAGAGTGGTATTAAATATGCTGGAGAGTACTAGAAGGCAAAGAAAAGGCAGAAATTAGCTGTTAAAACAAAGTAGCTGCCTGCTGGGTAAAAAGTAAATGACATAAAGGGTGAAGACATGGTGACCTTGTTGCCTGGAAACATTTAAAGTGTGTTTTGTTAGTGACTTTCCAGTTGGCTGGGGTAGACTTGGCAGCCCAGTGCAACCCAGAGGTGTTGGCTGATTGCTAGCCATGTGCCGCTGGCTTGTTTTCAGTGGGGTCATTCTGCCCTTTGTATCGAGACTAATTCAGCTGGTGAAATGTGCTGCACGGGGTTTGCTGCTGCAGAGCACCTGCAGAGTTTGGCACCCACCCTGCTGCAGAGTTTTCTAGAGGGAAAGGAAACTGTGGGCTACCTGGGTGGCTTCAGGGGAAGACTTCCTCATTCTGCAGTCCTCTGGTGCTAAACACCAGAATAATCAGACTGATTAGTACTAAGCTGCTCCTCTGCACAGCATGTCTTTGCAAACCTTGGAAACTCAATTAGAAATTATTTCATCTGGGCTTGTTCTGTTTATTTATTCATTTAGCTTTTGAGCTGAAGTGCATGCCATGCTTACAAGATGAACTGATTGGGCAGTCTTGAATACTGCAACACTTTCTAAGGGAACAAATACACTTATATTTTTTTACTGTTGCAACATCTAGGATCTTCAGACAGCTTTCTCTGATCCTACTGTAAAACACACATTTCAGCCTCAAAATAAAAAGGTGATCTCTGCCTTGATACATTTCACCTCCCAGTCTTTTCTAAGAATGTGTCTGGCTTTTACCTCATATTCAGGTAAATTTTATTTATTTATGAGAGTTTATCTGAGGATGACCATAGTGACTTGATAAATATATGATCAAAAACGAATGACAAAGCACAATGATAGCACTAAATGAAAGGGAATTTGATGACAAGTCTATAATAGAGAAAGTGGAAAAAAAGATCTTGCCCAACATTCTGTTCATAGAAAACCTACATTTTTATAAATTACTGTCTCTTCTGCAAAAGAGGGTTAATCTTATTTTTCCTAGGTAGAGATGAAAATTGCAGTGTTAATCACATTGCCTTCTACTGAGAAGTACTAATGCACGTGGCTATGTGGGTTAGGTTGCCACAGGTGGAGAAATCAGAAAACAAGAGCTGGGTTATTTTCTTTGTGTTTTGTCTCCTCAAACAGGATGGTAGCAAATCTCACAACAGCAGTTTTCGCTTGCCAAAGAAGGTGAGGCATCTTTGTCTGCATCAGTAAGAACTGTAGTGGGTCTCTGAAACTCACATAAACTCAAAGCAACCCTGCTGTTCCAGTAACCACGTTCTGCTCTCCCTTCCATCCTTTAATATTCACTTCACAACTAGACAAACCCCACAATTTTATTTTCATCTCCATATCTAGAAAAGATGAGTTGGCAATGAAGCCTTTTGTATGTCCTACAGGGGAAGTGGATGCAAACAAGATGAAAAAGAGTGGTTTTGACACACCATGCGTTTTACAACACTTCCAGGACAGTTACTCCAAGGCAACTGAGCTCCTTCTCTGGAGAGTTTTATCCCAGATACTTGAACATGTGGCTTTTAATGCAGAATTCGTTAGCACTTTAAGTCATAATAACAGAAAGTACATTGAGATTCTGAAACAAAAACAGTTGTTATTGCAAAGTATTAAACATTGAGTAAAAGAAGCAGCTCCTCAGTGGCATGTAATAGTTACAGCTCTTATTCCACAAATCACTTAAAGCCACTTATAACTACTATTATTAGCTATAAAAGCCCACTTGGGTTTTATGAACACTGGAGAACTGAGACAAAAAGACTGGTTCGAAAAGAATGGTGTCTTGATCATGGTAAGTCTTTTGGCCCCCGCACAGACATGGTCAAAAGAAAAATGGAGATTATACCAGTCCAATTACCTAGAAAAATGTCTGAAGATTTAAATGCAATGTATCTAGGAAGATTTTATTTTAATTAGAACATAGCAGAATAACAGCAGCAACCTGCAGTGATATCATCAAATCAAGGCTGTTTCTATGGGAACACCACCAACTCCCAGAAATTATCGTGTCAGTTTGCCATAAATAGAAAAAAAAAGATTTTTTAAAAAAAAAGAGAAAAAAGAGAAAGGAAAAAAAAAAAGATTACAGGAGAAAGAGAATGGAGAATCCAGCCCTCTCTTTTTGATGCTTATTGCCAATATGCTGTCAACTTTTATTCTGAAAAAAATGCAGTGAGATAAAAATTTCAGTAAAATTTACACTGCTCCTGCCACATATTTGAGGCTTGGAACACCTTTTCTGAAGACTTTCTAAAAGGTTTTATGGGAAAAAACATGCAGTGCACTGCATTCTATACTGATCTCCCTGCTTCCTGTGCTTTCTACAGCATGAGTGAGCTCAAGATTGGCGTGGGAGAGAGAAATACTCTTGGTCATAGATGTTTGCTGTACTTCCTCATTTCCATTTTTCTGCTACCTCTGTACTTTGAAAGTCTGGTATGACAGGGATATAACTACAGAGAAAGAAAAGTAAGCAATGAATATCACAAACAGAAACTATTACTTCCCTCCATCTGTTTATCTGATTGCTTCCCTTTCCCAACAATCTTCCTCCCAACAGCTTCCTCCAGCCTGGTGCCTTCAGCAACCACATAAACACAAGGCAAACCACTCGAGTTCCTCCCAGGAATATCTAGAGCTGTCCTATCCCTTTGAGACTCCAGTCCAGCAGCATTTCTGCACTCTGGCACTCAGTGGGCTTGTTTCTCCGGTTCTCCTCACCACTGCGACACACTCCCTTCTGCAGAGGCAGTGCCTTTCCGATGAGCTGCCCAGGCCAGTGGCAATAGCTTCCCAGCACTGTATTCCCAGCTGTAAAATTCCCTCTTGCTCACAGTTTGTGTCTACTGTTTTTTCACTTAGAAGATGTGTGTTCTACTCTCAGTGATTCTCATTTATTTCCCCCTTAGCAGCCATTCCTCCTGAAATTATCCATTATAATCTTTTTCAGCCCTGCCCTATTGTGGCTAGTAATAGTACCTGAATGTCACACCATAACCTGTATCATTTGCTTCATATGCACTGAGAAGAAATTCTCCGCTCAGAAGTAGTCCATGATAGTAAATTATTATTGAATTTTATCTTGTTGAATGACTGAAAATAATAATGTCACTTTGGACAAAACCAGACAGTGATAGTATCAGTAACTGCTGCTGAGAATATTGACAGTGAATTTGATGATAGTCCTTCAAGTGTAATCTTCCCCCTTTTAACAATTTGATTGAAACTCCTATCTGCATATAGAGCAGCAAAGGGCATTCCCTTCCTCAGATCCCTACAATGAGTCTGAAGTACTTTAAGTGCTTTCATGGCCTGGGAGAGATATCAACCATATTTCAAAGAGAAAAAACACCTTTAAATGTCTATTAAAATGGTGATACCACCACTTGCAGAGAATATGTCTATTTGTTCTGACAGGACTTACATGAATATTTTTCTTGCGCAGTAAGCTGTAAAATATTTCAGATTTTGTTGTTAAGTGCTGAAAAGCTGAATAGGCATTTACTAACAGTATGTTTAAACCTTGGTTTCAAATGAGGCTATACCTTTCTTTAGATACAAAAGACCAAATTATTTCAAAGAAAAACTGAAGAATTTACAATAATATATCCACATGCTAAAGCTGCAGATTTATTTATGCAAACAAATCATGAGACCTGCTGCCTGCCCATCTCCTGCTACCCAACAATGTAGACTGGTCCCCTCTATACAAGCCTGATTTTAAGGACTGCAGAGTTGAACAGTATTTCAGGTTTGACTGGTGGTGAACTCGACAGAGAAGAGGGGCAGTCCAGAGGCAGAGTACAAGGGAAGTATAATAATTTGCTGAGAATAGCCAGTTATGCCTGAGTTACCGTCAGGAGCAGTAGAGACTACCTAGGCACTTGTACCCAAGTTGAAGAGATAGAAACTCGCACCTCTCTTTGACTATGCTAATACCTAAGCAGCATGTGCAACGTTAACAGCTGTGTATGCCATGATGTAGGAGACTTTCATTTGCTGTTCAGCATCCTGTTCTAGGTAAACTCTGAGCTAAATCTTGTACTTGACATCAATGCTTAAAAAAAAGAAGTGTTCAAAATAATACATTCAAAGCCCAGGATGTAGAAAAACACTCATGCTGTGTCTTTGCTATAATGTGATAGCTGAAGCAAAAGGAATTTCAGAGGGGGGAAAAATTGCTCACAAAGATCACAAAGTACCTTTCTATTTCAAGAAAGCAGCAAAGGAAACCATCCTCTTCAAACACGCTATTTGTGCCTACTAATTATTATCTTCAAGTACACTCCCCCTGGTGGGGATGAAAAGGTTATACTCTGAAAAGTGAGATTCGAAAATGGTATTCTGATTCTTGCCGTATTTCACTTTTCACCCTAATTGCAGAGTAGCACCGGCATGCTTTCAGCTCATTATTCTCTACAGAGTCCTGCTAATGGTATTTCATCTACTGCCTAATTCTACAGCTTTAACATGGAGAAATTCCTTTCAAATTCAATACTGATGGAGTGCAAACAGTAGGTCTGCCTCTCTGCTTTTTGTTTAGCCGTTCAGTAACTGGATAAACATTAACCAGCTGGATAGTGCAATTATAATTTTTTTAAGGTACTGTAAATGCTTGCAACAGCATAGTATCTGGCAGCCTCACAAATATTAATGAATGCATTCTTGTTCCACTCACGCTATTAAGAATGATTAAGTACTTTCACAGAGGTCATGCAGAAAATGAATGGCAGAACCAAGCACTGAAGAAAATCCAAAGCCTTTTTTACTAAGAGATACTTTCTAAGACATCCCACAGCACAAACAGAAATAAGCAGAACAAATACAATTAGTGGAGGAATTGACATTAGGTACTAATTATTTACTATGAGCCTGAACATACTTAGATATTGTTTCCAATGAACTCAGCAAACATCTTGCTCAACAAGATCAGGAGTAAGGATTTAGGGTTTGGATTAAAAACACAGCAAAAAGTAAACACTAATATTCCCCTCTAGGGAAATTATCTCTACTAATTATTTGTCTACAGCTTTCTTCAGTATAGCAGTCTAAACTGCATTTGTAAACATCACTCCATTGCTCTTAACAAGCAACTCAGTCACTTTTAGGAATTTTGTACTAAAATGTGTTAGAGCAAAATTAAAGTTTTGAGTTATTATTGACTCTCTACGGAAAGGACAGAATTTGTACAGATAACAATGAAAAGATCAATATTTGGAGACAAATATATAGTAATATTGCTGTTCATACATGGGAATGTCTCAGTTAATTGTGGAATTAGAGCTAACAAGTCATCAAACACAATGGCTGAGACTATTATTGTAACAGAATTTCCAAGTGCTGAAAGCTATTCAGAAGTGTAATCAAATGGCATGCTAAAAGCAAGAAACTTTTTTTTATTTCTGATCTTAAGCTTTTAAGTTTCATGCTTTTTTATTCAAACCCTACTTTTTACATTATGCACAAATGCCTTGACCTATAAGTAGTTTATGTCTTAAAAATGAATGCATAAACAATGACAAATACAAACCAATTCATATTTTCTGACAGATGTATTTGGCTTTGACCAAAGCTTAAAGTAACTTTTTTTATTTCAAAGTTAAGTATTTTTTACTTATGTTCAGTGGTGACTAGAAAGCTTTATATGTGCTTCTTATTCAAAATACAAAGGTACAAATGCTGTAAGGGACTGAAGATTTTCAGCTTTTTCTTATACTGTCTGGAGGGAAAAAAAGTGTAAGTACTTATGATGGGTATAAGTATTTATCTTGACACATGCCAGTGAAGATCCCAGCTTGCTCTACTCAAAATCTGAAACAATACACCCAATAGGAGATCTGGTTCTTCTTCCTCTGTTTGGGAGACTCTTTATCGCCTCTTAAATTGTTTCATTTATTTCAGGTATTTTTCACTTTCTTGCATGGGGTTTCGAGGATCCTTGAAGACAACATTGTCATAAACATGCATGTAGTGTAGAAAGATATTTTTAAATAAGAAATGGTCAACTATATATTTGCTAAGAATAATTATTATCTAGTATTGAACAAGTTATGAATGGGAGTAATCTTCACCTAAGTAACATGGATTTTTAAATTTGTTTTGATTTTCTTTTCACTTGTTTGTAGCAAAACCAGATGAATCAAAATGAAATTTCTCTCGCTATAAAGCATCGCTCACCCACCCACCACATCCTATTGCAGGTCACCACAGGCCATTTGTACCTCTCCTGTCTTTGATGGTCATGGCTTCTTGGTGTAGTGGGCAGAGTATCCTTCTTCCTGTTTTAGGCTAGGTTTATGCTGTCATTCATTTGTACTCGTTAGACTACACATCTGTAATCTCTTAGAAATTATAGGCTCATAACAAATTTGGCTTTCCACAGAATGGCTAGGACCAGAAATGGAAGGGTGCAAAATTTCTCACTTAGGCTGTCAAGGCTGAAGGTATGAACTGGGGTTCAGCTGTGCAAGATACAGCAAGGAAAGGAAATGTAAGAGAAAAAGACGAGGTATCGCAGCAGCCTGTGCTGAAATAAAAAGATGACAGACTGGGGCTGTTATGTTGCTCAGCACAGCCACTCAGAAAGTACTCACCAGACCAACATGAGAGACACGTTCCCAACCTGTGGCGAAACCCAAAGCAAGCCTTGCAGTTGCTTGCAACACAGTACCAAGGAACCACAGAGAATGTCACACCAGTAGCCTGAGTCTAGGACAGATGCAGAGCTTCTCCTCTTCTGGAGAAATGGATATATTGTGGGATACATGTTAAAATGTATTTGTCAAGAGTAAAAACATCATTTCAGTATACAACATATTTTTTTAATAGTTATGCAGGTGGAATGTTTGGAAAATAAACTTGTATTTATGACTATCCTTTGTAAAACATATCAGTGTTAGCTACAAACATGTTTGAGGGAAGTTTTCTGTATTTGAAACACTTCAAATAATCTTTAATAAAACCCAAGAAAGGCACATCCAAATTATTCTAATTTGGGGTCAGTTTTGTCCCTACTGCATTGCCCTTTTCTGTGATCTTGGATGCAGCTGTGAGGAGGAGGAGGAGGACTTCATGTGGGGAACCAGAAAAAAATGGGGGTTTCAGTGCACCAGCCTTCACAGAGCTCCTTGCAGTTTGTACGGAAATCTTTGGCCTCTTCCACTACCACTGTGTGCTCCAGAAGTGCCTTCATTCCAATTCAGCATCGGAAAGGGAGCACTTCTTTCCTTTTCACCTATGCCTCTCAAAGACAAAAGAGAAAGAGGGGACTTTTATAATTCCTAGGCGTGCAGGCCCGTGGGACTCTTTTAATTAATGCACAACAGGTTTCTGTAACTACCACTAGCCAAGAGGCAAGTATTACGTGCTTCAATGTATTAAATGTATGCAAACCATATACTGCTGGTAAAGTTGATTGTTTCAGACCAGACCAGTGCATAAACTTCGTAGCAGGTCAGTCCAGCTTCACAGCTGGAAATGGTCACTGTTGGACTGTACAAATTCTGCTATCACTATGTGGACCTCGTTGGGACGTGAAAGAAAGTGAGTGAAAGAAAAGTCATAGGAACAGGATGAAACCAATTTTTTCCAGCATTCTTGAAGCTTGTTCCTCTGAAGTTCCTTTTTGATCGAAACAGAAAGGTGGACAAAGTCCATTTCAGCATTAGCAATCTAAAATCAAATCTCAGCTGAGATTAATTTGCATGAATAATGAAAGCTATTTTCAAGTGTGGCATTACATGTATTTTTTAAAGTAAATGCTTACATTTTTAATTTTCTGGGGCACTACCTATGGCATTCTTAGCTTTGTTTTGTGCTTTGAAGTTCAAACTAGTAACCAGCTGGAAATGGTTTAGAGCTCCCTGACCACTGTGGAAGCAACTGGGGTAGATACTTAGGACTGAGAATTATTTAGTCTGCTGAGCAATCAGGGAGGATATTTTCAGAATAATAAATCAGACTCACACCTCTGGACAGACAGGACAGAGAGACCTAGAGCACAGATTTTTGTGCCTCTGCCCTGATGAGCAGAGGTGCCACAGCCCATTGGTGACTTTCCACTGGTCTCAGAGGCTGATATTGCCATCGTCCAGATCCATGCAATACTGATGTCTCCGGACTGCTTTATAATGAAGCAGGGCAATGAGAAACCTGATTTTACATTTCTACAAAGAAACAGGTTTTCCAGATAAGAAGACGGGCCTGCCTCTCAGCCACCTGAAAGCGTCGTGCGAAGGCCACCAGGCAGACAAGAACCTACACTACATTTTTAAAGTTATTCATCTGCATCCTCATTCCCGAGGCGTTCGCTGCATGACAAAACGGGGGTGCCTCGTTCCTCCAGCTGGCTGGGAGGCTGCTCGGCAGCAACTCCCTCGCCCTGACAGAAACAAGGAAGGCTCACTAGTAACGTTTCCATATGCAAAGTGCCTTGAAAAAAATCCATAAGAAAACAATTTTATTTTTTTTTTCAGGTGCTTCTAGTGCACAATCTGGGGCACAAAAAACGAGGGCGCCCAGCTGGCTCCAAGTGCAGGCCTTCACGAGGCTGCTAGGCAGAAGCACTTCGGCAGGTGGACGGCTTCTGGCATGGGGACAGGGTGGTGGCATCTGTTCTCCCTGCCATGGGGCAGCATTTGGCTTCCACAGGGGCTTTTAAAAATAGCCGGCTCCGCCAAGGCACCTGCTTGTGGGAGGGTGCGCCAGGCTGCAGCTGGACTTCACCCTCACGCGAAAACTTCAGGGGTGGGGATGGAAAACGGGGCCCGGGGGTGAAGGCCCGCCCAGTGCCTCCGCCCTGAGGAAAAGCCCCGCGTCGGCAGGCGCCGGGCCCGGGGCCGCTGTGGGGCGGCGGCACCCAGCGCTGTGGGGCCGTTGGCGCCAGAACCGGCCGGATCCGGCCGGCGCTCACCTGCCCCCCGCGCTCCCCCTCCGGTTCGTCTCCCGCTCGGGGCGGCGCATGTTAAATTATTACTTTTAAAGCACATACATTTTTTTTGCTCCCCCCTGAGGACGGGGACGGGCTTTTTTCCCCTCAAGATTTTAAGATCTCCCCCCAGCTCCTTCCCCCCGCCTCCAGCCAACTCCCACCTCCCCTGAGGGGAGGCGGGCGGCCGCCGCTGTACCTGGCGCCCTCTGCCCGGGGAGGAGCGCGCCGCGCTGCGCCGACCCCAGCGGCACCGACACGGGCACCGGCCGCCGAGCAGGTGGGCGCGGAGCGGGCGCAGCGCTGGGGTTGGGGGTGCCCGGTGCCTCCGACCCGCCCCGCCGCCCCAGTCAGCCGGCGGCGCCGGGGTCTGGGGCGAGGCGGCCGCCTCCCCTCCCCTCGCCGCTGGGGCCGGGGGCCGCGGCGGGCGAGGCGGCCCGAGGGCCGGAGCTCCCCCCGCGCCGGCGGGGGCCGAGACAACTCAGCGGAGAAACTTGCTGCCGCGGCTCGTTACGGGCCCCGCGGGAGCGGCCGGGCACCGCCGCGCCCCCGGCCCGCTCCCCCCGGCCCCGCGGGCAGCGGCCGGCCGGCGAGCCTGGGAGGGCACGGGGGCGCCGGGGGTCCCCAGGCCTTTGGGAGGTGGCTGCTCACAGCGGTGGAGGAAGCGTAGCTGCACCTTAGGTCCAGGCTTTGCGTAGTGCTGCTGCTCTTCTGTTTTTCCAAGGAAAGGAAAACGGGCTGTTCTCAAGCGACAGTGGATAGGAGGAACTTTTTTCCTAGTTCTTGCCCTTGAAATAGATGTGCTGGGATAGGTCTGCTGAGAAGAAGGGGGGTGAGTAGCAGTCAAAGCTACTGTGTATGAAATGCTTATCCCCTATTAGCAGGGGGAATGCTGGAGAAGTGTTGGAAAGAAGCTCTTAAAAGTTCAAAAATAATTAGCACGGGTAAAAATGAGGCTAAAATCTGTCACATGCATCAGCCTGTTTGCACTAATACAGAGCGACAGGAAATGTGTTGGTAGAGGGTAGCTAGAAGGGCTTTTGTTATTTATTCTTAGGATATGCTTGGAGTTTGCAAGGGCATAGCAGCCGTAGGTTATGACACAGCCTGTGCAGGGAGGAGTGGAGGAAGGGTGTGCTTGTGTCGGTCACAAAGTTCAGTTCTAGGAGTAGGAAGGACACAGTAGGCCAGTGTGCCTTTTATTTTTTTTTTGTTTGTTACTGAAAGTGGAATATTAGTAAGGGAGTTTTCTGAAAGGTAGCAAAATAAATCTGATTTGGGAGAGAAGACACTGAGATACAAAGGTTGATGATTTCAACACAGAATTGTCTTGGGACAGTCTGGATTTATGGGCTAAAATTTGAAAGTGCTTCTGCTGGTTCAGAGAGTGAAATATTGCTGAAATTGTGACAACAGTGATACCTGTTATGCATTCTGCATGAATCGAACCGTTGAACTGCTTCCTGATTCAGTCAGTATTTTCTGTTTCTCCATCTGTATGTGCAGCACAAACTCCTGTTTATTTAAGAATGCGTGTTTGTATAATCATTAATAAAGTCTTCGGTTTGCATCCTTTGTACTGAAAGAAGAGACCTAAGGAAGATGATCAAGGAAATGAATACAGCTTTATTCTGTGATGGCAGTCCGAGCTGGGGCACTTGATAGGTGTGTGTGCGTGAGGATGGTTCCTGTTCACTGCGTGGACCTGTGACCCAAAACAGTGTTCTGGCTGGAATGTGCAGGCGGTGCAGACACTGCTGCCACCCACGGCTCGTAAGAGACATTACCCAGCGTGAGGTGGAGAGATTGAGTGCTTTGCTGTCACTTACCAGCTTCCATGTACAAGGTAACATACAAGAAGCTCAGTGTGGGACCCTTAAAGAGGTTTGTGTAAGTGTATTTTGTTTCACTGATAGAATGCTGTGGATGTTTTGCTGTAGATGATGATGACAAAATGTGGGTTAGACTCATGACCAGAAAGAAATTCTGTGAGAGTTGATTCTTTGCCTGTAGAAGATCCTGGTCAAGAAATGGGGCTTAGCAACCGACATGCAACCCCTCTTGATGTTATTAAACATTTTTAAGTGTTATCTACAACATCTTATTAAGATTGAGGCTAAGTGGCATACAAAATTGCACAAAAGTGCCAGTGCCTGTACCAGCTCAGTATGAAACTTGATTTTTTTAAAAAAATCAAGGATATACATTCTGTGAAGACAAGGGTGTATAAATAGTTTGATCAGCTTTGCATACAGAATTTGGTTGCTTAGGGGCAGATGCAAAGCTTAATTCATTAGCTGCGGTGCTCAAGTCACTGCTGGTTTGGATCTCTTCCTGAAAATGGTTGAGGTGCACTTAAGATTCTGATTCTGTGATTGTACTGCACTGGAAAGAGAAACATATGACTGTATTTATCAAATCATATAGTATAACACAAAGCAACTCCCTCCTTTTTCCTCTCTCCCCATCAGTACCTCCAAAAGGAAATAGAAATAAAGATCCTGTAACATCTCAATTTCTGTTACTGCAGTACATCAGGAAGGGCCATGCTAAGATTGTGTACGTAATGGCTACTAAATCTGAATTTGCAGAAAGTATTTAGGGAACTTTCTTTTAAACAGTAAATCAAAACATAGCAGTGTCACATCTCAGTAATCACACCATAAAAGTCAGTAGTGTTTGCTGAATATCTTAACAGAACAGAGCATAGATCCTAATAGATGATGCTCTTTATACTTAATAATTTTCATGGTTGCTGAGGTCAGTATTTTGGGAAATTCATTGTCCTCTGAAAAGAAGACCTTGAACTGAAAACAGTATCTTAGTCATAACAAATAGAAAAATATTTGCATCTTTTAAGAGATAGACATTAAAAGCTTCAAAGTTGAATAACATGATTCACTGTTTTATATTCTATCTAAAATAAATATTAACTGATATTAAGTATTGAATAGTTTCATATTAATATTTTAAAATACTCTAGCTCCAAAGAGAAACAGAGCAGTGAAAAGATTGTCATCAAATTTATTTGCATGGTTGTTAGTCATAGCTCACCCATAAGAATTACATGATTTTTCAGAAGCATCTGCTTCTGTGAAAGCTTTTCTTCTCTGTGCTCAGTGACTGGGACAAGCTCTGTTCAGTTATCAAAAGTAGGTGAGACTGGACTAGCTCAATTCACCTCTCTTACCCTTAACTTCCGTAAGTTACAGATCCTGGATCTGTGTGAGCATCTGCTGCATTATTATGTGGGTATTTTATGCCATTCATTTTAAGGTCTAATAAGATGCAAAGTTGAAGTAGATTATTGCTTTGGGAGAATGATACTAGGCTCTGTTGTGCCAGAATAAAGATTCCTGGCTTCTTCAGAGTATATGTAAAAATAATATCTCAAGAAACATAATAATCAACTATAATATCCAGTAAATTCTTTTATCTGAAAGTCTTCAGTACTCACACTGAGTTACTAGTGACTGCTGTGCAGTTTTGTGGTATAGCTTTCTGGAATGCCTTTACCACTGTTCTTACAGATCTTCCTCAATTAGTCTGTGCTCTTGTACAAAGTAGTTACTCTTTCTGAAAGACCGAAGCTTTCTGAAAATTGTCTTATAGTAGCAAAACCTTAGTTGGACTTCACAGTTGCTTTTTCATCTGTGGTCATTCTGCTTCAGGGTTATCCAGTGACTTCATAGCCAGGATGAACAGCGATATAAACAGTGCTGTGTTTGCAAACAAAAAATGTCTTGGGGGCTTCCAAATAGGAGAGAAAAAGACAATTTTGTCTAAAAATACTATTATTTTGAATATGCCCACCTTAATTTGACTTCTGAGCATCATTGAGTGGACTCATTCAGTATTACACATGACAGCTGTAAAGCTGCCTTTGGATTGCTTTGAAAGTATGTGAAACAACAAAAGAATTTTCATAAGTTGTGAAAAGTGTGTTTTCATGCCTTGGTAATTCAGACAACAGCTGAAATGGATTTCCTTAAGACTACCAGAAATATCTCTCTCTCAAATAAGATCATGTATGGGGAGCCTGATTCTTCTTTGCATTGACCCTGTGTCATCTTTCACCACTGTTATGAATAGATATGTAACCCTTTGTGATGAGAAGGGTATCATTTTCTAGCCAGCCCAGGCAGAGGAGAGCAATGTAACAGCTGTACTGTAGCTACAGTACAAGTGATAATACAAAGTGAAAAGCAGAGGAAAGCTGGAGCAAAGGTCCCCCCACAAGGTAAAGTTCACTAAACATAACAGAAAATTCAGCATGAAAGTGCTTGCTCAGTCTTGACACTGCTCTTAGAGATGTCTAAGAAAGCTACCTCCTGTGTCTTCTCTGCAGCTTCTGTGTAACAGATATGCTATATCTTTTGTTTACACTGCTGACAACTGCAATGTCTGCCTTGATAAATTAACATGTTGGCTAGAAATTACAGTGCTTCTGCTTGATTCGTAAGATAGGGGTAGAATGCTTCCTTCTCAATGACAAAGTGAATGAATAGGTTTAGAGATAGTAACCCCTTTGTGTTGGTCCCTTTCATGATCTGTATACAGGTCTGTAAATGACTGCTGTACCATTTAACTTTTTCTAGTTACTATATCATGTTTTACTCTCTTCATTATAAGTAACAAAAAAGGAAAAAAGAGAAGAGCAGTATATGGTACTGGACCACAAGGAAGGTCTTGGGATCTTTTGTTCCTCCTTTGTATCCTCTTGCTTTCCTAACTGGCATAGTTTTGTGCGCTGAAAGATGTATATGCACCAGCGCTACTGGCTGCATATAAAATAGTCCCGGCAGGTTTTGGGCTTGTGTCCAAGTCAGTTACACTTTTGTTGTATGCTAAAGAAGAAAAATAACACTATATCTGTACAAAGTCTAGAGATCTGCTGTGTTGGTTGAGTAGACACATAAAGAAAATCATGAGGCGCAGAAAAGGCAAGCCAGGCGTACATGTCAGGAAAACAGAGGGTTTTTTTAGCAACTTATTTTCAGAGGGAATGTTTGCTCCTCTTGGGGATGTATGAATCACTGCAAAAATATCTGTCAAATTCTGCCTAGGATTTGGACAGAAAGTTGCTTTAATTGATCAGTGGTGTGAGTGCAAACAGCTTCACGCACGTTAGTGATGTTATTCATGTTGCTGCAACTTGTACTTGCTTGAGTATCTTCAAAATTAAACCCTAAAGAACTGACCTCACTTGTACTGAAAACAAAGGAAAATTTAGCATAAAAAATAACAAGGGATGACTTAGTTCCTAAATTAGTAAATTGACAGAGGGGGTGGAGACTATCTCTGTAGTTCACCGTGTGAGTGACAGATGTGGGGTCCAAGAGGGCATTTAATGCAGAATGAAAGCCTTTTTTAGCCTTGAAATGACTAAGTAGCAAGGAAATTATGCAAAAGCGGATTGTACAAAATATTCTTGGATCAAGTGATCATGAGTTTACATTGACTTAACAGTAGGATAAATGATGCAGTGCCATGTGGGGATACTTGAGCTTGCTCTGAACAAGCTGTACCAGGAGCTGCAAAGGCCAGTATAGCTGCAGAATGTGTGTACTGTGGTTGCTTTGCTGCTTTCCTCTGCCCAGACAGCTTTACCTGGTTGTTTTTCTCCGAAATTTCGGTCTTGTATGCTGTCCGTCATGTGAGGCTTTGTACACTGGCACTAATACTTACCAGCTCTAGTCGGGATATATCTCCTGGTACCTCCTAGAATCACATTTCTTTTTTTCAGAGCCAAATCAGCCTAGTTCGGCATTTCCTTTGTTTTTCTCAGTACTAGCAATCAGTGCTGAGCCTCTAGTATCATGCAGAGCTACTTACTTTTGCTCCATATGCAGTGTTTCTTTCCTCAGGGCAGACAACTCTGCCTTTTAAATGAATTGTCTCCGTTTGTCTTGCCTTGTGTCAGCAGCAGGCAACAGGTGAGGTGAATGGTGAAAAGAGCAAAGAAAAAAGAAAGTGGAGAGGGGGAATGGAGAGACCGGTAAACCACTAGAAAAGGAGATAAATTTTCACAGATGGAATTAAAGAAGGAGAAGGGCCAGATCCAGACTGCTAAAGTGAAAGCTGGGGTCCAAAACCAGCATAAAACTTGACACCAGAGTTGGTGGAAACGAACAAGTCCTCATCTTTCCCCTGCTTGGTCTGATGGTAGCAGATACTGGCTGCACTGGTCTTGGGAGCTGATTCTGGTCGCTGATTCCGATCTGCTTGTTTGAAGAAGGAAAATTGTAGAAAACCGCTTTTTTCCCATGTGTCTATGATAGACACAACTTCAAAAAAATCTTCTATTGCCAGTTAATCCCTAGGATTACTTTCCTTCTTCAGCAGGCAGCAAAGTAGTTGACTGTTTTTGGATTCCTAGTGTCCATTGCTTATTCCACGTGTATGTATCAATCACACTGTCCTCTCTGAATATAATGACTTTCACAAACAATTGCAACTGAAGTCCTTTAATAAGTCAAAGGGCTGAATTACAGTTTAATAAAGCTCATATTGTTTCTTTGGAGAACTTTGTTTTACTAGCAATTCAGAACTAGGCCTACAAATCAAAACATCTTTTTGTCAAGAACTTTTTTTGTTGCAGTTGCAAATGACTTTGTGATTTGTTGTTCATTGTACAAAGTGAAATCGTTGTCCTGAGTAAATGGATATGTTGGAGCCAGATATTTTGTCCATTGCCTTTAAAAGCAGCTAACAGTTTTCTGTCCAAGAAAGCATCTTTACACTTTTATGCACATCGGAAGTTTTATAAATATATGAGCTATGACACTTAAGAGGCAATAAGAACACTTTGCATTTTATTTTTTCAGAACAGTGAATGAGTTAAAATACTAGAAATGCGATATTATGGTAGTGTAGTGAGGCTTCCTTAATAACAGAGGGGTTTACATACCTTTTACTTAGAACTATGGAAGCCTTACCCTGGTGTAAAAAACATCTAAGATGACATTAGCAACTATGTAATTGAAATGGAGCAGCAGTTTCAACAGGACTGACAGATAAGAGCATAAAAGTAAGAATGTATAAGCATGTTCAGAAGTTGTAGTTTAATTTGTCAGGACATTAGGACTAGCATTTTTACCACTGGAAATAGATTTGGAAGGGAAATTTAGTAATCACAGCTTCACTGAAAACCAAGATCAAAGCTTCCCATTCTTCCTTTGAGGTGAGGATTTCTCTGGAAGCTTATTCCTGCCAGTGACCAGATCACACATTTTACACCCCTTATGAAAGGCAATTCTTACAGCATACAGTGTCCACAACCCGTGCTGGGGATGATACTGATACTGTATTGTAGGGAAGAATGGCTCATGTTGAATTGCCAGATTTATTTTCCTTGCATTGCCAGTATTAGACTGTGTTTCTTAAACTGGTAGATATCAGCCTGACGTGGCATGCATACAGGTTTCTATAAATTTATATTTTCAAAATGGAAAGCTGTGAAAATAGGATCTCTGATGAAACATCATGTGGTTGAAAGTGAAAATTTTAGAATTGAGACATGGATTTTGAAAGTCCTGTAGTCTTCTGATACCCACGTTTGCAAATTTTTTTCCTTTGACTGGCATTTGAAAACAGACATTTGTTGAGCTGTGTATAGCAAATATAAAAAAGCAAGATGCTGAATAGTGCCTTGTTTGGGGTTTCTATTTTGATGCTAGCTACTTAACTGGAAAGCAAAACTTTCTTCTGTTAGAGGAGCTGATTAAACAGCTTGAGGAATTTCTTTGGTGGAAGTCATTCTGTGTAAAGGTATACTTTTCAAATATCTATATTTATTTACTATCATTCATACAATATATGAATAACTATAAATATATTATTTATAATTATGTGAAAACAAACAATTTCATTCTCTGCAGAGACCGCAAAACTTGCAAGTGTTAACTTGAAACATCGGATTGCCTCTACTAAGAGAGCTCAAGTGCTGTTCACACTGAAACTCTTAAGGAGTATAAAAGTAAACAGTTGTCTTCAGAATGTGGCAGTGACCTTGAACTTTCACTGAGCTGCACTTTATTTAGCTTAGGCCAATGATTAACTTTGCTAATGACTGTATATCGAATTCACCATTGTTTGGCGAATATCTGTGAGAGTGAATATATCTGGCAGTGAAATAGGCCATGTCTGTCTTTGTGTGGATGATACAGTATATTTCAGGGAAACCCTTTGTATAAATGCTTTCCTTTGCAAAGTTATGTCTTTGTGAAAGTCCTAATTGCTTCTAATTTACCTCATTTGTCTTTGGACTCCTTAACTTCAGGTTAACACTACAGTAGGCATAATATATTTCTTCTTATGTGTTGTTCTTTTCTCTTACTCACTATTTAAAAGAGGATGGCAAATTCTCTTATTCTGCTCCCTTACAGCAATTAGTCTTCTATGGCAGATCCCCATGGAGCAGAGGAAGCTACACCCTGAAATAGTCATGTATAGGGACGTGAAGTCATCTGCACAGCTTTGCCTCTGACAGGAGGTTTGTCAAGACATAGCACTTTAATTTCTAGCTTCAGGACCATAGGAAACCCAGCAGAGATCTGCCCACAGCACACATGGAAGCAAGGCGTCTTCAAATTCCTGTTAACTATGCTAGGTCAGCCCTGGCCAGTTTGTTGCAGTGTTACGAGGCTCCTGACAAAATAAGAGTCATGCTGTTTTTTCAGGCAGAAAGGGGATGCAGCCCTTAGCTGGATCAAGCCTGGTGGAAATAGTCCAAGCTGGGGAGAACTTATGTTCCTTGGCTTAAATGCAGAATACTGTTACATGCTGTGAAACAATCCCACAGACCCTGTGCAGACAAATGCTGCTTAAGAGTGTTTCATCAGATATTAAATGGAGGAAGAGCCTTCAAGGTTTGTCCATTTCAATGGAATTGAAAAAGCCAGATTCTGCCTTTAGTTGCAGTGATGTAAAAGGCGACTGAGAGCAGAAATTTCTCTCAAGTTGTATACAGTCCAGGTACTGCCTGTGGAAATGGTGAAAGACTAGAGTTTTCTTAGTCAGCTGTAGAAATATACCTGTGAATATTTTAAAATATGTATGGTAAGATGGCTATGTATATGAGTGTTTGCCTTTCTTCTGTAAAAGAAGCTTATAACAGTTTGACACTTCTGCACTGCACACAAATCTCTCAAACACAGCAGAGACTATCAAGTTGTTTGTGGACAGGGTTATTTTGCAGAGGAGAAAGAGACTGTGAGGATACTCAGAGGCTCTACCTTGATTCTTGTTTTGGTCTCTAAACGCAAAAAGTCATTCACAATGAAAACAGTAGAAAGAAATGCAGCATGTGATGCTTAAAAATTACATGGTTTGATTCTGTTATAATTAAAATCTAAACTGGTTTGTTCCAAACAGAAGCTTATTCCAGGTCGTTTCCAGTTGTGTGATAGTGACAGCAGAAAAATTGATCTGTGTAACACACATCTACTCTTCTCTGGTTTTAATCTTCTCTGCCTCTACGTGTGTTGTACTGTCTTTAAAAGGTTCTGTGGTGTGCTTGTACCAGTGATTTCAGCTGTTCTTCAGTGATGTTTGACAGGAGCAAATGGGGGCACAATTAGGCTCATTGTCTACTTTTCAGATAATGAAAGTTGAGCAGATGCTTATTGATGCTGGTTTTCCTGTGTAATTTTGAAATTCTTTTAGCTTTCTGTTAAAATATAAGGAATTAAAAGCTGTAACTTGGAACAGTATAGTTAATGGAGAAATCATATTTGATTATATAAAAGCTGATTAAAAGTTAAAAATGGAATTTGTGGTCTACTTTTTTTTTCTTCAGTTTTTAACCAAGAAAACAAGACCAGTATTTTAGATAAGCTTTCCTGCACACATTTGAAATGTCTACCCCAGCCTTCACTTTGAAGCAAAAAAATCTGTAAAGTTCCCCAAAGCTGAATTATCTACTTCAGAGCACGCAGTTGCAGTGATTGCAAATCCAGTAGTAACGAATCAGTTATTTTGCAGTCCTTTCTCCAAATTGATTAAAAGGGTTGCATTTTCAATTCTAACCATGTTGTTCTGTATTAATGACTATACCACGTAAAGACCTCAGGACTATAGCCATTTAAAAAAAAAAAAAGCTACTAGTTCAGAAATATTTTTGTGTATAAGTGCATATTATGTGCATTTAAGTAATTGTGACTTTTTCCTCTGTCTTTTCCCCTTCTAGATATTATTCTAAATTGAAGGTACAGCTGTTTCATACCTTCCCTTTCCACGATGGGTGAAGGTATTTTAGCATAGTCTTTGCAGACAGACCTGTGGTGGTTCTGCTGAGTGTCAGTGTGGCAGGAGACGTGTGAGCTGCTGTCCAAAACCCGCGTTGTTTCTTAATGTGGCTCTGTGCTCCCAGCAGGACTTTGGCTTAGTGTGAGCCCAGCACTGTGGCAGTGACACTTTAGAAGGAGACCTTTGGGAAGCACTTGGATCAGAGCTTGTGTACATCTGTTAGCTGGGCAAGGTGAGACCAAATCTACATAAAAGCTTAGGCAGAGGTATCAAGTTTCCCACAGATGAGTTCAGCACAGGACTGAGAGCAGTCCATGAAGAAGAAAGATCTGCACCAACTGTCTTGTCTGACACTTCAAAATGAAAGTCTGGGTGAAGAGTTTATTTGGGCCTTCAAGAAATTTGGAGCTTGAATTCTGTGTTGATGACTGCACTGTGGTTCTTAAACCCAGCTACTATTCAAGCAAGCAGTGTGAGAAGTAAGGAACAATCTGTGACATCTGAAATTACCAGTTTTAGAATTACCCTTACCAAGAGAACAAAAAAAAGACCAATTATTTTGAGCTCAGAGAGCAATAATAATGTTCACTGACTGATGGGATGACTTGTGAGAAGTAAAACAGCTCAAAAAGCATAACTAGTCCTTGTAAATGTATTTCTGATTTGTAATTCTTCTATTTCACAAAGCTGCTGCCAGGGAGTAGGAGAAACTTTTGCTTGGTACAAGGTAGAGTGATCTGCAGTGGAGTGCAAATGGGATCAACTAAGAAAAGGAGAAATTAGGCTGAGCGTCAGGCAATCTGAACAATGACAGTTATTTGACTGTGAAAGAGCTTCCCAAGGGAAATAATACAAGCCACGTTATTTGGGACACCTAAAATTAGACTTCAGAAAGCCCTAAAAAAAAGGTACAACCTTTCTTTGGTAGGGAGGTGGACTAGAAAAGGCAGGGTGTGGGATTTTCCTTTTTTTGCAATAAATTCTGCAATTGTTGGGCCTGATTCTGTTCTGAGTTGGAAGTCAAGGGAAGATTTACATTACTTTTTGCATGAGAAAACAGGCTAAACACACAGGCTTCTCCCCTCCACCTATTGCCAGCTTTTTAAACTGTATGTTTTTATTTCTGTCCCTCAGGGTTAGTTCAGACCCCTCTCTTCAATTATAAATATGTATATTTAGAGGAGAGGAGAAAGGACATGTGTGCCTTAAGGATCCTTTGTGACATTTCCCTGTTGTCTGGCTCTTAATGGGCACTAGAACTGATCAACGCGATAATCCTTTTTTGTTTTTAATTCAGAATTTATTTAGCTTGTCATGTGCAAATACATAACCCTGGCACATTCTGAAGCTATTGTCTGAAATTGCCATGTTTTAACTAGCAGCTTAATGGGGGCGGAGGGAAGAGGCAAATGAAATACAGCCTTTAACCAAGGAGTAGAGGCCTCCAAGTAACATGTGTTGATATACTGAAAGTGTTGCAGTCTTCTCCATAATTTTCTTTAAATACAAACCACGTAAGTGAGATAGGTGCAGTAATACAAAAGAAGTTCTCATAGCCAGTTCTACATATTAAAATGTGCAGTTATAGCTAAATTTCAAGAGCCAATTTCTTTTATTAAAAGTTTGAAGATGCCTACCTTTATCTACATACAGTCCTTCTTTGCTGTCAGTGTCTGCTTGCATGAATGACAGCACTTCTTCCAAAGTCTGCTTGAACAAATAGAGCCCTTATGTGGAAAATGGTTCTTCACTGTGTAGGGATTAGATGTGATCACCTTCACACTGCAATAGTACTGGTATGAAAAAACATGAATTCGTCTGTGTGCACAAAAGCACGCTAAGGTCAGGACATCAAGCCTCTGAATTTGTGATGAGACAAAGGAAGGCACATACATGGAATTTTCTGAAAGATAGTTCATCTGTAGAGGATTTGAAACAGCATGAGACAAAAGCTATAGGGCATCTCTGGTATTTCATTCAAGGGCTGTGGGTTATAGCCCCCTGAGATGCAGTCTTCTCCTCTGTCACCAGACAAGAGGATTCAGGATAGGGGAGTGGGATACATGGTGAAGTGAACGCTTCCTCTGCACTGAATTTTGAGTTGTAGATGGCCACACAGTTTCTGGTCCTGGAACTTAGGCTGCATCACTTGGAGGAGCAGGTACAGGGACTGGTGAGAGGGGCAGCTAGAAAAGTAATCTGATTGCACTTCAGATTGTGACTTCTGAATACCAAGAGCCAGTTCCCATTTCCTTTCTCCCACTGCTGCTCGCCTCCAGTGTGCTTTACCTCCTGCTGCCATGCACATGGTCTGCCACAGAAGCGTGGGTTGTATTTTTTTCTAATTTGACTAAGAGCATATTTCCCAATCTAAATCCTTAATGAAGACAAAAGGCCTGTATTGCAGGGTAGGAAGATACTAACCCGAAACATATTATTAGCAGGGAAGACTCATTCTCCTTATGTCCGTGTTTTTGAATGACTTAATTGAGGAAAAGAGATATCTTCTGATAATAGCTTTTTGCATAGGGCAACAATGAGGGTGGAATGGTGGAGATGCTGTGATGCTGGCTTTCTTGGAAAGCTTCATTAAGCCATTATTAAAGTGATTGTAATCATTTCTGTTACAGACCCAGAGTGCTTTGATATGCTAGTCCTGTACATAGCGATCTCGCAAGGGAGAAAACAAGTGTTGCAGAGGCTCTGCATGTTTAATTTTTGATCGATCTCCCATCAAGTATTTTACAAGATACAGCAGAAGGAAGATACTCAGTTATTATCTGGATATTGTTCATGTACACTAGGTAGGAAGTGGACAAGGCTGCACGTACGTTTTAACTCTGTTGCCTCTTCTAATCTATCCCTAACAAAACAGTTAAGTATTCCCCTAAAGACTGTAACTTGCCTCATTTCTGTCTTGTTTTCCCTCCTGAAGTTCTCCAGATTTAACTGTCTCATCCCTCCTGCTTACACAGATGATACTTCAATTACTTGAACAAAAGATTTCAGACAGCTGGAAAAGTATGGAGTGCCTGCTTTTATAAAAAGAAGGGAGGGGTGAGAGGAATAGGGCTTGGGAATTGTGGTCCTTTCAACTTAACATCAATTTCTAGGAAAACAGCAAAATGAGTATAATGATTCTAAATGCTTAGAGGAGACAGGAAAACAAATTATCATCTACAGAGATGTATAAAGAGCAAATGTGTCAAATCAGTGTAATTTCCTGCTGAGATAAAGCCTTACAGAAAGGACAGAAATAGTGAATGTCATATTTTATGTTATTGTAGGGCTTTTGACACTGTTTCACATGATGTTGTGAAGAGTCTCAGAAGACAGCCATGACATGATGGACATAAAACTAGATGTAAAGCCTCATCCGGAACATTTATCCAAGAGTCACTATCAAAATAAAAGAAGTTATCAAGTATGGCTTGCAGAGGGCTCTCTTTGGCACTGCCTAGTACTTTCATTTGCAATTTTACTGATGAAATACAGGGGTTGCTTGTTAACTTTACAGATTACTTCAGATTGAGAGGGGATGAAGTCATGCCAGGGTCTGGGTTAAAGATGAAAGCTGGTAAGTGATGCACTGTCATTCTGCAGGAGAAATAAAAAAAAAAAGCATATAGCTTTTGTTGGAAGGTATAAATCTTTCTCGTCAGAGTATTACTAAAGAATTGTGAAAAGTTAACATTTAAAAATGGCAGGAAAAACACATGACTTTAATACTTGAAATATCTGGTCCTTATATGCTGTCATTTGGTAACAGAAGCTTTAATGTGTAGGATTATATCTTCGTTTATTATTCAATCACATCTTTTTTCTTTTTTCTTTTTCCAGTGAACCTTACAAAGTTCCTTACTCTGTCCTTAGCTTACTCTGGCTTAAAGTCAACAGAGTTTTTGTCCCAGCAGGAGTGTCTACGTGTAGTTGACTGTGATTTGTTCTCTGCAGAATTGCATTTCAGGGCTATGGGCTAGATTAAGGCAAGGCGTAATAGTTAAATCTGGACGGGAGGGCATCTATGCATTTGGTACTCATGGCACTTGTCCAGATCTGTGAGCTTGCTCTTTAGATGAATGTTGTCGTCAGATAACTATAACGAGGCTGTTCGTACTGTAGTTTTGGAAGCAGTGCACTATAAAAGTCTTCAGTCTGCTGAGAGCTAGAAATTTGGCTGATCTTCAGCTTACAGTGTATAAACACATTCCTCCTCTTTTTTTTTTTCTTTTTATTTTTCACACTCTTCTTTCTCCTCCCTTTCCTTCAAGGACATAGACTTTGGCTATATTTTTCATAACTGCGTGAAGCTAGAAATCTTAACGGATGCCTGTGCCACCGCCACCACCTCCTCCTCCACCGCCTCCACCACCTTCTGGAGGGCCCCCTCCACCACCGCCTCTGGTAAGATTGACTTTTCATCTCCATTAGCAAAAGCTTAGCTATAGTAGCCAGCTCAGAGCCCCTTAGAAATTTGGCATGGATATTCGTAGCAAATACCTGGGGCAGGTGCTTGTTTTGCTGGCTTTTGTTCTTCTGTTCGTTAGAGCAATAGTCTCCAAAGTAGGGTGTGCGAGATGATCCATTGGGGTGTGGGAAGAAAATATTAGAACTTCATATATATGTATAATTTATAAATAAATAAATTGGGGTGCACGCTCAAAAATTTTTTTACCGCTGAGGTTGCGGGATCAAAAAGTTTGAAGATGATTGCATTTGAGTGCATATGATGAGAATTTAGCATTTGTGAATACTTCTTCGGTCACAGGGAACTCATTTTTTATTGGTAATGTGCAGGTGGTAAGTGTTAATTTCTCCATCCTCTTTCTTACAGCTTCTATTAAGACTCACAGTGTTCAGCTGTAGGTGTTGCCCTTTCTAGCACGCGCCGTCTTCCTGGGGATACAGCACAATATGCTTTTATATATGTGCAGGAACAATTACTGCTTGTAACAGATCATTACTGTATGTGTCATGAAGTAGAACATGTGCCCTGCCAGCATTTTTGCAGTAAGAGAAGGATGCTCTGAGTGGAGTTCCAGGGTATTACATTTTCATACCATCACAATCCATTATTGTACCTATAGTAAAACATATTTAAGTAATTCCTTGTATTCTGCAATCGTTTGTTAATAGCCTGTTTCTGCACTGAAATTCTTAGACCATTTTTGAAAGTGAAAGCTGGTATGGTTGTGTTCAAGACATAAAATCTCTCCTGACTTTTTTTCATATATTTTTCTGTCACTGCTGTACTTATTTGCAGTGTATGTTAGTCCCTGTAGCAAAACAGTACATGGTACTTCAAATGTGCTTCAATTTGTTGGTTTGGGTTTTTTTTTTTAAGAACTTTGTTTCTCCCTTGCATTTCCTGACATCTCTGCCTGTTTTGCTTCCATGAAGGTCTGTTGATTTTGTTTGATAATGTCCTTTACGTTATCTTCTTCCAGAAGGAGGTTTCATTGCATGCTCTTCTGCTATTTTGCAGGCTGAACCATTTTGTAAAACTGTCCGTGAATTGTGGAGATAAAGAGGAGGAAGATAAAGACAGGACATGAAATAAACAGTCCTTGATTCCTTTTATCATTCTGTTTTAACTTTGGGCACCATAAGCAGGGTTTTCAGTTAGCAGCTCTTCTGGGTTGGTACACAGCCTATAGTTAGATACTGAAATAAGTGGGCTGAATTTTGTGAGCAACTTAATGCCCGTAAATGCAATTAAAGTCAACAGAAGCTGCAAGTGTTCTTATCCTAATAAATTTAGCTCAGTAAAGTATCTGGAGACATTTTTAGACTCCTCTAACATACGCCAATTGTAAATGACTTGAGAAAGCTAAGAGGAAAATGCCTTGAGAAAGCTAAGAGGACCCCTGAGGACCTGTATGAACAAGTTTGGGGTTTTTTGTTTCCCCTCCTTTTCTGATAACTAAAACCACTACTATGATAGGGTTTTGATACGAAAAGATTCATACTGTATTTCCATATTTTAGTTAGATCATTCTATTTCAAATGTGATCTTCTGTGTGTAAGACATACAGAATTTAGGGTCAGTTTTATCTTGGTGATATGATACAAACTAAATGTATTTCTAATTGATGTCTGATATTGAAGTCTTCCTTTTAATAAGTGCTGACACGAAAAAGAGCACATAAACCAACATAAAAAATTAGTAAAATAACATGGCAGAACATTGTTTTTTCTGTAACAGCAAAAGGATTTTTCCCTGTCAAAACTGATTGAGAGAGGGCTAACTTTGAAAGGATCTGTAGTCTGCCTGGTGAGTTCAGCAGAAGCGCAGTGTAAGAGTCAGCTCTCCAAGTTGCTGCCAAGTTGCAGAGTAAAATCTTATAATTGGGGAATCCATGAAAACTTGCTGGGGACCCTATTTTCTCTTACTAGGAAGTTATTTTCTAGAAATTGGCATCTGTCTTTTACAGCTGCCGAACTGTCCAACTGTTGTTACAGCTGCTAAATCTGCAGTTGGAGGACAGAAGAAGAAAAAATTCTAACAGGCATGTAGCTTTAAGAAAAACCTTCAAAACAAGTAAGTTTTATTTGGCCAACACCTGGAAACATTCCAGAGTAAACGGCACTGTGATTTTTATTATACTGCTATAATTAAACTAGAGTTACATTTACATGTTAGCAATTAAAAGTTAGGTTTTAATTTTGCTATTGATATGCGGCGAGCAGCTAGTTTAACTTACTTGATTTATGTTAGAAGAGAAATGTCTGTGTGTAGGTTGAGGTTTTAGAATCCTGTCATTTTGCATGATGCCATTGCATGGGTACCATAGACTTGCCTTGCTTTTCTAATTATATGGATAATAGCCGTACTTTCCTCTTGCTTTCGTTTAGAGATTTTTAGCAAAAGTAGTCACCACATTATCTTTTTTTCTGCACATTTTCTTAGTGAACGTTATGAGCCATGGTCCCAAATGATTTTACAGTCCTTACTTCATTGAAATCCTAAGCACTGTTGGCACTTGACTTTTTTGTACTGTTAACTCCCTCTTAAGGCAGAAGAAAGTTAGGATCTTTCCTACTGTTTTCAAAGATTTCGGACTAGTAGATGTTCTGTAAGTACTTGTACTGAATTCTGCTCACAAAAGGTGTGGCAAGGCAGTACTAAAGTGATTGGGAGATGGTATTTAAGACATGCTGGGAGCCACCTGTGCCCAACAGCTGAAAAGCTACTGGCTGTTAGAACACTTAAAAGGAAACCAGGTGGATTTTTCAGGAGGGGATGGTAGGGTATCTGCAGTAGCAGATGTAGGTGGCTGAGTCAAAATGTAAATATAGCTTATTGGATTAATTGAGCATGTCTTCAAATGCCTGCCTTCTGGGGGTCATAGATAAAGATGAGAGGGATGAGGAGGTAGAATAAAATTGTGTCCCAATATATTTTCTGGCGCTGGCTTACAGAATTCAGATTTTTTCTCTTTCTGTTTTCCCTTCCACCCTAATAAAGGAAACTTAGAGAGGAGGCATTAGGATGGATGTTCTACAGCTCTTTCAATTTTATAGGCATATGTACATCATGTAAGATCTTTTTTTCGTAGGTTTTTGTTGTTGTTTTCTGGGGGGAGGGTGTTGGTTTGTTTTTTTTTTTTTTTTTTTTTTTTTTTAAAGCTTTCTGCTTGTGAAAAACTTCTTTTTATTCCCCCTCAATTTCTTTTACTTTTGCCTTTTAGTTTGGCATATGAGGCGTTCTGGTTAGTTTTGGTTTGTCATATTTCCTCAAGTAAGATACCACCAGTGAGACTGATTAAAAATTTTCTCTGCTGAATCTCCCAAGAGAAGATCAAGAGAGAATTTTGCTTTGATAAACCATGTTCCCTTTTTACGTGCAGTAAAGGCTGCTCAGTGCTGTGCAGTGTTTGTCTGTACATTTGAATTCCTAATGTTATGATCAGTCATCTCCTATTAGTATTGAAGGAAGTGTGGATGTGTAGCAGCCCTGCTGGGTTGTGCCTTATTCAGAGAAGATGTTTGTTTAATGATTCATATGTTTGTGGAGTTCAAGAAAATACTTCTGTTCTCTTTAGAACTGTTATTACTAAAGTCTTAGCATAGAAATTAACCCCCAAAATCACAATGGATCAGACGATTAAAGCCAGTAAAGTAGTACTGGAGTTTATGTGCCTTATTGGCATACTAAAATGTAGGAGAGCAGGAAAAGAAAGGAATATGCTTACTTTGGTGAGAGAAATGTGAAACTTGAAATAATGCTGAATGCTAGAGCGGCATGTAGATTAATCTTAATGAATACCTCACTCTTTAGTTTAAAAAAAAAAAAAAAGGAATACAATTTCTGTTGTAGGTAAACATGTGTCAGTGTTTACCAAGTTTGTTATTCTGACCTTATTTTCTACTCTTGTAATAAAAAACTTAGAAAAGCAATTCCTCATGATATAACACTGTATCATTTACACAGAGGAAACATTTCCAAGGTTAAGAAAACCATCAGCTGATAGTTTTCCTTGGGGGTTGGCTTTTCCCCTCCTTCTTGCAGTTGTCAGAGCACAAACCTTGTTGAACTGTTTCTTTCAACCTTCCCAAGAAATTCAGAGAGCTGCATTGCTTATCTGAAGTTGTGTGGGAGTTGGTTTTGCTCCTATGACATTTAGCACTACTGTTCTTTGAAAAGAGAAAAACAACGTATGTAAAACAGCTTGGCTGAAGATAATGATGATTTATGGTATTTTGATTTGGTCTTACCAAATATGAGAGAATGTGCGCATGTAAGTGTGTGTACGCATAAATGTGTGTGGGTGCTTGCTAATTATTTACTGTAAAAATTAAGGTAATTTCTCAAGTTTTCATTTAGACCTCTAGACATGCAAGCATAACACTGAAAGAACAGAATCATGCATAGTGCCAATTACAAAATATGTAGGAATGTGTTTATTAAAATTTTATGCGAGCTGTGAGTAAGATGATATTTAGTACTTTGTCATGAAGTCCCTAGGTCAGAAGATACGAAATCATGATGTTTATTGCTGATAGGTAAAACATACCAGAGTGAGGGAGAGTGCAGGCTTGGTAATCTTGTTGATGACTGGCCATCATACAGACTGTGCTAAGGACTGGGCAAAGTGCAGCTGAAAATTTTGAGAATGCTTTGTTCCAGCCAAAACAAAGGAAACTGATTTATAGTGTTTTAATAATGTATCACCTCTCACACCAGTCTGCTTTCATAAAGAAGTGAGAGGCAATTATGTAGAAAAGATGCTGTGTCTCTGTGTGGTTTATTTCACTTAATTTTCAGATAGGGGAAAATGTGGGATTGCATAGCTATCTGGAAGTGTTGCTGCTGTAGTCTTCTACACTTTTAGTCAACAAATACAAAAGGGGTAAGTGGGAGCTGTGAAAGGCGGGGAAGATGTAAAGAAAGCAAATACTAGGTTGGCATTGCTCCTTGTGTTTCATCTGAACAGGGCGTGTACTGCATATATTCATATGTGCTAATCTTCTTGAATGCTTTACTTGAGATCTCTTAGGTCACCACTTCTAATGTATTTAGGTGGTGAGTTCTGTTTCGCAGGTTTCTTCATAATGTTGGTGTTGCACATGTCTGAATGGAATGGAAAGCATTTAAATATACTTTTCTTATTCTTGCTGTCTGATTTTCATTTGTATAATTTTCCATATAAAAGTATGAAAGTTGCAGTGTGTTGCGGAGGTACCAGCTGTACACGATCAAGCCCAGGTAACAGAAGCAGCCTAGCTGCAGAGAGCTGATAGGTTAATTTACCATTCTAATCACAGGATACTATTGCCCAGAAAAATCAGTACCCCATCTGTAGTGTATGCAGTGGCTACATATTACATTCCCTCTGTCAATTAATATTACACTTGTAGCCTTTTAATTAAAAGAGAACCCAGAACTATAGCAATACTTCAGTTGGACTTCTCTGCCTGGCTGGAAGGTGACATCGCAAGAAATGTTCGTTTCTCACTGTTCTCCTATTTGGGGCTGACCATAATTTTGCATAGATGCTAAAAGGCATTTCAGAGTGATCCGTAGCATCTACACAGGTAGCTGGGTAGAAGAAATGACCTAGAGTTCTTGGAACAGGGTGAGATTAAATTGTGATAGGTGTAGGTTGTCACATGTTGAATATTTTGTTATCACTACTCATAGTAGCCCTTGTCATTCTGGGGACCGTGCTGTGGTAGACAGAGAGAATAAACAGTGGTAGTGTCACCAGCTCCCATGGCCAGTGGTAGTGTCACCAGCTCCCATTTTCAGCCTTGTGCTGTTTGACATTTTCATTTCAATGCCAGGCCTCAAGTTTTCTTGTTTATGTAAGAATTTTCACTTCTGTTTTCACTGATGCAGAGGAAATCTTGGGAATTTGAATCCCAAAAATTTAGAAATCAGAAGGTGAAGTTCAAAATTATTTTTTGAAGCCAGTCTCAGGGTATTTTTGGTATCTGACTTGCAGTCTTTCTGAACTGCTGGGAAACACTTTTAGAGTAGTTTTGTTTTTATACTGCCTCCGTTTTAGTGGCTTTTGTTATTGCATATTTTATTTTAGTGAAAGCACAGCCAGAATTTATGTTTGAAATGTGGGTGTCAGAAAGTTAAATACCCACAGAAAAGCTAAATGGCTCGGCAAGTATGAATTATCATATTGATTCTGTTGCATTTTTGCATTCAGGTAGAGAAATTTAGCAACCCACACTGGAAAACTTTTAAGTACACCCTTGTTAATAAGCCCACTGCTCTGTTTGAACCAGGAGCAATTGAACCTTTAAGTATACAAGATTTTACATTGTCTGATGGAGTGATGCTAACATAAAATGAAGAGGGTTTTACTGGGTGCAGTGGCATTGGTTACTGGTGGTGTTTGAAATGAGCAGTGGAATATAGATGTAGAAGAGAGTAACTCCTGCTATGCTTTTTTTTAATTTTTTGTTCCCTGCCATTGTGTCTGCTGGTACGCTTCAAGCAGGTTGATGCTAGCACAGAGCAGGCACTGGGCTCTGCTGACACTGAAACACTTCATTATTTGGGACTCATGCCAGGACTAGGCGGTGGCTACAATGCTGGGAAGAGATCTGTAACAACTTTTGCTCAGTACTTCCCTTGCTAGAAGTTGAGGAACAAGGCTGGTGTAGACACAGCCTATCTAAGTACACACATTGCTCGATGACCTTTTCAACCCAGCAGGTTCAGATTGCAGAACTTCGTGTGATGGAGACTGAGATCATGGTTAATCGTTATTGAGCTGGGTGTAAATGGAATCGTGAAATGCTGGTCCTGTCATTCTGTTAAAACAATGACTTCATTAGCTGCCAGGAAGCTATTTGGCAGGTCCCCTCATGTGGGTTCCCTCAGAAAAGTTGGCTGGAGAGTGACCCCTCGCATGGGAAGCGTTTGAAGCTCAGCTTGCTAGAAGGCTGAGAGATTGCCGTGTTTACCCAGGTAGACCAAGTGCCAAGAATTAATTAGTTTCATTCTATGCTACACAGCAGAAACACAAGAAGCGGCTCTGATCTTACGATTGACTATGCAGGTGGAGTCTTGCACTGTGGTGAGGTTTCCCATAATTAAAAAGCTTTAAATCAGAGGTCAAGGCTCTATTGTGAATAGGTGGACCAAACTCGCACATACCAGATCTCACAAGCTTCTTTATAAACGAACAGTTTAAAATATTTAAAATAAAAGAAGTTGTGTGCTTTGTTGTTGAGACTTACTGGATTTTTTCTTAAGATGGAAGGGGGTGTTGTTTTGATTATTTTATTTTGCGTTTGACAGTGCGTGAGTGAAACCACACCTGATGCATATTTAAAGTAAATGCAAGAAGGATGACAATGTTTTTTTCTGTTATAGTTCTGTTTGTGACTTGCTAGAAACTGGGTTTATTTTACTATTTTAATAAGCCCCTGGTTTTTGTTGCAATTGCATTTCTCGGCACATTCCCGGGGGAGACATTAGCTGCTGGTTTGAGAATTCTTTGTAAAAGCAATGCTCTTGCCTGCTGGGCAAACTGCTTCTGCCGCAAATATAAAATCATGAATTCTTGGCACAATTCTAATCTACTAATAGTGGATTGATCTTGAGAAAACAAGTTCTTCTGGCATTTCAGATTTCATGCTGGGCTACAAATGTACAGATGACTTTTATAATCCTATGCTATGTCAAGGAAGACATACTGGCTAGTTTACGCTGAGATTTCTGGTCATCTTTCATATTCTACCTTGTTCTAAACCAACCTCATTCTTTTAATAAAAAGTTAAGACATTGTAGCTTGTTAGAACTTTCTGGCATCTTACTGTTGATGTTTTTTTCCTGTCAGTTATGTTTTGGAAAAGGATACAGTGTTTTAAGAGTTGAATTCACTTAAACACATTAGTCCTGATGGTTACAGGGATCTCCTTATGGAACACTTGTGGTCAGCAGCTTGTGGTTAAGTGGAAGGAAGTTACAGAATAAGTTGCCCACAAGCAGGTCTCCCCTGTTCTTAGTCTACTTTTTTTCATCATCAGTCTTCCCAGAAGGGTATTTTAGCAGGGTGTTGCCCCTTAAGGCCCATTACTCTATGTCTGTGCCCTTCAAGACTGTTGTGAGCACCAACCCTGTGCCTGGCTTTCCTTCAAAGGAGCAGGAGCTTTATGGCTGGATGCAGACCCAGTCATCATCTCTCCATCAGTGCTCTCCTACTTAGAGAGCTTTGCTATGCCATATGGGTGATGAGAACACTCATCGTCCTTCCTCAGATGATTTACCACCCCAAACAAGCTGTGTTTTCCTCTTGATATTCTTAGCCATCTCTGACATGACGCACGTACAGTGTTACACAGCTAGTTTCACCTTTATTGTCCTCTTTCCTGAATGATCCGTATTTGTCTGCGCCGGAATTCCGGTTACTGTTAATACAGGAATAATATTTGGGGGATTTTATTCTATTTCCAGTTGTTCAGGCTCTTCTTTGATGCTTTGCAGGTCCTTGAATTAAGGTTTAGATGTTTCAGTTGTCTCTCACTGTTGATGCATTGTTTCTTCAGCCAGACAGCACTGTCACATTACTGACTGCATTGCCTACACAACTGTTACTGGCTTTATGCTGTCTGTTGTTCTATGTGCTGGTCTTAATTGTCCATTGCCATGTTTGTAGACTTTTACATTTCTTAGTTTAAGTTTGGTCTCTGAATCATGTCAAGACTGCATGCCAGAGAAGGCCAGGACTGGCCCGGGAACTCTTGTTTTCATGAATGTGTGTCTATGATCAAGCATCCGTTTTCCTGGAGCTTTCTGTTAATCCTTCTTTATCTTCCTGCAACGTCTTTCCCTTCCTTAAAAGCCAATCCTGAGGTGCTGCATGCTGCATTGAAGATCTCTTGCTCAGACCATATCTGTGCAGGTTTGGCTGAGCAGGGCAGAGAAAAATAATAAGAAAGCAAGGTTTTGTTAAGGGGTGTCCTCAAACTCTTATTAAAATATATACTACGTATGCCTTCTGGCAGTATCTGTGCTTGATCTCTGCACTGAATCCTTTTTTTTGTCTGGGGGGAAGAATTGGGCATGGGAGAAGGAAGGGTGATTGTCACCAGATTCACAGAAGTAAATGAAATTGTCAGCAAAAGAGAGAGCTCTCTCTGCCCATAATGATATACTGCACGTCAAATTGATTGATTAATTTTTAATTTTATCATTATGTATCTCACCAAATAGGGATAAGCTAAATGTATTTTGACTTCTTTTTTTGGTTTATTGTTTATCTAGCTCAGATAAATAAATAGATTTTTTGCACAGCTTTTTTTCCCAATATTTCCTATAAAAAATGACCAGGAGAGGGAATCTACTGTGATGATACAATTCATTACATGTTTGGAGTATAAATACTCAATACTGTAAGTTCTCTGAAATAAAAGAGAATGTAGGGATAGAATGTTTGCATGGAATGGTGCTTTATTTTATTTTACTTATGGCTCCTACCTATTATAGAGCTGGAGTACTAGATCCTCTTTTCCCATCAGCTGATAGGCTTATTTTGAAACAAAAGTCCTCGACTGCCTGGCTACTGGATTGTCTAAAAGGCTGGAGGTACATTTGTGCTGCAACTGCCGTGTTTGTGAAGATCTACACTACCCTGAAGTATTTTTCAAATGCGGTAAAGAGCATGTTTAAAATCAGAGTAAATATAACCCATTTATGGGACAGTGTATGCATCCACTGTGACCTGAACCACCTGCCCAGAGTCCAGAGGATTTCCCCTTTTCTGTGTGCAGGGGTGCTCTTTAAAATCTGAAAGATAATAACTAGTACTACTATAAACTTTTTCAAATGCCTGGTGCCTTCTGCATTTACATCATTTTTGCATCTGAGCACGTATATCTCTTAAATATTTTAAGTATCATAGGAGCCCAGAGGGTAGGTCGATGCTCCCATCTGTCTTGCAAGATGTAAAGTGACTTTCCCAAGGTGATGCAAGTGTTGCAGCAGTAACGTACGCAGAAATGGAGCTCATTGCCATGGATTTGAGTCCATTTTCCTTAAAAAAAGTCTCTCGGCTCTTAATTTGTCTAATACAACCCAGTTTAGGGTATTAAGGTTATGATTATTCAGGGCCGAACCTGGCATGGTCCATATATACAATGTAAACAGAGTTGTTTTCCTAAACAAAATGATTCACAGAACTCATAACTGGAAGAAACTGTTAGGAACCACTGGCTACCTCCCCACTGCAAGGTATCACATGTCAGCAAGTCGCTCTGTGTGGGGCCCAACAACTTGTGCTTCACAAAAAGCACTTCTGCCAAAGAGGATCCAGCCTTGATCTGAAAACCAAGAAATTCATAGTCTGCTGCGTCCTCAGCCCTTTGCTGTGGGGAACGGTCAGTCTCACTGCTTCCATACTTGCTGCTTTCTAATCGGAGCTTGTCTGACTGTGTCCTACATTAATTCACCAGATACCTGTGTCTGCTGCCTGAGTCCTCAGCATGATTTCCCTGTAAAGGTTTCTGTGTTGTTCAGGCAGACCACCCCTCAGAAAGACTTCGGGGCTGATGGCCCAGACTGAGCTGCTAAAAACTGAACAGTTTCCTCTAGCTTTTTGAGTACCGTTTTGGCTCTTTCCTGGGCATCTCCAGTTTTTCAACATAATTTTAAAGATCTGGAGACCAGAACTGAACTTGTAATTCCATTTTTTCCCACATTATTTTTTCTGAAAGAATAAAATATATCCGAGAAGTGTGCTGTCCTCCTTGCCACAGCCCTGTGCTAGGAGGTCAGGCACACTTGCTCGTGCAGGCTCACTGCTGGAGCCCACTGCCGGGTTCAGGCTTGCAGCACTCTGGATGCAGGCTTTCATTCCAGAGGCATGGCCAGAACTTTTCATCCAATCATTTTCAGTTTGACATTTGTATATTGTGCATCTTCTTTTTTTTTTTTTTTTCCTTCCCCCCACCCCCAAGCACTTGGGGAGCATGTTTTGGTTTGTTGTTTTTTTCAAATGGCCTCAAGTTGCAGTGATTTGGATCTCTCTGTATAACCACACTGTCCTCATTCATTTTTCTGCAAGTCTGAGTTATCTCCTGCAAATTTTGAAATGTATATTTCCATCATTGGTGCTTTACACTCTGGAACATAACTCTAAATATTGTGATTTGATGGTATTTTCCTTTTTATAGGTACTTTGGAGACCTGTCAGGTTGCCCAAACATTGATCCTATCCCTTACTGAATGACATAGCTGAGGGTGAAATTTAGGACATTGAAGACAAAAGTAGTGGAGTTTGGTGAGATGAAAAGGGAGCAGTTCTCTTAGGTTCAGACTATTTGCCTGTGTGGTTTGTTCCATTCTGTTTCCAAGTATGTACAATGAATGTGCCATTCTTTGTGTCTGAAATAGTAGCAGAATAACCTAATGGTTACTAAGGTAATGAGAACCCACCGTTCCCTTACCAATTCATGTAAATAAAGTATGGAATTTAATTTCACTGTGTTACCTGAGGCAGCTCTGGCATCTGATAAAACAAATGATCTTCACATTCTTCTCCACTTCCTTTCTGATTTTCATTGAAAGATCGAGATGTTTCTCTTTTTGTAAGTAAATGAGGCTGCCCTGCAGATGGTGGGGTAGAAAGTAGTCTAAGAATTACATCTTTTGTCTTGCAGCTGTTTTTCCTCTGTGACCCAAAATATATTTGTCTTCATGCTGAAACATTTCTATTACATGTGATCAGGATTGAAGATTTGACACCCATAAGAGTTCCTCTTTTTCTCTTGATACACAACTTCTACATTTAGTATCTGTTCTTGTGCTATGGATTGCAGGCATAGCGTGAGTGTGAATCCCAGATTAATTTCTTAATCGAAGGAAGGAAGGTTTTTTCCTGATTGTGTATCAAAAAGCAATATGGTAAAAACATGGATTTGCAAATGCAGGACACCAGTAGATGAGTGGGAGATACTTACCTGGTGAAATGATTCTTGACAAGAACTGTCACCAGCCTTGGGAGTGTAGGCAGCAAACAAGAAATCCGAAGGAGCTCAGACCGCTGTGCAATGAAGCAACACTACACCCCAGACCATCTTGACTTTGTAATGGAAAAAGAGAATCCGTATCAAGCTACTCAGCAGCTAATCAATAACCCGAGTGCACCAGGCTGGGCATGGAAGATTGTATCTCTTATGTACATGAGGAGGAAGAAGAAACAGCTGGGGCATGGGATGGGGTTGTGCTTGAAGTAAGGGGATCTATTGTAAGAGAAAGGCAGCTTATTATGCTGCACTATGGGCCTGCAGAATAGCGTTCCTGCTTTTTTATCCTACAGATTGTGAACAAATTAATATCTTAACCATGTTAAAGTGATATCAAGTCATGGGTCACTCGCAAATGTTAAGTTGCCACAAGTGGGATATTTTAGCTTAATAGCTATTAGGATATCAAGACTATATTCCAACAGCCTACCTGCTCAGAGAGAAGTAGATCGGGGAGATGAAGTGGACAGCTGGCATAATATATGGACACTTGAACCCGGAAACGAAAAGACAGCTGCTGGATCTAATTTTAAACATAGGTCTTGATCAGATGCCCCTAGATCCTGGTTGTCCTGCTACAGCAAAGTCATTAGTGGGAGTAGAGAGGCGTGAAGTTGAAGATACCAGTAAAAAGCTTTTGTGAGAAGGGGAATCACCCTTGTTCCAGTTATGGTATTTCCATTTTTCACAGTAAGTATTGTCAACTTACTGAAAACGTGAGTGGAAACAGTTTCTGGCTGGTACGTGGTCTAACACTGCTTGTCACAGGCAACTTCTCTGGGTTGTCTTAACGGGCAGTGGGACTCGCTGTCCTGAAAGCACAAGGGCAGGCAGCGCTGTTTCAAATTAGGAAACTATGTAACAGAGTGGGTTTCTTCTAATATTTTAGATTAATATATGGTTACAGTATCAGTCACAAGATTATACTTCTGAGTTGTTACATCACGTGTCAGGAATGCAGCGGGCATTAGCAGCGATCTGGAGTGCCATCTAGTGGGGCTCTGCAAATCTGGCTTGCTATTTTTCTTTTAAAAAAAAAAGTACAAAAATAGCCACAATATCGTACTGGTATAATTCTTCATTTAGGATTAGCAAGTTAGACATTTTATTAATTCAGCAGCTGATTAAGTATTTTCAAGTGTCTGTTTTGCTTTCAGAATGCTATTATCAAGTTGGGGGGTTTGTTTTAAAGTGTGACAGTATTGTTCTGCTTTATTATGACTATGATGCTAAAATCAAGGGCTGTGGAAACATTTCAGGTACTCGTTCTCTTTCGGAAGTTAGCTGACCTGTGGGAATTTGCAGTAGATGTGGAAGCAGGCAGCACATTGCTCCTCTGACATGAAGATTCCTCTCTGTTAGATCACTCTGTTAACCACATGATAGGTTTGGAAATAACAGCTTTCTTGATTTATATCTGCTTCAGAAAAACGAAACTTTTTAAAGATTTTTTTTAATAACCAAAAACTTGATGAAATAAGAATAAAGAATAATTTTGTTTGTTTTATTACAAAACTTTAAACTACAGGTTGACTTTACATCTATGGACCTTGATTAGCCTAGAAAAGTTACAAAAATAGAATTCTTCTAAAGACAGTCTACTTAAACTGGTGTAAATCTCTGATACAGAGACAGTCTAAATTAGTTAATTCAAATATAAATGCAATATCCAATTAGCTGTCTTTTTTCCTAAGGCAAAGTGGGTAAAACAGAAGGATGTTTATTCTCAGGTGGCATATAAAATCTTTGTTGTAAAGCATTGTAAATGGAATGAAAAGAGCTAAAGAGAGAGGCAATCAGAGCTGGAGTTGTGGAGCAGAGACCATAAATGGCCAAGCACATTTCATTTAAGTGTGTCCTCTAATATTCTTTCAACAGTACAAGCACAGCTAATATTAGGTCTCTGTTATATTTAAAGTTTCAGCTTTCCTGCCTCCTATACAACTGAATGCTGTTCTTTCGACTCAAAGGCTTTGAAATGACAGCTGCCAAGGATGGTTTATTTCAAATCTTCTACCCCATGTTTGCTTATGTGTCCTTTCTAAGCATGTATTTTTGCCTGCACCTACCGTCTAATGCTCTTATCGCCAACAGGCAAGTTCAGAGGTACCAAAATTGCGAAAGGAAGACCAAAAAGCACGAAACGCTCTCTTAGCTGATATCCAGCAAGGAACTCGCTTAAGAAAAGTGACTCAAATCAATGACCGCAGTGCACCTCAGATTGAAAGTAAGTATGTGCTCCCGAGTAAGGTCCTTGGGTGAGCTTTGCTGAAGCCTCAGTCGTGGAGGTCAGCTGAACGGTTTTCAATTTGAAGGGCAGGTTTGAAGTTCAGCAGCTGAAGTTCATATGGCTTTTACGATGCGGAGAGGGGACACTTTATAAACTTGCATCCTGCTCTAAGGTCAATAACTATTAACAGTTCATAATAAATCTATAACTGGATATCACCTTAACAGGCATTCCTTGTCCAAAAAAAAGAATCACGAATGATTAAATCCTTGAGAGTTTCTCAATAAAATAATTGTTTAAGTGGGAATTGTTGGCTCTGGCAGAAGAATTGTTCTTTACTAGATAAAAAGAACAAAAAATGCCAAAAAATTCTTGAAGCATAAATTCAATGTTTAACACAACTTCTTGGTGTCATTATTAATGGGAGATTTAAAAGCACCAGAGGGTGCTGTGCTCCAAGGTATGGGTCAGAGAGTAATGGTAGTTTACTGTATTAACAGTAACTTTCCTTGCTGAGCCAGCTTGAAGAGGGAAACGTTGGGTCTTGGCTGTGTTTGTTGGTGCCAAGTCTTAGCAGTCTGAGGGCAAGGATGAAATGACTTGCTGATATACCCTGGTTTTTTGTTTCTTTTTAACAGAACCCAAAGGAGCTAATAGAGATGGAGCTAATCCAGCCATTAATAAAGGTGGCTCTCAGCAGCCTCTGGGAGGCTTATTTGCTGGTGGCTTTCCTGTTCTCAGACCAGCAGGCCAGAGGGACATGCCGGGTAAGGGCTTCATTTGTTTGAAAGAGTAGCTATGGGGAACTGTGATTTGGGATAAAAGTACTTTGGGTTTAGCTTTACTGATTGATTTTCATTGTTGTTTTCTGAACCCTTAGTTCATTACGTGATCATGGAGGGCTCAATTAATAATGTGCTTGAAATCATTTTTCTAGATTTCAGGTGCCTTATTCCTTAAAATGTAAATATTAAGCTATCTCTACACTGGGTAGGAAAGAGATGGAATAGATTGTACAGAGTTTTAATGGAGACTTTACATTAGTTTAATTAAAACTTTTAATTGTGCCTCAGTGTATTGAAATCTGAGCTTATCAACTTCAGCACAAATGGCAAAGAAGTCATATTTCCTTTCCTCCATTAGCATGTATTTCTGTGATACTACAGGCTTGTGTGCTACTTTAAAGATTCATATCGAAGATTTTTGCCCTCTGGATTTTATAAAGTACAGCTTTGATCCAGCAAGGTAATTTACTGACCTGAAAAAGGTTATGTTGCTTCACAAAGACAGGAGGAAGGCATGTGTAGGAGCCCTACTGCTGCTTTCAGCTCGGGAAGTGCCAGCATCAATGAGGGCTGACTTTTAGCGTCACAGCAATGACCTCTGGTGCTGTTGGACAGCTGGTGCCTGCTCAGACAGCACAGAGCAAAGTGGGCATTTGCAGGGAAAGACAGAACTTGGCTCTACCTGCAGGGTTTTTTTTTTCCTGGAATGCAAACCCAAGATGTGCAGCACTGCTTGTGATAGGGCTTCCCCACACAGCTTCAGCTGCAGCAGCCTTTGAGTTGTTCTTAAAACTATGACGGTGCCTATCAGATTATGTGAATGTAGAATAAGATGCCTTTTTCTGACATCTTGCTTTGTGAAAAGTCCTTGACATTTACTCAGGAAAATACATTTTGTAAGATCAAGAGTCTCTGGGCATTTGCTGTTGAAAAGGAAACATTTGAACCTGTGCCTTCTGGAAAGCCTTTGAGGCACTACTTTTAAGAACTCGGCTTTTATCCATGAGATTTATGTAACATTTGTGTGAATGTTTTAATCTTAAATACTTAACTTCAAGGATGCAAGTTGATGCATGTCAATCTACTTGTGTTCTTTGCGGCCTTTTCACTAGGACTGTGGATTCCTCCAAGCAGACGGCTCATCCGTGTTCGGTGGGCTGTGCTAGGCAGATGAGGCTGGTATGAAGGGCCCCAGGCCTCTGCAGAAAAGCACCTTCTCCTTAAACTGTTTCATTTTGCAGAAACTGAGGAACAGGGAGGGGAGCAGGGTCTCTCAGCAGATTGTCATATAACTAAGCAGAGTGTCCCTGGTGCCCACTGGAATACATCACCTTCTAAGCCCCATTGCACCAGCGGCAACCTGTTGGATAGGGGATGTTTTGAGAGAACTTGTCACTCAGAGTGACCGCTGGGGAGGGGAAGTGAAGAGCTTGCTCTTTGCACTGTTTTGTCTGATGAGCAGGAACAAAATCTTGATGTATGTAACATGTGATGCCTGTTTTTCAGGCGGGAGGCCTGGGCAGCTCCCTGGAGTCCGAGCAGCAGCTCCCAAGACCTGTGCCCCACCGAACAGCAGCGCAGCAAAGGCGAGCGGTAACGCCTCGCACCCAGCCGAAGGCCCAAGGGCAGCTGCTCCACCAGAGCCTCCCAGCACCTCCCGAGCCGGAGCCGGAGCCGGCCCCGGGCGGCCCAGCCTGCCCGCCCCTCCTCCCCCTCCGCCTGCTTCCAGCAAACCTTCCCTCACCTTCCCCCCTCCTCCCCCTCTGCCCCCTCCAGCCGATCGCTCTCCCAAGGGGGTGTCCCCCAACGCTCCTCCTCTGCCCCCGCTCCCTCCTCCTCAGGCTGACAAACCCACGAAGCTTCAAGCAGGCGCTTCACACCCGCCGCCCCCTCCTCCTCCTCCTCCTCCTCCCCCCCCGCTGCCCCTCGTGCCCCCCAGCGGGTTTCCAGGCAGGACAAGCGATTTCTCCGCTGCTGCTGCCGCTTCCTCTCCGCCTGAAGGAAGGGACTGTCCCCCCCCCACACCGCCCCCGCCACCTCCTCCGCCACACGCGCACTCCCTGGCCCCAAGCAGACTCTCCTTGCCCCCCTCCCCAGGCTTTAGCAGCGCTGCCGGCGGCGCTGACGTGCCCCCGCCGCTTCCCCCCAAGTCCCCCCACCTGCTGTCGCAGTTCCATAAGCCAAGCAGCATCCAGTCGCTGCCGCTCCCTCCCACCCCCGGCCTCCCTCAGCCCGCAGCCGTGGCCGAAACCAGGAAGAAGAGACCCGGCCGAGGGGCAGGTGAGAGCGGCACGTTGGAAGAGGGGAGGTTGGCTTCTCCCTTTGGCTACCGGGAGAGGTCGCAGCGGTGGCTGGAGAGCTTGGAGGGGTGGGGATGGCGAGCACGCGTAGCAGGAAGGTGAGGTCCATCGTGTGGGAGGAAAGCCTGTAGGTTGCCCAGCGTGTAATGAGCCTGAGAGAGTCAAGCTCTTCTTAGCACCGGGCGCATGTGCCGTATAATTTAATCTGTGATTCTTGGAAGAAACGTGGTGATGAGTGGAAGCAACATTTTGGGATCGCTGGGCTGCTTCTTGCTTTTGTGTTGGCGTTGGTGTGTCTTCAGCAGTGAAACAAGGGAGCTCAGGAATGGCCTCTTTACAGCCTCTGGGAGGGCAGTAGAGGGTACACCACGACGTGCGGCGGCTCGAGTGCCAGCCTACCCCTGACACCCCTCCCCTGCTGTACCCCCGCAGTCTGGAGCAATATTGGCAGTGGCTGGGAAACGTTACAGGAGAGAATAAAGCAAAGATGGGGCAGGTACAGCCATAGATGAGCAAAGGCAAATATGGATGCCTCTACAGAGAGGAGCAGTCAGTGTCTCCCACTATCAAGATGGCAGGGCCAAATGTTTCTCTGACTACTTGGAAAGTGGGGATATTGGCTAGTGTTTCCTTGAGCAGACAGCAGAAGGAACTTTGATCAGATTTCTCTGATATAATGAAGATAATTCAAAAAATGAGCCTAGATCTGTGTGGGTTTGAGAAATGGAGACAGCTACTTAATAAGGAGCATCTGAAGAGAATGTTCTGTACCCTGTACCCTGTATTTTAGCAGCCACGTGTTGAGAGAAAGATTACTGGTTCCCTTTGACAGCCACGGGAAAGGCCGTGTAAGTACAGATCAGGTGCTTCGTGACAGTGATTAATGCTGCTCAGGAACTGTCTGGTGAACTGTTATTTTATTGAGGTGCCTCTTTCTCATGGTGGTTCAACCTTTGAGGTTTCCATAAAATTAGCCTGCCTTTCTCTTGGTTATCCAGGGGGAGAAGCAGTTCTGAGAGGCTGCTAACTGGGAGGCCTTGGGTTCCCTCCCCTTACACAGTTCCTGTGGTACATCTGCCCAGAAGATGTAAACTTTGACAGCTCTTGCAATTCCTCAGTGAAATGCACAAGAATAATGGTAATTCCATGGCATGGCTGCCAAAGTGTCAGGAAATTATTTTCTTTTAGAGATACCATCTAGTGTGCTGTTTGGATTTTTTCTGAAAGAAACTGCTTGCACTTGTGGAAGTGGAAGGACAGTCTTACCCTCTGGACTAGGACAAAACCGTACTTCAGAATGTCAGACTTTCCCTAGAACTAGAAATAGCAAGCCACAGCCAACTCCAGTAATGACTTAAATGTAATACTTCATGCTATAAATCCATGGTCAGGCTTGACAAACAGTAGCTATGAAGGTGGGTAAGTTTGCCCCAAATCTTGCATTCCTTCTACGCTCCCTCCACTTTTGTGCAAAGCTTACTGTCGGGTTTGTTAAGTCGTGGTGATGTTTATGTGCCGGTCTGCTGCTTCTTTTTAAGGAACTGGTGCTGGGAAGCTGGTCACACCTCCACAGCCACCAGCAAGATCACCAACAACTGAACTTACCAGCAAATCTGGAGTCTCAGCCTGGGCTACAGCTCATGATCCCTACCTGCCACTTAAAAATGGAAATATGCACATGATTGGTAATATCATCTAAATTATATTTCTTAACTTTAGTTAATAATTTTAGTACAAAAGTCGGTGTGTGTCTCAGACCTCAAAAAACTCATTCAAGACTTTCTTACGGCAATAACAGGGTAGTATAACTAGACCCATTAGAAACATTTTTGTATGACCTTATACAATGAGAGAAAATTCAGTCTTTTTCACAAAGGTTCTGAATCACCCGATGGACAGGAAAAGCATGCGCTACCTGCAAAATTATTTAAGATTGTGAAAAGTTGCTGTAGCATGCTTATATGACTGTTCTTAAAACCAGTTCATGGAGATTTAGTAGCTTCAGTCCTATAAAGCAAAGACTGCTAAGAATTATTTCTGTGGTCTGATGAATTGGCCATTCATTCTTGCTTATAGCTAAATGGCTTGAAAACCACATAGGAGTGCCTCTATTACCACAACATCATCAATACAGAAAACTGGAACGGCAGCCAGAAGCTTAACTTCAGTAAGTAGCAGGCAGTGTTTGCAATTAAGCCAGAAAACTCGGATGGTTCACAGAAGTACTTATCAGGATTATGACTGATTATGGAATGAGCTACTATCAATTCCAGGGGAAAATGAATCAGCATTTTTAACTGAAATTACTTGGGGCAGTTTTAAACTTTCTTTTTTTAAGTATCTGTCTAACAGTGACTAATGTTTATTTCCCTGAAACTTCCCAGATGACTTTGAATCTAAATTTACTTTCCATTCCGTGGAAGACTTCCCCCCACCTGATGAATTCAAACCATTTCAGAAAATATATCCCAGCAAGATAGCTAGAGGTAAGTGTGTAAACATGAGAAGGTCTGATAATTATCCAATAGGACTAAAACAGGGAGTGAAAACAAAGAACAGGAACCAGCATTAACATGAAGAACTGGGCTGCTAGCATAGGCACAGAGAGGGATGGGATTTGTTACAGTGGTAACAGGGACCAAAGCTATAATGTAAAGCACTTATTAATTACTTTGAAGTCTTAGTACCTAAAAATAAAATTATGTGGCTTGACATGCAGTCTATGTTCTTTAGATTGTTGAATTTGCAGAGCCCTTGATGTTAAAAACAGTGATGTCACATAAACAGACTTAAGCAGCTACTGAGTTTGGTTTTTTATTCATGAACTTGTGAAATCACAAAGAAAGGTGACTTGATCCGTGTCTTCCACCATGTATTTTGATTTAAATCCCATGCATGGTGTTTTACACACCTGAATAACAAAGGGACTTAGTACCTGAACCTTGTCAGGAAAGTAATGAATGACTGTACCTTGCTTTTTTCCCCCCCCGCCACCTTAACTTAGAAACTTGGTATCAGGTCACTGTTGTAGGAGCAGAAGTTCACCTATCCAGCTTTGAAAACTGGTAGTTGAAGGTGCCAAAAGATCTCATGCTTTTTATAAAACCCAGTCTTTTCTGTATTATTAGATCAATTATTTATCTCTAACTTTTCATTAAGTTGTTTTCTTGTTTCCATGCCAAGGTACTTTGCAAGACTTTTCATAGCAGCCTCAGTCAGTCTAAATTGTCTGTTGTATGATCTGATCGCAGACTTTTTACTGAAGGGCTACAGAGCATGAGCAATGTGTGTATGTATGTGTATATATATATATATCAGTTCAAGGTAGGAGAGAAATTCAGCATCCCTGCTGTAGAATTGCATCCAAAATATATATCCAAAACGTTTATCTATCTGTCTCCTGATTAAACCTGTCATATCTATTTGCAGATGCCACTAAAAATCCTCCAATAAGAACCCATGTGAGATGAGAAGAGTCTTCTGATGCTCTCTGGATTAGTATTAAAAAAGAACATCGAGAGAATACATAAAACAGAAGGTGTCCCCATTACAGTGATAGAGATCATATTTGAATTGCAAGTGCTGCAATGTTAACATTTCTATAAACTGGAAAAGCGATGTAAAGGATACTTTTTGAACTGGCCTACATACTACAGGAATGTTAGTACAGGCTTTTAAGTTATTGTATATAGGTGGATATTTTTTAAGCAAAGCAGCATAAAATTTAAATTCTTTGTAGTGTTGAAACAGTTCATTCTTATGATGCTGACAGATGTTACCTCAGAATACTTTTTGCATTAGATGCCCTGTAGTCCACTTTTCCCCTTTCATCATCATTTTTAAGTATTTTGGAAATTCTCCAGTTGTTATTCAGACATTTTTCAATGAACTATCAGAAACTAACATGCTACCTTTAGTCTCTTTGTATGTTTCTTCACTTCTATTCTGCCTATCCTCAGATTGCAGCAGAATGTCACCTTCATGAACAGATGGGCCCACAATCCTTTTCTCATCAAGCATGAAGAGGAAAGATATGACAAGGAGCTGTGGCTGCTGTTGTGCCTACCTCCTGTTGATTACAGATCCTTATAGGATAGTGCCTGAAGAAGCCCAGCTGGGTAGGGTGGTCATGGACTTGACAAAGATGATGGAACTTTTCCAAACTGGAGGAAAAAAAAGTTGTTCTACTGTAAGCAAAAAAAAAAAAAAACAAACCATCGTCTGTGTGAAGACACATCCCACGGAGTATGTGTGTAAGGGCACTTGTCCTGTCTTTTCCTGCTGGCAAAGTGGATATTTACCATTTGTGTGTGACAGACCATCTTTCCCTGGCAATTAGGAGGCCTTTGGATGAGGGGTCAAACACCTACATTTTAAGGAGGCTACTACAGTTCACCCATAGCAGCAGTGAGGATTCATTGTCCAAAATACACCACATGGAACAAGCAGTCCCCAAAGTGGTTGTTCCCTTGAACAGAGCTGGTTGAAAAAAGTAACAACCTACAGTGGACAAAACTTTAGCTTCTGCTTTTAATATGCAGCCGGGGGTAAGGTCTTTGGATCACAGATGTTCATGAGAGATCTATTTTGAGCAAGAATTATCCTTATCCTTGTGCATTTCACTGCATTAGGAGGAGTGTTGGCAGCAAGTCAGGGGAGGTGATCCCTCCCCTCTGCTCAGCACTGGTGAGGCCACACCTGGAGTACTGTGTCCAGTTCTGGGCTCCCCAGTACAAGAGAGAGATGGACATACTGGAGAGAGTCCTACAAAGGGCCACTAAGGTGACAAAGGGGCTGTGGCATCTCTCCTATGAGTTAAGGCTGAGAGAGCTGGGACTGTTCAGCCTGGAGAAGAGAAGGCTCAGGGCAATCTCATCAATGTGTATGAATATCTGAAGGGAGGGTATAAAGATGGAGCCAGGCTCTTTTCACAGGAGCCTCTGTCTGAACATCAGGAAACACTTCTTGAGTGTGGGGGTGACTCAGCACTGGCACAGGTTGTCCAGGGACATTGTGGAGTCTTACTCCTTAGAGAGACTAAAAAGCCATCTGGGCATGGTCCTGGGTAACTGATTCTAGGTGGCCCTGCTTGAGCAGGGAGGTTGGACCAGATGACCTCCAGCCACCCCTTCCAACCTCAACCACTCTTGGATTCCCCTACTTACAGCTTTCCTGGGTTCCTGCACTTGGGTCACAACCCCGTGCAATGCTGCAGGTTTGGGAAGAGTGGCTGGGAAGCTGCCCAGCAGAAAAGGACGTGGGGGTGGTGGTGGACAGCCAGAGGAACATGAGCCAGCAGTGGGCCCAGGTGGCCAAGAAGGCCAATAGCATCCTGGCTTGTTTCAGAAATAGTGTGGCCAGCAGGACTAGGGAAATGATTGATTGTCCCCCTGTACTCAGCACTGGTGAGGCCACACCTTGAATACCGTGTTCAGTTTTGGGCCCCTCACTACAAGACAGACACTGAGGTGCTGGTATGTCCAAAGAAGAGCAATGAAGCTGGTGAAGGGTCTAGGGCACAAGTCTTATGAGGAGCGGCTGAGGGAACTGGGGTTGTTTAGTCTGGAGAAAAAGAGGCTGAGGGGAGACCTTATCACTCTCTCCACCTACCTGAAAGGAGGTTGTAGTGAGGTGAGTGTTGGTCTCTTTTCCCAGGTAACAAGTGATAGGACAAGAGGAAGTGGCCTCAAGTTGGGGAGGTTTAGATTGGATATTAGGAAAAATTTCTTTACCAAAATGGTTGTCAAGCATTGGAACAGGCTGCCCAGGAAGTGAGTCACCATCCCTGGAGGTACTGAAAAAATATGTAGACATGGTGCTTAGGGACGTGGTTAGTGGTGGACTTGGCAGCATTAGGTTAATGGTTGGATGCGATGATCTTAAAGGCTTTTACAATCTAAATGATTCTGTGATTCACCAGCTTGAAAAAGGGCACTGCTGTTCCAGGGTGAGCCTGGTGCTATAAGCCAGGCTATTTAGTTTTGGCATTAATTTATATAATTGCCATAAATTTCCCTCAGCTGCAGCTGTAATAACATTATAGATCACGGGTGAAGATCTTTCCCCCATGGTCATACCTTTGAACAAAACTATTTGGAAAAGAGAGGTAACTGTATCTTTACCTATCTCTGCTTTTCTTGCAACAGCTCAGTTACGCTGTAACGCCTGCTCCCACACACATGGATGCTCATGGTGTGGAGATGGTGTAAGGGTAAGAAGCTCTTCACCTGTAGCACTCGTAAGAAAGCATCATTAGTCTTTTTGTAGCCTATTATGATACCTTGCTGTATATCACGTGAAAAGAAAATTAGTGATGCTTTGACCAATACTTACTGTCACTCATTATTATAGTTACTTGATATGCATGAATATAGTAATAAGCAGGGGTCAGCATATACATTGCTTCTCAAACTGGAAAAGTTTAATACTGCTTTGAAGAATATTTTGTTATAGTACTATTAAAGGTGACTTACTGTTGGTTCTCATTTGTTCTGGAACTTGTGTACTGTTCTGTACTAAGTACCTTCATAAGGATTTTAAAACTATTTAATGCTAGACTACCTACCAGAAGATAACTGAAGGAGAAAAAGTTTTACTCCTGTTTTTATTATGATGGGGGTATTTTAGAAGCAAACAGCATCTTTCAGGGATTAAATTAGAAAGCCTGTGCATATTTGCAAGTGTTGGTGAAATTTTACTTCCATATATACTGAATTGTTCAAGATCTGTTGAAGCTTCTGAAGCTGCTCTTACCTGGAGATAGAGACTCACACTGTCTGTCACCCAGTGGCAGTTGGTCCCACTGTGTCCCTCCACCAAGCATCAGCTGCGCTCAAGACCACTGGAATTTTTAAGACCACAGGGGTGCTCTGCTTTCTGAAGCTTGTAGGACTAGTGATTGCACTCAAGCATGTTGCTGTAGCACAGTATTATGGGTTTTTTTTAAATGCACTGCACAGCTGAAGCAAAAGCAACTTACTGTTAGAAAATTACTATCTGGATCACTCTGCTCAAAAACAATTTATTAGTTGTCATATAAGCAGTTCCAAATAAGAACATAAATTCCCACAAGATAATTGCAAATGTTGGTTTCTTCTTTCTTAAGAAACAGGCAAATAAGAGATACTATGTTTTTAGCAGGAACACCCTCTTCTTTCATCTTGCCTCCTTCCCAGCTCTCAAAGGTTAGAGATCTGAGTTGTGCAAAAGAGCTGTGTGAAGTGGTATATCCTAATTTTGGCCCTCTGGCTGGGGCAATCGTTGAGGTGTTGCTGCCTTCTAAGGAGCTTTTATTTCTCAGTACAAAAGTCCGTGGTTCTTCACCATCCCCTTCCCTGAACAGTGAAGGTTTTTAACTCCATATGCTAACTTCCACTTATTAAAGACACGGACTTCTTGTCTGAACCTCCTGTTAAAAAAACCCCAACCATCTTCACATGACACAGGAAGCAGTGTTTACCAGCTTAATTCTTGAAGTGTTTGCCCCATCTCACTTCTACAAGAAGAAAATACGTGAAAAGCAGGTCTGTCTAAGACTGTCAAGGAAGGGAAGCATGCTGCAGAACTGCACGTAATATAAGGAAGCGTAAGACAGCCATTTCTAAGCCTAATCAGTTGGATTGCCACACCCACCAGTAACTCACTGGTACTTGATGGATTCAGCCATGTATGCTCACCACAGAGATTACTAGGAACTGTTCAGCACCTCAAAGGCAGAAAGGTGGCAAATAGTCAGGTACTGATCAATGTCCAGCATCTATTCCCTCCAAAAATTCCAAATTTGTAGCATGTATATAACCATGACACCTTATTAATTGCATTTTAAGAGCCCATAGTTATGTATAGATGTCTTGGGCATCCAGGCTGGTGCTGCAGTTTAGTACTCAGAACTAGAGCAGCAGCCAGGTGCATTACAAACCCAAGCTTCCCCAAGTTGGGTGCAGGTGAAGGCAAAACTTAACCTGGGGGACCTAATTCTGATAATTTGTACAGGAGTAATGTCAGATGCTGAGTTACTGTAACCAGATACACCCATATAAGGCCAGTACAGCAAGGTCAAGAACCAGGACTTACCTTCCTGCCCCCTCAAAACTGGGATTTCAACTCTACCATTCTTGGTATGAATTAGCAAGAAGAGAAAAATGCAAGTCAGCTTTGCTGCAAGCCTAGTCCTGAGCAACAGAGGAAAAAACGGGTTGCTTTCAATGATGATATGGCAGGTAGCCTGATGAAGTTAATCTTTGCTTTAATTGGTTGCCCAACATACATATTTAAACATTCTGTACTAAATTAGCCAGCATGCACACAGTAATTGGACCAGTCAGTGACTTTCTCCTTTCACTATATACATACACAAACAGGAACACCACAAGATTGGACAAAGGAAAGCAATTTGTTAACCAGATACAGCTAGCAAGTAACATTTTTTTCCTCTAGAAACGTTTTTCCTGCAAATTCACAAGTGTGAAGACTTTCTTTCAAGGCTTGAAGAACTTTGCAGTCTTCCAGTGAAAAGGCTAACAATAGCCACCATAGCTGAAATGAGATAAAATTAATTTAAAATCCATTCCAAGCAAGAGTGAAATTGAAAAAAAAAAATTGCTTGTAGCGTAGGGAAAAGGGACTTTGGAGACAATCTGAGCAGATACACTGAAGTAGAAAGGCGGCTTTGGACCCAATTCTGAACACCCTTAGTTTAGTGTAAAAGAGAAGGAGAAGGATCAGAATCAGATCCAACATTTCACATTCATTGATACCTGGTACCAGAAACTCAGTATCTAAAGAACGGAAGTGTTTGCTTACTTTATTTGAAGAACTTTAGTTCTGTGTCAACACAGTCATAGAAAAGATCCACTACTTCAGCAGGATCCAGAACCTCTGTACGAGTAAGGATATCATCCATTGCTTCTAAGCCTTGTTTTTCAAGGTCTAACATAATCCTCATCAGTTTCTGGCCTTTATCCTAAACACATGAAACAATCAAACTCAATTAACCAGCAAAGAGGCTTGTTAAAGCATTGCACTGTTCTGTTATGGAGATATTTTCAAGTTTTTTAAAAAACGAGAAAGCCTTTTTAAGTACAAACTATTTTTGTTAATAATTTTTTGGATGGTGAGAAGCTAAAAAGAACAGTGCTGGACACTTTATGCATTAAGAAAAATAACCTAGAAGGAGTTACTAAGTTTAAAGCAGTGAAGGAAGATGAAGTGAAAGATGGATAGAGGAAAATGGTATAAGGCTTTTACATGTGATAAAGAAGTAAAGCAACTTCTTAAGCCTAAAAACCTGCATCAGAACTATATGAGAAGACTAGAAGCCCCAAGGATTCTACAGATCATGGTATGTACATGTGTATCCCTCAGATCACCACCCGCACGTTGATGATCAGATCTGAAATTATGTGTAATGTAACAGCATTAAGACTCCAGACCCCAGGCAAGGCTTTGTGTGCCACTCTGACTTACTGCTCTTCATGTTTCTGGTCAGGAAAATGGTGTCATTTTGGTTTATCCAGATGTCATTTAAAGTCTCCTATTTTTTTAATTTTATTTTTTTAATGGAGAAGTGCTGTTTGTTTTGCTTGCAGCGTTCAGCATTGAATTCCAGAAAAAAACAAGTATTTAAAATGTGTGGTGGTCCCGAGCTTTCCATGATTTATACCAGCATTTGTGCAGAAAGAGTAGAGCACCTAAGCAAAGATTTAGGCTCTCAGGTCGCAGTTTTTATAGCACGAAGCCTGACTGAAAACTAAATTTCCTTTTCTACCACAACTGTTGATGTCACACTGTGGGACGTGAATAGGGAAGAGTTCACAAGACGCTAACACACCTCTGCTAGGTCTTCCCTAAATCATCGTCTTGCATGATGCTATGGGAGCCGGATGCACATTCAGTCAATGTTACCGCAGAGGCCACAGATTTTAAGTTAAACCATTCCAAGAGATTAAAAACCACATCTAGCCAAAACTGTGTTTAAATAAAGTTTGTACTAGCAAAGTTTACCAAGGTTTCCTTAATCACTAAAGGATAAGGCTGAATGCTGTTATGATCTTAGCAAGACTCTGACCTACACAAACACGCACAGAGGAAAAATGCAGAAAAGCATGTCCTCTGTGGAAGTTCAACATGACTGCATGGGTCCTCCACAAACTGCCTGAAATACCAGTACCAGCACAACTGGCACGCCCTGGTGATCTCTCCCTCTGTTGTACTTCCTTATAATCAGTTATCCAGTTTACTGCTGTGGTTGTAATTGCAAATGTCAAAGAACAGTTATTGAACTACTTGCACTATGACAGCAAAAGTTGTAGCTCAATCAGTTGGAAAAGCTGTCCAGAATAATCCCCTTCCTGCCTGCCTTTATTCCAAAATGTATTCCCACAAGAGAATACACTGGAAGGTTCTTAGACCACAAGTACCTGATGCATGGCATTGGAAAGTGGCCTTTCTTCTCGCATGGCGTTTTTAGTTAATTCTTACAAATTAACAGAAATGCATTATATTGACTTGCAAAACTGTCATGTGCAAATTATTCCTTCAAGAAAAAAACCCTCAAACCATGTAGTTCTTAATCCAGCATATAATTGAAATTACAGCATTCTGTCATATAATTGAACTTACAACATTCTGTCCATCTTCCTGTCATGTAATTCTGATAGCACGTTGCACTAGCATCCAGTGTTCAGTGATCATTTAAAAAGACTATATACACAATGAGAATTGAACAAGCTGATGAGCTTGTCAGTTTGACTTTTCACTTTGTAAAAGTAATGGAGCAGAGCAACGCTCTCAGGATAACAAAAAACCTATGCAGAATAGTTTGCCCTTCAGAGGGCATCATTATTCAAGCTAAACTTGCAAGGATTCTAAGAATATTCAGAGAATGCTCTTGGTTTTGGATTCTGATAACATGGAGGAAGAAATGTTTAACCAGAACAGGTTGTATCCTCGTTTTTCAGTGAGTAACTCTGAAGTACATGATGGAGTTAGGAATCTACATTTACTTCTTTAATTCCAGGTCCCACAGCTCTTACCTGATCATTCTCAAGAAGAGATCGTGCCCATTCATGTGCCTTGTACAATTCATGCCTGCGATCAGGTTTCTCCTGGAATCGAGGTATCTTTTTAGCAGGATCATCATTGCCAAAAGAAGGAGACTGTACTTTTGGTACTAATTTTACATCATCAACAAAAATAAAGGGTTTAAATATGGACCTGAAAGAAATGAGAATTACTGCTTGCAGTAATAAGAGAGATTTTATATATGTTATTGAAATGTTCACCAGGCTATTTTAAAACAACAGATACAGAACAGCACAGGTAATTCATCTACACTAGGCACGGACTAGGTTAGAGAGTTGGTACTGGTCACAAGCAAAATAAATCTATGTGCTTTAAAAGAACTGGGTTTGCCAATTACTGTAAAACTTTATTACCCCTTTTTACCTATAGGCTTGTTTGGTGTCCTTCACGCCAGTTCTGCCACTTCTTTAGAAAAGTAGCACTGTATTTTCCTCTCCAAGTTTTTTTTAAACAAATCTCAGCATTCAGCCTCGCATCACTTTTTCTCCTCTGTTCACACTGACATCTCTCCTTCTCCCAGATTTGATTTTCATTAAAAATCACAAACAAACACTTTTGTGTTTGAGCAGAGATTACCTACCTTGCTCAGTACCAGAGGATTTGGCATATAACCAGCAGCACTTCAGGATTTTATGTCAAGAGAAGGAAAAGACATAGCTACCGATATTGTGACATTTCTCAAACAACTTCAACACTGAGTTTCGATCTAAACTCCTGAGACCTACAACAAAACCCCAGCGATCCAGGATCTTAATTCCCGAGAATCTGAGACCAGGTATTGGCAAGTGCATGGAGAAACTGCCTGCCTTCCCTTTAGATACACAACAAAATAGCACCCTGCATTCTGCAGTGAAGAAGCTGCCAGAAGTGCAAGACTTCTGCAAGACATGATTAATAACCACTGCCTGCATACAGTCAGCAGGTTCATTGCTGCTAACCTTTCCATCACTGTCATGAAGCCTTGCTGACTAAGAGTTTGTGACTCACTAGCTGCACTTAAAATAAAGCTTTTTTAATTCGAGTGTAAAATAAAGCAAGAAAGGCCTCTAAACAAGGATTTTACAGCTAGACTCTGCGTTTAAAAGGACAGAAATCCCACCAAAACAATTTGAATCCTTGCTCCTTTTAATCTCAAAGGATTTGCATCAAGAGAAGTTTTGGCAAGCAAGCTCAAAACTTCTTACTTAACTCTGAAGGTCTGAGTTGCATAATGCACGGTGGGTGGAAAGTCCCTTTGGCACGGATGATGACTGTAGCACTCGGTAGCACCTAATGCTTAATACCACTCTCCTTTTAGGAATGACTGTCAGTGGTTCGAGGGCACCATTTTCTTCTCATCCATCACCTCTTTACCTCAATGCAAGTGGCAGATCTCCTGAATAACTGCAAGTGGTTTAATTTAATTTCTGTGAATCCCAGGTGGATTTTGTTTAAAACACAAGATAGTTCATTAGTTCTTTGATGATCTGGTCCATGAGTTCCCTTATCTCCTCTGCTGCTTTCAACTAGAGAAGACTTCATTTAAACCACCTGGAAATTGTCCCTCCAATAAAAAACAACTTGGAATACCTGGATTTGCAGATGTTTTGCTCTGTTAACATTTTGATATCATACAAGGCTACCTAGAGTAGCCTTTTTGCTAGTTAGATACTTTGTTTCAGTTTTGCACTCAGTTCAAGAGAGAAGTGCCTGAAAAAGTCCACAAGCTCATCATCTCGGCAAAAATCCACTGGAACTCCGTAAACTGCATTCCCTCTAGAAGCTCCAAATTTAGGCAAAGTTCCAGATCTGGTCTTTCAGGCCAGTGGTGTCCATTTAGAATTCCAGCAAGATGCAGTTCAGTAACACAGGCCTGTCAGATTACACACCAACAACTGCTGATTGCATTTCTGGTTAGAACATGCTCTTGAAGCAGGTACCAATTTGGGTAGCAGGGGTTTTTTTAATATCTTTTAACCCATCATCTGCTCTGCACCCAGGAAACCTCAGTGCTGTGGCTTACCTTGAAGGGTCTGGTGTGCCAGTGAAGTAATGAACACAGGGAAAACTAGGGTCCTGAGGCAGAACAGACACTATGCTAGCTGTAGTAAGGAAAGATTCAGAGTCCACACAGACACCACTATCTTTGTCACGCAGGACATCAATCATAGCTTGTGCAGAAACATCACCTATAGGAAGAGGGGGGAATAAAAGAAAAATTGCTGAGTGAACAATGGCTTGAATCCCAGGGAAGGAATTTAACCTGAATGGGCTTTGGCCTAATATGACCAGTGACACAACATGGGCATGTCACCGGAATGAACTTGCCTAGCTAGTAAAAGAGAACAGTAAGAAGCATTAATTAGGCAATACAATTTCTAGGTAGGGAGAAATGTCATTAAATGGTATTTTTCAGAAGGCGGCCATCACGTCTGTAATACTGCTTTAGCAACCACTGTGAACAGACTACTTTCATGAACAGCCATTTTCCTCTAAGAAGCTACTTCTACCCAAGCTCAGGCAAAATGGGCACACCCTGATCTCCCACTTCTCATCTATTTCCATTTCAGTCAAAATTTTGAAACATCATCTCACATTCACAGGGTCTTACAGCAGCAGACCTAGACACTGAGATTTTTCTCCAAACCACTACCTACAAGAATACCATGTTCTCATTCTATTTCCTGCCTGTGTCTTATCACAGCTTTCTCCCCACAGCACCTCCATGTTTTCTTGCATTACCCCCTTGGCAGGAAGGGCTTCCTCCCCATCCACTTCTTAAATCCTGCACTGACTCAACCCTTCTGTGCACAGGTGCCTCAATACACCAGAAGACACAGAATGACCCAGCAGTCTGCAAGATTTGCAGCCATAGTCCTCTGTCTGTAGGGGCCCTCAGGTTTTTTAGCGCTATAATCCAGGTTTATTAAGACCTTTTACCTATGGTCCTTCAGAATTGCTGTGTCTGCCTCAGACACAAACCATGCTCCATGTAATTAATTCTATAGCCTTAGCAAGAACTCTGCATTGCAATAAATATTTCACCTAAACACTCTTCTTGACATTTGCCAACATGTGAAAATGCTAACTGTCTAGTAAATTCACCTCTGTAGTAAAAGGCTTTTTATAAAAAGATAATTTGTACATTTTTCACACATGAAAGACCAGATATACGTCAACCATGCACTGCTGCAGGCTGGTCATTTCAGAGCTATTTTGACCAGCTGCAATGAACTTAACTCACTAATAAATTTTGGTCTGGAAATAAACCCTTTCTTTGACTGAAGGGAATTGGCACATTGTCTGTTCTGGTAACTTTGTTGTGCTTGACAATGAAAAAGGGACTTCCGTTTGCAACTGACTAACATTACTCTTCCTTAAACTATGATCTTAATTCCTTCCTCAAAAGCCTAAGCAAACCTCCCAAAACGTAGAATCCATTAAGCTCAAGCTTTCATATGCGAAGCCATTTTTTTTAAAATACTATAATTTCAATATTAGGTAGGACCACTACAATTACACCACAGCACAAATGTAGTGGCACATCATGCACATCAGAACAGCAGTGAAGAAAGTTATTTTATAATTGCAATCCTGTTTTAAAACCTTAAACTTGAGGGGGACATTAAGGGCTTCATCCTAAATTGTGGCAAGTTTAGGGACAGTCTTCAGTCCTGGTCTTCCTTTCCACACGGTTTACGTGTAAAGGTATTCTCCTCAGTCACATGTAGTTCTGGATGGAATGCCTGGAAGGAGGCAGTTGTGACTAAAAATCCCACTTCACACAGAGAAAGATGGTTCAACACTTACCACCTTGCTTTTCTAGGCTCTCCCTGCCAGAACAGCAGGCTAAATGGTCATCAGCAAGAGAGAACACTTCAGAAAAATTGAAGTCTGAGTCTCCGTTCCACCAGCCTTGACTTCTCACGTAATTCCTTAGTTCAGGATGCTCAGCATCAATTTTTGTAGTTAATGAAAGCTGATTACAAATGCATTTCACTCCCTCTGTAGAAAGAGCCACACATTAAAAGAGAGCATTAATACAGTTTTTCTGGGAGAAGCTGGAAGGACAACGTAATTTCAGTTAGGAAACAAATTATACCATTGGTTAGGAGGTACATTTGGCATAACTGCATAACTACACAACTACACAACTACACATGCACAGAATTACTAGTCACTGCAGGTTGCAGAGCTCAATTCTCTGTGCCCTACTTAGATATGCACACTGCCTTGTGATTAATAGTGGTATTTAGTCAGAACACCAGTTTCACAATCTGTACCTCACACATTCTGACCATGAAGTAATAGTGGTCTCCAAATGCCAAAGGCACCTGCCTAATACTTTCTCCAATGGTGTATTCCACTGCCACAACAAGGCTTGAGGTCTGACTTGATTTCAAAATATATTTCAGCAAAGCTGCATTTAGTTTAATGAACCTTCTTTGCCTCCCAAAACTGAAAATTTAATTTGGAAAATGTTTTTTAAAGCTTACCAGTTGCTTTAAGCTTCCCAGCTGAAGAACAATTTATTGTAAGCAGCAAGATAGGCGCTTAAATTAAACTTAATTTTTAATCTTAATTTTTAAAATGGCATGAAGTAAAAAGTGTAAGCAGATTTCAAAGAATATTAAAGGGATTTTTAATTCGCTTTTCTCAAAAATACTGCATTGCTTACATCCATATATCTACAGCATGACTAAAAGTGGCTGCTCAGATGCTCCTCGGAGAGAATAAAGTGTGTTGGAAGACAGAGAAAGAGCTGAAAAAGTAAATCTGTAAACTAAAATAAAACCAGATTCTGGAATTGGGCACAAACTTTTTCTTAAACAGAAACCAAAGCAGTATTTGTGAAAGTTATTAATACTGCCTTCCACAAAAGTAAGCTTGCTTTTGTAATGCCTCATGCATACAATTTAAATAATGAGTAACAACTTATAGTAGGAAGTTCTGTGCATCAGTCTGCAAAAAAGTCACTGTCATTCAATTCTGACTTACCGTAGGGTCACTGACAGCTTGTTCTGATTCACACTTTTAATCATCATACCTTTCAGGGAATTTTCTTGAGTGATAGGAATATTTGTGTTCATATCAAGCTAGGCAAGCCACTCCTTAAGAGCTCTTTAAATATTACATTTAGTAACTTGTGTAAAATAGTATTTCATGGTTTTGATCCCCCTCAAAAAATGAAAATTTATCAAGCAAATAAATTTTTCCACTCAGACTGAAGAACAGTAATAAGAAGGATTTTAAAGTGTTTATCCTTAAATTACTGTCAAAGAGTGGCTTGATAAATCCACTATAAGCTTTACAGAACTGCAGCAGTAATATTAGAGCAACTCTGAGGACAGAGTCAAGGAAAAAAATGCCTTCACACTGGGGAATGACACATTTTTCCTGTTTTAGCAGCATTTGTGCATTCATTTGAAAGCTTAAGAGGCACATTTATGGTTGCAAAAAAGAACCCCCTGAATAAAGTATGAAATATAGAGCTCTTACATAGCCAGCAGCCTTTCCCTCTGGCAGCCTTAGCAGGCTGCAGGAGATGGAAACTACTTATCTGCAGCTCACAGGGACCTCCTGAAGAGAAATGCGCTGGTAAAAATCAGAACAGAGCTGCAGTATCATTCCAAAAAGCTGCAAGCAGCAGATGAAGGCAATAGTTTATTTGCTGGGAAGAAGGACATGAAGGTTATGTGTTGCTGATGCAGCTAAAAAGGCTAAGTAAAAACCACTGTTCTTCAAATATCAGCCAGGTAGGTCAACAGAAGAAGGCAGGCTGTCACTGCATAATCCCAGGAACCTCAGGAGCCAGCTGCCTTCCAGAATCTGGATTTTATCAGGACAGCATTATCAGTCTTCCCTCCTCTATGTTTGGTATCTGTGCTAAAAGACTTCCTCCATCTTGCAGGTATCCTTAAAATGCAAGCTTTGCTTGGGGAAACACCATCCCTGCTAAAGTAAGCCGATTCATTTTTGATGGCATGAACTGACAGTAGGCCATCACACAATATTACACAGCCTGGTGTTACTTCTTTGCTTTGGTATTTTCAACAACATTAAACCTTCCTCCTCCCCTTCAATGAAGCAGAAATGAAGATAATTGAATGGATCTGTCATAGCTCAAAACATGGATGATAACAATCTTCTTAAATGATCTGAATTTTTAATGAATTCAAATGTGAGTAAATTTTTAAAATCCCTACTCCTATGAAAATAAAAATCCCTTCAAAGCTAAAAACAACAACTGAAAATAAATTAAATATATGCCTTAGACAATTGTATTATATTAAGGCAGCACATACTTGCCAGCAAAGTTTTAAATAAGTTCAGCCACCAAGCCAGTGAAATCTAGAAGTTAAGTTTGGCAGGTCTGGCTTCACACATACTGAAAAGGAAACCACCTACAACTTCAAAGAGCAGAAGAGTATTGTTTTGCAGTATCAGATAAGAAATGGGGATATGAGGGGACTATATCTATTGTGGTAAAGCAACCAGCAGCAGCCCCATTCAATTTACCACCTAACACAAGCTCTTTTCTCGAAGCTATCAATGCTTATCCTGCCCTCTTAGTATTTTAGATTTGTAAGTAACAATTTGGGCATTAACTCTATTGAAAAGACATTTGGCACATTCCAAGTAGTAAATAAATCTGGAAAAATACACTTCCCAAAGATAAAAATTTAAGCATTATGATTATTACATAGCTTATGTATACAGGTAACAATCTCCAGATTTACAGAAAATGCTGTTACATCAGCCAATGCAAATCAACATTTAAAAAAATTAAGAGTGGTACAAATATAGAAGGTTAAAATTGATGATTTAATCAAACACTTGCATAAATTAGTCACATATTTAAACTCAGTGGCTTTAAGGTAATTTGTTTCTTTACAGTTATTTATAAGAAGAGAGGTTTGCTGAGAGTGATACACTGACCTGTGATTTTTTCTGCTGCCCAGTACTTTCCAGAAGTCTCCAGTATCCAGGCTTCATTTCTGTCCACAATCAAAAACGCACTTTGGAAAGTATGGCATGAACTCCCATCTTCATAATAATTTCCACCTTGTCCATGCTCTTCCAACAGAGCAACTATTACATCCAATGCTTCTTTAGCTGTTGCACCTCTTTCTAGGCCAAGTCTGTAAGAAAAGGGTAAAACAGAGATTCAGACAGACATGTAATGGTGAGGTCTCCATAAACTATTCATTTTAAACATCAGCACCGACCTGGTTTTAAAATACCAAAGTATCAGGTATGCCTAGTGTAAGAATTCCTGCTTTAATGAGCTACTAGAATTACAGGATGAGATATTAAATTATTTAATTTGTTTCAAGTCTTTATTTTCTACACTGGTTCTGTATTTTCAAGCCTATCATAGCCCAGTTTTAGTTTTTTAAAAAAAAGTCCAATTACCAACAAATGGTCTCAACTGCACTGTAAACATGCAATGCTCTATTTATCCCCCCCTCAGGCAGAAGAGATTTGAAGGACAATTTGCAAAGGTCTTTTCAAAGTAACAGTTGTATGCAAGTTTACTTTTCTGTACAGAAGAGTGGGAAATTGCAAATTAATATTACCAGAGATCAGAAAAAAGGGAAGGAGTATTCAGTATTACAATCTCTCTACAACCTCTCTTTCCCAATGCTCCAATATTTGATTGGCCATAGAAGCTAGATGCATGTTATTCTTTGATGCATATTGCATGCTGTAGACAGAAGCATTTGTGCACAGTGTTCCTAAAGAGGCTTCCCCAAAAAAACACTGAACAATTAAGCAACAGATACGGCTTTTGTCTGAACTAAGAGTAACCATATGTCTAAAAGAACATGATTTTAAAAAAGTTTGAGCAAAACAAGGGTATTTTAGGGAAAAGTAAACTGAGGCATAAGAATAGGTTTTACAAAGCTATAGGGAATGACTGTATCCTGCCTTGAATAAATGGGATGAAATAATCCCTTGAGATAATTTACAGTCCTAACCAAGTCAACAACAAAAGCAGTAACCAGAAGAATCCAAATCAGACCTGCAAATGATTCCACTGGTTCCAAAATGCACTTACTGGTAATGAGGAAATGCAGTATTTCAAACAACAGCCTATCCACGCCTCATTCCTTTGGGAGAGTTACGTGGATCAGTCCAAAATTTCTGTTGGTTATGTCACCTTAATGTTCTCCACTGTGTTTATCTTTCTCTAATAGCTCTATGGACAAAATAATTTTGACGGATAGTTTCAAGAAATTCACCTTTTTAAATTTAAGTACTATGCTAGCCCTATCCATTTCCCTGGAAATCACATGACAAGAAAACACTACTCTGATTCTTTCCTGAAAACTACAGTACACAAATCAGATCCTGATAACTTGAATACAAATTTGTTATCTAAATACTTTTTAATCTGATCTGCACTGGGCCTGCTTTATTAAATAGTTTGCCACTATTAGCCTTGTTTTATGTTGAATTATTGAAAGCAGTGTTTTCACCTCTCTCAGCAGCACCTACTTATCACTTAGTGACAAGGGAGAGCCAATTAGAATTTTAGGTCCTAACTAACAGCGACAATTTCTTCCCCATGAAGAATTTTAGGTCCTAACAGTGACAATGTCTTCCCCATGATCTTCTTACTTTGCATTTATAGTCCTTCCCTCTTGTCTTGTTTCTCTTATTAGCTGAAACTTGGTTTGTATTGTTGACTGAATTTTTAGTCCCTATGCATTTATGTTATTCTTTCATTCTTTTCATCACTGGTGCAATCACTTTTTCAGAGCAATACAGATATACCAGTCTTAGCACATACCACAGACATCTTTCAAAAGCCAGTCCAAAAGCATGTCTTATTTATTCCCTAAGAATAACTCCGAGAGCTGTCTCTGCCACAGGTAAATGAATGGGCTGACTACTACCTTGGTGACCACGTAGTCACTAGATTCAGTGATAATCTGCTCCCTTCTCCCCAGTTTATGACCAACAGCATTAGGTTATAATTAGGATCAAAACCTGCCAAGAGACGTAACATTCCACTAAAACTTTTAATAACGTCTCCCTGAAATTTTCCTTCCCAGATGGTTATAGTCTAGCTTTCTCTGTCAAAACTACAGCAGAGATTCAGGTTGAAGAAATATCTTTTAGATCACTTTTTTTGCAATGGTTCCAATGTTACATTTACTTCCATTTAACAAGGGCCTAGGCTCTGCTTTTGTTTGGGTGCTCCTATCTGTCAGTCACAAGTGACAGCAAAAAGAAAGAAAACAAGAAAACCCACCCTACACAGCAACCACACAGCTCATCTCCACAAAACTGTAGGTCTTGCCAGTTATTTCAGCATCAGTGTCCTGGGTAACTGCAGCATAACCCTCCCACTAACACATTTCACAGTACCCTTCAAGGCAAGCTGGAAGAAAAGTTTTAAGTAATTTCACCCCCAGATGAGAGCTTGAATTAGTCACTCAGAAAATTTCAGCGACTTCGTACAATCCACTGCCTCAGCACCTCCAATATGCTATCATAGCATATTATAACCTTGTCAAAACAACATTATCTTAAGCTTTTCAACTTCACATATCAGTTACAGATGCAGACTTTCCAAATGAAGTAACCAACATACATGATGATGACATTCTACTTTATCCAGTTTTGATGTCTCTAAGGAAAGAAATTGGTAAACAAATTGATACCATTTTAAAGAGCATTCTTGACTCCCTGCCAAGATTGGCATCTCTGTGTGGCTCTGAAAAAGTGATTGCATCAGCGAGGAAAAGAAGAAATAACACAAACACATCAGGATTAAAAAATAAGACAAAAACGCAAAAGGGTGTATTTTACAGGTTTCTTCATATATACCTTTTTTATGATAATGTTGTCCTGTTCTAACTGTACCAGCATAAGCAAAACAATACACCATCTCTTCAGATGAATGTACTTCCCTAAGTAAACAGGTGCTTTACAGAGGCAACTGTGCCTCAAAGAAAACCAAAACTGCAGCCACACTAGGAAGAATATCTGAAGAAAACCCTGATAAGCTAACCAATACAGCAATACTGGTGCAGCTATCAAAGACCAGCTTTTGAATAAATTCCCAGAACAGAAAAGCAGTGTTTCTTCGGAATTTGTGCTGGTTTCTCTCAATTTTTCTGTCTCTTGTGACTAGGTTCACATTCTCCATTTAGATAAACTGGCATGGGGACAAGCCTGCATGGAATAGGACCAAGTTCTACCCCTCAAGTCAATCACACAATCTTTATTCATTTTCATTTCTTAAGAATCATTGTGCAGGGTTTGTGTGGTGGGGTTTTTGGTAGCTGGGGAGGGGGCTACAGTGGTGGCCCCTGTGAGAATCTTCTTGAAAGCTCCCCCGGCTCCAAGTCAGACCCACCTCTGGCTAAGGCCAAGCCAATTAGCGATAGTGGCTGCACCTCTGCGATAATATATTTAAGAAGGGAAACCTGGGAGGAGGTTGGGGGACTTGTGAGTAAGAGTTACAAGAAGGACACCTATGTAAACACCAAGGTCAGTGGAAGGAAGGAGGAGAAGGGGGGGAGGTGCACCAGAGCAGAGACTGCCCTGTATCCTGTGGTAAGACAGCAGGGCCGCCCCCCTGCCACCCATGGGGGTCACCGGAGAAGCAGAGATCAGCCTGCAGGGGACCCGACACTGGAGCAGGCAGCTGCACCTGAACAAGGCCAGGACTCTGGGGAAGCAGCAGCCCCCACGGTTGTAGTTCAGCACTAGGACTGCAACTTGCAGGGGTGACCAAGGTCGGAGCAGCATGGAAACGACCACAGCCCGTGGAAAAACTCACAGCAGAGACAGATCATGGAAGACTGTCTCCCATGAGAGGGGAACCACGTGGAGCAGGGGAACGATGCAGAGGGGTCCCCACAAAGAAGAAGGAGCAGCGGACTGACTGAAAACCCTCCATTCCCTTCCCCCCTGCTAGGGGGAAGAGGTAGAGATATCAGGAGCAGAGCTGAACCCAGGAAGAAGGGAGGGGTGGAGGAGGAAGGCGTTTTTAAGGTATGGCAATGCTTCTTACTTGCCCACTCTGTTAAGTGTCATTGTTGTTAGTGTTTGAATTAAAGTGATTTTTTTTTCCTTCCCCTATTAAGTATGTCTTTTTCCAGAACCATAATGGTAAGTGACCCCTCCCTGTCTTTATCTCAATTCCCAAGCCTTTGCTTCATTTTTTCCTTCCCAGCACTGGAGGGGAAGGGGTGCGTGAATGGCTGCATGGTGCTCAGTTGCCCTCTGGGCTCAAATCACAACAATCATTCATATGTTCTGACATCTGACAAGCTATCAAGCTACAAATATGTAGGTGTCTGTCTTAATCCTCAGATACAACAGTATACTACGTAACACACTGTTTTCAGTCATTAAGCCAGCAGCCAATTACTAAACAATCTAAAAACTTTGACAAATACATCTTTACTGATGTCCATTGTGATCTTTATTGGAAAAAAAAAATGCTTTGTCTATGAGGTTGCAGGATGAATTTTCAATTTCCTATTTCAACAACACAACATGCTGAAGGATGCCTCTGGCCTGTTTAACACCATGTGCTCTCACAACACCCACCTTCAGCCTTTGCCATGTTGGCTGGATTTTATATCCTAACTGAAAAGTGACAATTCCAGATGACTTAAAAGAGAGAGGTAGTCTCCCATACAGAAAAAGAATAATCACTTTAAGAGAATGTAGAAACAAACTCTTAGGGGAGCCTGAGCATTCAAAGAAAATGTGATTCTACTATCTGGATGATATTGCTGGGTTGACAACTCTTATGCCTGCTCTGAAGAATATGTTTCAGAGTATAAAGTTTTTAGTTTCTTTTGCAAGCAGCTAGTCATACATGCACACACACAGTGTCAGTCTTCATCCTTCAGCTAAGATCTGACTCAGACGCAGAACATATACATAGGTGTGACAAAAATTTGGCCAGAGATGTGCATTTCTTAATTAGGCTTAAAACATCTCAGTTTATTTTATTCCAATAAGTCCTAGGCAATAGTATTAGTCTGTTCTACAGACAGGTAAATAGAGGCAGAGCTAGTGCCAGCTGCTTTATCACAGCTTATATGATTGATTTTGTACTTGATGGCTCTCTATTCTATGAGGTGATCCAAAACAGGTAAGCTTAAAGCAACTGGCCAAGTCTTCCCAGTAAGAGAAAGAATCACTCTGGCTGGAATAAGAGGCAGATGGTAGCCTGCAACACACCTCTAGCTCTCCTTGCCTGAAGCACTCTCTATGTTCGAGCTACAGACAGTTTCTTCTGCAGATAAGAAGGAAAACAGGGAGGGTAATATCTACAGGTGGTGATCCCTCATATTTTATGACCAGTTTCTCCTTATTTTGATATCTCCTGATTTGCTACTGTGGGTAAATCTAGAGCTGCTGAATGACATATAATATGAATGTTAAACAGTATTTTGAGACTGCAGCAACTGTGACCAAAATAAACAAAACTCTGCATTAAACCAATGGTTTGTTAAAGTTTCAAAAGGATGGTAGTAGGAGGGAAAAAACAAAAATGGAGCTTGGAAAGTCACCTAATGTATCCCTCTTCTTGACAAAAGCTTCTCCTGTATTTACTTAAGAGAGCCCCCAAATCTATTCAGTCTCCCTTGATGCAATTAAACTCACTAGTCCTCCTAGGTACAGCTTCTCCACAGATTCCTTCAGTAATACAGAGTTTAGAGAAAATATTGAAGAGAAACATAACCCAAATTCCCTCATGATTTTCTCATTGGTCAGATTCTATGGATCTCTGATCATATTTCCCATTTCTGCTGCATTCTCTCCTACTGGTTCATATTCTTCTTGATTTATGGCAGCTGGAACCAGGTACTGTATTTTTGCAGAGACATTGTTAGAGAACATTTACCATTACAGTTTCAGGCAGCTATGCACCTAACAACAATTTCTTCTAACTCATGCTTCCCAGCTTGCTTATGAGAATACCCTCTAAGGTTTTAACACACTCTTAAAAGTCAAGGTATCTATTTCCTACCCTCTATCCATACAATTTTTTAACTCATTACAGAAGTAGAATGGTTTGACTAACAGTTATTATTGCACATGTAGCAACTCCTTGATATTTAAGTAGGTTTTTTCCCCTTCAGGAACTGAGGTTAAACTGGTCTATAACCACAACTCTTTTAAACTCTATTAAGTATAGCCACAACATTTAACCTTTTCCAGTCATCCAGAACCTCTCCCATCTTTCACTAGTTCTCAGGAAAAATGAGAATTTGCCTGAAATTGGTTTGGCCTGCTCATAAAGTATCCTAGGGCAAATGCCAGCAAGAACACTGGGTCTAACATTGATTCGCTTAAGTAAGCAGTTGGTGTTCTGTTCCATCTTTAACTAAATTGAGCCCGTTTGCTCTCTTTCTCTTTGGAATAAGTTTGCACCATTTTCTCTTGTTCTCTCATCTTCAGCTTTCTTCCCCCACACAAGTCTCCCTTAAATTCTCTTCACTACAAGATCAGCATGCAGGTTGAGACTTACAGTGCAGCACAAGCCTTTTAGGCAGACAGCCTTCAATGAACAAACTTACAGGAGTTTGTTTGCCAGACTTTAAATAAGGGCAATGGTTTGCATTGGAATGCATGGGCTGAAGCAAGACATAGTAGTTTGTTTATGCCTACAGTTGGCTACATGCCCAGGATAAGCTTTTTAGGTCAGAGCAGGCTGTTGTAAAGTGGGGGAGAATGAAGGGCACACCAGCAATCTGATGTTACAAATTAGTAGGCAGTTCCTTACTAACAATGTGATCATTTCTCTTATCCTGTCAGAATAGCCACTGCTAGACTGTAGGGTAGGTAGACAAGGTAGGCTTAGTGAACCCACAATAGGCTGGTACATACTTGGCAGCCAAATTCAGATTCCAAGTGTTTCAAGCATTAACTCAGCTGCATCTGGGGCTCTGCCTAGAGAGGTCTCCTGCTTATATTGTTTTAAAATCTCCTAATGCCAACACCACAAAGCTGTTACCTGGTATCATCATCAGCTAAACCTTTGGTGTTTGAAAGGCTGGTCACAGCTCAGCAATCCACCCACCTGACAAGATCCATTCCAAGCAAGGCTTCAGATTCAGAAGCTGGTTCTCTGGTCACCACGGCTTCATTAGCTACACAGACTCCATGCTCGTTAGCTCCCATTTCTGCCCCCCAAAGCCAAGAGGGCCTGCTCAGCACAACAGCATGAGTCTTCGGCACCTGCTCAATCTCAATATATGTGCACTGCAGAGAGAGCAGGAAGAAAAAAAGCAGAACAATTGCAAGCACTTTAATGCTGTGACTGAGTAACACAAACCTTCAACGTACAGACAGGACACACATTATTTAAAAAAAAATCCTTGTCTTGTGTATGAGCGAAGAATTTTTTTAAACAACATTTAACTGTCATGTTTAAACATTTACATCCTTATATTGCAAAAGTCTGGGAAGATACATCTCTCTCCACAGTTGCAGGCTTCAAAGAGTCAAGCAGAACCCAAGTGCTAGAATCAGTGGAAAGCAGCAGTAGACAGACTGTCCTGTTACTGTAAAGAAACACAGGTCATGTTTGTACATAGTAACAGCATCAAACCATTCCACCATCTCAACTAAGCACAATCTCCAGTACTTTATTAAGTACACTGTATAACAATGGTAACTGGACAAAGTACATTAGAAGGCTTCCCCCTCTCCCTTACTGCCTCCCCTGCAGCTGCCCCCAGGACTGAGACTGCTGGTACAAAGGAAAAAAATATCAAGACTTGAAAAGACTCAGTGGAATGCTTTGATAGTCACAGGAAGTAAAACACAGGCCTTGTTTTTGCTTAAAACTGCTGTTTCTGCTATTTTAAATGGCCTACTGTAATCAGAGGTCTGAGAATGTATTCTGACAAGTCAAAAATACAGGGGAAAGCTGCAGAGAAGTCATTGAAACTGTAAGGAAAAAAGAAATTATGTTATCTTTCAAATATATTTACTTTTCCCTTGCTCTAGGACTTAGAAACAAGCACTGTTTTCCCAAACAGCATGGAAGAGAGCTTGATCCATCATTAGATCATTGGCTTGTACAAGCGAAAGGAACAGGCTTCACATTTTACTGCTTTTCAAGTTTTTCAAGGACCAAACTCCACAGAATTTTCTTTTGAGGAAACTGAAGCCACCTGTGGTATTTATGAGACAGCTGCTAGTGTCCAGCATTCCTGTCATAACATCTTTCTTGCAGGAAGTAATATGCAACATTTTTCTGGAGGAGTATTTGGTCAAACATATCAAAGTGAGCAGGATGAGCAGAATGGACTTGAGGACTGAAAGTTGTTTGCCATGAAAATAGATCTCTGTCTACATTAAAACCTAAAGCCAAAGGAATCAGTCCAAAATTATTAGCAGGGAGAAGCTATTTTTTTCCTAACCTGTCTTTCCCCCTCTAAGGACTACACAGCATGATCATCTTCAGCCTCAAGTTTTGAGCAATGGTTTTTATAGTTATTCTATCATGCAATTAAAATGTATAACAGACCATCTTTGATCAAAAACGGCATTTTTAGAGTCCTTTACTCTGACAATGCAAGGACACAAGAAATGAGCTTGCCACCTTCATTAGGAATTGTGTGCGAACAGGTCAAACTGTTATCTTTCTATAAAAGCAGACAAATTACAGGTGAAATAAGAGGATGATTTCTCACAGAGGGCACATGATTAAAAAAAAAAAAAAAGGATGGGCAGGGAACTCTTTCATTCTAAGGAATTAAAAATAGAGTAGGGACATGCTTCCCTTCTCCTTTCTGCTGCATGCTTAATTTTGATTTTTGGCTTATGCAATAAGACCCCAGCAGGGACCTACCTGCTGTCTTTGTTGGAGAAACTCCCTATTATTTGACCAAGCTGATGGACCAAATTGCTTATATAGTAATACACTGTAATTTTGTAGAGGCAGATTCGTCATCTACTGAGGTGCAACAACCTCCGACGCTGGCCAGGAGCTAAGATCAGACTAATATACTTTATACAGTTCACCCTTTGTTTCATTTTCTAATTTCTTATCAAGACATTTCTCATCAAGACTCCCCCTACTCCATTTGAGCTGTTAACAAGCAAATCTCATATTTTGTGCAAATTTTTTTCAGAGCTTTAGGTCACTGCTGTTTGGATAAGCACTAATGCATGTGTGTGAGTGAACAGAGAATAACTGTATTTCCTGGATGTGCAAAGGAGATGCCACAGCAGGAAAAGGGGTTAGGCCAAGCACCTTCCCCCATTACACGTGAAGACATGACTGGAGCAGCTATCAGGAGCCAGGTCTGCAGCTCCGACCTCTGCACAGACCAAGTCTGGGCTCCCTACATCTCAAAGGTAGTCAGCTATCTGGAGCCATCCTGCAGAGCCATCCAGGGAACCAACCTTCTCAACTCCACAGCAGAAAGCAAAAACCTAGACACAGTGTGGAGGAGACTTCAGCACTCCATAAAGCCCCACTTGCATAGTGTTCTCTGGCTGAATAGCCCTATTATACAAGCTTGCTTACACTGACACTTTAACTTTCTAGAAAGAAAAATGATGAAAACACTCTGAAAAGTGATAGTTAGGCTAAAAAAATGCTGAATGCCTTTTCTCTGCAAAACATATTCTGGCTATCCTTGCTACCAAACACTTATTACTTGGGGCCTCATTCCAAAATCAAGCATTTGCAAAGCTGCTATTCATTATAAAGATTTTATTGTCAATGGTAGCAGTCGAGAAAGGGGAAAGAGGAAATTGTTTGTTCCTCCTTGAAGGATCCAGAGCATTTTGAAAAAAAGTGCTTTTGCTTTATAACTATGTAATCAGAGGCCAGAAAACATGTTACAGAGGCCTCTCTATGCACCCTCAGAATATGGTTGTCACCTTCTGTATTGCTTCTTTATGTTTCCCAACCCAATGACAAGTGAACACAGACCATATTTTCACATTGTTATTTTCAGCTTCCATACAATAACTCATGTACACAGACAATGTTCAAGCCTTATTTATATAAATTGCCTTAGAAGACCTAAATAACAGAAAACCATTCCAATCCGAGAATAGCTGACAGGCCTTGTAAAACTACCATTGACTTGATTCTTGTTCAAAAATCCTTTGCCACAGTTATTAACAATGATGAAGAAGCCTTGATGAGATTTTACCTTCCCATTAGAATGATTTACTCCAGTAAGCAGAAAAGTAAGCACTCAACAGGACTGATGTACTAAGACAGGCGTCTGGTTCATATTTGTTAATAGGTATGAGCTTCTCAAAAAAATAGGGTCTAGATGTGACAATAGATTACTAATTTTAAACATAAACCTCTCACTCTTCATAACTCCACCCCCCCTTAAAATAACATCAGAAAACTCTTTTCCAGATAAAATAATATCTTCATGCACGGAACAGAGGAACTGGGCTATCCACCTGTAGCCGAGACACATCAATTGTAAAGGCAGGTCAACTAAAGCCAGTCACTGGATTTGCAGCACAGCAAACCGTTGCTACCTATTTCAGAAAAATCAGAACACATGCTTATAAACAGCTCAGACAGGGAAGGAAATAGTCAGGGAAAGACAACACTGTCCCCAAAAAACCTCACTAGCCACTAGAACTCTAGAAACAGGAGCTCAGATGATGACAGGATTTCAAAAGCAAGCACAAACCACAACCTCCCTGTCCCCTCTCCTGCACCTCACCGATCTGGCAAATCCCTCCAGCACAACAGCAAAGCAGCCTGTTCTACTGAGAGCTGTGCCAAACTAGGCAATGACAAATAAAATAGACATAAGGTACTGCTGTGATTCTGCTTGCTACCACCAACCCCATCTTTAAAATTCCTGAAGCATCCAGCCTCAGCATTTCCTAACACTAACATTTTTCCTTAAGTATGAATGTTAAAAACAGAACACCATTGATACATTTGGTGGCAAAGGCTGTGAGTGAGTGGTGTCAGGTTCCATTGATTTGCTAGAACTCCAGCCCTGAAAGCAGAATAACTGGCATCATGCCCTATGACAGTAAACTCCCATGGGGAAATATAAAAGTAGAGAACAGAGAATTCACATACAAGAGATGCAGCCAACAACTTTAAAGAGAATTGAGGAGGCTGGAAACTAATGACGTTTCTTTTATTTCACTTACCGTATCAAGAAAAGAATCTTATCAAGGCAGTTCTAAGTATAGTACAAGGCACAAATGTACCTCCCACCCTAGCTAGGGCATGCAGATTATGTTGGAGGTATTCCAAAAATAGACACAACAGTCATAAGCACAAGAGATTTCTTCTTTCATTAATGAAAAGAAACTATTGTGCAGCTCCTACTGTACTCAGGCTGCAGAAGCCCGATTCCTAGCACTGTCAGTCAGGTCATTATGAAATATCAATGAAATCACATAGGCTTCGGCCCTGGATAACAAAGGCAATAGTCAGGGAATGCTTTAGAAAGAAATGATCTTTGAAGAAGGGCCATGAGATCCTAGATTACAGAATAGATTCCTCCACACCACCCCCTCACCAGATCCAGGCTCTGACTTGGCATTAACTCTTTGTTTAACTACTTCAAGCACTGCCGTACTAAAGAACATATTTGAAAATAGCCAAAATACCTGTACTATTGCAGTGACTTGAGAAGTTGCATCACGGCTGCTTTTAACTCCTTCCAGAAGAGGGATAGCAAAAATGTGATGAGGCAGTCTTGCAGCCTGCTGCCTCTGTGGCCATCAAGACATCTAGACTGACATCTGGAACTGTCTAGAGAGGTGATTTCACAGGTGACATGGGCTACCTGGGCACTCCCATTATGCTGAAGTGGAGGACTGGAAAGCTAAAACGTGGTTGTTCAAGAAAGCCCCTCAGACCATCTCCTGTGGATATGCCTGATAGAATAGGTCTTACAGATAATTCTTTTGCTGCTTATTTACAGGAACAAATGCAATAGAGCTCAAAAGAGTGGGAATAACCATTGTCTGAAAAGAGAAACATGCAAGCAGTAGCACACAATACAGATGTGGCTAGCTGATGGTGTTACCACTGCTTGCTTATGCACTAAGTCTAACTATACAGTGAAAGGCACCTGGACGACTTGACAACACCCATTAAGCACACTCATGACATCATCTACTAGCAGCAAAACTGTTGTGCCGCAATGGAGGGGACAGCCGTACGCCAGGATAAATCTAGCTTGGGTACATCTCAAGTAGTCAGCCCTAGTTCTAGCCGTCACATAGTCAAACCAGAATGGTGAACAAAAGTCTCTCCAGTGGCAGGATGAATCCTCAGGTAGCTAGCTTTCAAAAACACATGCTATGCTAGTACTTGGATCCTCATGTTGTAGCCAGATATAAACAACAGCAGCATTTACCAAGTGTACAAATCAGAACAAAGCCAATTTCTGCCACAGTAGAGTGCCTCTTACTACTTCACATTAAGAACAGTTCTTCCCTTCTTATGAAGGCCCTAGTACACTTTACTTAAGCTTCTGCATTTGCATATTGTTCTATTTGTTGCAACGAATAACTGTAAAATTTGAAACTGTATGCATCTGATCTCTAGTAGTGTCATTTCTCTTGAAGACTAAGCATAAGAGATTTTATTCTAGAAGAGAATTAGAGAAACTAGAAAAAACTGAACCATTCCCCTCTCAAAAAGCAGAACTACAAACTCTTTGACCTTCTCTAACCTACTCTATCAAGCCACCAAGGAGCCTCAGGGACATGAGCCACAGTATGGAGATGTGCTCAACAAAAAGAAATATAACAATCTTTAAACAAATAAAATACCACAAAATGCATCAAGGCACCCAAGGCTGAGAACACTCTCTGGAGACATTATATGTCAGAGTCGATTTAGCAGTCAAGAATTCACCTCTTGTTTTTTAAGTTACCAATCTAGCAGTCTCCTGGGAGATGAGCAAAAGTAAAACTGAAATAGGGATGAAGCTTATTAATTTAATTTTTCAAAACAGTAAGAAACAGATTTCAAAGAAGCCACAAAAAGCCCATGACAGATATCCTTGGAACTCTCAGATATCCTAAGACTGATTTCTTTGCTTGGCCACTTCGAAATGCCTACTCACACATCTGTTTTGGCACAAGTAAACAGTTTGAATCAAGATGGGATAGTTGACAGTTTTTTGCCCCACACAATTCCAGCACTCTCCCTCCTCTTCCTCTCTGTTTAATAAAAAAACTCCCATCACATTAAAGAGATTAAGGAAAAAAAAATAGTCCAAGCTAACCAATTCTGCTTTGGTAGCAGAAGGGAGCAAAGAAGCAGCACTCCTACAGTAAAAACAGAGGCTTTGAGAGGGCAGAAATACCCAAGAGATTATGGCTTCTACTTCTGAAGTGCTGCCGGTTCATGCATTGTGTTACAAAGCAAAGTCAAACACATTAGTTTAAAGGCCAGTGGCCTGCAATGGAGCAGAACAAAGAAAAAGCCCACATTAGCCAAGCAACAGAGGCTGCTGAAGGCAGCAACCACTTTTTTTATTAGTTGCTGTCTGCCTGTACAGAGCAGAGCCTCTCCTCCATCTCTGTGTGAAGTCTAAAGGTTAGCTTAAATAAGGTAGCTTGAGGTAAGCCATCTGACTGCATGTGTCATGAGATAGGCTGCTTACACAGACAGTTACTGGGTCTCGGCTGAGAGGCAAGAAAAAGCAGCTTCCTAAGCTATTCTGAATTGTAAGCCTTTCGATTACGATCTTTTTTATCTACATAGAGTAAATTAAAAGTTTCATTGTGGGCACAAACACTGCTGTGTTTCATCAAGGTTTCCTGCCCATCAGCACTTACCCATAGAGGTATCATAGTGGGGGTGCCCAGGTTCAAGTTCACAGCTGCAGTAACACAACTGTAAGTGTGGCACTGTCACTCTAATCTGGAGGTTTCCCGAAGAGCAAATTCTCAGTAGATTCAGCTGCTGCTTGGCTTCTGTCACCAGATTCTGAATATCTTACCCCCAGATATAATGCAGATAACCCAAACAGCTGGCATAAGAGGGAACCAAAGTATACCAGAACTAAACTGCGGCACTGGCACAATGCCTGCCAATTATGTTACAAATACAATAATTAAGATACCTCCAGCTAATACAAAGCCAACTTTAATACAGTCAAAGTCTACTTTCCGAGCTTTATACCTATCTTGCAACACCAGAGACCCCTCAGTTAGCTTCAGGTGAAGTGCTGCAGTGCTCAGACCAACACAGAGCAAAAAATATTACTGCTCTTCTGAAAACTCAGAGTAAGGGGAGGCAGGATGGTATCCTTTAAAAGAATATATCAAAAATAGAGAAACCAAGAAACCAACTAAGGCATAACTGTGCCATGAAGTTTTGGAGAACACAAAATTCCTCCTGCCTCACAGAGGGCTGGCTTTAAGTCCAGAAGAGTGTTTAATACCAACATATTAGAGAAATTTTGCATAATCCACAATTCGATAGACTTCGTTGTAGACCGTCCTTTCTATTTCCCCCCTTCCACTCCTCCATAAGAAGTTGCATGCTGTTAAGATAAAAGAGCTTTTACAACTCTATACTGAAGCAAGCAACCATGACTATTTTCTAATCATGGATAAAAGGTCAAATTAGAAGAAGGGGAAGTTGATCTAAGAGAAAAAAAAAATCCACCTGGAAAATTAATCTAAGAAAAAATCATCCACCCAAGACTTCTTCAGGTGAAAGAAAAAAAAAAAATCACAGCAAGCAGTAAGTTACTAGAGGATAAGACAAATCTAGTCAGTAAAATGAGAGGCTTGCATCTTAAAACTTACACAATACGAATTCTCACTAACATGTGAAAAATTCTTAAAATCCAATCTGGGGAAAAAAAGAACACACTTTGAATCAAGGAATTCAAAAGACAACCCGATTTATACTTAAGGGAGCAATATTTTACCTGCATGCACAAGTTTACTAGACTGACCAATACAACAAGGAAGTGTGCTGATCAGCATCTGCCACTGCAAAATGACAACGCAAGACAAGAACACACTTTTGAGAAAGCTGTCACACACACAGAATGGACCTTTATGAAAAGCCCCATTGTTCAGGGACTTGGGAACCTGCTGGCATGGGAGGGAGGAATTATGTTGATGAGTTAGCTGCAGGGTTACTTGTCTGGTAGATTGAGCCACAAAGGTCAAGCTTAAAATGATTTGCAGTATTCACTGAATTCCATTCTTTAAGGCCCTGCCACAAACCAGCTGATTCTATATAGCATAGCCTGCCTGATTCCTTCAAGGCAATAATCTAGCTGAATGACTGTGTCATTTTTGGTTACATCATGCATTATCACACTTGCAAGCATGAGCAGCACAGAACATAAACAGGATACAGGCTTCCCGAGAGAGTCTTACAAAACAACCCATGTTGTTGGTGTGTTGAAAACCACCTCTTAACAGAAGATCAGAACATGAGGGACAGCTACAGAGAAGTAATCCAAATTTGATACACATTGGATTACATTACCTGCAAAGAATAGAATATAATGAAAAGCAAGTCCACCGTCATTGCCCAGTGAAGGTAAAGGATCACGCATCTAGCATAAGAAACCAATACAAATGTACAATATGGAATGGAGAGAAAAGCTGTTCATTTGGAAAAAAACAAACATGCTAGGATGGATGAGAGGGAAAATTTAGTCAGAGGCACAAAGGATTACTGATTTAGAAAAACAGTAGCATGAAATTGGTCAATCATATTTTTCCATTTGCAAAGTACATTTAATTTTCTCAGACCTCTTCAGTTAGTTTTATAAAACGCAAGGGAATGAAAGCTGTAGCAAAAAAAAAAACCCCACCACCCAACCATAACTGAACTGTTGGCAGTTTTCATGGGTTTTAAAAAACAAAGTAATAATTCTGAATATGTCAAAGGCTACACCTAGAAGCTCTGACCTTCCTCTCCACTCCCCCTTAGCTAATTACCTCTGACAACTCAGTAAATTGGCTTAAAAGCTGGATATAATGTTGCATGCCTGCCACTTAAAAAACATGATGCAGCTGAATTCAAGTCCTTCCTTAAAGCTTTTCTTAACTTTTAGAGGTACCACTAACAGTACACAAGGAAGTAACAGACTTTTCACAAGCTCTGCCTATAGGTAAGCATGTGTGTGTCATAAGACAAGAGTATCTTAGACACATCGCTACAACAGGAGAAATACATACATTTCATCTAATTAACAAAAACTGAAGACCTTACTTCGGTTCTGCCATCAAAGAGTTAGCATGTTTGACACTGCAATCTTTTTATTCACTAGCATCCTTAAATTCATAAAACATCAAAATCTAGAAGAAAATCTAGCAGCCTAAAACTTGGATTGTAGAGCTTTTATTGATTCTGTCAATCTTTCACAATTTCTACAGCAAAGGGGATTATGATACTTCTTAAAAGACCTTTGAAGTGGCCAGTTTTAAAAGAAGAAAAAAAATGGGTTATTTCTAAAGAGAATTACTCTACAACATTGGTATTTGCTAGACTTGTTTGATTGAACACACTCTCTCTCTGAAGGTGGAAAAAAAATCTTGAACTTTAAAGAAAAACTAACAACTAAATCTATGCTTAGGTCTGTCCAAAGGAGAGCAGTTAAAGGACTCTGCAAAGCTACGAGACAGCCTTTAGATCCAATAAAACAATTAAAATCAGTATCTTGTTTTAACCAGCTTACTCTACTCAAAAAACCCATGAGTATTTTGAGAGAAAGAAGAAGACATTAACAATACTTAGTGCTGAGTGTGATAAAGACGCAGTAATAAGCAATTGCTTGCACTGCTCCCAGAGCAACTGAAGATGTTTTTATTCTGTACTGGGAGGAAATCGAAAGAATTTCAGAAACATCTGGAGCCTGTATTTTTCTGTACAGCACTTACTTGCAAAACCTCAGGCTAGCTAATGAAAAATTATGCAGTAGCACAGACTAGCAGAGGACAAAGTACCCATCTAATTAGGCTGTAAGCCCCTGCTTTAAAAAAAAAAAAAAAATTATTAGCCCACTCCAGTGCCTTGTCTAAAAGGGCGTCTTCACCACATTACAACAAATTTTACCTTCATATAAAAAAAAAAAATTCAACATTTAAGGGGAAAGCTTGCAGATACTGTTTGGGAGAATAAATCTACAAACTGCGGTGTGCTGGGCAAAGGGATTGTGCTCCCTGTTTCCAAAAGGGCTGGCAAAAGAGTCCAGTTTATGACTGAATTCTATAAAAGGTATTAAACTGGTTCATCATGGGGTGGGAGAGGGATCATAATAGATTATACATGGCTTAATTATACTCTTCAGCAAATTATGACAGTCTCAAAGAGTAAGATATGGGGCAAGGAAACCAAAAGAATCAAGTACTCTAACATTAAGCTCCTACAAAGTATTCTCCTTTAAGTATACAAACACTCCAGAGCAGGTTTTGGAAGTTCTTCTTCCACAATAACAGAACTTTTTTTTTTTTTCCACTACTATGAAGAGAAGCTTTAAAAAAACTGTTCTGAAGTTTTCTTCTTGTCCTATTGCCACAGATTCGTTCCATATGCTAGCACAGGTCTACAACTGCACTACTGATATAGCACTGCAATTAACAGCAGTTAGTGCTTTTGGATGAGGGGGGGAATTTCTTTATATCCAAGATTAAACCATTTAATAATGCATGAGTTGTACTAGATGTTGGTAGCAATGGGAATCAAGAGAACGTTAACTGTTAGAAAGAGCAGCACCACATCCTCTGAATTTTGGAAGTCGTCCCACTTGAAAGACAATTAAAACTGGCACTGGCCTTAAGATCTGTTCTGGGGAAGCGACAATTATATCCACAAAGGACCTGTAGAGATGAGACACACCAGCCTGGTGCAGAACACCTCATGTCCTGAGCCTTCTGCACAGCCACAGGGACAGAAGGAAGCTGAATGCAGGGAACATCACAGCTCCTGCTTTCCCAGTTGCCAGACAGAGCAAGAACATGTGGACTCCAAAAGCTCCTGACAGTGCAGATTGATCAGGCTCCATGTTCTCTGCTAAAATGGCTACCTGCACCAATCCTTGTCTTTCATTCTGCTGTCTCAGTCTCTTCATTCCACCATCACTGAACACTCTTCCCTCTTCCTGTCGTCTTGTTTCATTTTTCCCCTCTGCTTCATCCTTCCACATCTGCTTATCCTTTCATTTCTCCTGTCAGTAAAGTGAGGCTGCAGTAACAGACTATAATTAAAATTACTTCCATCAGGGTCCCTTTCAACCTACATCCATGGCATCAGCGTCCAGCTTCAGGACTCCACATCCAGCGAGAAGGCACAGCACCAGAAATTGACCCTGATGAAGGTGCCTCAGCTGCAAAACATGTCATCAAAGCCAACCGTATGTACGAGAGGTATGTTTGGCTTACCAAGCTTATGCTCTTATTTTCCTGCTCTTACATTTCCTTATTGGAGCAAAAGTTCTTTGAGGCAGAGAATTCTGGCTACTTGTTTTGCAACATGCCTAGCGTAGTCAGACCCCATTACAACGGTCAAACAAACACCATGAATGAGAACAACTCATATGGCAAGTGACAAACTTTGAAAATTTGCTTCTAGTTCCAGTTAGCTGGGATATTTTTCCCTTAAAAGGAAAAGGCAAGCGATAGACCCCACGGTGCAGGAATCTGAGATATGAACAGTTCAGCCTGTCTGCAGGAGAAAGTACAGATCACGGATTTTTCCTCAAACAAAAAAGTTACAAGTTTCACTTTCAGGACTTTAAAAAAATCTTGTCTCTACTCAAGAGAAGCTTGAGTGAAGGGAACAAGGACTCCACAATTTCTTCATTTCTTCCAATAATAGTAATTTCTCACAGTTTGAATGCAACAATTCACCCTTACCTCAACTTTGCTTCCTGGATCATGAGCTGCAGCAGCAAAGTAGACCACCTCCTGCACTTCATCCCTAGGCCGTGCAGAGTTCTTTCCAAACACCACCAGCCCTTCTTTAGAACATGGGGGAAAGGCTACAAAACAGTAACTTGGGGGAGCTGCAGCCATCCTGGAAAGGAAAGGAAGAGTGAACAAACAAAACTAGTGTTTGCTGAATTATAACTGCATGCATTAGCGAATCATTCAGTCTACCACTACTTGCTGTAGCTAAGAGACAATGCATTCCCTCTATCTGTCAGTTGATTGTCCAATGATAACAGAAGAGCAGGTCATCAGAGGAAGCTTATCTGGATTTAATAAAAAGATTTATAGTCATTTTCAGACATTTTTCAACCAAGCCTTGTGAAGGCATAAAGAAGAGGAAAACCAGCAAGATAACTGTACCTTAAGGAGTCTACTTAGTCCCCACAGAAAAAAGATATTCTGCACCGGAGCTGTTCGGAAACATATGACCTAGATGTATTCTGCTGACTCAGGCAAGTGCAGAGACACAGAATAATTTTTAAATAATTTACAATCTCTGTTTAGTATTTTAAAAAAGGAGAGAGAAAACATGTTTGAGGGATTCCTGAGGGAAGACAATGGTGTAACTGGAAACAGAACAAAGATATAGCACAATTATATCAAAAACTGTCTTGTCAATTTATCTACTCAGATCAGCAAGAGACTGAAGCACTAATTGCACTTTATTTTCTCTGTGGTTTGAGTGCATTGCTGCTCTTGCCTAAAGTTAATTGATTGCAGTTTATTTGTTTATGCAGGCTAATGTGAATATTCTTTAAAATGCTTGTAGGATAGCACAAATATGTTAAGATTTTAAGTATTTGCAATGACAATATATTAATAAAATATGTAAACTGTTTCAGGACTATGACACTACTGTAGCTGGTCTTGTGTGCACTGCCGTATCTGACATTTTTTCCACCATTCAGGGAAACTTCTGGCACATACGCCTACAAAAGAAAAAGGTGGGGTGTTTATTGCTTGTTAAAATATTACTCAAGACAGATGTCTGAGATTTCTTCATAGATCTTACCATTGCATTAGAAATTCCAGACCCAAAATGAACAAATATGTTCCTCACCTCCCTCCACAATATCCTCAACAAGTAAAAAATATCTGCACACATTTGGACTCCTTAGAAACAACCAATATAATCAAAAGTTTCCCCTAAAAAACTGGTAATTTATTTGAAAGACAACGCTAGGAGTGGGGGTGTGTGCAAAGCTGGTTTTGATCATTACCTTGGACATCTCTCAAACCATTCAAATTTGACTTTTTTTTTAAGCAGTACCATTTGAGCACACACTTCTGGCAGAATAGCAGGCTTCCAATATTAAACTAGAAAAAGAATGCCTTTTGGATAAAGGCTATAATCCATAAAGTGGTAATTGTTTGAGACGAATACTCTTAAGAGTTTGCCTACAGACTATGAACAGGTCACACAGATGCTCAGCCTTGCAAAAAAAAACTTCAAGAGAAGATGTGTGTTAAAGGTGTCCTCTATCAACACAATGCGGGGTGATGAATTGTCTACGGAACTCACACAACCTTTTAATTTACATAAGATTATATACAAGAATAATCAGCCAGTTGAGTTGAAAATGCACTAAGGAACAAATCAACCCCTTTTTACAAGCAGGGTTTTGAGCAGTGGGAAAGGACAAGCTAATAAAAATTGGAATGACTTCAGCTGATAAAACACATCAGGCAGAGGACACCTACCTGCAGACTTCCATACTGTGCCACTAAGCCTCAGTACAGGTTCTAGGTGAGCATCTTGCTGACAGACATGAAGACAAAGCCCCACTTTAATTGCCACTCTTATCAGTTGTGAGTCATCAGAGCATTTGTGATTAAACAGAAATGCAACATGTAAAGCATTGCCCAACCTTCATCACTAATGAAACCATTCAGTATTTTGCTATGAATTACTCCAAATATGTGGATTTACATTTATTTTGCTGTGTTGGTGACGTCAACATAATGGCTTTTCAGCACCCTAAGAGTTCACATCTACCTTCAGATAAGTCATCATTTAGTGCTCTAAATCTGTCTTTTGATGCCTTGCCAGACCAGTCAAAATCCTGAATAACTTCCAGGCTTACTGTGGATCTCATTAGAATAAAGAAAATACTTCTTTTGAATAAACACAAACTAAGGAGATTTATTTGAAATACTTAAGACAGCTGAAAGGCAGTAGACATCCAACAGCCTAGAAAGAAAGGCTAAAGTGATACACAGTACTAATTTTTATTACAAGTTCTTCAACTTACATACCAAACATATTGCAAGGTAGGCTTAAAAAGTTGGGAAGGAACACTTCAGCACTGTTACTGAACAAATTGGAAGGTATGCAAAGCAGACTTCTACATACCTACAGACTGAGTAGGCAGGGAAAAGAATTAAAAACCTGTAGGTATGTAATGTTCTACAGACTCCTGTAGTCCTCCTTGGAACAAGACAGGCTCAATCGTATTTGCGAAGTTTTTTATTTTTTTCCCTTAAATATACCAACAGATACTGAAACAAAACCAAATTGCCATTTTAGCAATGCTTTTTAAGTATGTAAGTATGAGTAATCTACTCTACAACTAGAGTTCACTTCAACACACAGTATGTTTCATACAGGGGGGTATAACAGTGAAACACTACGAGCTGAATGTTACAAGCTCGTACTGAAAACATGATTGTCCTAAGAGTTGGCACTGGGATCTTAAATTATGTTTCCAGAGAAGGAAGCTAGCTACTACAGTTTAAATCTACTTATTTTTCCAGGTAGAAATCTTTCCTAGAACCTCATTTGATTCATTTTAAATATGACAAATGGCAGTTTCTCAGATACACCCACAACCTGTGTGTGTTCAGAACACTACTGAACTTCATCTTCCTCCATCATGTAACTAAAGCAGTCCATTAGCAGCTACCTCTCTAAGCAGGACACTTCTACTTGCCTACTTCATTTTCTCTTTTCCTTAGTTCAACTTCAGGTTGTCATTCCCACACATTTGCCACCTCTTTGTCCTCTCACAACGTACCATCCTGACTCAATACCAAAGAAGCATCTTTCATCTACAGGAGGAACAAAATATTCCTCCTTCACAGTAGTCTGATAAATCAGGCTAGTTTACAAAACTACCTACTGTTAATCCCTACTCTTTTTTCACCCAGTATTTGCTCCTCCAATGAAAGGCAATCCTGAAAACCTTAGAAAACACTGGGAATGACTGCAAATAGGTCTTAAAGAACACCTTGTTACTCATTCACGCAGTTCTTCACACAGAGCATGCTAGCATCCAGGCCTGATTTGCTCAACAGATCATACCTCAGAGCTACATTTTGTCGTGGACAGAGGTAAGCTTACTCTGTATGTCAACAGGCCCTAGATTTGATTGCAGACCATTACACTCATGGATGGGCCACTGCAAGTTAAGAGAAACAGGAACCATATAGTCTGTTATAGGCTACATCCAAAACCATTCTGCATAAGAAATCACTACAAACAAAGAGCTGTACATTATGCTATGTCACTACATAATCACTGCTGCAGTTTCCTGTAGTTAACAGGCATCACACTTGGTTGGCCTAGAGTTAGGGTGGGCACAAAGGTTGGAAAACCAGTTCTGAGCAACAGCCACAAGGTAACATACTCCACTTGGTATCCTTTTATTTGACAAAAGCATGCTACAGCTGGGGTGCAATATTGCACACGGTCTTTTTTTTTTTTTTTTCCAGAGTCTCCTGGTCACTATGGCACTTAGCTTAGTTTGTGTTCTGACACTATGAATAAGCTTTGTTTAACAAGTTCCTGTATTAAGATCTTCTCTCATTGTGTTAAATCTCATTTAGAGACTGCCAAGTCAAATTAATTCTACAAACAAGTCACCATCACTGTCAGATGAGCTCGTAAGTACTTTGATGCACCCACTGGGCAATGTCTGGCTCCAAACATCACAATGTGAAACAACAGGTACCACAATTATCAGGGCTTTATAAACATGTCCAAACATCACCATACTCCTGAAATAGGGTGAACATGAAAGTGCTATTGCCTAGCACTGCCTCAACAAAACTAACCCATAAATCATGATAGACATAAAATACTAATCTTCAGGTTGAAAATATCAAGATTTGGAACATTTCACTCTATTTTCCATGTCACAGTATGAGGATCTTAAAAATGCTAATGTGCATTAAGAAGGGTCACAAATTCTAATGAGAACAACTTGCCCTATTAGTGTCAAAATTTGTCCACAATCTGACTTTTACAGTGGTCAACAAGGAATAAAAGTCTGTACATAAAGGTTGTGACAATCTAATGAAAACATCGTTTGGATGTAGAGGCTGACAGGAAGAGACAAATAATGCCCCTATAACAAGAGACATGGAGGACAGATAGTAGTATCCTGTCCTCCCCTCATGAACACATGACTGACAGAGACGGAAGCCCCACTCCTAGGAGAATAGGGACGGGCATAAATTATTCTGTGTGTTTGGGAGCCTTCCTCCTGACCCAGGAAAACTGAAATAGCTATGTATCCACAACAAAGCACTCTGAGCTTAGCAAGTCAGAGGCCAAACTTGCTAACTTGCTCAAGACTTGTTTGGGGTTTTTTTCCAGAATAACACTGTGTACTGTTTCTCTGAAAGCTGCAATTTGATACTGAAATAATCTTTTATGAAGTTCAAGAATTTGACTGCTACAATAAAATCACTTCTCAGAAAAATAACTTTATCCTCCCATATCAAATAGATATCAACTCTTTTCAAGCCAATTAATTTTCCTTGTTTGCCAAAATACCACGAAGACATTAAGCACGAAGTAATTACTAGTTTTACAGAGTTAAAAATTATGTGAAAACTGGCTTGCCAACAGCTTTCATAGTTGCTGTATTTATTAAAATCAAAAATACCCAAAATAAAAATTCAATATTATGAACTATTAGGTTTTGAAGCTCTTCTAACAACATATTGTTCAAGCAATTCCAAAGCGTATTTCTAAAACAGTAAAACTGCTTTTCCCAACAGCAAGTTATTTTCTCTGTCTTTTCTTTCAATTGGAAAACAAAACAATAGGCTTATAATGAAAGTGCAGCACTCACTAGGAAACAGAGGGCAATAAAAAGGATCAGCATGAGAAAGCAGGGTCAAAAAAAAGGTGTCTTGAAATTTAACTCATGCTTATTGAACTGAACCAATATTTGCTCTTCATACTTTTTTAATTGCTGCTAACTTAATGCCCTGCTACTTTGTCTCAAGAAAAGCTAAAGATGCTCCTAAACTCACATATAAAAACCTTTTGGTTTTAATACAAGTTAGGTTAGCTGGTGTTTCTGAAATGCTAATTAAGATTTATTGTTAATCAAGATTTACACCAAATGAAAAAATTCTGAAGTAGCTAGTCCTACACATAGAGATACTCCTTTCCTGACAAGGCACCATTTAGGACATGTTAAGTGATGCACATGTACAAACAGTTCTGCCCTTTAATACTCTATGCAAATAGTTTTTTGTCTACACCAATATAGTCTCTTGCCCAAAAATTTAACAATACATAGTCGTCATCATGTAGAGCAATACCAGACCAGTAAAAGATATTACATGAGAAGTCAGCTACTGCCATTGTGAAGCTCCTCTTCACAAGAAATCAAAACAATGCTCAAGCAGATATTAAGGAAGAAAAGTTTAGTGAGACAAAGCAGTCAGCACAACAGAACAGTATTCACCTCATGTTACTATGAGAACTTACCTGTAAAATTTGCTTTGTATTGATATGATTTGACTCACAAGCTGGCAAAACTTCAGTTTGATCAAGCCAAACCTTCACCTTGCAGCATAATTGCTGCATTCATTACTTAGCATAGCTGTGCTAGCAAGTCTTCCAGCATGGATGGTAGCACGAACAACACACTTTGCTTTCATTCACCTTAGTGAGGCTGCATAAATACATCACACAAACTCATCTTTCAAACATTTTCTAAGTTTGTCTTCAAGAGTTTTGCTGGCATAACTGTCGAGCTTTCTGAAGCACAGACATAACCAAAGAGTCATACAGGGTGAAGTCTAAAACTCTCCTAACCGCCAGTTATTCAAGCACACCTATGATTGTCCTAGATAACCCATTGTTAATGCTGTGATAATCAACACCGTGTTTTCAAGACAGTGCGGGTGTCCACAAAAACAAGGGTGGGAGGGTCAACACTGGGGTTTCATCTCAGACCTCCACAGCAGTTTGGTCAGAACATCAGCTTCACTGATCACACAGCCTAATTTTTCCACCCTCACTTCTATAGTTTCTTCAAATTAAAGCTGGTCTGGAACAGGTGCTTTAGGTACCAGAAATGCAGAGGCTGCTAAACTCCTGGCTGACAAATTCTGAATGCATTCTGGTGATGACAGCATTTTCTTTAACATTTATATCGCAAAAAAAGATTTGAGCTGAGCTGCTTTTAAAGTCCAGAGAGCATATTAAACCTTTTACGAAGACATACAACTTGTTTCTGTGTATTAAAGGATGACTTCTCTCACTGTATTTTGGGCTTTTATAAAACAGAAACCCAGCTGTGCTAATACTTCTGAACTATTTCAGTCCTGTTTAAAGATTTCAATAAATCTGTTTTCATGGCTACCAGAAACAGTAAGTGACCTAACCTGCAAGAAACATTTACAGTGAAAAACTGAGAGGCAGCATCTGAACAAGAGTCCTCAGGTTTGGACCAAGGCTCTCTCATTAGGAAGGGAAGAATATATCAAATAGGCCACACATTATTTATTCTCAACTCTTACCTATTTTTAATGAGGTGGCAGGAAAAAGGTCAGCTACAACTGTGAAAACTTCGTTCAGGGTTTAGTTGTTGGTTTTGAACCTCCATTTTAACTTTCAAATTAAGATGTTTCCTGTGCCTGAGACAAGCTTGTATTTCCATTTACAAATCAAGCCTAGTGTCTTATGCACATAGAGACATGTGATCTCTGCATCCTGCAGAAAAGCAATGTTTCCAAAAACAGAAATGAAAAGCAAAATTCATTCAGCTGCAGGCACAGAACAAAGACAGCAAACTGAAAGGCACAATAATAATATTGTTTCCATCTTAGGAAACACTGAAAGGTTATTTTTTTAATTGGCAGTTTGGACAGTTTTAATGCATGACTTATCAGGAGAGAGGAAGGTTGCATTTATTAAGCAATTAGAAAGCAAAGGCTGTTCCTGAATATAAAGCACAAAACTATGCCAACTCTCGGTGTCGCTATGGTTTGGACATCTCATTATTAGACCTTGGTCAAACTGTTTGACTCTTTCCTTACTACCAATGGATGATGATACCAATTTACCATCTGAAGGTGCCACACTCAAATTCGATTGTCTCTGTCCCTCTAAGCTGTGTCTGAGAAGATATCCAAGAAGAGTTATCAGCAGCTAAAACTTAGCAAGCCATGCTCAACTTTTCTCTGTCTCTCTTCTTTTTTGCACATTAACTACATGCTGAAAAATTCTTTAAAATTTGCTCAAAATAAGCAACATCTCAAACTTCTAGTCAGAGATTTGGGGTGGCCATTTTCTCTAGAAAGTGTACTTTAATTTTTGAATTACAAGAAGTATCAATTCCCTAAACAGTCATAAAAATCAAGTTGTGCTTCAAAGCGCTCCTAAGCAGCACGCCCCCCTCAGTCATTTAACTGAGCAAATGCATAATAGGCCTGGAAGGAATTGAAAATATTTCTCTTGCTGCATGTGGGAAAACTTGGAATATTCCTGGCAACAACTGCCAGATTTCTTAAGACTAACAAACTAGATACTGGCCATCAAATGAGCATGGCAAAACTCTTCAGCATGTAAAGTCCTAAGAAATTGTAAGATTTCAGCTGTTAAAAAAGTTTACAGTCCCTTGACCAACCAGTTTAATACACCCTTGTCCAACCTTTCAAAGTAGGCATCTTTCAAAAGAAGATAGGATCTTATTTTTTGCCTCAAGTAATCTGAATTATGTTAATGAACACATAGTTCTATTTAAAAGCAAATCAGGGTCAGTCATCCAGAAGACAACAGATTTCAGTCTCATTTCCATCACAGGCTGTGCATACAGGGAAGATTCATTATTTATACAGACTTTTCACTGAGTGGATGTCAATGCACTTAATTAAGTCTCCAAGCAGTCACAGAACTCTATTCCTTTTGTAGCTGCTATTCCAGCCTGCAGTCTAAGGTCGGATTTGTACCACTCTCCATCTCATAGAGAAGCACCTGTTTCCCTGCTTCTGCCACTGGGGCACAGACCCTTGTTAGGAGCTCCTAGCATCTAAAGCATCTTTGTACAACACACAACTTCATAACGCAAAGTCCCTAACTGCTGCATAACTGCTGCAGTGAAAGCCCATGTAGCTTTCACTGGTTGTCAAGAGCCAGCACAATCCAGTTTTGCAGTTCGGTTAGGTCTTCATCACTGCACAGGAGACTGTCCACCTCCACACACAGCTGGCTAACGCACACTGACTGCTGGTCATTCCAAATTAGCAACGAGGGGTAAAATAAAAAGCATCAAAGTATCTTGTTGGAAGTCTCCCTTTAGTTTAAAATACAACCTAAAACAACAGCAAGTTGTTGAAATACTAGCAACAATTTTCAAATGTTAGGATGTAATGCAACACATCGTGGCAGAAACTAGCCATTTGGTTACCTTACATAGAGGCAGGTGTAGTAGCAATTCCGTGCAATTTCTCAGTCTGCTGAATTTACAGGAAGAGAAGGCCAACACACTACAGGGACAATGTCCAGCTTCACAACTCTTCAAGTCCATAATAATGACATTTTTAGTAGAAGCTTCTAGCATAAACCAGCACACTTTTCCACATGCAAGCTGTGTAAAACATCCATGGTTGATGACTTTTGAAGGGGAGGACAGAGAGCCAAATTCAGTACCCTTTACCAAAAACACCAAACTCAGCAAGAGTAAACAAACGGAGCTTAAGCCATGCCCTACTTTACCAGGAAAAAAAAATTACAAAGGTCTTCCAAAAAAGGAGTTACCATAAAAATCTCAAACTCTAAATATCAGAAATACTCTTCTGGGGAGGACAAAGCCTACTCACATCAATAAAGGATTTCTATCCACCACATCTGCCTCAATATAACACCTGCCTTTTTAGACTGTCTATGTAAGCTCTGGGATCTAAACTGCTTGGAAAAGTTCACAACACTATGAATGGTTTAACTTCAGTCCTGATTCACTGCAAATCGGTGGAAGTCCCGTGTTTACAGAGATCAGCTTGTTAAATATATATGATTGAGGGTTTGTTTGGAGATTTCTTTTTGTTTGGCTAGCAGGTTTGGGGTGCATGTTATGAACAAACCAGCATGCTTAGAGGTGCTTTAAATCCCTAATTCTAAACCAGCTTTTAGACCAACAGTTGAAATGGTAATAGTCTATAACCGAGTCAGTCACTCCACTTCCCACAAGTTCATGTATGTATTATCTTCTAAACTACTGAGTAAATCTAGCATACACGGGTAGTTTGCATCACAGAATTTACTGTGTGTACTGCACCACAACCACTTCTCTGGGATTATTAAAGTTTCATATCTTACAGCTATGGATGGCTTTACTCAGTTCTAAGGCCATTTTTCATAGGTATAGATTTATACACATGTGCACTCATAGGATCAGGGTCCTTAATAAAACTGTCTTCTCTTTGAGATGCTCAGGTTTTTTCCCCTCTAGTTATTGGTATTAGAGAAAATGTCTTTTTCTTTTTTTTTTTTTAAGGCAGGTTAATCATAGTGTCTAGTATTATTATAGTACCACAAATAGAGATGTCAGTTTTGTAGCCTCTTACAGGAAGGTACGTCTGCTCATCAGCCTGCTCAAGTGAACGGAACCATCGCATACCCTACCTAAGCGTAACAGTATGCTTAGAAATGCACATGAAGGCATCTAGATTTCAAGGTGACTATACGAAAAGGCACCTTCAAAAATAAAAAAACCCAAGGAGGGACAACAACCCACGCCTGGTCATTAGGCAGCAGAAAGGAAAGCAGCAGCTAGTAGAGAGGGCAGCCAGCGAAGAGAGAGACCGGCGAGCCTTGCTTCGAACTGCACGGCAAGGGGCAGCCGGGGACGGCGTTTGCCGATGCCAGCCCCAAACACCAAGTTCCCCCCCCCTCACCACCGGGGCCCAGCCCCCGTCGGGCCCGCCGCCCCCCCGGGCCGGGGGAGGCCTGCGGGGCAGCCATGTTACGCCGTGCCCGCAGCCCCCGCCCAGGGCGGCGCGGTGCCTCTCGCCGCCGCGGCAGCAGGTGCGCGGAGGCGCCTAGGGACAACGCCGCCGGAGGACGGCGCCCGCACCGACTCCAGGACACCGGCCCTGCGCCATCCTCCCCCTCCCCTCCCCGCCCGGCGCTAACGGGGCGAGCCCCGCCGGGCGGGTCGCTGCCCGCAGACCCCGCACCCTCCCCCCTCGCCAAGCAGTGAGACCCCGGCCCGGTCGCTCGGAGGAGGCAGGGGTCGGGGGGATGCCGCCCTGCCCCGCAGCATCCCCGGCACCGGCACCGTTACCGTACCTCAGCGCGCCTCACGCTTCGCTCCGCTCCCCTCAGCCTGGCGGCGGCGGCCCCTACCGGTGGGAGCAGGGGCGGCGCGCGGCCCCCTCCCCCCTGCGCGCGCAGCCGCCGCCGAACCGCTCCGCGCCGCGAGTCCCGGCCGGTGCGGCGGCAGCGGAGGCAGCGGAGGGGTCGGCGGTGCTGCGGCTCGCTCCCGCCAGGGTCAGCGCAGCTCGGCCGTCCCACCGCGCCCCTCCTCCAGCGCCGCCTGGGCGGGGGTTGCCCCCCGGTCACCGCGGGCCTCGGGGACCGCCCGTTTCTGGCGTTTCACGGCGTAGCTGGCCGGCTGCCCAGGTGGTACCAAGCCTCCCCTCACAGCCGCTCCTGACCTTGCCCGGGGTCTCCCCGACGCCCCCCGTGAGGGAGAGCGGCCGTCCTGACTCCTGGCTTGCCACCTTCAGGGCAAGAGGTGGTGGCCGCTGGTGCCTCGCGTGGGTGGGTGCACCCTCAAACACCACAGCGAGGTGAAGGCCGCCAAAGCGCGAGGACGTGGAAGCACCAAGAAGAGGCGTCCGCGTTTTGCAGGCTTGGGTGGCGAGCGGTGCACATGTCGCCCCTCAGCCCATCTCAGGGACGAAGAGGGGGCATGAATGCTCCCTTCACGTTAGGTGTTGGAAGAGAAGAGGCTCATTTATTCAGTTTTAGTCATATAATTGGATTGGTAACTTGTGTTCCTCCGTCACACACACAGGATAAGTAGAAAGTAAAGCAGGTAATTTCATCACAGAATCATCTAGGTTGGAAAAGACCTTGAAGATCATCTAGTCCAACCATTTAAAATGTGCCTGCTACTTCATCGACCAGTCAAAGCACCAGATGAGTCCAGCAAACTTTACAAAGCTGAGGGGATGACCTTGCAACTGGGGACTTCTCTGCTGGCCGTGTGTGAAGCGTCACAGCGGGCTTCTGCCCCTCCATCGGCTGAACCCCTGGGGACCTCTCAGCTCTTTGGTGCAAGGGCACCAGCACTGCCAGGCCCAGAGCAGGATGGCACTGACCATCCCTCTGAGGCCCTGTGCAGAGCACAGCATGCCTCGCCGTGTGGAGCAGGTGGCCAGCTCTGTTTGCCAAATCCACCCAAATGGGGCTGTCCCGTGTGCTCCATCCTCAGCACACAACCTGTGCCTCCATGCAGAGGTGAAAATAGTTTCACTGCTAGGTGTAATCATGCAGGTCCACAGCTACCCAGTTAAATGACTCTGGTTTAGGGAAACAAACATGGTTTGCTAGCACGCAGAAGCACCTTTAACGCTTCTATCTCTGTCTTCAAGGACAGGAACCTTGCTGTATGCTCTGCCAATGCCTGCCCCAGACCAGACACTTAGTGTGGAGAAGGGACTGCCAAGTATGTTTGACAGGAAGATGGGAAGGTTAAAAGGAAGCTGGGGAGGAGGTCAGAGAGGCAAGGATGAGCCAGTAGACAGAACAAAGAGCATTAAGAACTAGAGCGTTTCAGCATAAGAGCAGGAAGAAGCAAGTATGTTAGGTTGGTGCAGCAGTGTGGAACCTGGGGAAGGCACAGGAAATGTAGAAATCTATAAAAGAACTTTGTGCCTAAATCCAAGAGGTTTATTCTCAGCTATTGTCTCATTTTACAGATTTTAATGCTTTTTGCCAGCAGAACTAATTACCTGAAAGTACCCTGTCAGCAGCTGTACAACTTGGTGGTTGGAGTTGGGTTCCTCAAGATATTTGCTTTTCTTCCTGTTTCTTTTCAGGAGCCTAACGCATTAACATGGGCCAAGCCAGCCTAACATGTCTGCAGAATCAATTGCCACCAAAAGCACAGGACTGATAGTTCAAATTTCAGTTAGTACTACATGTCATGCACTCCTGCAACATAGGAATCAAGACACTTAAATATCACACTGCATATTAGATCAGTAGATCTACTTTAGTAATCTGGTAAAAGAAAAACAAAAAGCCTTACAGAATCTGCATAAGGGACTCGAAACGAAAATTCTAGAAGAATCCTGGAACCATATGCAGCAAAAAGCATTTCCTGTCATCACCACAAGCAGCAGAAGGGGTCTGCATGTGTTCAGAAATTATGGGTAAGCTTTGGACACCCTTGCTGTCAAACTTAATCGCAGGCCAGAAGTTGCAACTTCATTATATAACCAAAGGAGAAAATGCTTTGCTGTTCTCAGTCTAAAACTCAGTGACTGTGAAATATTGTGGCATCTGCACCTTTGGGGGGTATATCAGTAACCTGAATAGGGACTAATTTATAAGTCATTACTTAGGCTCAATGCTTTTGTTTAAAAAGCAGGGCTGATCATTAGCAACATGGAGCCCTTCATACTCTAAGATCTTCCACTATGTATTTTAAGCAAGAGCTTTGTTTTCTTCTGCTATCAGTTTGCTGTCATCAGAATCACAGTTCAATGTGTTTTGCAATAGAAAAAAGCCTGGATATCTCCTGCTTAAAATACGTAACTGAAAGGTGATTTGAATCACTGAAAAGCTGAGGAGTTTCTACCAAGTTAATTGCAACAACTTCAGTTGAACATAACAACCCAAATTCCTTGCTCTGGAGTTACATCAAGGATGAACTGCGTCATAGGCAGCTTGCTTCTTAGAATCAGAAAGATAGCCGATGAAAAGAGCAGGTGCAATTTAAAAGCGGGTTTAAATTATATCCTATAACACACCACTTACATTACCCATATTATGCTCACTTAGATGACTAAGTCTATTCTCTAATTACACTGGAGATGATTACGGCTGAGTATAATCTACCTAAGAATTATTAGACTGTCTACAGAATGATTACATACCGGCGACACAGTGCTTCCTTCTGTGTAAGCTGTCATGAACAGTGTAAAGCAGCAAGGATGAGTGGTTAGAGCATGGTCCTGGGAATCAAGAGAGCCCGGGGTGTATGTTGTTCTGCCATAAGCTTGCTGCTTGGCTTTGGATAAATCTTGTAACCTCATGGCAATTAAATTACCTCATACATGAAATGGGGAGAGCATTTAGTCACAGCTGCATCTTTGAAATCTTTGAATGGAGATTGCTGCGTAAACAGAAGATACAAAATTATAGTAATTAGGACAAAGCCACAGTGCTTATCTATTGATTATTTGCTCTTTGTCTTTAATAACATAACAGCAGAATTTATGGATATTAAAAAAAAAATGGTTTTTTCTCCTGTAAAAGATGAGTTTCCAATGGGATGCAACATCAAAGGAGGAGAGCAGGAAGGACACATCTTTAGAAAACAGAATTTCAAAGAACCTTTGTTCCATGTTTTATCTGTGAAAGGAAGAGACCAAAAGGCAAACACAGCAACATACAGCTTAAGTTAGAGTTTATTTTTGTTCTTTTAATACCTCCTTAGTTGGAGATCAAAGCCTATTCAGGAGAACTAGTACCCAAAATCCTCAAGGCACTGCAGCACTAATCTTTGATTCATCATTTCCAAAATACTTCCCTCTGCAAGTTCAAGACAGCAGCCATGCAGGCATACAACTGATGGAACTAGTTTTCTCAGCAAACTGTTTAGAAGGAGATAAATTGGCTTAATGCAGATGGCAAAAAAGACCATCTAAGCATTGAAATTATATAAAAAAGATGTACTAGCTAGATTTTGGTGAAAGCACAATGCAGCCAAGAAAGCTCTTTTGTTGGTATTCAAGCCACCGTCTTAATCTTGTTCTCTCTGGTGGACACTGATTTGGACTACCTAAAAATCAGATGAACAGGGGTCATACAGAACAAATGTACCTGGTGGCTGCTAAGTCAGCATTCTAAGTCTATACCCATAAAGGCATCCCACTAAACTTAAATGATTCCTCTTACAGTGAGTTATAGGAACAAAAAAAACTCCTTATATACAGAAGAGTTAGTAACATTGAAAAACCTTGCAAGACCCTAATATAATATTTACACCATAGGCCAGTAAATTCAACTGATGTCATAGAACAAATCTAAAAAGCAAAAAGTATCAATGGTACTAGGGTGTTTTGGATTTTTTATATGGTTGGGAGACTGGAGCAGAGAATTGAGAGTACTTCTCCCATCCTAAAGGTGGCTTCACCTGTAACAAAGAAAGAGGGTGACAGGTGCAATGTTCTAATGTGAAGATGTCACCTGCTGGGCTCAGTGAATGTTCAAAACTAAAAATATAGGAGAAGTCTTGGCTGCAGCCCCTTTATTCAATTATACCATTGAAGATTAATCTATGAAAATGGCTGCAGCTGTACATAAGATGCCATCACAGGCACAATGGCAGGCTTAGATGCCAAGCTCTTACTCATGCAACACAGAAGGTGATTGATTTCTCCGTGGCACAAGTGACATAACAGAACACAACTGCTTACCCTGTGTCACAGGGACAGAAGACAGCATGCTACCAGGACTCTGGGCACGCTGCAGTCACTCTGTGTCTAGAAACCTATCAGGCACAGCACTGAACCACACAACTAAGCTGCTTCATTGCCCATTCAAAAAGGTCACCTTTTTCTGGAGTAATGATTTATCAAAAAAGCATGTCTCTTGCTTTGTTTTCATAAACGTTGTCATTTTCCTTGTTTTAATTTACAGTAACCTGTGACACCACACTTATTTTCATAACCCTAAAAGGTATCACAAGACACATACATTATTATTGGCATATGAAGTCCATGAGTCTGGAGCTTTTTTAGTGTGTTAGAACAGCACCTGTTAACAACAAGGCTAAAATACTTGACAATAGCTTAAGACTCATAATAATAAATAGTCAAGGTGGGTGGAAGAAGGAAATCTGTCATCCTGAGAAGATAAGCCAGTAACAACAACAAAGAAGCAGAAAATGGAGAGACAACAGCATTACTTTCTTATGCAATGATCCTGTTTAATCTTCACGTATGTTTCCATTGTTGTGGTGCTGCCTGTACAGAAATGCTGGTAGCAGACTGATGAACTGGAAGAGGTGTCTCACTTCCCTCTGCAAGAAATGTGCTATAGTAACTATGTGCTATATAGTTACCCTTATTAAAATTATATTAAAAGTCAAGCATAGGTTTTCACAGCTTAGCATTATTCATAAAATTGCAGCAGCTTGAACATCAATACATAAGACAAAAACCAGTTCTGGTATTACGCAGGTGATCTAGAAGTTCATTAAAGTGACTGCATACCCAAAGCAGCTTTATATTTTATATTAGTGTGTCATGTCTGAATAATCTATGTGTAAATTGCTGCAATTTAAATCACAGCACTTAGAGGAATGATTGGACAGTAATACAAGTGACAGAAAATGCCACTACGTGATTTATCCGCCATCTGGTGCAGTGCAAATAGCGCTCATTCAGGAGAGGTTATAGTCTTCTGATTAGTTACCACAGCAACAGGTCTGCTGAGTACACTTAAAAAGTTATGCATGTGTCAGCAACCTTTTTTCTCCTCCCATACACATCATACACCGGGGCTGTGAGCAGGGGCATGTCCCTCCTAGGCTATGCATGTTTTTGCTGAAGCATTTTCCATTATTCCACTTTTCAGGAGTCTTAAAACTTAGGCAGCCTTTTTATTTTTTTTTTTTTTTAATATGACTTTAAGGAGTCCTGACTCCAGAAAACCCTCACGATGATTAAGTCATTTTCCTTATTCATGGAAGTGCTAGATAGCTGCACGTATGAAGGGACCTCTGATATCAGAAATACTTCAAATTAAAATATAAGAAAGAAGTCCTTTTGGCTGCTGGTCTTCCAAAAGGATAGGAAAAATATATTTTTTGAATTGTCCAAAACTGAGTATCTCTGTCATAAAAGAGCCCACATTTACATAAATGGCCTTGTCGACAATGTACAACTGGAAGATAGTAGTTAATTGGAGATGAGAAAAGTAACAAAGCTCAAACTGTATTGTACATTTCATGCTCATTGTGTTACTCGTTATGTACATATTTTAATAAAGAAATGTCAACAACAAATTACCCAGTTGTTTTTAAACTTCCTTATATTGGCTATCAGCCAAGAAAAATTGGATGGTACGGAAAGCTATTCCCCTGCCTATTTTCTCTGCTGTTTCCCCCAGTGCAAGGGCCCCTGGTGTTTCTTCCAAGCCTGCCCTTAGCTTTACACCCAGGCAGTGGTGTGACAGCGCGAGCCTGGCTTGTGCCGCTCCAGTCTGTCCAGAGGCACCAACGCACCCCCACGCTGCCCTCCCACAGCTGCCTGCTCAAGCAGCAAGGTGTGAAGGTTCAAAGCCAGCAGAGGTCTGGCAGAGCATACTAATTGGTGTCCTAGAGCCCACCTCACCAGCCTGCCTTCACACAGCCCCACCGCTGCCTGAATGGCTGGCTGTGGCTGTTTCAAAAGGGTGCCATGGTGGGTGAGCTGGACTTGGCTCAGGTTAGCAACAGAACCTGGTACCAAATGAACAGGGGCGCTGGCCATTTCTGCTCCATACGTGCTCCCACCACAGTTTGTGCTCATTTGTCAGCTGCAAGATGAGTACCACATGTCCAGAAGCTTTGCTTCAGACTCAGTTTTGCAGAGGCAGAACACTGAATTATTTCAGAGTGCAAGCCTACATCGCTATGTCCATATGACCATGTTAAGCCCAGGTTTCAACCCAACTAATAATACTGACAATAGCAATGAGGACATGATGGCACATAAGGGCTGATATTACTGGATGCAAATGTAAATTCTCACCTTCTGTTAAAAGGAAGGAACATCGCCATTCTTGCCTCTCTAAGTACTGTCAGCATTGCTAAGAGTAAAATACAGCAGGTCATAATTTTCTTTAAAATGTAGTAGGTCATAATTTCCTTTAAGCTATGATTAGTCCGTTAGCTACAGCCCTACAGATTCCACACACAGAGATGGACACAGGGTCACCAAAAACATTTCGCATTGCATTTATGGAATGAAAACCTGTTCTCTAAAGACATATCCCAGCAGATTAGAGAGACCAGAGCTAAACTGTGCTATTTACTCCTAGAGAGACAGCAGGCCAAGCATGCAAAAGAAATAGGTACTACCTAGTTCACTATTCAGGGAGACAGAAGAGGAAACATCAGCTGCTTTAAAGAAATTTCAATGGCAATAAAGTGTAAAAGGATAGGATTGATTTAATGCTTTCAGTCTGACTCCCAAATGAGGAATCAATTATCCTGCGTCATTTAATCTCCTTAAGCAGGTCATGACACGAACTAGAAATTAGAAGCACTGAATCTAATATGAAGAGCAGCTCTTAATGGTAGTTAACATCAGCCTCAGATTTTTTAGAGGAAAACGTAACTGGGATTTGGGGAGCTCTGAAGAATTGCCTCCACTAGATTTCCACAGTCAGATCCTAATAATTTAGAGGTGGGTTTGTTCACTGTTTATCCAATGGAGATGCAGGTCAGTTATAAGCAAAAAAAGAAAAAAGGAAAAGAAAAAAAAATACTACCCCTGTGGACAAACTCCAGCCCTGAATCAGGAACATGGCATTCGGAAACCCTGCACAAAATTACTTACCTGACATGTTTCAAACTAACCTCTATTTTCATGGTAAATTTCTTGGCTAAATAAAGCTGCTACTTTTTTTTACACCATTCAAGAGAACAGAAATACCACACAGCTCCTAACCAGGTGCAACTCCTAGCTAAACCACCCTCCTTTTGGAACAGAACCTCCTAGAAGGAAGAGATGTGATGCAGGAGGAAGCTCCATCTGAATCCCCTCCAGGCGGGGAGGGCTGAAAATGAAGGTCCTTGTCCCTGTGTATACAGATATATAGCTTCCTACTGAGTTTTTCAAATACATTTCTTGTGCGAAGCTGTTGACATAATCAAGCACAAGCATGAAAACAGAAGCAGGATAGCTAAAGACAGACCCTTATTTTGTCAGAGTTGTTTTTCCTATGTACCAGGAGAAAAGTAGGGCACAGAATGTAAGCATTACGACTAACTTTCAAGAGAGGCTAAAATTATCCAGGATTATACAAATATAAGCAGGCTTTGTGTGTTTTATTTCCTGTTACTAAAACCAATTCAGTTTTGTGGTGGTCAGTTTGGGGTTTTTTTGTGGGCTTTTTTTCGCAAAAGCTGTATGATGAGGCCGATGTATTTTTAAGAAGCAAACTCAACATACCTCTTCTGAATATTCTTTAATGGACCTTGGAAGTGTGAATCTAACCTCTGTCGTAAGAGTGAAAATCCATATGGAAACTGTCTAAAGCAGTGATTTCTAATCAAAGATCAGGAACCAGCCTTATTATTTGTAGTACTTACATCAGTGGCTGCCAGTGTTCTTTCTTCCAAGTGAGCAATGCCAAAAGACCTAGGAAACAAAATCTTCTGCATTTCACACATCACTTGGGGTACTTCCACTCACTCTCACCACATTTTCTCCTTTTCCCGGAATGCCCCAAAGCAACGAGCTCTCCCCATCCTGCTGATATTCACCTGCCATCTGAAACTGGGATTTCTGGATTAAGGGATAGACCACCTCATATCTGACAGCAGAAACGATGGGGTGTGAGGATCACATATGACAAAGACAATTGTAATTTAAAGACTGACCTGTACTGCCTATTTTTACACTGAAGTACTCAGAAAACATACTTTTCATTCTAAATGTCATGAAGAAGAAACTATGGTAGCAGTTTGTTTGATACGTACTTGACACTGCGATTTTATGACTCTGTCACATATAGTACTCACCAAAGCACCTCTATACTATGGATGTTGCTGGCTGCACAAGGGCATAAGCTACTGAAAAGCAAAGATTTAAGACCTAATAAAGTGATTCCTTCATTTTCAACAGTTTGCCTTGTCAGTTGATCTCAAAGAAGAAAGCTTTAAAAAACATTTCAGACTATAAGCACCATTCCTGAAGCTTTGCCAAAAACTTTCTTGTGTCATTGCATTGCATATCAAGAATTTTTAAACAGAATGAACTCTGAGGGCTGCTTCTTACCTACCGAAGGCAGCAAATCCCACTGTAATTGCTAGGTAGTGGCTGTGAATGACAGGCTGCAGTTCTAAAAATCATCAGTACACATTTTCCTATATAACCACAAAACAACAAGAAACCTGTGAAGGAGGATATAAGCTGCAGGAAAGTGCTCTGTTTTGAGCCCGCTCCACTTTTTCAAGTGCTGCATTTTACAGACACGCAATGAGGGTTTCTTTCTTCAGGGGAAATGCACCTTGCGCTTCACACGCAAGCCAGCCAAAATGTTACCAGAGTGCCACTGAAGTTCCAGTATTCCTCCTCCCCTCAGGTAGCTAGCTGGCTCCTGCTAGCACTGCAGCAGTATGCCCTGTGGATTAACAGGCAGATGCAACTGAGGTTAAGACAGGCAGTGCTATTTCTACCTAAGAAATCCCTTGTCTTCACAGAAGAACTTTAACAATAGCAAATAGTAATAAAGTTGAAGTGTCTTCTCACATCTACTGCTGATTCTGCACTCTGAATTTCTTTTTTTAGTTCAATTTCAGAAATTTAACACAGCTACCAAGAAAAGCACTAAGAACAAAACCCATCCACTCATCTAGCATAAACCTACATACAACACCAAATAAAGAATCTTGGTCCTGCAGCTTTAATACTCTGCTAGCATTAACAAATTAACTACATGTTCACTTATTTTTATGAAATGGTTTAAAAATCCAAGCAGAAGATAACGCATATGTACTTTTCACAGCATTCACTGACTCCAAACTCCTAATTAATACAAAGGAAACAACAGCTGGCCCTTACTGAAGGCACATACTGGCACCCCATTATTTAAGCTAAACTTTTTATATATTTGGTCAGTAATCTGGGCCAAATTTTATTTCATGCTTTTATGCTTTCATTCCCCAGCCAGACATTCACAGAACACACTAAGCACTGTAAACAATCGTCTAAAACCCTGACAGACACAATGCAAGTCTCAGTTCTGCTCTTCCCAGCAGCACACACGCAGTATTTCCCCTTTGGTTAGTTGGGTACCTGCCAGTTCCTACATCCTAGGCAAGACTGCCTTCAGGGTCAATGTTATATCCTACTAACCCCCCTCAGTCTAGGCTATGCCAGTTGCCTAGGCTCCCCATGTAGTCAATGGAGAAAGACAGGAAACTATTTGATAAGGCATCTAATCCAATACAACATGAACAACATACATGTGATGAGTTGCCCCCGGGTGCCTAGTGCTCTGGTGACTGCAGGGGTAACCAAAGACACTCAGCACAGAACATGCAAGCAGCCTTGGGAGAGCTGAAGTTAGGCAAACTTAATTTTCATAAATGCTGAGAAAAAAAAATATCAGACAAAATCATGACTGGTAGGAAGAGCTAAATAGGTAACAATTAGTCATTATTTCCTCAAAATAGAAGAGTCAGGACAGGCAACATGGCTGAAAACAAAGGGAAATATTTTCCTACACTATTCTACTATGAAACTCACTGCTATAGAACATTATGGAAGTAAAAGTATAAATGGGTTCAAGAAAACTAGATGGCATCACTGAGGAAAATGTAACCTAAAGGTTACTGAAAACAAAATATGTGGCTATAATTCCGTATCATGTAGGCCATCAGCCACAAAATGACAGATGCTGGAAGGAAAAAACAAAACAAAAAACCCCCACCACTGCACACCTTCACTTATACTTTTTTCCCCCCAAAACAGTCACTATTGACAGCAATCAGTAATGTCCATATGCAGCTGAACTCTTTAATAAAGTAGTCTTCTAGTACTTCTTTGCAACACTAGGTGGCAGGGAAAACATCTAGCTCATCTAAGGCATTGAGAACCTTGATTGTAGAGTCTCACTAATCCTCCAAGTTACGGATTAGTGCAATGGAGCAATCTCGAGTTCATAGAACTGGATTTGCTTTGTGTCCCTACATAGCCTTGAGCAACATTTTTCAAGTAAAATACTGCATTCAGAGACCCATATGTTAGTGGTGCCAGAATACAGGCTAGGTCCTTCCCTGAGATACCTTGCCCTCTCATTTAAGAAACCATGGACAATTGCAGAATGTTTGTTCCTCCCCAGAAACAGTTCAAACACACACAAAATGGAGTTGAAATCCTCATGGTCTCGACCTCTAAAGACACAGCACTATAACATTCACCTCATGCCTGTTTACTAAAAAGTCACTTTATTATTTAGAATTCACATCACTTGTGTGCTACTTGTAAAACCACTGGAGAGGGGGCAACGATGAAACAAGTTCTGCAACTCACGCAGTTGCAAAGCAGGCAAGCCAATGCAAATTGTTCTTCAGGCCATACTAACCCTCCTGTCAGTATGCTCTTCTCCTTCTGCAACTGGGAGAAACTTCAGACTTGTAACATTTTACTCAAGATCTCCCTCAGAACTTGAGGAGAAAGGTATGATCTTTCTTCATGAATGCAAGCTCCAAGTTTCAAAATAAATGTGTGTGTACAAGGACACCACCTCTGCACTGCAGCATAACTTCCCATTTTCCAAATTACAGACATCTCCTAGAATGTTGCTGACATTGAAAGTGAAAGTCTGACATTTAACTCCTACTTTGTTCACATAATTTAAAGAAAATTGCAGACAGGTTGGTAACACTCTCCCTTTAGAAGAGCAAAATCAGCACAGAATAGTAACTTATCATTCAGCTTTGTATCAGTTTCTCAGCTGTATAGAGATGCTGATGCCTTCTAGCACACCTTTTAAAAATCTGCAGAAAAAAAAGCAAGGTAAGCACACTGCTTTTTAAGCAGTGACACACAAGAAGGAAGGTCAAGGAGTCACTGAAAATGATCTTAACACACAAACAAATCAGATTAAGGCACTGAACTGGATTTTGATTTTCACAATGTTTGATAACTGTAAAGTTTGTTTCATTTCTGAAAAATAAGTTAATACAAAATTTTAAACACTGATGTGCAAGTATTTGCTGCATAAAAGAGGTACATTTTCATACTTTTAAAATCATTTAAAACATTTGTACATAATAAACAAATTGTCTTTTATATAAACAAAGAGTGTTTCTTTGCCAACAGCAGCTGTCAACTCCAAAACACAGAATTAAGATGACAAGAGAACCAGACAGTCTAAGTCACTGCCATTTGTGTCAAAAAAATTATACCACTCTTTTCTACAGCTCATCATGCTTGTATGTAAATTCCCTTGCAGATATAAACCCATCACTGTCTTCATCTTCTTTATCAAATATGTCTTCAACCAAAGCATCATGCTGGGTGTCATTTACCACTGCTCCATGCTTTTCAAATTCTTTCTTCAAGTAAATTTTCACCTATTAGACAAAAGGTGAGAGTTAATGTTTTTAGACTTATGAAAGGATTGATTACTGTGGCGTAAGACAGGGCCACTGTGTTCATGACGGTAGTATTAGACAATAGATATCTTCCTTCCTGCCATTACCAAAATACTATTTGTCTGACTGATTCTGCAGCACTGCTCACTGATGAAAGACTCTAGTAATATAAGTGACTGTGCTGGGTTTGTGTGTGTGGTGGGGTTTTTGGTAGCAGGGGAGGGGGCTACAGTGGTGGCCCCTGTGAGAAGCTTCTCAAAAGCTCTTCCAGCTCCAAGTCAGACCTGCCTTTGCACCAAGGCTGAGCCAATTAGCAACGGTGGCTGCACCTCTGTGCAGGGGAACCTGGGAGGGGGTAGGGACTTTGAGGAGGAGTTGTGAGGAGGAAACCTATGTGAACACCGAAGTCAGTGGAAGGAAGGAGGGGGAAGGGGGGAAGGTGCACCAAAGCATTCAGCAGGAAAGATTCCAACATGAAAAGGCATAAAACAAAGGCAAAAAGGCAAGCAACACTGAAAGTCATCTGCAAGGAAGACCAGACTCACCCTTCCCCACAAGACAAATGACCACCTGGCCTTGGGTGTCTTACCATTAATGATGAGCACATCAGATAGTAGTTATGCTAACAACTCGTTAGTCCTAGTTACCCGTACCATGCATTGCCAAATAAATAAATGCCTTAAGCACTCTTAAATAGTGTGTATTTTGCTTGCAGAGTTGTTCTGTGCACAGTAGTAACTAAAAATCAAACTTATGTTTAGATACTTCCCTACCAGTATCAAGTTAAGCTTATCTTTTGCTTTCCACTATCCCATCCTGTTCGATCTGCTCACAGGAAGGGCAACCCACTCACCTCTTGCTTGGACAGTTTCCAGTCATCATTAAGATCCATCTCTTGGAATGACTCATGAGACCTCGGTCCATTCCTGATTTCTAGAAGGTCAACGTTGAAAATCAGTGTGCTCTCAGGTGGAATTTTTCCTGCCCAAAATGGTAAACGTGGAGAAAAGTTAAAAACTACTTATTCAGTGCCATACAAAAGCTGTACGCATCAGAGCAATGTTCTGATAATCCAACTACTTTCACAGCATCCTGCAATGTGAACTAACAAGGATAAGTATCTGTAACAATGATAACTAATTATTTCAAACTGTAGCCTGGACCCTGAGCAGTCCTTACAGCACACATGCAACTTCAGGTGCAACTAGTTTTGTTGGAAACTAGTACGTGTTGATGTGAGCCCATATTCAGCAATCATTATCACAGGTTTATCAGACAATGCTCTCGAATCTTTTTTTCATGTCCAGAGCCAGATAAAGCAGAAAAGAGTGACAGAGACTGTACAGCCAGCCAGGTGGCCACTACTGCAACATACAGCCAAGACTGATGGACAGGGTAGCAAGAAGGGAAAGTTCAGTCCTCCTCATACACCATAACCCCACCAGTCTCCACATTCCTCTCCACTGCCAACTGACACCTTGTATCTGCTATTCTGCCACTGGAAAAACTCTTATTGCAGAGAAAGACAGAAGGGCAGCAATGCTGTCAGTATCCCATAGCTGTCTCAGGACTGCTGCACAAAGTATCCAGCTATTTCCAAATACACAGCAGAAACTATGTATATAAACCTGCTCAAAAGACATGTGTTGGCATCATGCCATTTTTGACACAGGTGAACAGACTGATCATTTCCCAATAGTGCCAAAGACCACCCCCCTCCATGCCACCACCCCTTAGGGATTTCAGTTTATCAGGCATTAACTTCTACAGTGATGTGATATGCTGATGGATAAAGCTACTGTCAAAGACCTTTTAGCACACCACTTTGGTCCTATTGAACCTCTCTCTATATAAGGAACAAATATATTTCTATACTGGATGGCAGCACCCCAAGAAAATATTCCTGTGCCTTGAGAAGATAAGGAAAACATTAATCCATGTCTACTATTTTGGAGTTATGGTGTTAAATACACCCTGAGCTGCAGCAGCAAACAGGCTTGTAGATTTCTGGGATAAATAGATGTGTAGAAACTTGTGGAAATACAGGGCACAGTGGCCTGCTTAGAGTTTGGAACACTGGTAGTTTTCCTGAGTGTTACAGAAAAAGGCATCTGACTCATCATTCAAGTCAGACAGCAAGCAAGGTGGTAAAATTATGCGCATTCAGAGGAAAGCATGAAGAAAATGGAATAATTCTGTCTTCAAGGGCATCATCTCAAACCAGCAACATAATTGTGTTCAAATACTTCAAAGTTTTCCTAAAGCAAGTAATTTCTTATAGCAGCAGTTAGTGGTGTTGACTTGTTCAACCTTCTTACACTAAACAGAGGTGAGGCTTGCAAGTCTTTGAAGAGCAACTGTAGTGCTTTACATATTAATCAAGGCAATTAGGCCTGTGATGACTACATGAGCACTGCAGCATTTAATATCTTTTTGTGGAAAAAATTGTGCCCTGCATACAGTCAACTAACTGACTGCCACAAGTCTCCTGTTCTCTACTAGAAACACAATTACTTCTAATACTATCCCTTGAACCCCAAACCAAGGCTTCTAGAAAAATATGTTTTAAAAGGATACTTTTGAGAAAGGAGGGTATGGAGTATGCTGCATGTATGGAGTACTATGAAGTACTACTTCGCCTATGTTTAGCCCTTCCTGCCAGAAGATACAGACATGCAAACATGCCTCATTCCTAAAAGAGTCTCAAATTAATGAGAGGGGACAGCAGCAGGACAGGTTATGCGTTCCAGGACATCTATCCTTTCTGCTTTGAAACCCTGTGTTACCTTAGGTCATTTGTGATAACTGTTGTCATGACAAAATATTTCTAATAATTGCTCAAAAAAAGTTAACTAAAAAAACCCCATAAAGCAGAGACAGTAACCTTCCTGCATCATTCAAGCTGTCACTCATTTAACTGCAAATTCCAGATCTGGCCCTCCCATTAAAATAGGCACCTAGAAACGTTTGAAAGGAAAACCCCCAAACACTATCAGTAGTAGACAGTTTGAGAAAACACTACAAACAATGCATTTATCTGTCTGTACACCATTCAACACATTTCAGTAGATGTCAACATGACTGTCCATGTACCTGATTATTTTACTGTGTATAACAGGAACCACTGCCCAAACTGAAAATAGCTAAAAGAGGGGAAAAAATTAAGTGTCCCTATATGGAGAAAAAAATGGTGACTTTTCACTGTATCAGCTAAGAACTGATAAGGCAGTACAGGGAGTTTCTTAAGGTTCTAAAAGAAATCTGCAAGCAAGAACAAGGCTTGCACATGCACATTCATGAAGTATTACCACAAACACAGATGCAACAGCCAAAAAGCCAACTGTTACCTAAGCAACCACTTTCAGCTTAACTGTAAAATGAAGGGGAAGGAAAAAAAAAAAAAAAGAAAGAAAACCAGAGCACTACTGAACACAGCACTAACAGAAAAGACACTCAGAACATACAGCACAGCAGCTACTATCAATTCTTGGTTTTTTCCTGCATTCACCACGTAACCACTTAATGGTTATTTCTGCAGAAAACAACTGTGAGAAAGAACACCTAACTCCATGAATTTTTCCTATTTAATGAATCAGCCTGGAAAGCTTGAAAGCTTGATGACCACTTAGGCCAAGAATAACAGTAAAATATAGAGATTAAAAACAATTAAAGTAAGGGAAGGACTTCAGGTGTTTTACCTTTCCCTTCTTTTCCATAAGCAAGGGCTGGTGGAATAGTTAGCTTCCGCTTCTCTCCCACACACATGTCCTTCAAACCTTTGTCCCAGCCTTTGATAGCTTCCCTTATGCCAAGGGTAAACCACATAGGTTGGCCATTGTTATGCTTGTGACTGGAAAAGAACGGAATAAAACACTTAGTCTTTAGACAGCAAATTCCATAAGAGGCACATGGAGCAGATGGAATATGCTCACTGCAGAGATATATAAATAAAAACACACCACTATTTGGCACCTTGGCATTTCTTAAATGAAAGACCTAGACTTTCAAAGTCTTTAAGGAACCTTGTCATGCAAAGTGTAAGTTTTAAGAAGTGGAAAGAAATGAAACATCTACATGGTGCATTTCTGACAACACTGAGCAACCTGGATCCCCACCCTCACTTCCTTGATCACCTATTTCCACTTAGAAACCGATCAGGCTAGAAAGACATCTCTACTTAAAAATATAAATTCAAGGCCATGCACATTCTTTGGCAAATTGCAAATCAAAAACCAGCTTGGTCATGATTACAATGTACCTTATAATATGCTTAGAAGAATCAGCCACATCTCTTCCACAAAAGCCATTAGGAAAACAAAAAAAAAAAACCAACCCAAACCAACTACACAACAGATAGTGTAGAAAAATAGAACAAATGCATGCAGAATATTCAAGTGTAAGTAGGCAGACAAGCCCCATTTCCAATTTAACCAGGTGGTACACCAGGACTACTTTCACTCTACTAACAGACACAGAATTTTAAAAGCTCCATTTACTAGTCATGCAGGAAAGGCGATTAACAAGAAAACAGAGCACTTACAGAAGTTAGTCAGCAGCAAAAACTTAGAGCATCACTAGAACTTCTCTTAGAGAGGCAGTTTAACTACAAGAGAAAATTAGTGAGATTTTTAGTTTAAATCGTCTGCAAGAGCATAACCATGCAAAACACTGACTTTTTTTAAAAATATGTTCCACAAAAGTAGGTGTCAGACGTAGCCTACAGATACTTGAGCATTTTGCTGTCTCCCACCATTAACACTTCGTTGATGTTTTACAGGAAACGCAACATTAGCGAGTCATTGCAGGCTCTTAGCAGGCTCCTTCGAATTTCTGGCTCTTCCTCCTACTTGCCTTACTGTGGTTCTGGTATGTTGATTTGTCTGGTCGGGGGCAGGTGAAGAATATACCATTTCAGTAATGAAAAGCTGTCATTGTGCTGCCAGTAGTGGAAGGAGATATATATAACTTTTTTTTTTTTTTTCCCCAAATGAGAGGCAGACTTCTCCCCTGGAAGTTTGTTTTAGAAACCAGACAGAAATTCGTGCAAAGCAGAATACTTAGTAAACCGCTGAGATCCCAACCTGTGTCTAAACTGCAGAAGAGGATACGTAACATTCCCATCTTTTAACAAATGCCACATGGCTCTATTTTCTACAGACTAACCAGAAAACAAAAGCTAAATAAGATTTTATATCCTTGACCTGGCAAAGGGAAAGGAGATAAGCTTTACTGTTGTTCATTTTAAACGGCATTGTGAGTCTGTGCTTCCTAAATTATCAAAGCGTAAAGAGCAACCAAACTTTCTGGAAATAGGTGACGGCGGAAAGGGTCCCGTGAACAACTTTGTGCAGCGTTATTTAAGCTATTTTAATTCAATAACGAATAACGTCTAGGGCATGCTATGAACATGCATGCATTGCTTTTGTTTCCTTGTACACTGATAAAGGCAAGTTTTGGAAGGGAGGGGTAACTGTAAAAATAAAATAAAAAACGACCCGTCCTCAACAAAACACTCCTCGCAGAGCTACTTCATAGAGGGATTGCGGGCCACTGTGAGGCGTCCAGGCTCAGTAAAACACTGCCAGAAGAGATCACCTACATTAAAATACATACAAATATATATATAAAAAGAGATCTATACAGCTCCCCCCGCAAGTTCACCCACCAGCCCGCTCGAAGACGAGCCGTCCGGGGCGAGCTACTCACGTGGAGTGAAACATGGAGCCATCCCTCTCCAAGTAGCCCTCGTAGTGAACCAGCATCATGTCCCCCCACTTCGTCCTCCTGTGGCAGAGGAAGGGCTTCTGCAGCACCTCCACCTTCACGTCAGCCGCGGGGATCAGCGCCGCGGCCGCGCAGCCCAGCGCCGCGCCCAGCAGGGCGGCCCGCAGCGCCAGCGCCACCGCCATCCCCGCCCCACAGCGCCCACCTCACCGCCGCCGAGCCGCCATCCCGCGCCCCTCGCCTACGAGCCCAGCGGCGCGGCTCCCCGAGGCAGCGGCCAAGCCTAGAGCCCAGTGTGCGGCCCCTCTCGCCCGCCCTCCCGCTCAGCAGACGTGGCAACGGCCCTCACAGCTAGCGACCGATGACCCGGGTCCGGGGGCGAGCCCTCTGATTGGCTCACCTCAGAGCGAGCCCAGAAGAAACCGTCGTCTATTGGGAGACGCCCCCGTCTATCCTTCAGCTTGCCCAATCGGCAGGAGAGCCCCGGGGGAGGGGCGTGAGCGAAGGGAGTGGGCGGGCCTCGGCACTCCAGGAAGCAAACGTCGGCGAGCCGGGGTGCCCCGCGGAGCGCTCACACAATAGAGCCGGCTCCTGCCGGCCGCCGATTGGGCGGCGCTCTCACCGAAGGCTCGTTTTGATTGGCTGCGGAAGGCCACCTGCTTTAGGAGGTCTGCGCCCGCCCCCCCTTCCTCCTGTCGATCACGTGACTTGCGATTCATAGAGCTGTTTGCGCTGCCGTAGCACTGCGAGGCCGTTCTTTGGGTGCGCGGCAGCGGCGCGTTCTGCGCTAGGAGCGTGGCGGCGGTGGGCAGGCTCGGCGGTGGGGGCCGGGCCGGGCCGGGCGGGCGGCGCCCCGCGATGGCCCTGGGCGCCGGCGGCGCGGCGGGGCGCGGGGGGCGGCGGCGGCAGCGGCAGTGGCAGTGGGCGGCGTGACTCCGCCGGGGGGCGGCCGCGCTGCATGGGGGCGGGGGCCGGCTGCCATGGAGGGGGTGCTGTACAAGTGGACCAACTACCTGAGTGGTGAGTTGCTGCCAGTCCTCAGCCTCTGCGCGGGGCGGGCTTCCCTAGTGAGACGAGTGCCCTCATCTTCTTTATATGTATTTATATAAGTATATATCTATAATATATATGTATTTGCTCAGTCTGGATCAGTGCTGCCCCCTGACCCCGCCGTGCAGGGAATCAGCCCTGGCTCACCCTGATTTTCCAGCCGTGCTGCCACATTGTCACCATCGAGCGCTGGAGGAGGCGTTTAACCCACTTGTGGGTGCCAGCGCTCGTCTGGGGTGTCCCTTGCCCTCCCTGGGGTTCGGCGTTGGGGTTTGGGGTTATTTTGGGTACATTAGGTCATACTCACCAGCGAAATTACCTTTTCTGTACACCTCCGTGAAACTTTTACTGCTTTTATTGAGTCGCTTTAGGGACTTGGGGGGAATCCCAGATCTGGGAGGAAAAGGTGTCGCCAGTAAATCACACTTGGGGGATTTGGATGAAAATGCATGCATGCAAAAGAAAGAAGAAAAAAAAAAAAAAAAAGGACTGTCCTGTCCTGCTAGTGTTAGGCCCAGATTTTAATTTTTGGGGTGTTCCCATGCCATGGGAGGCTTGGCTTTCGTAGCAGACTGGAAGCAGCTGTGTGGACAGGGTTTGCTCAGCAGAGGTTAAAGGTGGGTGAGGTCAGAAACGCTGCGGCCATGGGGAGGGTCCAGTGCCACCCGTGTTGCTGTGGGTATCCACCGCTGGATGTGTTGGAATCAGGGGTGGCTTGTAATTTGGGGTGCAGGAATGGGGGTCTTGCCTGGTGCAAACCTCTCTGTAGTTTGTTGAAACAGTTTGGAAACTTGATGGTCAGAGAAAAATAACCACGACCTTGACATTGCCAGGTGCAAGTTTTGCTTGGGAGTGTAGGCAGGAGGGCTGCCTTCCTGCTTGAGTTTTTTTCAGAGAGGCTGGAACAGCTGCACCTCTCTGCTTAGTTGGGAAAGTGTAGGAAATCAAAATTAAACAAAGAAAAAGCTGAAGCACAAGCAAGTGATGAATTCATGTGGCAGGGGGATGGGGGGGGAGGTGGTGCATGAGGCTGGATTTATTGGTGTGCTGGAAGATTGCTGCAGCTTTTCCCCTTTAGGAAATAGGTGTTCTGAGGGGGGAATCAAAAATTGTCAGGTATGGCATGGATTTTTTTTTTTTAATTATTTGTGAGTCCGCTTAAATTATGGAGTGTGTGGCAGTAGGAGCAGTCATGCTTGGCTTTTCCATTTGGACTGCAGAACTCGGGCAGTCCTTTAGTCCTTTCCTGGTAACATAAAGGTCCATGTTTCAGTCAATCTAAAGATTTATGTGTTTGTTTTTCTTTGCATTGCTTAGATGCTGGGGTGTATTTGGAACCCTTGCGCTTGCTTTCGTGCCATGAGACCTGTGTGTCTGTGGGAACCAGTGCTTGTGTAGATGACTGACTGGCATTTGGCATTGTAGCATTTGTGCCCAAGTGTGCATGTGGTAGGATCAGCTGGACTTGTCTTCTGTTTTGATGGTATGCTGAAGACTAAGAACCAGAAATGTACCAGTTTCATCAAAATTAAATTGGGGGTTTTTTGCTAGCCACATTGATACTCACTTTCAACCAAATGACCCTTCATGAAGAAGGATGATGCTTTGCAAACCTCAATCTAAGTGAATGCAGACTGAAGGAATCTCTTTTCTTTGGATGAGTGAGATTGCCCCAGCTGGAAAAAATAGATGAGTTTTTGTTGTCAACAGAGAGAAAATCTGCGATAGAGGATTGAAGCATTTTTCTGATTTCTTTGCTTAAACTTGACTCTGCTAGTAAGCATGGTGGTCGAGGTCACTCCATGCCTTTTCTTAGGTTGTAGAAGGCCTGTTGTGTGTTTGAGAACAGTAAATTTGCTGTTCTGCAAGCTAACTATGCTTACATGTGCTTTCTTTTGGCATAAAATGATGACTTCCTGCCCTGAAGCCATTAAGTTATAAATTTATGTGATGATGCAAAAAAATAAATCCTGCTGGAATGTGGTATTTATCCTAGCAGTAGCACAGAGCTGGGGAGAGAGAGCCAGGAAAGCCTCCTTTCGGGGATTAAGGGAAGCAAGAGGGTTCAACAGGTCATCCAGAACAGTAATTCTGTCAGTATTCTGCCGCCAATATGCTTTTCTTCTTGTTCAAGGTTAACTAGTCTGGTGCTGCATAGTGTAAATATTGTGTGCAAAAAGTAGGGAAAATGTAATCTCTTTATGTTGGAGTATGCCTGTGTTACTAATCCAATGCTGATCCAAATTTACATAGCAGGTATCTTATGCCCTTTCCTCCTTATAATGAGGAACACACCTTTGTTTCACAGAGTCAGAGAGGATATAAGGCATTCACCAAAGAAAAAGCTTAAAACTGTAGAAAAGCAGGATTGATTTCCCTTGGTATGAGAGAGGAGCTGATGGAGTTTGTTGGTAATTGAGTCTTTTCTGGGAATTTTGGTTTTATAATGTCTTCTCTCATCACTATCATGAGAGGTCAAGTCCACAGCAACCTGTTTTCCTCTGGCCCTTGGACAGGGAGCTAGATCTGTGTTGCAAATTACATAGTTACTGGCAGCAAGAACATTTCGGAAGTAGGAAACAAGTTTGGCTTTCTGCAGGCAAAGGTCAGAAAGCATAGCGTGATTGCCAACAACTGAAAGATTAGCTTGCCTTACTGCTCAAACAAGTTATCTTGTTTTATAATAAATGCACTTGTTTGCTTTATATAGATTAGGATAAAATAAATTAGCGTTACTTGGTTTCTGCTTGGAGATAGGGTTTTTCCTCTGGTATTAATCCTGCGCTGACACTCTGGTTTCTATATGCAGGGGTTCCAGTGCTGCCTCTGAAATCTCTGAGTTTAGAGAACTGAGATTTTAGAGTTTTTCTCTCCCCTAATGCAATGGCCACCAGATAGTGATTTCTCAATGTGATAGTTTTGTTTAAGTTCAAGTGAAGTGTGGCAACTTTGGATCAGATATGCATGTACACAGATCTAGCCTATGAAAATCCACTTGGAATCTTGTGTTTGCAATAAGCGTGTCCTGAGATTGCTCTAGTCTATGCTTCTCCCACTAAATTGGTTTAAACCTCAAGGTAATGGGGAACTTTGCAAGAAGAATTTTCACTGATATATAAAGTGTGATAATACTTTTTCACTTGGGCAAATATATGATGCCTCTGCAAACTTCAAATCATTAATCCTCAAAACCCAGAGCTGGGTGTCTTAAATCATGCAGGTGTGCAAGTTGGCCTCAGCTGAGCCTACAGTCAAAGCATGTAATTTGATCTTAAAGAATTCCTAGATTTCATCCTTTGCCAATCTCTGTCTAATGTTAGCATTGCTTGGTAAAGGTTGTGTAGGCTAGGGATGGGTTTATAGCATGGGTAAAGGGACTATAACACTTTTTTCAGTACTGCTTATTGTAGTAAGTAGTCAGGGTGATAAAAGCATCACCCTATACCTTCCCTATAGCTCCTTGGTCTGCTGTGCCACTGCCTGTGGTTTTGTCTGAGTGTAAAGCATTCTGGTGTGGGCAGCATCAAAGCCAGATCCTGGCTGCAGTGTGGTAGCAGGACTGATCTCAAACTGGGGGATGCTTCTTGCAGGATACAGAAAGGAGATGTGAACTGCACATGAAGGCTGCCCTTTTCTCTTTGGAAACTGTCTCCCATAGGACTCTCCAACTGAACTCAAACTGCAATTCATGCTCTTTGTTAAGCATACCTTCTGGTTATGAAATTTCATTAGTCTTTGGAGATTGCCTTGTAAAAATAATCTGAGACTTTGATTGCTCACTGGGTTTCTAGAATGAGTAAGCTATCACTTACCCACAGGAAAACAGAGTGTGGAGTTGGGGAATACCTTCCTTCAGTGGTGTGTGTGTGAGCGCTTGGCACTTCTAGTTGTTTTTTCTGCTGAAATTCAGTTCAGTTCAGATCTTCAGCGTGAGGCATGCCTTATCTGGGATCACTGGCCACAGGCAGGATTGCTGCTGACTCTGGATAAGGCAGTATGTATCAGCTCTTGGCTTGGGGATCAAAGGCAGCTTCATCATTAGAAGGAAAAATGCCGACTGCCTCTACTGACTTGCCTTGTATTCAGTTATATGCTCCGTGAAATGGCTTTGATCGCTTTTCCTGATATTTAAATATTCACTTCCTTAATTGTGCTGAGTAACTCTAACCCTAATTCATCTTCCTCAAGGCATGACACCCTCTCATTCATGTCATCACTAGTGATGCTGCATCATACCACATACCGTAGTTTGCTTTCCCCATCTTCCTGTATGTATCATCCACTCTCATTTTATTGTGCTCTGAATTCTTTTCAATTTATCCCAAGATACCAAGAGCCAGCACCAAGCAGTAATTTTCAAGCTTCACATAAAACTTTAAATTACTCTTGTATCTAATGATTCAGAATTCCTTAACAAACTTTGGGGGAGAGCTCAAGAAAATGTGAGAGCATTAGTTTCTATAGCTGGATTCCAGATGCACATGATACTGCTTAGAGTGAGTCTTTGTTTTGGGAGTTTAATTTAAGAAATCTGACCTTCTAGGATGGGAGACACATACACTTCCAGTTGATATCAAGCTCTGGAAATAAGGTCCTCTGTTTCCAGAGATGGAGGAAGTAATTGAAAACTTCACACTTGTATAAACATTTGGTTCTAAAAAGCTTTTGTTTATAATTTTTTCCCTTCTTTTTAGGCTCTGGGTATAGTCCAAGTTCTGGTTGTGTAAAATGAGAAGTCTGGCTTTTGCAGAGGTGGACCTAGACAGCTGTTTCTGTTGCCTTCAGAGCAATGGTCTGCCCAGTATTACTGACCGTAGCTGCTCTCAGAGACCAGGTGTTGGTTTAGATGGACGACTGAGTCTCACCCACTTCTGGCTTCTCACCCAGGATGCTTCAGGGACTAGTTACTTCATTCTTGTTGGATTTTGCATAATTACGTTTGTGTGGTTTGACCTTCTTTCTACTCTCTTCCCTTCCCCCTGTTTTTCTTCATGCAGCAATCTTGCTTTTGTCATACCTCTTTGGAACTGAGTAATGTGCTCGCAGCAGAAAAGTTTGATGAGGCTGCAGGAATGAAATTGGTGTGTCCTCTCTCTTCTGTAGGTGTTAGAGCAATGCTGCAGAGCCTACATGGTACAGCGTTCCCTGCCAGGTATGCTGCAGTACCAGTGCCTCTGCATTCAGACTTTCTTCACTGAAATAAATAAGTGATCACAGGGAATGGCTGGGTAGGACAGAAGTGAAAGGTGTGGCAGAATGACGTGAAGAGATACTACCATGTGGTATCTGTGTGTGTTTACATAAATTCATTGCATTGGCTCAGTCTGGCCTGATAACCACCCCAGGGGTCAGAGAGAGGAGCTGCTTGTTTGCTGGGGCTGGGAAGTATAAACAGAGGAGGGAAACTCCCAGGAGCTTTGAATGACTTGAATTAGTGTGTCTGAGCAGTGCCCTGTATTATTGAACTTTTGCCTCCATCACTCGCCATGATCCCCTCTCTGCCCTTCATCCTTTCACTGTGTCCCCTTCAAAAATGCCTGACTGCTGGTACATTGTGTTCTCTGTGCCTTGGCTGGTTACTGGCATAAAATCGTTTGCAAACCAACCCAGTTGCCCTGTGATGGCAGGATGCTTTTTCAATACTGCTAGCACTGCCCTAACAGTTGTGATTGAAATGAGGGTGGATTTTATGGGACCGCTGCCAGAAAAATCATCTGGGAGAGGGGTCACTGTGTTAAAGCCGGTTCCAGCTGTTGCTTGCTTCACTTGAACCTCTAGTGTCCCTCAAATGAGTGCTTTAGAAAGTGAGACCATTGTTGGAGTGCTAGATTTGTTAACTTCATTACCTCTAGGGGCTTTTGGTATTGATTCCTGCTGTTAATATGCACATAATTAGAGGGAAATTGCAATATGGGCATTTCTAGAAGCTGCTCTCTAGGTGGGAGAATAATAGCTCAGAGGAGAGGCATGAATTGTCAGACACTCTCGTCTGCCTTTCTGCAGTCCCTCAGGGGTATGGACTGGATTTTTACCCAGTCAGTTTGTTTTGCTACAGAATTAAGACTGCAAAATGTGTTCCAGTGCCTGGGATTGCCCTTCTCAAAATACTGAGTAGCCTTAGGAGGCTGTATGGAAAAAGCAGGCAGCAGATTTGGGTGCAAATTGATTAGGTCAAGATAGCCCTTTTAACTGTATTACTTCTGTTCTTTGTATGAGAAAAAAAGGGGGAAAGTTTCAGGTTTGGTCTGTGTTAAGATACTCTTTTGCTAAATGCTTTTCCTGACTAGAAACCTGGTGGTGACTGACAGCATGAAACATGCAGCTGTGTGAACTGAACTTGGTCACATAATCAGTTGTTAAGAACTGGATTGTACGATTTAGTGTGGGTACCCAGTAGTTAAGATTGCAAGGGCTCTGGGATCTTGAAAACAAGCGTCTCATACAGAATCACAGAATCATCTAGGTTGGGAAAGACCTTGAAGATCACCTAGTCCAACCATTAACCTGACAGTTCCCAACTACACCATATCCCTAAGCACTATGTCGACCCTACTCTTAAACACCTCCAGGGATGGGGACTCCACCACCTCCCTGGGCAGCCCATTCCAATGCCTAACAACCCGTTCTGAAAAGAAATGCTTCCTAATATCTAGTCTAAACCTTCCCTGGCACAACTTGAGGCCATTACCTCTTGTTCTGTCGCATGTTACTTGGTTGAAGAGACTCATCCCCAGCTCTCTGCAACCTCCTTTCAGGTAGTTGTAGAGGGTGATGAGGTCTCCCCTCAGCCTCTTCTTCTCCAGACTAAACAACCCCAGTTCCCTCAGCCGCTCCTCGTACGACATGTGCTCCAGACCCCTCACCAGCTTCGTTGCCCTTCTTTGGACATGCTCGAGTAATTCATACATTTGTGACTTGGAGATTTCCATAGCCTTAATTCCTCAGGGAAATCCTCGCCTGTTGGATGTTAGTGCATTAAGATGCAGTGGTCCTTCTGGGCCATTATGAAACGTTTGTGTTCTGTAGGTGAGAAGACGCAGGGAGCTCAGTGCGGAAATCAGGGTTTTTTCAGCACAGTCCATGGCATCTCAGCAGTCTGCTTTCTAAGCTGGAAATAAGGTCTCTTGACTCGGTCCTGTGTTTTGCCTGTTAGATGCATCCTCTAACTGGAAAATATGACTTTCCTCATAACTGGAAGGCAGGTGTTCTGCAGTCACAGTTGCACAAGGAGAAGGTGCAATCTGCTGGCCAACAGCTGCTACGTGAGCAACCAGGAGCAGGCTGGGTTTGAGCAAAGGTGCGAACCTGATGGCATTCACAGACTTATATCAGCACTGGCAACTGGGGAAGGACATGTACTGGGTTTTGTCTTGCATTTTGCAAGACACCAGCACTGTCTTGATCCTATTTGAGCTGAGTTTTCAGCAGCTGTCATCCAGCTATCAGTCATTGACACAGTGCTGGACAGAAGCTGTGGTTCTTCTGCCCTTAGGTGTTGGGAGATGAAGCTGTAGGTGGTGGTATGGTGAACACATGACACAGCTTACTTTGCTGAGGGTGGGGTGAAAAGGTGGTTATTGCTTATTCTTGCTGTGAGATGTCTCTGACTATCAGAGCAACCACTCTGGGACTCTCTTGTGACCCCGCACAGAAAAGCGGGGATCTGCCCCTGCTCTGCCACCTGCAACTAAGTCTTGGGTCTTGCCCATGATATTAGCAGTAGGGATGTGATGAAGGCTTTAACCCCTCCTGTTAGGCAGATGTTGCCATAACATGGAGTTTTCAGAATTATCTCCTATCTACACTTAAAATCTGAATTACGGTCAAAGAAGTCCAAGGACTATCTATTCCATATGTTTTTATAAAGACTTATGTTGAAGCTCTAGAAATTAATAAGCATGAAGTATTATATAATTCTAGTGGAAGGCAAGCAATAATAAAAACCATGGGTGTCTGGCCTTTTAGAAATGCAACTGGAACTTAATTGCAGCTTGTTTTCCAGGTCATCAGTTTGACTTCTTGAGTATGTAATTCTCCCAGATGGTTTGGCTTTGTGGATGTCTGACATGATCTACATGTCTTCAAATGTTTTTTTTTCTTTTCTTCAGGCTTGGCACTTTGGAACAAATGCTGTCTAGAGTCTGAGTTGTGTAACATTAAAGTTTGAATTACGTCCAAATTTCAACTGTGTTATCAAGAACTGTCAAGTTTGCTCAGTGATAGCTGTATCCAGACTTCCTGAAGTGTAATGGTGGAAGTAGGCAGATCCTTCAGGCTGTAGAAACTTCTGGAGAAATACTGAATCCTTAGCAGGCACAGACTGCTTAAGTATCTGTTTCTGTACAATATCAGATCATCCAGGTACTGCAGGTACTAATTTAAAGTTCCACACAGGAGTGCAGTATGTATTAGGACATTAACCAGTGTCTGTGAAGTTGTCTGGAATCTCTTCACTTTATTCTATGGCTGAGACCTTAAGCTACTACTCACTTTTATTGTGCTTTGCATTTTATTGTCTTTTTTTAAAATCTATCTCTTTCCCCAGCAAGGTCAATTTTTACCGTTAAAGGCTCTGTGCCTCTAAAATGAGTTGTGGAAGTATGAGCTATATTTTGTCCTGCCTGTGCACCACCAGTAAATACGGGCTTAGTAAATTCTTCTTCAAAGTTGTGTTAGTGCTGGCACCAGTAAGACCTCAAAAGGTTCAGCTTTAACTTTCTATATCAGGTGAAGTCTGAATGCTCAGTTCCAAAAATTGCAATATGCCTAGGACAGTTTATAAGGAGAAAATAAAACTGAATAAACCCAAGACTTGTGTTCATGGAAGTGCCTAAGTGTCTTTTTGCTGCTTTGGTTTTTGTTGTGGTGGGTTTTTTTCCCTCTGCTCTTTGCTTGTCTGCAAATGCAAAGCTTCTGTAATTGACGATTGTATCCCTGTTGCACTGCCCATGATTTGTCAGCCACATGCTATTTTTAGCTGGTTGTTTAGGATAACCCTCCCATGGCTGCTGACTCAGTGTCAGTGAGTACCAGGTGGTTAGTGCATCTTCTGACAGAACCTTGCTGTGATTTTTTTTTTTTAATTATTTTTTTTTAAATTGGTTTCCTTTTACAAAAGTGTATTTTTATTAGTGTAACAATTCTGTTCTGAAAAGATATGCTGTCCTAATTAAAAATTGCCTATCATAGTCTTTTTAGTGCATATCTAATAAAGAACAGTTAGGTTCTGCAAAGGGAGACAGATAATTGCTGCTTCCCCCTCAAGAAAAAAAAAAAGACCCAGAACCAAAAAACCCAACCAAACAAAAGCCTCAACAAAATATATTGACTCATAACATATTTTTAACCAGTCTCCAAAGTGATGGAGGCAGAGTGCTTTGTATGTTGGCTAATTGATTGCACAGCCTTTGATTGGTGGGATGCAATTTGGTTGAGCATCAGCTGCAATTGTAAGCTGTAGGACCATGGCTGAAATAATTCATGTGCAGCAGCAGGATCTCCAGACTGAATTAGAGGCTTGTATTGACTGTGGCGCTGTGCATTATTTAGGGGATTGGTTCTGTGCCATTGAATGTCTGAAGCAATTAACTGCTTCTCTCTGCTGAACAATCACCTCCTTTTTTTGTGAGTTTCTCCATATCAATAGTGACTTTTAGTATAGTTTCTTTATTTTTGTGGCAAGACAAATAAAAATCAGTCTTGCTGGTTTTTTTATTCTCATTCTTATGATTTTGTTTTCCCCTTCATAGAAAATAAAGAAGTATTGAGAATACTCTGGTGTTTATAATGTTTTTATATTCTTCCTAAGAAATAATGGAAGAGCTCTGCAAGTGTGTGGAAAAGGATTTATGTTTAATTTGTATTCCAGCCACCCCCAAGGTTCAGCAATCTATAGACCAGATTGGCCGAGATGCCCTGGTATTGCTTGTTTAAAAAAACCAACCAAACAAAAAACCCCAAACCATACTCCTAGTATTAGCTTTAGAGCTTTCTTACTTTAAACTGAGGTGGGCTTGGCTTCCGCTGTAGCCTAAGGAATCAGACCCTGGGCTCCTGCAGCGCCATGTTGGTTGGCAGAGCCCTGGTGCAGGGGACAGTAGAAGCGAGGCCCCTCTGCAAAAATGCGTACGAGCCACGTGGCCCACGTGGTCTTGCCAAAGTGTTTTTCCCAGAGATGGTTTCCTGGCGCGGTGTGGGAGCTTTGGTATCTCGCTCCCTTGGTCCTGGCCTGCGAGATTTGTTGCAGCTCAGTAATGAAAGCTGCTTTTCTCTAGTGACGTTGCTGCCTCATTTCTTCTTAAGTTAATGGGCTTGTAGTTTTTAATTAGACATAAATGACAGTTGTCATGTCTTGTTTGTTTATATCTTTTCATACTGCTCTAGTACTTCCAAAAGAGGAAAACAAAAAGGGTAATTTACTTCTGAAGCTGGGCAGCAGGGTGGGCCAAAGTGGTACCTGGAACTATTGGTTTTGGTCTAGCCTAGTGTTTTGGTTATTCCTGGGAAGGTATCCAGAAGTGAAAGTCATTAATTCAGGATTACTTTTTATGTGGGCAGCATAAGAATTTCAAGAGCTACTGAGAACTGCTTCGTTGAGAAATAATAGTGTTCAGGAATCAACACATCCGCCTCTGTCCCCTCCTTCCCTTGATTTTTAGAAGTGTCTTGCCCATTGCTTTTCAAGACAGTTTGGCTAGCCCTTCCCACAAGGGAGGAAGACATGTAAGGCAAGACAGCAGGGGTGGCTTTTAGAAAGAGTGAAGAGGTGGGTTGAGGAGTGATGGAAGAAACTGGGGGGTGGTGGACTGAAAAGGTAGTTTTGGAAGAGAGAGTGAGTCAGTGATGCTGTGTTAGCAAAACTACTGAAAATGGCATATGGCATCTCGGGAACATACTGCCTGGTCCAGCTGCCTGCAGAAAGGACATGTAGCAGCCAGCAAGCAGGGGTTGTGGTGTACAACATCCAGATCTGTCCACAAATCTTACTATTTCAAAGGGTTTAATTTTCCTGGGGGAATTGAGAATCTTTGGGGCCTTATTTTCACTGAGTCCTGAATGAGAGAGATGGTGGAATTGCAGGGAGAGAAGTAACTGAGAAATGCAGTTTTGTTTTTCAGGCTGGCAGCCTCGATGGTTTCTTCTCTGTGGTGGCATACTGTCCTATTACGACTCTCAGGAAGATGCCTGGAAGGGTTGTAAGGGAAGCATCCAAATGGCAGTGTGTGAAATTCAAGGTAACTAAGATACAGTAACACTCAGCTGCAGGAAGTTTGTCCAATAATGTTGCATTCAAGATGAGATTTCAGGTCACAAGAGCTATATGGGGGCTTGATTTCTTTGGTATGTATTTGCAGTAACTCAGTAACTTGATCTATATGCCATTTTTTATTCTATAGTATTTTGAAAATGTTAAGAGAGGTGCAAGCCTCTAATATAATGGGTATTCTACAGGCAGGTAGGTCACTGTTTTTCATGCCCATGGTAGAACATCCCACAGCTTCAAGTGACTCTTCATAAGCACAAAGCTAAAGCTATAAATATGAATAATAAGCTTCAGTACTAGGCCTGTTCACTCGGATTGCTTGCCACATCTTTGAGGTTCAGTTATGGGCTGGAAACCTGAAAGAGAGGCTTGCCAGAAGAGGATGCCCTTTCCATAAAGACTCCTGGATGATGCTGTACTGGTCACAAAACTGCCTTTCATAGCCTTTTGTCCCACAGCTGTACACGTGTGTGTCCTGTCTATTCCCTAACTCCGAAGATAAGTCATAAAATGGCAACAGGGGAAGTCTGGAGCTGTAGATTCATCCTCTTTCTTTACTCTTTGACCTGCCACCTAACATACCTGTTGGGATATTCAGTTGGGCTGGGAAGGGCTGAGGGACTGGTCTGAAACCTATGTTGCTTCCAGTTCATCCTGCAGATAACACACGAATGGACCTGATCATCCCAGGGGAACAGTACTTCTATCTGAAGGCAAGAAACGCAGTTGAAAGGCAAAAGTGGCTTGTTGCACTAGGAACTGCCAAAGCCTGTCTGACTGACAGCAGGACACAGAAGGAAAAAGGCAAGAACACCCTTTTGCTGGCACTTACTATTTGCTTTTTATTTCCCCATCCTTACCCTAGTAGATGTACACACAAAGATGACAAAGTCCATACCTGAACTCTGTGTCCAACCTGTGCTTCAGGTCTTTGGTGCTGCTAAAAGCCAAGCCATGTGGGAACTCCAGATAGAATCTCAGATGTTAACTCTCAGTGCAGGGATTTGAAAACTTTGGCTTTTCCTTAAAATATACGATGTATAAATCATTTGAAAACTGTATGCTGATGGGTTCTGTTACTAAAAGGAGCAAGTAGCTCCTGGCTGTGAGTCACTGGGTTGCAGACTGTGCATGACAGTAAGGCCCCATCTTGTGCAACCATCTTAGTATGAGACCCAGCCTCTCGTACCAGTGGCTCTTGAGCTTTGGAGTTCCTCAGACCCTTTCCTTCCTTGTTCTAACTGGGCTGTCTTGTGCACTCCAAGAATCCCTTGGCAATTAAAATAAAGGTTTGCAATTGATTTTAAATCATAGTGCATTTCAGAAACTGAAATCTAATCATGGTCAAGCTGTGAAAATTAATTCACTTACCTCTTTGCTTTCACCAACAATCTCACTTCCACCCCATTGAAAACCCCTTTTGCTTACAAATATAGTGTTATTCATGAGTCATGTAACTTTGTGTAACCTCAGCACATGACTATGCAGAAGATGGAAAAACAGAAAATTATTGTTAATATGTCAGTGATACCAAGAAATGCAGGCAGGGCAGGCATTTCCTTGCCCTGAGGTGACGAATCACTTCTTAGCCTTATGTGCATCTTCACGAGGCATTGCATCTACCAGTTCAAACTGAGTCAGAACTAAGCAGAAGATGCTACTGTAGGGTCCTACACAAAGTTAGGTTCTGATGCACAGTGCCGAGAAGCAGAACAAAGTTCTATCTATAAACTGACATACAGTAGCACAGGATGAAAAGCTACTGATGTATTTTCAGAACTAAACCATGTTATTAACAGGCAATTTATTTTGTAATTTTGGGACTCTAATGTCAAAAAATTACTTCTGAAAAATCTCATATTGACTGTTAGTCATATCTGGATTAGTCTGCTCAGTTCTGCACTCTCCAGTACAAGAAACATAGGGACATGCTGGAGTGAGGCCAGCAAAGGACTGTTAAGATGATTAAAGGAAATATCTGATGGGAGAGCATTAAAAAAATGAAGCCAGACTCTTCTCAGTGAATGGACAAGAGGAAATGGGCATAAGTTTAAATATAAGCAACTCCATTGAAACATAAGCAAAAACATGTATATTGTGAGGCTGAGGAAGCACTGAAACAGGTTGCGCAGAGAGGGGTGGAGTCTTCATCATTAGCAATGTTCAAAACCTGACCAGACGTGGCCCCAGCAATGTGCTCTGGCTGACCCTGCTTTGAACTGGGGAGTAGGACTAGCTGGTCTCCAGAGGTCCCTTCTAACCTCAACCATTCTGTGATTCAAGGATATATATTAAATTAATCCCTTTGTGTTGGACAGGATGTGTCTTTTCCATCCAGCGTTTTCTACCCAGAACCCTGATCTTTGAATTCACAGTGTAATTGTTTGCACCTTACATTACTTAGTGAAAACAAAAAATATGATATGTAGGGGTTTTGTCCTATTTAAAAAGCCCATTAAGGTCAAGTGTTGTGTACTTGCTTTTTCTGTGTCCTAAGTCTGGGAACATACTGTTTCTGTCTATGATGGCAAATAATGAAACAGTATTGTATCTGTCAGGAGCATAATTTATGGCCAATCCAGCTCATCTTTTTTAGTTGATAGAAAATGTTTTGAAATCAGGAAGTATTGGTTGAATTAGATTGGGTAATACTATTTCAGCAACTTTCCAAAATTGTATGCTGCAAGATGGATACAATAAATTTAACTCTTCTTTTGTTTCACTTTTAGAGTTCACTGAAAACACAGAAGCCTTGAAGACCAAAATGTCTGAACTTAGACTCTACTGTAACCTCCTTGTTCAGCAAGTGCACAAAACAAAGGAAGCCAGCATTTCTGGTGTATCAGAACCAGAGGTACAGCTCTATTTTTGGTGTAGACCACATCTGTAAAGTCTTCAGCATTGCGAACTCTTCTGGTTATCCAATGTAGTATTCGCTCACAGTTACTTAATATTTCACCCTCTTTCTGCAGAGAACCTGTGGGAAATAATGTACTCATGCAACAGTTCTTGTTTAAATGGAGTAATACTGTATTATTGCAAATCAATTTCCCTCTGTTGGAGTAGCAAGTAGTGAGATGAGATATGATATCTGTGGTCTAGTTAATAACATCTTTGTAGGTGATCATGTGTATATAATGGATCAAAAAAGTAAAAGATTTTTTTGTAAAAAGGTAACTTGCAAGAAGCGCAGGTTTGTATTCCCCTGAGTCATTCATATTCTGCTCAGCAAAATACTTCTTTTCTCAACCAAAACCCTTAAAAGGTCAAGAGACAATACAGATCACACTAGAAAGAACTGCCTGATTAACCTCACTTAAGTTAAAGTTTCAAACCTTGCAAATCTTCCTGACCAAAGAAGCCTTGTTTAAGAGGGGTCTCCTAATGACAGTGATCTGCCCCTTGCTTTGAGAGAGAAACGTGTGAAGAGGGGTGCACATCACTTGCTAGAGAAGCTGGTGTGGAGTTCCAGGACGCCTTCCATGGGAGAGGTGGGTCCTCAGGTGCAGGACATGCAGACAGAACAGCTGAAGGTTAATCATTTGTATGAAACCATCTCTGTAAAGATACCTGATAAACTGTTTATGGTAAATTAACAGACAGTGCAGAAGCATGATGTAGTGTATAAATGATAAAAGGCATTGTTAGAACTTACAGCTCACGGGTGTTACAACAAACAAGTAATGTGGTGTTTATCCAGCTCACACTTCTCAGGAAAAACTTGCTTCCCCTGATCTTACTGGTATTTAACTGGAAAGATTTATTGCTAAAAGCATTTCAGCATCAATAACTGCATTTTGCAGAGATGAAGAGTGTTATGGCAATGTGATACTTCATTCTGCCTGTTTTTCAATTTTTTGTACATGGGATTCTTTTAAATTATTATCTTCAGATCATTCTGTATTTATTTAATTTATTTACTTTTCATTTCTCCAGTCAGTGGTGTCTTCTGGAATGTCGTTGTTGAATACATCAAGGCTTAGTATTTAATACACTTTTAACACCAGAGATAAGTAACTAAACATTGCTTTTAAAATGCAAGCATACTGAGCTGGTTGTAGTGAGAGGCTGACAAGAGTGGTAATGTTATGAGGGGGCATAGCCCCAGTAATATGTGATGCCAGTTCTCTGACCAGCTGACACATTGCATTTTAATTCATGTTAAACAGAAATCATGCAGTTGTGGACTTTGTAGACATTAGTTGCTCCAAATTGATCTTCTGTAAGATCCATTGGAATCCTTTTCTTCCAATTGGTTTTTTCCCACAGAGTGAGATTGATATGGGAGCTCTGTTAAAATCAACCTGTGACACCTTCCTGAAGACTCTTGAAGAATGTATGCAGATTGCAAATACTGCCTTCACTTCTGAGTTATTGCATCAGACCCCGCCTGGATCCCCACATTTAGCAGTTCTCAGAACGAACAAGGTAATGGCCAGTATCCTCTTCTCTCAGTCTTGGCACGGATGCTAAGGTGCCCTTTGTAAAGTAGCATTTGTGGAAGTAGGGAATGCATTTTTACCCATATCATAGCTAGTAGTCCTCCACTGGACATACTCTGCTATTTCTTGTGGTTTACAAGTGAGGTAGGGCCATTTTTTAATAAGCAGTGACCAATCTCGTAACTTTTAATGATAGGTGAAAGTTATTGAGCATTAACTTTCAGGGCCTGCTCCAGCTACAGACAGTGGAGTTTCAAAATACCATGTCTGTATGGCAAGTTGGTCTGTTATGGGAGCTCACAGCAGTTATTACTCTTCTAAGCTACTACAGCATCGGATTTGTGGTAATACGCCAACAGGAGCTGATGAGCTTATCTTTTCAATGACAAGGGCATTTTCTTGAATCCTGGATCCACAACTACATAGGCAAAACTGGAGCTTCTCTGACAAACAGCAAATTAAGGTGTATGTAGAAAGGTAGATGCATCACTGCATGTGGGAGGTGAGATTACCTCACAGTACCTGGTATCTGGTCTCACGTTTCTTCTGTTTTTTCATAATTTTTTTCTTTACTAAAGAAAACATCATTGCCAAGAAAACTCATTGCCTTGTTTCTTTTCCACATGCTGTATGGTGTCTCACTTGGCACTGGCTAGCTAGCTTCTGAAAGAAGTCTCCTGGTTTTTGCATTGTGGTTTTTGTTTTGGTTTTTTTTTCATTTTAATGGTGTAATAATGTAGCACCTGTTTCACATTTGTCTGTATACTGCCTCCAGGTCAGAGAATTAGTGAGCGTATGCTTAGCTTTTCAGCTTTTTTGGTAACTCCAACTTGTGTTTAATGAAATGTGAAGTTTGAGAAGCATGATACAGTCTTCTTGCTTTAAAGAATATTCTTCCTCCCCATTTATCTTACAGATAAAGCACTCTGTCTTGTCCAGTCACACCTCAACGGAAAGGTACAATAAAAGTCTTTACTGTCAATCTCTTCTCAATCTGTTTTTGGTAGTGTCTGTTCTTTCAATATTTTTGCAACACAACAAAAAGGAGCTGTCTCTTCTTTATCATCCCTTTCCCTTTTGTTTTTCTCAGCCGACTACTTGATGACTTACTGGTCAGTCACCAGCCAGCTCTCTCCCACTTCACTGCTCTTTTCCAGCATCTTAGGTTCCACTCCATAAGCTCATAAAATCATTGATGGAGAGCAGGCTATGATTTGTGGAGTAGGTGGCAAGGGTATATATTTTAAAGTACTAATGAAGGGATATTCTTTCAGTTACAACACCTGCCTGTGATTTTCTTTTTTGTAATCAGTTGTATTTTTTTGATTATGTCTTTTTTTAATAAAGGTCATTATAAATGCTCAGAGCAGCCTGTGACAGCTTATAATTTCTGTCAACTTCTCTTATTGTTATTTGTGTGTTTTCACAGGAAGAAGCTTACCAAGCAATGTTTTATACATCAACCATTATTCTTTCCCTTTTTTCAGGCAGATGGAATTGAACCCCTGTGAAAATGGCTCTGTAGAAGCAGAATTTAACCATCAAGAGCAAACACTTATTAAAAGTCTGGAATGTTTAAACCTGGAAACAAATGAGGGGAGCAGTGATGTTTCTGTTGAAGATCACATAGCAGAGGATCTGACAGGTAAATATATGCAATGTCTTTTATCCAGGATCATTATTCTGTAAGTGTAAATGGAGGGAAGTGTAGGCTGCCTGTGAGACTGCTGATACCTTGCGTCCCAGGAGGGGGAATGTCAGTGTATTTTAGTCTGAGATCTACCCTTTGCAAATCTTCTCAGTATAGCTCCTGCCCTTGTTGATAGCTAACTTGGAGCTGACTGGGGAAGGAAATTAAAAATTTTTTTTTGGACAAGCAGAGGCTCCTCTAGATGCTGATTGATGTTTGTAACAATACAGCCTGGCAGAGCTTGGACTGTGCTTGCACTTTTCCCAGAAGCCCTCCACTGGGAATGCCAGCACCTCTGCTAGTATGTAGGGCTTCAGTATCAGAAGGGGGACATCGAAGCTTTGTGTGTCTGTCTTGGAGGGGTTGACCTTGTAGTCGCTCTTGATTGCTCTGACAAATCTTTATGGAAAATTAACCGTTTTTCTGCAACTAAGAGTGTACTAGAAAGCACCTTACTTCTTCCATCACCTTAGCTGTATCGCAAAACTTGGATTTGTGCGTGACTTCAGTAAAAAACTGTTGAACTAATTCAGTATAAAATTCCATCCAACATAGCTATATTGTTAAGGGCTGCTGAACTTAGTTTGGGTTAAGTCTATACAAGTAACGTATGATTTCAGCTCATCCTGTTGAACAGTAACTTTCTCTGCCTGGCCATTATTCCAGAACATACATATGCAGTCAGTGAATCAGCTGGTTTTTAAGCCCAAGTTAATGAACATGGTGATTTTGCTCTTACATAGGTTCTCTTTGGAGTTTTTGCCATTTCTGTAACTGGTGTTGTGTAGTGTGGTAAGACCCTGCAGAATAACATGCATGTGTCACAATTTAGCATAATACCTCAAGAATAGAGTGCTAAAGCAAGGAGATCAAACTAATTCCAGTCAGGTTGTTGGTATCATTTAGCTACTGAGGTTGTTCCTGTGCCAAAAAGAGAAGAGCCTACCCCTTCTCGGGTACACACATTTGAGCTGCAGAGCTTTGCTGGAAGCATGAGGTGGAGTAGGATGTGCAGTGCCATCCATATGGGATGGGCTGAGCCAGCCAGCCTGTGGCTCTGTCTCACTGATGGCTGTATTTGGGTGCTCCGTGTGAGCCTAAGAGCTCTGCCCTGTCTCAGATACTCTTCCTCCCTTTCCCCTTTATTAAGAGCAGTCAGTTTTTAAAAACACTCAAGCACTTAAGTCCTGTAAGTAATTTCTGTTTGTCATTTAGGGCTTACAGTGTTGAGAGTTTGAAATTCCAGATGACTCCAGGCTTTTTGCATAGCCCTCCTGTGGAGTCACTGCAGACTTGGGCTGTTTCTCTATTCACCAGCCCATGTGTCTTGGTGAAGGACAGATCGGTGACATCCCTCAAACTCTAGTTCCTTGGTAGAGTCACTTTGCTTGTGAATAAGGCACAGTCAGTGATATCTGAGGCCATTTTTTTCTGCCTTGAGAAGAACAGCTGAACTCTCATTGCTGTTATCAGGTGCAAGTGGTTATTTTTTCACCCAGCACCAGGCTTATTCAGTGGTTCTGCAAGTAATAGGGAAAGCTGCAAGTTTTTTTTCAGACTTCGCTTGGAGGAAGAGAGTTCCTTGCAGCTTGATTCCCTTCAGCCAGAAGCTCAGTTCCACTCCAGGTCTGTAAATCCTCACTGGCATTTGAAAGCATTCCTTTCCTGGAGAGACAGGTTCCCTGGGAAAGCTTGGATGCTAGTCTGACAATGTGGCAGCAAGATGTGCTGTAGCCATGCCTTGTACACTGCAGGTGCTGCAATATATCATTTTTGGTTTTTGTCTTGTTCCCTGCAGTTGTCCATGAGGTCAGAAGGTCTTGCCATGCATAGGATGTGACCTTTCTTTGGGTGTCTAAGACTTTGTCTTCCTTCAGCGGTGCTCATGTAATGGTCTGTTTATATGAAACAGATGCACTTGACACCAAAGAAGAAATAAAATAGATCATAGTGGGAAAGAGGCAACTGGTGGTTGTTCTGTGAATCTTTGAAGATATTCATACAACTCAGGGAGAACATAGCAGTCTTTGATATCATAGCAGTATCAATCTAAGCAGCCAGTTTAATTATTTACCAGAAGGAGCAAACAAGTCACTATTATTCTTTTGCTTTTGAAAATGCACTGTGCCACCTTATCAGTGCTGGGAAAGTTACAGCCATGTGAGAAATAATCTTGCTTTCAAGGAGGTGAGTCTGGTCCCTGCTGCACCCAGTTGCTTCTTCAGTGCTTTTCTCTCATAAGGCTGTCCTTGCTGAGGATGTGTGGGCTCACCTGCGTTGGAGCCTGGTGCTTGGTCTGTCTGATTAAAAGAAATGGGGAGGGGACTGGTTGAAATGTGGTCTGAGCACCTGACAGACCTGTGGTGAGAGTCATGGTGCTGGCAGGGAAAGCTTTTAAACTTGCATGATCCAGATATCCAAGTGCTGTCTTTCAGATAGAAAGCATCTTGATGAACAGGGATAACAATATGGGTATATGGCTGTTTTCTTTTTCTATTTTTGTTTTTCTGCTGTTTCATATTAATGTAAGGCATTAAAGAAGACGGAGAGAACAAGCTGCAAGCTGTAGAAAGCTGTGGTGCCCACAAGATCCTGCAGTCGGAATTGAATTCTTCAAGTAGATTGACTCTGTGTGAGGAAGACAGAAGTGAAAATGATTCCCCTACCTTCTTCAGTGTCATGAGCAATAGGTAGTACAGATTTCAATTAAAAGGATTATTGAAACCTTGTTAAGCCTTTGACTCATTTTTAAGACTCTTCTGCCTGTAAAGCTGTATTTGCTGTGGTTATTTAACAAGACTGCATACAGCACAGTAATTGAAGATATCCTTTGTAGAATTAGCTGTACAGAGTGGAGAAGGAGGTTTTTTTCCTTATTTGTAATTGCAGGCCTTGCTTGCACGCCACCAAGTGTGTATTTTCTGCAGTCATTTACTTTAACCTAGTGAAACAAAAGCCATGTTGGTGGTTCCATGTCTATAAATCTTATCTCTGTGCACATGAAGTGGGCATGAAACGTAATTTTGCATTTAGAAGCTGCACAAAAGAAGTTGTTAAGGTAACAATCTTTTCTACTTGTCCTGGACACCAGGTTCAGTGATATTGAACTTCGGGAGGAGGAGGGCATACCAACAGAAGAGTTTCTGGAGTCATGTTACGCAATTGTGCCGGTTCTGGGTAAGCAGCTCCTTCTTTTCTTCTGACTCCTTTTGACTGCTGCCAGGTGCGAGAAGAGGTGAAGCAGTTGGTTTGGAGAATTTGTTTCTTTGCTAAAGTGATATAGTCAAAACAGTTCCTATCAGCAGAATAAATTTGGCTGGTACCAGAAGATGTTTCTTACTCCTTTGCTTCATAGAGGACCCACTCTCATTTAGATGGGACCCACGTATAAGCTGTCTGGAAATATGTGGGTCTATCAGGAACAGCAATTTTTTCCCCTCAAAAGAGCAATGTCAACGCCTTATATGTCTAGTACAGCTGACATCACACCATCAGCTGTACTATTTGATTCTTCCAAAGACTTCTACCTCCAGCTGGTGCAGCCCCCCCACCTGCTTGGCCCCTGTATCTAACAGTGGCTGAGGTCCCTGTGAGCATGCACCCTTTTGAAGACTTCCAAATTGTAGGTCGGTGTATTTTAACACTTGTACCAACTGGGGTGGATTGGTTCTACACCAAAGACAGACTTCGGTTTATGTCATTCATTTAGTATTCTCCTGCCATTTAGAAGGATTGTTAAGAGAGTAATGAAATTAATTGTTACTAAGACATGCAGACTGGAAAATGACAAAATTCTAAAATATAGCCACCTTTGTTTTTCTAGACAAGCTGGGACCAACTGTTTTTGCTCCTGTTAAAATGGATTTTGTAGGCAACATCAAGGTAACAGCTTATTTCTAGCACTGACTTTTTTTATTTTTTAAAAAGTATCTATTTTAGGCACTAAAGCTCAAGAATCTTTGTTGTAGGAGTCAATACTGGAAGGCTATTTAATACTTGATAATACTACCATCTGTCAGATCAGAATACTGAAATGCCCCTAATTCTGTTCGTACAGTACGTGCTGTGTTTAATAAATCCAGTTATGTGCAAACTTATAAAATACTTGATTGACTGCCAAGTAAAACATCTGTTACACCTAATGAATATGGCTTTGATTCTGAGCTGAATAGGTTGTAAGCCATGATGTGATGGTAGCTATATTGACTTTAGACTGTAAAACAAAAGGAGGGGGGGAAAAGAACCCCTTTCCTCTACCAAGTAGGAGGAAGTTAGTGTGTTAAGAAGCAGCTTCTCAACAGGTCGGGGCAGACCCTGCAGTTTTGGTTCTTGTTCTGGAAGTTCTTCCAGCTCCAAGTCTGAAAAGGTTTGAAGTGCTGCTTGTGAGACAAGATGTATTCACAGCAAGACTTTTCATAGCATTTCTTTCAAGAAAAAAACAAACAAAAAAAGCAAAACATATCTTCTGAGGGTATGATAAGGAACACAGCACACATTCAGATTTGTTTGGTGCAAAGTAAGACAGGTATTTGCTTATCTTACTGAAGGTAGTCACTGGAAGACTGAAAATAGCAAGAGAGAAGAATGCTATTTAAAAAACTAAAACTTTGAATATTTATTGTCAAGTGATAGGAGTGATAGGCAGCTACTCCTTTAATGTAGAAGAAGAATATGTTTATCTGCCCCTTATACTTTCTCTCTTGTTTTTGTGAGAAGTTGTGTATAACAAACTTGGGAATAAATTAAAAAGCTTAAGCATGCTGATGACTGCTAGGTGTAATTGAGAATTCGCAGCTTAGCAGTTTTCAGAAGGTAATCTTGCTTGTACTTGAAGCTTGGGGCAAATGGGACTTTGCTTGGAGAGCAAGTTGAGTTAACTCATTCCCACCGGTGTGGAGGATGCCATGTGAACCTAAAGCATTTTTTCAGACAGAAGTGGTAGGTTCCACGTAAATCTTTGTCTGAGATGCCTTTTTTTTTTTGGTTGCATTAGCCAGATGGCTAGCCAGACGTGTCTGGGCTGGTGCCCTGGGAAGGTGTGCCTAGCGTGGCAGGGCAGCCATACTGTGGGGAGCGTGTGACATGGTTGGGGGTCTGTGGTATCCCTTTGCAGGGAAGAGTCCTGGTAAGGTAAGTAGGTAGTATTTATAGGACAGGCCACTGTTTGGTCTTAAAAGCCTAAAGCTTTGCCTCTTGTTCTTTTCTCTAGAAAATAAACCAGAAATTTATAACCAACAAAGAAGAGTTTGATACCCTTCAGAAGATAGTGCTCCATGAAGTGAATGCAGGTGTAGCACAAGTTAGAAACTCTGCTACAGAGGCTCTTCTGTGGCTGAAAAGGTAATGGCCTCGTATCTACTTATGCTATGAACTGCTAAGATGCAATGAGGGGCCTTTCACTAGTGCAAGCTTGTGTACGTGGAGCAAACTGGTTACTTTCCACAGGGTCCATCAATCCAAGCTGGCTAGGTTCAAGATGAATGTGTTGTCTATGGTTGTATCACTGCAACTTTGCCGAAAGGCCTGAAAAAGCAGTTGCAGGCAACCTTTTTTCCCCTAGAAGTGAAGTTACGGTGAGTGACTGATCCAGCTCGGCCAGAACATCAGGCAGGTGATTTTGGGCTGCAGACAAAATGTTTTAGCAAATTGTTTTTCCTTGAGCTGGGAGAGAGGCTGGAGGAGGTGGCTGCTATTTTTTTTAATTCAGATTGAAAATGGCACCTTAATTCTGAGTTTTATTGCACTTCTGAATTGTATTGCAACTTTGGGGGCTTTGTTATACTTTGGGTTGCTTTGTTATAAACATGGATTCTTTTTATTTCATGGGTTCATCCTGACAGAGGCTTAAAGTTCTTGAAAGGGTTTTTGACAGAAGTGAAGAATGGAGAAAAGAACATCCAAACAGCTCTGAGTAGGTGCCAGTTGCTTTATTCTTTGTGTGCTTGTGAATTTACATACTTTGCTATTTTCCTCCTTGTTTAGAACTTGTTTTCTTTTCTTCAGTGACTAATGATGCAGGTAATCTCCAAGACATAATTTTTTTGAAAACCGCAGGTTTTGAAAATAGCCATCTTCAGGCAGGTTACTGGATAACTGATCAATGTTGATTTAATAGCAGATAAAGGTTCCTTCAATGGGCATACTTTTGGCAGGGGAGACAGTCACATCTTAGGGAAGCAAGTGCTTTGTTTCATTCCACTTTCTCTACTGGTTTACAGCAGGAGCACTCCCAAATCTATAGTTGCTGTTGTGGTTTTTGGTTTGGTTTTTTTTAGTTCCTTGTGAAATTTGCCATCACTCTTTGAAATCACCCCTTTGCCAGTATGGCTGTGAATTACCTGTATCAGTTAGAAGGGAGTTTGTAACAGAAAAGATGGAATTTTTTCCAAGTACATGATTTCTGACACTTGCCCACAGCAAATATAAAACAAAATACAAACCCCTCTTAGACTTGGCTTAGTTATTCCTGAGTAAAACCCTCTCTATACGCATGCAGTCTAATGTTATGATAATCCTTTAAAACGGGTTGGTTTTTTTTAAAGCTTTTTTTTAGCTTATTTTAAATAGCTAAGCAGTCACCCTATAGGATTAGTAAAAAGATCTACTACACTGAAGTATGTAAGCAGCTCTTGAAAGTGGGACTGTAAATACACTGCTACCAGATGTGGATGTTAAACATCATGAAAAGTCAAGGCACTTATTTGACCTTCTGAGTCTGAAGGCTTCAGCACTGAATTACTATTGAATTGCTCTGTGTTTGCAGCAGAGCCATGCTGCTAATTTGTTTTTCTCATTTCTCCCTTCCCTTTTTCCCGTGAAAAACTCTTCCATATCTCTATCACCAGTGCAGCTTTGGTTTACTGTCAGAATTTCTTATTTAAGAGTTACTGTGCTATTTGAATCTTAAGTAAAGATGGGGTATATGTTCTCTTTCTACAACCTCAAATATCAAGCTAATGAAATGAAAATAAAAGTTGAAATATCCACCAGTTCTTATGATCTTCTGAAGAACAAACAGCTTTCTAAAGAGATTTGTCTTTACTTGGGATTTAAATCTAAGCAATCTTTTCAACTATCAGTGCTTTTAATGTCCCCTACATTTGCTGACAAGGCAGAGAATAGACCTGTCAGTCCTGTTTGCTACACAATACTCTTTTTCTCCTTATTTCATTTCTCTTATAACTGTATACTTTTCTCGTAGATTCTCACTTATACTGTAAAGATAGAAAAGCTGCATTCCCCAGTCATTAGAGTGATAGATGAGGAGTACTTCATATTACAGCAAAACTTGTGGCTCTGTTTTTCCTGGCTTTTTACATTCTTCCAGTAATAACTGTCTGAAGTCTTCTGAGCAAATATCTGAAAGCAGCAAAAGGTAGAGGTTTTCTTTCTTCAAGGTGGACAGCTCAGGGAAAGTATAATACAATGTCAGATACATAAAAATTCAACTGAAGGACAAGGATATAAAATGATGACAGTGACAAACTAAGACTGGGAAAATATGGCTCGAAGATGTTTGGCTTTGTATGTAGAAAGCTTTGTATACGAAAGTGGAGCTGTCTGGGAGCATAATAAGGGCCTTCATCAAAGGCTACACTCAGGGGCACTCACAAGACAGATACGGAGGATTATGTCAATAAAGGCCCAATGCTTTCTGTTTCAGTGATCCTCAAAACTTGACCCTCAGATGTAAAGAGAGAGTTCTTGGTTAATGCCTGAGCTAACCACCTCAATTGAGGCTGGCTAATCATCAGCTTGCAGGATTGTTTCACCCTGTATATTATTTTCTCAGACTTTCACTGAACTAAAGACCAGATAGTAGAAGTGTTAGTCGTGAAGCACAGCTCATCAAATAAAAATTACATTTGCCTTCCTGTCTGTTAGAACACCTACTTGCTGTGAATGAGCCGAAGTAGATTTGACAGCAGAGCTGAGACCCCAGTGCAGAAATCCCAAATCTGTCATCTTCTTTCAGGCATAACTTTGGTGCTCAGAAACACCCATTATTTGCATCCAGTGGCAAGAATAGATCCTTAAATAGTTGTTTCTAAGCTCTAAGTTCTCTTTGTGATGCAAGCTTAAAACTGCCATACATCTATGCCTTGATTTTTTTTTTTTTTTTTTTTTCCTTTAAGACAATGCTTATGGAAAGACATTACGGCAGCACCATGGTTGGGTTGTTCGTGGGGTCTTTGCGGTAAGTATTTATCTCGGTTGCTGATAGAGCTGGAGGTCTTGTTCATGTGATCTTATATTGCGTGTAATTAATAAACTATGTTAAAATTCTGAGCATTAAAATGAATAGATTCCTTTGTCAGACCTTATTTTCAAGGTGAGGATTGTAGTTATCGCTATGTTTAATATTAGGCTTTCAAGGGTGGAATGTGCTTTATGGAGCCAAAACAGATGGATCACGCTTGCGTGCACATTTTTTTCATTATGTGTTTTTCAGCACAGTCTTGCAGGGCTATTAAATGAAGAAATGAGGGTTCGAGGTTGCTTTTTTGAGGACTGATCTGTCTTTGGATGTGAGCATTCAAGAAGGGTTAGTGCAGAATGTGTCAGGGAGTTGAAATAGAATATATTGGCTAGAGGAAACGGTTTATTTTTTGTCCGATCTGGCAGCTCCCTCTCGTGTCTGTCACTGGAAATTATCACTGAAATCAGAAAAGGAAAAAGGAAAGTCTCATCCAAACAATCATGACGGAAACTTTGACTGGGAGAAATGTAAATCTTGGGGAGAGCTTTCTAAAGAGCAATTTGAGAATGGGACTTAAGTGCTGAAGTGTGTGATGCTGGGCTAGAAGCTCCCCTAACTGTACTTTATTTGGGGTTTGTATTTAATTTCTAATGTACACTATTTATTTGTACAAAATATTATATACAGACACTTCCTAAAAATCAGGCGTCTCTGAAGATGTCTTAAACTGGGGGTCTACATAGAGATAATAAAAACAGAATTAAAAAATGTTAGCCTCCCTCCCAGTTAAAAATCTTTAACATATGCACATACACATGATTACATTAAAGCTATGCAATCTAAGTGCAAAGAGAGATGTCATTAAAGTTTTTTGTGGATTTAGTTGGGATTCTTTTCCTGTTCTGTTTTGCAAATCTAAAAGCTTTGATTCCTCTCCCAGTTAGCTTTAAGGGCAGCTCCAACATACGAAGACTTTGTGGCAGCTCTGTCTGTAGAGGAGTGTGATCCTCAGGAAGAAACATTTTACAAAGGAATGCAGAGGGACCTCAACATTTACTTACCAGCCATGGAAAAGCAGCTAACTATCTTGGACACTCTCTATGAAGTACATGGTTTGGAGTCTGATGAGGTGGTATGACCACAGCAAAATCACATCTTAAAACTTCAGGGACTGTGTCTGTTAACAAAGATTTCTTTTGTTTTGGTTTTTTTGGACATCGTTTCTGTTCATTGTATCTTTACAGGTGGGAAGGGTGTTGTGAGTGTTTTTGGGGAAGGGTATGTATGACTTTTATTTTTTTTGTGACACTTGTGTTTAAATGCAGAGGTACTGTTTCTCTTTGGATCATAACTATGTCTGTGATGAATGTTTTTGACTGTTTCTCTCCTGCCTGTGCACGTCCTCTTCTCTTCACCTCATAAAGGTAACAGAGCAGAATTTGGCCTTTGCTCCCGTACCCTAGGAGGAAGCCACGTGTGCAGTGGAGCCGTTGGGACGTCAGCACGGTGCCCAGGCAGGCATTGCTGGCTCTGGCTCTCCCATGCCCTGCGCCCGCTCCCCATGACAGTGTAGGAGGACAGAGGCAGTGAGCATTAGTGTTACCCTGGTAGCAGAAGAGACAGGAAGCTAAATGACAGCTTATAAGGTACACAGTGAGTTTGTCCCTTAATTTGGATTGAAACTTTTTAATGCAGCACCTCCCCAGATATTTCACAGATCTTCACCACAGGCATATGTGGCTGGTGGCCTGAACTTCCCCAGGAACCAGCCTTTGAAACTGAGTGTTGTGTTCCCTGACCAGCTCCCAGTATGTGCCACGTTCTCCTATCAGCTCCTGCCAGTGGACCACAAGAAATTTGCTGGCACAGACTGGCAGAGCCCAGCTAATTTCAACAGTGCTTTACACAAGCAATTGAAGATCATGACCATCATCCTGGTTTATTAAGGTTTTGGTGGGTTTTTCTATTTTGGGTTTAGGGTTTTCTTAAATCAAATTCACACAAAAACATAATATTTGCTTTTAAATTGAATACAGCTAGCAGTTTAAAAAGCAGATTTCATTAAAATCCTTCCTAGACTGCCAATATGGGCAAAGAGTTCATAGAAGTAGATGTGAAATTACTAAAGTGTAGAGCAAGCTAGAATTTATCATGGATCCATTACACATTGGGCCAATTACAAACCTTAAAATCGGAAATGATGTAGAAGTGACTGGAAATTAAGAAAATAAGGTTTGCCCTTTTTACCATTTTACTGATTCAGATAAAAATGTGCTCCTTAACACTGCTGCTATTGAAAATAATGAAGTCCTTTTAGCTAGTGATATGGTTAAGGATGAAGTTCCTAGTTGTGTTGATCTGTGATTCACAGGCTGTGAATTACTGACTGCCTATTCAAGGCATAAGCAGGTCTCTCAGTGGTGACCTAGGGCTTCAGATGGCTTTGTGCATAGATTGAGTTTAACTCATGTGCAGGAGGAAAGAAGATTGTGCTAATGATGTACTTAGAATTAGTAAATCTTCATAAATATAGAAGTCAGTGTTGCCATACTCACAGAAGAAGTACTGGCTTTTGCTAGGCTAAAAACCATGTCAGTAAAATGAATGTACTGCAGTCTTGCTGCCCTGCATCGCTCTGTGATGGGAGCCTCTCTGCACACTGAATACTTGGTCCTTTCTAAAGATCCTAGCATTGTGAGCTTTAAGAAAAGCATGTGATGCGTGAAGAAAAGACCAAACATCACACTTGGTGTATAAAGCAAGATACTGGGACTCTAATTAGGCATTTAAGCACTGTGATTTCCTTGTTCCTGTCATCTTCTCTGAGTTGTGCCTATCTGTAGTTTCAACACACTCCAAGAGAAATCAGAAGGATGTGGGGGTTTTGTTAGTTTTTTGGATATTCTTAATTTAAGTAGTATGTATTTATGTTTGAGTACAAAGTCAAAACTTGTGACCAAAACTCCATTCAATTATTTCACTACTCACAGTGCTAAAAATGAAGCAGAGAACCTTTGGGATTCGGCTTTCTGCTGCTTCTAAGCATAAATGCAAAGAATCAGCCCCTGTAGTAGAACAACCAACTCTCCACCCTGCATGGTTTCCTCAAGGTTTTCAGCTGTTATGTGGGAAACTTTGCTGTAATAGTTTTTAGCTGAATGCTCTGGGAAGGTAATGGAGACCCCATTTCCATGAAATATCAGCTAGGGTATGAGGACAGTAGGAAAAGATCCCTCTTCTCTAGAAATTAACTGTCAGATCATGTTGAAAATTGACTTCCCTTTTTTCTCTAAGCTTTTCCAGTAGCAGGAAAGCATATTCAGCACTTAAAGTCTTGGAGGTATTTTGGGGTTTTCGTTTTGTTTGATTTTGGTTTGTTTTTTAACTAGCAGGAGAACCACTAGTTTGTTAGTAGTGCATCAGACCCAATGTTTGATGCAAAAAGTCAGGAGGCTTTATTTTGTAGGCAGAGAACTTAACAGCTTCATTGGACCATTAGCTTCAGCAATTACTAACTTCTACCATTCTTCTGTCTTCTAACAAATAGTGGTCCACATTGCTTATCCTCTAGTCAGCATGGCATCCTGCCTCAGAGCAGGCTATCCAGTCTTGCTCTTCTGTGGGAAGTTGGTCTTTCTGAACTCTGGAATTGGTGCTTGAGAATGTTCTTAGGAGACTGTGGCTTCAGGAGACCCCTGTGTGCTTGTTGTTAAACAGGGGACTTGTAGAGAAGGAATTGAGCAAGGTCTCCTTGCCTTCAAAATTTGTACTTCACCATGCACTTCTCTTTCAGGACGCTAAGCACTTTTAAGACTTACGAATACTATCTTTCCAGTCAAACCACCACTGAGAAGGAAACCCATGCAGTATGTTGCAGAGCTGAACTCCCAAGTTATACCTCTAAGGATGCAATAGACCAGATGATTAAGTGGAAGCACTGCTAGACAATTCACTTCTTTCTTTTCCTGTGATGTCAGTTTGGCAAGCAGAGAGGATTGCTTTTGATTTTAATAATTGTAGAGACAAGCAACTAACTTTTGGACTTCGAATTTAGAATTGGAGAGAAGGTCGGTGTTTTCTGTTTGGTTTGTTGATTGGCTAGGGTTGTTTTGTTTGGGTTTTTTTTAATGACTGACTTTTATAAACAACTGAGCTGCATACTGATAGAGGTCCGTGTGACACTCAGATAACAGCACCCTCTCTCTGTATACTTTACATGAACTGCTTTGGTTTCTTAAACTGCATTAGTCTAAAGTTTTGCGTCCTTTTCCTTTAGAAATGCTTTTGGTTGTTTCCTTCAATGTCTAACAGTTGCATATTCTCAGGGATTTTACTTAGCCATGGCAAAATAAGAGTAATCACAGCCTTACCCTAGGGGAGTAAGGCTGCTTTTTGTGAAATTAGTATAACTGAGTGTAGAACTCTGATATAGCATATGACACAGACAGTGTCTATCCAGTGCACATCCTTGCTGAGACATGGTAAATCCCAAAGCAATCTGATAGAAGTGCTATCTAGTACTGAATAATGGCAGTCAACATATTTGAATGAAGGTCATACACACATCTTTGTAATATAGTGCTGTTGGCATTAGTGCAGAGCTCTCAAATAATTTCAGTCGAGTTCTGCTTAGCAATGGGAGGCTTTTATTTATTTTATTTATTTTGTTGTTGTTTTTTTAAAATGAACTGTGTTCCAGAGCCCCCTCTGCTATTTTAAGACACCGTACTCAGTTGCATATGGAAGTTCTGTGACATTACAATTGTAGAATATGAACTGGATACTCAAGTGCTTTAGTGTAAACTTAAGGAGTCATTGAAACATCCCATCTTGACAGTGTTGTAATATGGGTCTCCCTTTAACAGATGCACTTAAAGTTAAGGGCAATATACCTTCACTTACAAGCTTTTTGTAAAGCATCATCAGGATTTAGGTTACAGCTGTTTGCTTTAAAAATGTTTCATAGTTTGAAAAGTGTCACTCGGTTGGCTGAACGTAGAAAAAGTATGCCCAAAGCGTGCTCCAGCTGTTTGCAGTGTGCTTTGGCAAAGGGGTGTTGACCATTATAGAGAACAATGTTATGTGTGTCTGTATGCTGGACCTTCTAAACCTTTCTTTTCATTATCACTTCAACTCTTGTGAAAAACTTTAGGGAACCTAAAACTGCCTTTCAGACACTAGAAAAGATCATTAACGCATTCCTACCTGTCTGTCTTTCCTTCTTCCCCCACCTGGTCCCCACCCCTTCCTTTCCTTCCATTGTCATCTGCTTTGCTACCAGAGCTGTTGCTGTCAAATCAAAGCATCTCTCCATAAGAGCACAAAGCAGGAAATTTTGTAAGTGATACAAATGTAAACTTGGAAAATCAGACCTGAATTCTTTGGCAGGCAATCAAACATACAGTCAGACAGAGAATGTGCTGCTTTTCTCTGAAATTTCTCCCTGGTTTGACATATTTTGCCAGGAAAACCATACCACTTTGAACTTTTAATTGGGACACCCCAGTCTTGGCAGCTCTACTTCTTATGAGTGAAAGCACAGGGAATAGATATTTTTTTTTAATTGACTTATTTCTTTTCTCTTGCCTGCATAGTACAGATAACAAAAAGAGAAGGGAGGTGGGAATAACTGAATTCATGCCGCTTTACTACCTTCTGTAGCGTTTTGGTGAACTAACCCTGAAAACTACTGCATGCTCCAAGCAGTGTAAAATCACCCTTGTGCAGAAGGGGTATCCTAGAGCACTTACTGGCTCTGAGCAAGCCCAGGCAGTAGCTGATCCTGCTTACAGTTCACACAAGGATTTTAAGCACTTGCTTTGAAGTTAGAACATAGGCATATGGTGCTCTTAAACACACGTGCACCCTCCCACTGGCATGCAGTTCTTCCAAATGTGGTCTTTGACTATCATTTTTAATATCCCTTTCTTGGTATAGGATTTCTCCCCCCAGATACTCCAGATGTGCGAGAGGTGGATTTTTTTTTATATATATGAAACTTCCTTGTTTTCATATCCTAATTTCAGTTTGTTAACTTCATTTTGGATTGCAGCATTCAGGGGGTCCAAAACTAATTAATTCCTTTATTTAAAGCCATCTTGAAAGTTTGAGATTTATGTCTACTTGAAACTAAACAAGTAAATTGCATTTCAGAATACGGCGGCTAAACTGAAAACCAAAGCAGCTTGCTTTTGTGGTTTCCTTTTGTATTTTCTTTTTCCAAGCCAGTTTTGGGCATACCTTTTATCAATGTCAAGCTGAGCTTACTGCAAGCCTTACTTATACATACTAAAATACATTACATACATACTGAAATACATTTAAAGATTAAGAGAAGGTATATTGCCTCACACTTTTATTTACTTAATTCTAAGGGCTTGCCCATGGCCCCAAAATAACCTCTTCCATTGTAAGTGTTGCACGAATTGTGCTGTCATAAGCAGTTCAGTCCGAAATACTTTGAAGTTTCCAGTCTGCATTGTCTCTCAAATCATACAGCATCTGTCTCTTCTTTTGGAGCATTGTTAAGACCTTTGTCAGACTTTTATATTATTTCATTATAATAAACTTATTTTAAATAAGCATGTTTTAAAATCTCGCTTTCTCCTTGCATGGATTTTGTTTCTTTTATTACAATTAGAGGGCCTAAAGTGCTCTTCAGGACTGCATCTGTTCTAGGTACTGTGTGAACAGTCAGAAGCAGTATGTTTCTGGTTCACAGAAACTACGTGTATGTATCTTTGTACAAAGAATGTTAACACACATGGAGCCTGTTTTGATTATGAGAATAAAAGCTGTGTCTGGCATATGGTTGTGGGTCCTTGGCCAGTGTAAATATGTGAAGGCTGTAGTTACAAAAGCTGGCCTGGCAGGGTGAGAGGAATTTGGGTTTTTAAACTCAATGTGTTATTTGTCCTTCTTTTGCCTGGACTTGAACCTCTTCTGTAGAGATTTCAAAGACTTCAGAAAGTCCTGTGTGGTCATCTTGAGATGCAGATGAAGACTAGGGCTCCTTAATTAATATGGATGTAACATCTCCCTTTTTTCGCCCCTTTTCTTTCTGTCTCTCTGTATAAACGCAGCATGGTCCTGAGAGCAGATCTATGATACCCAATTGTCTCTCTCTAGCAAGGGCAAGTCCCTCTGTTAAATGTCAACATCCAGGCAGAGATCTGGGAAGTGATGGAGGCATTTTCTCAGCTGGAGAAGAGCAGATGAAACTGAGCCCCTGGCTGTGCCTAACCAGCCTGAGGATGTGTGCCTGTATCCTGTTGCAACAACAGCAGCACTGCTCAGCTAGAGCTGGCTGTGTCCAGTGGGATAGAGGAGACCCTGAACCCTTCTAATTGCAGTAGTCCTCAGAGCATCAGCTCTGCAAAGGCCAAGAGCTGCATTTGCTTCAGCAAGGACTGAGCTCCAGCAGGAGCCCCAAACTCAGCATCCCTCTGTCTCACCTGCTGGGGCTGAGCTGATGGATAGCTGGGACCTCAGTGATGGAAAAATAGTTTAGAAGGCCTTCCAGGGCAGAGATCACATCCCTCTTTCACCACTCCAGAGTTTCATTCATATTCTCTCCTTCCTAAGGAAATGAGCAGGTTATCAGTCATGAGACCCTGGCTGTTCCAGCTAAATATCAACAGTTGTGTCACTAGTGCTCCTAGAGGTCCTCCTGAGACACTGCCTTGGCCCTGTTCTGTGGGCATGTGGAAATAACTCGGCATGTGGGTGAGCCTGGGCGCCACTGGCACGAGCTGTCATTGCAGCCATGGCACGGATTGCTTTGGTGGCTCTCCTGAAGTGTCAGCTGTGCCACAACAACCCACTGAGCCCAGTTCACTGTATTACCTGGCAGCTCCTCCGAAGCCACGCTGGTGCGTGTCACGGTTACATGGGGCTGCTGCTGGAGCAGAGCTCTGTCCTACACAGAGTCAGCACTTCTGGTGTGGGTATCTAGACACTCTGTGTACTAGACAACTGTAGCTCTTCACACCAAAACAAAGAGGATGTGCACAGAGACAGACACTGAAAGTGGTACAGATTCTATGAAAACTTCACTCACACGCAGCGTTATAATGAACTGTTTCCTCTTCTCGTTTGAAATCACAAGGTGCTGTTCCAGCAGAAAGATGAGGTTTCAGCCTTCCATCCAGGCATGCGATAACAAATTGTATGAATGTCCATTTTCTCCAGAGAAGTAGCGACTTGCAACTTGCTGCAGCCATGCAGACAACTTCTTTCCATTGGCAATTTTGGACTGAAGAAGGAGGGGTATGATGGGGTCCATCATGCATCACAGTGTCCCCAGACCTGCTCTGTAACTGTCAGTACTTTGGCAAAACCCACAAGCTAATGCCTCGAAGCCCAGCTTCTAACCATGAGCTGCAATACTGATTTGCTAACCAGTGCTGCAGTGTCCTATTTTACAGCTGAAACATGTCCACGAGCAAAGGAGAGCAGAATGTGGTGGCTGTGGCAAGGAAGTCTGTGGCTGTGCAGGGGGACTGTCTGCTAGCGTGAGTCGTTAGTCACCTCTGTAAAATGCTCTGCTCTCCTAAATAGCTGAACACAGACCAGCAACACTTCACAGACGTGTTCTAACAGAAATCCCATGCAGAAAAAGATACCTCCCAGGCAAGTGTCTCCTCACTACAACTTCCACTGGTTAAAAAAAGCAAATCTGTTGCCATTACAGGATCCCAGATCAACTACAGAAGGAGCCTCAGCTAAAGCTTTGACAGAGTTTGTGATAGTTGTTAGTAAAGGTCATGGGCTGTGATAGTGGCTGCTAAATTCCTGTCCCCACAGGAATCTAGATCCATGGTTCAAAATGAAAAATGGTGTGCTGAACGTGTAGGGTTCATAGATACATTTCTTAATTAACAAATATTTATTCCTCTCCTTCTGTGTCTAATACAGATTTTAGATGTTTCTTGTGTGTTACTAAAAAATAATTCCAGCTTTCCTTCCCTGCCCCATGAGGGTATGGTTCCCAGAGAAGCTGCAGTGATGGCAGTGCAGGCTCAACCCCTGAGTTTGGGGATTAGGGAAAAAGGATTTTCCAAGTTTTGTTGTGTATTTGCCGTCCCCTAACCTTCACCTTTTAGCAGCCTGTATTACTTTTCTGGTGTTATGGCTTGCAAGGTCTGATAAAATTTCTCCAGGATCTTTTGCTGTTTATCCACCACTTTAGCAAGGCATCGCCTTTGGTGTGGGAGTTTCTACTGCAGCAGGAGGAGCTGAAATTGGTGATACTCGTGTCCTTCCAGATCTGTCAGTCCAGGAGTTACTGAGATGCTGCTTCCCCGTCAGGGCCCCCAGTGGGTCCTGGTGCCAACCAGCAGCATTTGGCCACTTTCTAAGCGTGTACCTCACTGCTTTCAGCAAGATGCACTGGTGTGTCGCCTATGCAAAGTCCTGCAGCGATGCCAAAGAGAGAACAGGTCTCTGTTTTCTCAAAACCAAACAGATCTGAGACTTCAGAATGTGTTTTGCATCAATTTGTCTTCGTACCAGGGCTCCTGCTCCAGCTATGGCTTTCCGCCAAAATAATTTCCGATCAATTTAGCATCTGTTTCTGGTGTTGATATTGCCAGCTCATCTGTAGTCTTCAGAGACCAGACGTGCCTCACATAGTTTCCTATAGGTCATAGTTTTCCACTTGCTTTCTTGCTTAGCAGCTGGTACCCAACCTCCTTTCTGCAAGCGAGAGGAAGCTGTGTGCTCTGCAGCCTGCGCAGCCTCTGCTGTGTTGCCACCTCTCACCTACCCCGCTTTCTCCCTAACATGACATTTGAGCCATGGTCTCAGGTATTCGACACTCGCTGAGCCCAGCGCTTCACAGCTCATGCATCAAGTGGCAAACAGCTTTCCCCAAACCAACAAACCAAGAAGTTTTGTCCTACGGGCAGGACACACCTGTGTGTGCAGCGGGGTGCTGCGGATGTCTCTGTGAAACCTGTGCCTCTCCAAGCGCTGTGGTGGCTGGGAGAGCCTTCTTGCCAAAAACAGTGGGAGACCCTCATCAAGAGCAAGAGGCGTGATCTCCCGTACAGACCTTCATTCTGCTGCCTCTGGCCCTTGTGTTGAGGCAGCTCCAGGCAGCCAGCCTGGCACAGGGACCTTCTTGCAGGCGTTTGTCTATAAGGAGTCGTCCCCTTGTCAGGGACATGCTGAACGTCCCAGCTGCGCATTGGATCCTGCCAGGACATTTCACAATTTTATTTTCTTCAGTTTATTAAATTCCCCTTCCCCCTCAGTCTTTTAAGGATTCATATGCTTTCACCATTAATGTACAGCACACTGTTAGTGTATAAATAGTCACTGCTACTTTTACCTGCCTCACACTTCATCAGTCACCTTGAGCAGGCCGCTCTCGCTGGGGACTCAAACCAGCCCCTGGGTGGAAGCTGGGGAAAACCCCAGGCTATTTCAAAGAACTTGGACATGTGTTTTGTCAGCCAGCCCAAAAGTTTCTTCATGTGGCACTTTGTTTTCTTATATTAGTCCTTTACTTGTGTGGAAAGTTCATACATCCAGTCTATGCTCCTTCTGAAATAGACTCTTCTGTTGAAGCCCTTCTGCTTTCAATAAAATAATTAAATATTAATTTACATTTTCTTAAGCCTGTATCATTGGGCAATCAAGTAATTTTCTTATATTCTCTGAACAGCCTGTGAGTACATAGCTGGTCTCAGCACAGGGAGAGGATTCATCTGTCCACATTCGTATTTTTTTGTCCACAGACCATCTCTAAAGGAGCTTTGCTTTCAGCTACTAGAAGGGTAAAACTTTTTGATACAGACACTTAGAAACACATGCAAGCAGGATATTCCTGCAAGCATGTAACTTTTCAAAAAAAATACCTGTTATTATCCTTTTTATTAAAAAAGAAAGAAGCAAGGAAATAACCCTCTGCTGAGGGAGCAGAACGGGGTCTGCATGACTGCACACCACAAAACTCAAGCCACTGACATAGCCATTGGGAGAACATGTCTGCAAGTAAAAAAATCGTCAAAGTATGCTTCGTAATCAACAACAAAATGGGTGGTTCATAACCAGAAATAGAACAAGTCACGGTGATTTCTGGAGGGAAATAATGCAACACTCACTGCTGGGACCACTGCCACTGTGCCCTTCCAGAGACACACACAGCACAGAACTGCCTTAAAGGACTTTTCTTGTGGGCTACACAGTTTGGTGAAACCAAGAGAAGGTCTGGAAAACTGCCCTGGTTTATATCCCTAAATAAATGTCAGACAGATCTGTTCATCTCTGTAAATCAGAACTGTCAAGCATGTGCCCCTCAGCCTCAGGGACAACCTTCAGTTGAGCCATAGGTGGTAAGGGTGCGGAGGGGAATTCCTTCCACTCCCAAATGCCAATGCAGTGCGTTGGCCATTGATGCAATAGAAATTAAGAAGTCTTCAATCTTCACATACAGACACACTTACCAAACAGACCACCCCGCTGTGGAACCTGGGCATGGGTGTTGCAGGCAAGGAGAAAAATCTGAGCCACCTGGCATTGCCTACAGCGATGCTGCATGACAGTGCAGAAACCCCACTGCTGAGACGTTGCTAACTGCTTTGTGGGTGCTTTTGCATTTTGAGGGAATCTTTGCCTCTCTTTACGCTGCAGCTGGAGTCCTGCCATCCTCAGGGCTGCAAAATACAGGAGCAGTATGGCTAAAGAGAGCATGGGTTTCCCCTTACAAATGACCTAATAGACACTTGACTGCTGAATGCAGGAGGAATAATCACATTATTTGTATGCCGTTAGGGCTCAGTTCTGCCTTGCCTATACCCAGTACAAACTCTCATGTCAACATATTTGCCCCAAGGGCCAGTCACAGCAGTTCAATCCTCCCTGCCATGTAGTTACTCCCTGGCAAGCATACAGGACATTATTGCTCATCAAATAATGTGATCATGTGGAACAGAGAACAAATATTTAACATCTTTAGAATAGCATAACAACTCCATCTCAGACAGCTTAAGGCAGAGCCTGCTGACCCCAGCCAGCAACAGGTACAGCTTCCTGGCTTTATTTAGAATCTGTAATCCTGTAGCATTTCACACCAGATGTTGTCTTGCTCAAAAAGTCCTGGCACAGAGCAAGACTCTCTGTCTTTCCCTGCATCCACTAAAACCACTGAGATTACCAGCTTTACCCCACTGGTCCCACACCGCTGCTTTGGGGGTACTGCTGGGTTTGACAACTAATCTCTGGTCAAATGGCAGGGAAAGAGTAACTCAACACTACAGCCACCAGATGGTTTATGACGGTTTATCTGAATGCACTGGAGCATCACAGCTTAAATCTGGCTTTTTGTTGTTCTTCATGACCAGCCTCCCTGTGGGTTTTGGCCCATAATATATGCATTTTAACAGGACACTTCTGAACAGTTCAGTTGCCTGAACTGTTCTCTGTTTCTTACCTCTAATCAGTCATCCTTCCCTTTAAAGCTGGTAACAACTCAAAACCTAAGCAGTCTTCAATATTATTTTGCTCAGCTCATCCCATCCTCAGAGCAGTAGTGCCAGGTAGGCAAGATGGCAAACCCAATGGAAATGTATAAAAGAAATTATATTGCTGTAAAGTGTCAGGGTTGCCAGGTTCCCCTATGTGTTTATCCATCATATAACCTCTGAGAGGAAGGCATTGGAAACACCAAACAACTTGCCCCAAATGTCTGACTATCTCAGCACAGCCTCCCCCAGCCCCTGCATGGTGAGTTTCATGGGGGGAACATGGCTGCTGGAAACAAGAAGAGCAGGGAGCAATGGGATCTCTTCTCTTCCAAACAAAATTCATCACTAAAAATTTTCTGGGCCCCTGTGATGGGGCTGGGGAACAGTGTGAGATCCCCAAATCAGTCCCTCCTTTCTCCACCAGGTTGGAGACACTCTGGTTAAGAGGGCAAAGGAAAATAAGTCTTACATGCCTACATTTCCACATCTCTTAGGTCAGCACTCAGTAGTGGTTCAGTGGGAAATGGGGGTGCCTCTTCCTCTTGGGAGGGTGACAGTGAATAAGAGTCATCCCCCTGTGCTCACCCCACACAGAGGATGCTGAGGACCCTGGCAGGTCTCCTCTCCAAGATGAATCCTGAAAGCTTCCTACCATGCCTGGCACAAGGGTGAAACATCTTGCCACAAGCTGGAATTTAATGCTGATCTCAGTTTGTTCACTTACTTATTAAACAGTGACACTTTAGACTGGGTGAGAGAGGGTCATCAGTTGCTGAGTTTCTAAATATACTAACTGTGCCGCTGTGTGAGGAGGTTAATGTTACCTCCCCTTCCTCCTGGCTGATTTATTGTGCCCTTACCTCAGATTCCTGCTCTGTCAAGGCTCTGCATTTGTGTTGTTGCACACCAGCCAGGCAGGCTCCCAGCCTAATGGGGAGTGCTTTGTCCTTCTCTGTGTCCTGCAGGAAATGCCACCAGTAGCATCGGCCCTGGGGACAGGCCAGCAGATGGCTTTTCCTGAAGACCATGAGATGCTCTGATGCACATGTGGCACAAGACCCCTTCCTGCCCTGAGCATGATGGCCAGAGAGGCTCTGGCTCGCTGTAGCGCCCTGCAGCACCGCTTGGCTTTGCTATGGGAGACTTTGGTGGGTTCCGCTCCATGGTTCTCCTTCCCCCTCCTTCCCCACAGAAAATGCTGAGCAGTGCCCCTTGCAGGGAGGACTACTTGTTCAGTAGTGGGTGGGAAGGCTGCAGCAGAGTATGGCTGTTTAAACCCTGTTCTTTCTTACTTGAAAAGATTGTGCATCCGAACTGGACCCTCCATCAGATGCACAGGAAACTGTCAGAGTGAATTAAAAGCCCTAAAAGTCCAGGTCTGTAACTCAGTACTTCTTAAGTGCCAAGATATTGTTGGGAGTGGAGGGAGGGAAGTGGTCACTAATGTAATTTCCAGCAGGAGTACACTCCTCTAATATAATTTGGCCTGGTTATCCTTTCAAACACAGCCTTTCCTTGGCTGGGCTGGTTCAGGGCCATCCTCCTAAATGCCCCAGTAATTATCAATGCAATGAAAGCATATTCCCAGGCTTTACTCTGACCTCTCCAGACCTGGAGTGACATCAGCCTTCAGCACAGAGGGACCCCAGTTTGCAACAAAGAGCACATTGCTGGGCATGTAACTGAATGCATCATTACAGTGGTTTTTTCACTGACCATGTTCAATAAAGACACAAAATGACTCATTTGCTTAGGCTTTGTTCCTTATTTCTCTTTGATTAAGGTCTGGCAGCGCTCGGATGGTCTGTAAGTTGCACAGTCCCTTACCAAATCAATAAGCATCAGTTACTCTGAAGTGATCCCAATTTTACATTCAGTAGTTGCCTGCTTTAGTTTCTACCAGCACCTTACGTTGCCTGTACCAGAGTTCAATAGCCCATTACTTGGTGTTTTCTATGCAAGAGCATGGTTTCCAGTGAAAGGACACTTGCTTTGCCATATCCATCTCCTCAGACAAAAGCTATCAGAGGAAGAACTCGAAAGTCTATCACAAAATGCTCTCTTCTTTGCCCTTTGTGAATTAAACCATGATTTTTTCCAACAGCTCTTTAAAGATCTTCTTGCAGCATTGCCTTGCCTGCATGATACACTTGAGTAGCATCAAAGAATCACAGCACAGCACTAGTTTGCTTTTCTTGGGTTTACTTTGGTCTTCTTTTTTTCATACATGGCATTATTTTATGTGGTAGCAGAGTGCCAATGCTATTGAATTGTCCCCCAAAGCGGCTACCTGGGGACTAATTGCTGTTATTACTCATAAACAGCTGGTGCTCAAGGACTGTCCCTGTTTTGGGGGACTCCCAGTTTAAGGATAACTGCCAATCCCCTCTCCCCTTGTCCAAACCAGTGGGACTGAAATGGGAATTGCACCACGTGATTTTTTGAGACGTTGAGGTTGGCTTCTCTAAGAAGCCATCCTTTAAGGAGGTAAGAACCAAGGCCAAGGGTATTTGCTGTGACATTCACAGAAGATGTTAGAAAAGGGATGGGGTGAGAGGCTGAAAAAGAAGCCAAAGAAACCCAGTGCCTGCAGAGCAACAGGGGCGTTGCAGAGTTTTGGAGGGGCTACAAAGGATATGAACTTTGGTGCTGTTAAAGGAAACTGTAAGAACAAAGAAAGGAGATGTCCTGCATGGCCAGATTTATGGGCAAGGATGGGGTTGGCAGCTACAATTTTGAATGATTTGAAGTGAAGAAAGACATGATGTAGGCATTTGAGAAGCCAGAGAGGTGAATGTCACAGAAGCTGAACTTTTAGAAAGGACAGGCAGAAAATATACCACCCCACAGACTCATTCATTCTCTGGCTGTCAATACACTTCCATTGCCCCTGGGGACAGACAAAAGCCTCGGGAGGACAGACTTTCCAGCTGCTACTGCAAGGCAGGAGCCTTGTCTTGAAGCCTGGGTGCCGGCTGCTGGGAGTAACCAAAACCTAGGTGCCAACATCACTGTTCCCATTGTCCCTCAACACCCGATGCTGTTGCTTTCTGGTTTGCAGCCATCAGCTCAGCCTCTGGTAGGAGTTACAAGCCAGCCAGTATGTTATGAGATAGCAGGAGGAGACAATGCCCCAAACCGCAGCCCAAAGCCTTAATAAAAGTAGTCCATGTGACATCGATTACAACCAGAAATCAACGAAAGCATAGCAGTTCATATGGCGTGTTGAAGGGTCAGTTTGGGGCTGAGGCAGTGGCAAGACCGGGTGTGGGAATGCACAGTCGCAGTCCCGGGCTGTGCACCACAGTGCACCCGCACAGAGCCGGGTCCAGCGGCAGGCAGGGAGAGGACGCAGGCGTGGGAGAGGAGGCACTGGGTTTTTTCCCTCCCCAGCATCTTAAACTAGGTAATTATATTTCAGAACTGTGTTGTTAACCCCAAAATGAAATGTGAAAGTAGGGACATAGCAGAACTAAGGCAGCATGATTTATTGACATGAGCTGCTAATACATGGAGTAGGTAATTACATATATTTAATTATATATTAAGTGCAAGCTGGATCTTTAGTATACATTTAATACAGTGCACGACGTAAGATCATACTGTTTGTGTATTTGTCTTGAGTTGCATACTAATCATTAGAAAACTCTCACAAACATTCGCTGCTAAAAAAGGCCGAGGAACTGAAATAACCCAATTAACTTTTGAACCAGTCTTGGCACAATGTGTTAAGAAACTCAGAGAAGAAGGGAAGATAATTCACAGCAGACCAGGCACCATCCAGCTGAAGAATTCTGACTTGCTGACAAAGCAGGTATGTCAGAAATAAAGAGGAAGGATTTCTTTTGCAGCCTTTGAAAATAATATATACTTAACACCTTCCCAGCTTTCTCATGCTTTATCATCTGAGGGGAACAAGACAGTAATGGTAGTAAGAAACTTGTTTCCTATTTATTTTTTTTCCCTTGTATCTTATATTGCTTTCTTTCTGTTAAGATGCTGAATTGTTTGTGCTGTATTAATAAAGTCCATTTAAAATCCATGCTTTGCAAATGTTTTCTGAGCAGACTGATACACCCCTTCCTGAACATGTCCAGCACAGTACAATTTTATCTATGCAATCACATCTCCTGTTTACATTTCCTACCCTCTGTGCACCTAGCTTTGCAACGCCAATGTCCTTCGGAGGTAGGCGCTTTTAAAAATGATGCAACTTAAAACTGAAGGGGAAAGACCACTTGGATTACCAAATTTCTCAAAGACTCCAGCCTTTTGAGGAGTAGAGATGAACTCCTTGGAGAAGGTGAGGAGTTCAGATGAAGTTTCTCCAAGCCCAGGATGGTAGCACCCGGCAGATGCTGCCAGAGGCTCAGCTGGAGGGTTGGCCAGCAGGACATGCTGCTGGGAGGGTGGCTGTGCTCGGGAGCCTCCTGCCAGGATACGTGCTCCCACGTGGTGTGACACTGCGGGAACCTGCTGTTTGTGCAAGCACAGGAAATTAAAAGGCAGCTGTACTAGTGCCCAGATTTCCAGAGTTTATGGCAAGTTCCTTGTCCCAGTGATCCCTTGACCTTTTCTTAAGACCTCTGTTAAAAAAAAAAAAAAAAAAACCAAGATGAAAAATTTTGAACTATTGAACTGGGCTACAAATGCTGATGGCTTGGCTTCATAGCAACATAAATAGCCCAGGTAAGTGAGAACCACAAAGAGTACACTAATTTTGGTTGTTTTTTTTTTTTAATTGGTGATTTCCAGTATCACTTTGTACATGCAGAGTTAAAGTCTTCTATACAGGCGATAAAAGTTGTATGCATTTCTTGATTGCTTTAATGCATTATCATTATAACGCAACACCCACCTTTATTTAACCTTTACAGAAGTACCAGTGTAAGTGCAGCTGTTACAGTGCTGTCACTGGTGCAGATAACTCACGCAATTCAAACAGTCATGTACAGCATTTACCGCAAAGCAGAGTGGCTTGTATGAAAATAACACCTTGATTTGAGGCTTTTAGTCCTGAATTCTGCACTTTGTTTCATTTTCTTCTGTTATAGACTCTTTTCCACATAACATTTAATATGCTTCCCATGTGAAATTTGCTCTTTAATGCTTGCTAATAAATAAGTATATAATTACCCTGACTCCTATCAGAGCTAAATATAGTTGAACAAACTTTCTGAAAAACAAAAATACATGTACATTAGACAGCATGAACGAGCATCCATAAACACCCTACTTCAAAATCTGATTTACAGCGATACAAAAGTGAGAACATACACTGGGGGGTACCCTAGACACGATGGTGGAAACAGCGAGTGGGAGAGAGGGGAAAAGAGGACAGGGTATAACCAGTAATTGAATGATGGCGGTTGGGTGGACAAGGAGATGAAAACAAAAAGACCTTCAGTGTAGAAAACAGAGTGAAAGCAATGTGTACGTGGTCACGCTGTGGTTTCAGGCAGGTAACCGACACTGTCCCAGCCCCTTTGGGGTCACGCAGAGCCCGGCCAGCAAGACAGAGATGAAAAATACGGAAATATGTTCCTTCTTTACCTTCCCTCCTCCTCTGATTTTCTCCTGGGAGAGAGCTCCTTGACTATTTCACAGTTTATTGTCCAGATTGGCCTTTGTGGTCTGCAGTTTCAGGCCTCCTGTGACTGCTTGCATTACCATGCATGCACAGAGACACACACAGCCAAATGTCTTAGCCTGAAGGTGAAGTTAACCAGCTTTTTTGGCTGATTTGCTCATCTTGAAAGCACTTACTGAAGGGCCTCTGCTCCTTTCACCTGCAAAGGTGGATAGTTAACCTTAATGTAACTGAAGTCATCACTCATGTGGATATAACACTTGCAAAGTTCACATTGTAATAAAAGAGAAAGTCTCTATAAACACCACATCCAAGATATGCTTTGTGTTTATGCTGAGAAGGTTTAAAGACAAAAACCCTGAAGAGCTTACATGTAGGTTTAACAGTGCTAAGTCGAGGTAATTGTTACACGATATTCCTGGTTAGTGAAATTCAGTTTCCAGTAGCTTAACGTTGCATTTGTGATGGAGAGCAAGCTTCCATCCACAGCCACATGAAAGTCTTACTGGCAAACACTGTTTGACTTTTCTCTATTAAGACAGGTTGCAGTGGTCCTATTTTTTTCCCAATCTGACTTAATTTTAAAAAAAGAAAAAATCTCAAAATGGCCATCAGCAGCATGACGTCTCTTTGTTTGTTTTCACACAGAGGTGGGTGGAGTTTTTTTTGTCCCAGTCCTTCTTAGATATGTGATAGTGTAGCACCTAGCACCCCACTACATGTGGGATGCTACCCACCTCCGTTTCCCTCATGTGAAGTATCGACACTGTGTAGAGTCAATGTAGCAGTAAGAAGTGCATCTCAATTTTCCGTAAGACCTAAAATAAAAGAGAATATCTCAGTTTCAAAGTATGTATAGTTCACATTATATGGTTTCTGGATGTAAATCTCTGAAGGAGTGAGGAACATCAGAAAATGCCATGTGCAGCAACATATGGGAACCAAAATAAGAAGGTAATTTCCATCAGTGCTCCACTGTGCTCCCCCTTGTCAGCAAAATAAGAGTCCAGGAGAAACTACGAATGAAGACTTAATTCCTAGTAATGTCAGTTAAAAATATAAAATCCCCATTAGCAATGGGGCTTGGGCTTTATGTGGGGTGGGTGCAGGAGGCCTTGGCGCTCACCCACAGGAACTGTGTAATGAAATATCTGAGGCTCTGAGTTGTTTTCCCAGTTACTTCCAATAGTTCCAGCAGGCATGACTGTGCCTGTCCTTTTACTTGCTTTTCATGTACTTGAAATAATGATAGTGACACATGCCCAACTTTAAAACTAAAAAAAAAGTAAATTGAAGGGTGGATCATTGCAAAATAAGGAAAAACAGTGATTTTGTCTTTCTACTGACTTAGACTGAGCTGCAGCGACTCTACCTACTGATGACCAGAGATGTTAATAAGTGTTTCAATGAGATTTTATTGCTAGCATATGTCTAAGTGAATAACACATCCATCAAATAATCCACAAACTGCGGATTAAGCAGCCATTAAGCAGGTCCTTAAAACTATGTCCCTGGATAACCCACATTCTTAGAAAACCAACATAAGATCTGAAGTGAAGGTGTGTGAAATATGAGGAGGGATTTAGGGGCTGGAAAGAGTAGAAAATTGGAAAATCAGTTGCAGTAGAGCTTGTGGAAGAAAAGGTGATTTGGGATGAAACTCCCATGGGAGTGCCATGCTCACATATTTATCCCATTTTACTGATGATTCACAGCTTTTTCTTTAGTTTATCAGATAATTTGCAGACTGCACTTACAAAAATAGAGGATCTCAGCTGCTCTTCACAGCTTGATCATACATGAAAAGTGAAATTTATAAAAATCTCCCAAGATTTTGCTATGCTATTTTTGGCACCAAACTTCAGACTTTTAGAAGGGAGTAGTTTTCACAGTAGAAAACAACTCCACACTCTCTGAAGATGAGATGTCTGTAAAATGTTTCAGGCTGTCAGGTTTGCTGGTCTCGATTTTAGTAATCTCGTACACCAGGAGTGCTCCAACAATTGCAGTGGAGGGATTAGCACAGCACTTGATTTACAAAGACATCCTGTGGTTTCTTATTCCTGTCAATTAGCGCATTATTATTCCATGAATGATGAGGGCTCTGCGTATAATTTCATTTGCAAATTAAACGTTTCCTGTTAGCTAGTAACAATACCTGACAGTTAAATAGAGGTATTGCTGCTGGAGGCAAAATGCTGACCAGAGGAAGCTGCTTAAACAAAGGCAGAGAAGGCAAGTCAACAATAAGCAGATGTTTTAAATGAAGGACATTGCTAAGCAGATGCGTGGCTTTACATCTGCTGTTGAGTGAATTTCCTGGTTTTTGGAAAGGCTGATAGATGACCAGTTGATTCAGAAACAAAGATATACCTAGAGTATCCATTCACTGGTCAGGGCAACAGGAGGTCTGTTGGAGGTTGTGGATTGGAATTTTTTTCTCCTTCAGCATGATCATTTCCTTCTCATGGTCTTTCCTACTCTTGGTATGTGACATTAATGCAATGATGTCACCAAATGAGGAAATCTTTGCAAGCAATGGGCAAACATATGTCTATGTGACCTTCATTCATTTTGTACAGTAAGAGGCATATGATTTTTACTGAGAGATGAGATTTAGCCCTTAAAGTCAATGATATGCAGAAATAATCTGATAGACTCTTTCTCTCCCACTGCCTGCAGTGGTCCCAGTGGAACAAGGTTTAAGTGGGTAATACTTTTTTGTTTTAAAGCTGGCAAAGAGTGAAAAAAAAACCCCACAACAAAAAAACCCTGAACCAAAGTGAAGACAGCTCATACATACCCAGGGAGATATGTTTTACATGTCAAATATCCAAAATCCTTCCCATCGCAGTCTTCAACCCCCTCGTGTCTGTAGCCATCTCCACAGTAAGCACGGCGGCATCCTAGTGAAAAAGACAGAAAGAAATACCTTCAAGGCACTTTCTATGTAAAAGAGGCAGGTGAGGTAAGTGGAAGTAGATTTTTAAGGGTAAAGTATAAAACAGGGCATTTTGGGGAGGGCATCCTGTAAGGATAGTCTTAGGAGGAGCAATATTCTTCACTACAAAGAATATGCCTTTTATAGCCTAATTTCAATGACCGAGGGAAAGAATGAATAACTATTAAAATAATTACTACAGAAACACTAATTACAACAGCATTTATTCTAATAATTATTATTACCATAGATAATTACTATCAAAACAAATCAAAGGAAGCATAAGATGCAGTTAACATAAATGGTTTGGGGAGGTCACAATTTCAAAAACACACCCTGAGGTCATTAAGTGGTTTGAAAATCCCAACTGAGACCTTTACCTAATATTCCACAGTATCTATGTGTGTCTACTGCAAGTGAGTTCCCACATACAAATAGAATTATGCAGACCTATTGCCTGTTTATCAAAAAAAAAAAGTATGTAACAATTGCCAAAAAGGTGTTTTTCCCACTTCTGACTCCTACTGACTTGAGCGTGAATAGGCCTTGTGACATTTTTTCATGGTGAACTGGCATGTAGGCTGCAGTAATTATGGGTTTGTTTGCTATTTTAGCAACTAGACTTTGCTTTTGATGTCTTCAACTTTTTGAGTATGACTTTATAACTTGAACAAATTCATTTAGCTAAAATCCCCTTGACATATTTTGGAGACACTATTAAGCAACGGATTAAAATGACACTCAAGAACAGGGAGTTTATAAGAGTTAAAATGGGTTATTTGCAAATAGAAATGATTAATTAATTTCACCAAGGATCTGTTTGTTAGAAATTGATGCTTCTAAGAACAATGAGCCTATTTTACAATTAAATCCACTTAACATTTAGTTAACCTTTTTGTTTTGGTTCAGTCACAAGAGCAGAATGATGACAATGTGCTCATTTCCAAGTAACTCAATGATAACTCTTTGGGTCATACCAGTGTCAGAAGTCTTATGTATTGCAAGACCTTGACTGACCTGAAGATTTGCCCAGTGTATAGCACAAAGTAACACGATGTGCCTCCAGACACACCATGTACAATTTTGCAGGCACTAGAACTAATGAACACTATTTTCCTGCATGCTTGTTGCCCACAGTTGATTGCAAATTCTAACTGAATCATTTTCTCATGCTTGGAGCCTGGAGTGCTCACGCTCTCTCACTGGACTACTCTGCAGTCAGGCAAGCTTAGAGGAACATTTATTTACATGTGTTTACCCTATACCTGTTGCAACTGAATTGCCTTTGAAATCTCTTTTCTGTTGTCATTGAGAAATTGGCTGGGATTCCCAAGTTATAAGGGAAGGGTACTGATGGATAAGAGCATGGATAAACTCATATAGAGCGTAGCTGCATACACCTCATTTTCAAAGTCAGGCTAAAAAATGGAGGGCTATATAAATGAAAAGTGTTGGCTGATACCTGTTCTGAAATGTGAAGAAGCATCCCTTTGCTAGAACTGACAGAGTACCAAACCTGTTTTGTGTCAGGTATAGATGGTGTGCACTCTGGGGAAGGAATCAAGCAGTAAAAGTAACTGAAAGGTAGAACTGAAGGTTGCCACAGCTGCTTGTATGCTTATATGCTCTTTGCTATCCACAGCCAGCAAAATGAAAGGAAGCTTGACTAGACAGGAATCAAATGTTGTATAAACCTAATAGTTTATACAACAAGAAGGTAGTGGGTTGACACCTTCCCTATGTAAGTGAGTAACAAAATCCAAAGCGGTTTTACTGCACTCAGAATCCAGCTTACTATTAGAAACAGCCAGCTTCAATGTCTATCCTAAGGGGTTTTTGTGGTGCACTGCAAAGGTACGCTACATCTTTTGACCAGAATACCAGTAGCCCCCAGGGAAGGTGTACATGTAAACCAGCTGCTGGATCTGACCCCTGAAATGTGGAGGGTTTGCTCTGACTGCAGACACCTCTTCCTAGTGGGGTACAGAGTCCTCAATGAGGATGCATGAGAAGTACTTGGCACCACCTCTGCCTTGTGCTGGGGTGTGGCACCCACATGCATGAAGGACCTCCATTTTTGCACTATGGCCATCATGCCTTCCTCTCCCCGTGCCTGCACTCAATCCACAAACCACAAAAGCTCCACTAAGTGAAACATTTGTGTGATTTGCACAAGTGTACCCTGTGGAAACAACTAATGCACCTTCCCTGGTAGAAAGAGGCTGCTCTTGACATGCTGTAACTTACTTATACAGTCATCAGTCACAACCGCATTGCCATCATCACACTCTTCCCCATCCTGTACGATCCCATCTCCACAGGTACCGCCATCCTCGAAGCGGTAATCCACAGGATAGAAAGGGGTGAGCTGGCCAAACAAACACACAGCAGTTACTGAACTGGACCACAAGCAGCCTGGCTAGCAAGCAGAGGTGAAGGGCTGTGGGAGGTAGATCCCGCAACCAGGTTTTCTTATCCTGCTATTTGGTGGTTCACAGGGTTTATACAGAATCTGATTCAAAGTCCAGTGGATGCAAGAAGGATGCTGCTGCTGATTTCAGCAGGACTTAGCTTAGCTCCTTGAAGCAATAAGGAAATACATGGGTTTGGTTTACAGGGTTTGTGGTTTTTTCCTCCACTTTGTACCCTGGTGAGTTTTGCCTTATTTTGTATTAAGTAAAAAATGCTCTTTACTATCACAATTCCCCAAACTCAGCCCCAGTTTGTTCACCAGTGCAGCCTGGTACACAGGGAGGTTAGCAAAACCTGCAACACTGATGAGTTAATGCCTCAGTAATTGACTCCTGTAAACAGAATTCAGAAAAATACATAGTTGTGGCAGTGCTCAAAAATGAGCTTTCTCTCCATTTGCTTCATTGATTCTGTATGACACCTTGAGAACAGAAGTATGTTCTGTATTTAAAAACGAAACATACACCCATGAGTCTTCTGAGACCACAGTCATATTTTCACCTGGATTGGGAGCCATCCAAAGGTATCCTTAAAATACAAAGATCTCTGATCTCTTCTAAAAGCTAAGGCATTTTCGGTGTTTAACCGGTCCAACTCTTCTTGATTATTCACCACAAAAATCTGGGACACAGAAAAAAAGGTGATTGGTAACCCTCTCGAGAAGTATTTTGGAATGTCATGGAATCTAGTTTTGCCAGCTGACACGTATCTGCAAATAGATAAATGATTACACAGAAAAATTATGTGGTTGTTTTCAGAAACAGAATGGTGTGAGAACTTACACCCATGGACTGTCAGATCATAAGAGGCTTCTTTGCGACTGGTAAGAAGAGACACAAGTTTCCAAAGGCGAATGGTCTTTCCTGAGCGCCTAGCTATGGCTCCAATGGTCCCTATTTCAAAATGCACACCCACAGGTAATGATCATGCAAGTACTCATGCACAATCATTGCTGAGAAAAACTGTCAGATGCTCAAATGGTTAGACGCTGGAACAATTGCAAAATCCATATGGGCATAAATGCTTTTTGTGGGTTTGTCTATAATTTTTAGGCATGCTCATGGCTACAAATAAATAATGCATTGCTCAATGCAACCTTCACTTATCTTTTACCACTTTGTACTTTGTTTAGATTTAATTGGCGTTGAAATGCATGTTTCTTGATATGCATATACTTTAGTCTAAAGCCAAATCTTCAATTAAACAGAAAAAAAAAAATATTTCAAAATGGAAAAATTAGGACGAGCTGCTCTCTTACCAAATTTTTAATGTCTCAGTCACTGAAATTGGCTGTAAGGGGCATTAGGAAATAATCTCTTCCTTCAGCATCTTAATCAAATTAATTTTAGCAAGATTCAAACCATTTTTAAATTAAGAAAAAGCAAATGGAGTGCTTCTGAGCAAAATGGATTTAGGGATGAGCCTAATTCCCACCAGCATAAACAGAATTGGCTCTTTTTAAAACAAATTACCCTGAAATATTTACATAGCAGAATATTCCCATAGCCCTCAACAAAGGCCAATTTCATTAAAGAAGCATTGAAGAAAAATGCCCTCAGCTTGAAAGAAAGCAAAGAAACAGAAAGCCAGCAAAGAACTGATTCTGTAATTGTGTTCAGGAACTCAAGTCCCAGCTCCAGAACTCTAATTTCTCTTGAAATCAATAGCAGATCTGTGCTCTCTGAAACTCTCTCTTACAGATACCAGCCTTTGAAATTGTGAGAGATTTAAAAACCAAAATGAATCTTAGCCAGTGACAGAAAAACAGCACTTTGTTTCCTCGCCTCGCCCCTCCTCTGGCAGTGCTGGCACAGGAGGAGCTGATGGATGAATGGGTGATTGCACTGGGGACATGCTGCAGTAGGATGCTGGTTTGGCAAATCCCACGACAGCAGGGTGGGGGCAGAGAGCAGTGTCTCTGGGTCTTTTCTGTGTGCAGCTATAGAAACCCTGACAATAGTCTTCAAGTGGTACAAGGCAGGCTTCAAAGCTGCTACATGGGGATGTGAACAGAATAAATAAAAGCAACGTTTAAGCTCCTGCTCTTGACACTCATGGGAGTAAAACAAATGAGGCAGGCAAACGGGGAACACTGCTTTCTGCAAGTGCTCAATTTTCAGACCTGAGGCTGGCTTCTTCATCATCTTGCATTTCTGAGCACAAAAAGGCACTTGATCATCATCAAATGACTGTTCGTAGCGATGGCGTAGGGTACTTATATTTTAGGTAGTGACACTCCTATTACCATCTTTTAAGATCTAATATGAAACTGTGCCTTATTCAGGAAGGTGATAAGACCTACACAGAATATTGCAAGCTTTATATCTTTTTGTCTGAGTTCTCCATGCCATGAAGTACATGATAGTTTTTCTGCAAAAGCATGCAGCCTGATGTGTTATGCATGTTTATTTCATGCACTTTCTTCTTTCACCATCATGTGTTAAAAACAACGGGGCTTTTTTGTAATACCACACAGACAGGGATAAGTGAGCAGCTGACAAGACTTGCAACACACTCATGCAAAAGATTGAGTTCAATGACCCAGTTTAATGGACAGCGTTGTGAATATGTCACTTTCACACACTGTAACAGCTTTCTGACAACATGACAGATGGGAAAGTTAACAAAGCTAATTGCTGCTTATTGTCATTCAGAGACGACCAGACACCCAGCAATACCCACTTGCATGAGTGGAGTGGCTGGGCTATGCTGGTACACAACAGCAAGGTAGCATTTTCATTGCTGATTAAGTGCTACAATGCACAGAATAATAAGGCAGGGCCCAGCAGAAAGACAAGTACAGAAATAGTATTTACAAAGACCAAAGAAATCAGAGATGAAAAATTGCTAGGTCACTTTCCACCAGTGACTTGTCCTTTAAAGTACTTTGTCCAATTTTCTCATAAAAATGCTTTCAAGAAGGCTAGAGATTGAAATTAGCTATATGAAGTGTATGTCTACCCACAGGAGCTCAGAAGTCTGACTCCCACGGTTTGCAGAGACTCCTTTTTGGTTTGAGGTAGAGGATCCGTGCTTAGAAAGTTCTATCATATATGCAAAATGCTTGGTTCAAATATTCAATTCTGAAATCACTGTCTTTGCAGAAGATATAAAAAATAAGCAAGAAAGAGATGCTTACTTCACTGACCAATCTGAAATATATTTTGATTTACTGAAATAAAAAGATTGTATATGTACAGTAGGAGATGGAAAAGAGGGCATCCTCAGGCTTGAAAAAGGGTTTCTAAACTGCTGTTTAGGTTTCTAAACTATTTCTGTTTGGAACAGCTGCATTTCAGCACCTCAGTCACACAATCCTTGAACTAGTTATGAGACCAAACTCTTTTGCACCGACTGGAGTGCAGAGGTTTTGGGTACTAGAAATCACACATTGCCCATATACAGATATCTCCTCTGTACACCACTAGTGAGTACACCACCTCTTACAATAAAAGTACTTAAGAACAGCTCACATCCTCTCCCAGAACATTTGCTTACCGCTGGGACTTTTGGATAACGGTGTCCAAACACAGATTCCTCATATGGTGGGTTATTCACATGTTGTGGGGCTCTGCAGAGACATCTCCCTGGAGGCCCTGGAAGTCCTCTTTCACCTTTTGGTCCTATTGCGACTTGCCCTAGAAAGCAAAATACCAGGTTGCCTTGTTATGAAGTTAACACACAAAACATAAACGCAGCCTTAGTGGAAAAAGTACAGATCAGGTGGACAGATGCATTTACCTAAGTTTTCAGATATGCACATCTCCCAGAAAATCCACTGGGAACTGAGGGAAGGGATTATCAGAACCACCAATTCCAGCACTTCAGGAAGAAGACCTGAGTTTGTGCCACAGTCATATTATTTCAGATCACACTTAGAATTTTTCTACCAACTTTACAGAGAAAGAGAGAGATCATTTACTTAGAATAAATGTCAGCCTGTTTGAAGCTACAGAAATTCAGGACATGATGAACATACAGATCACTCTACACCTATGCACCAAGTTTGGTAGAGTCAGTCTCTGTATACATCTACAACATGTTGGACTTGTGCATTTGTACAACCACTTGAGCAATGCTGCTTCAGAGGTTTCTGTACAGGAAAACCCAACTAAAGATGCAGGAGTGCTATGAATAAAAGTTTAAAAAAATGCTGCTTTTTGACTTTCAAACTTTGGCAAGGATGTGCTATTCTGCAGAATTAGACTATGAGCCAATATGTTCATACTGCAAGCAGTGACATCATTACAGAAAGGTCTTTTAGAATCAGAATTTATATTCTAGAGGAGAAAGATTAAAAAGCCTGACACATAAACTTTCTGTGGATGGAATAAAGCCTTTAAAAAGTAATCTCAAGATCCTGGCTGCCTTCCTATTATCATGGTGAAAATTCTGCCCTCTGAAAACTTTCAGCTAATTTACTCAGGACAAAGATGTCTCATAATGGGAAATACGAGATATGTGAAGCTCTTGAAGAAGGCCTCAGCTTCACAGACGTACCATTTCCACACGACCACAAGAAGAGACCTCCTGCCCACTGATGTATGCAAGGGAAGAAAAAGGGAAAGCGAAATGGAAGAGGACATTGAACAGACTGACTGCAGTACAAGCAGCTGTTGTCCATTTGGAGCAACAGTAGTTTCTAATAGGTTTTGTTTTTCTTTTCAGATACTTTATTATTTATCCGGGTTGAGAAAACCTACCTGAGGCTTCACTGTCACTGAACATTGTGGGTTGTGTATTGTCCTTCATGTCTATGCTTGGTCTCACAAGCTGCCCAGAGTTCATATGCATGCATAGCTTTGAAGCCATACAATTACCAGTTACAAGATTTTTCTTGTGATTTCTACAACATGTACAATTGCAGTGAGCATACATCTCCAGCACTTATATAAAGAGAGAGTTTTTCTCCACTGCTTTTTTCCCCTCTGACTCCTATCCCTTTTCTTCTCTTCCCTTCTTTCCTTAATGCCATTGTGACTTGAGTCTCATCTGTTTTTCTTTTACAGAGCTGCACAGGATGAGTATGTCCTGGCTGATTAGAAATCGCAATCTTTCACTGTAAGCCAGGATATCTGGAGAAGCAGCAGACCTTTGATCATGAAGATTAACTAGTCCCTCCAAGGCTGCCAGATGTCTTTTCATCTACCAAACTCCCACAGAAACCACATAGGCCATGTTTTTGGTTTTATTTGAAACATCAGAAGCCATAATGAAGGCTTTAAAGTAAGGTATAGAGTCCTTATAATGGACAAGGGTGGCATGACCTGTCTTCAGGAGAAATCCTCTCCTTGCTTTCAATGGAGAAGCAAATGAAGCCCTGCAGCACTTTTTGTAAAGGGGCCTATGTAGGTGTATGTGATGAGTCAGGAGGGGCTGGGGAGCAGGGACACTGTTTAGGAGATCACCTCATCTCCTGCTTACCTGATCCTGAAGGTCCAGGGGGGCCTGGCTGGCCAGAAGGACCAGGCCTTCCAGGTGGACCCATGATACCTGCAGGTCCAATGTCTCCCTTTAGTCCCTAGGAGAGAGGAGACATCCATTTATTTGCTAAAGTATTAATACCACACAACTTCTTCCACCCAGCTCTGGCCTCCCTTTCAAGAAAGCCAAGACTTTTGCCAATAGAAGCATGCAGCGTGAGCTCCATAGTCACCATCCCAGGGAAGAGGTGCTGTCCTCTTCTACGTGGAGACAGAAAAGCATGTCCAGGCAGGAATTCTGCTTCTAAACGTGAATGGTCCCAGAGATCTGCTCTATGTGGAGTCAAGAAACACCCTGCTCTGACTTAAATCATTTGATAGCCTTTCTTTAAGGATGTCTTTTTATACCTGGCAGCTCTCTAGGAGCTCAGAAAGCACAGCTCAGAAAGAAAAGGCTGGTGGAGCTGAAATAGCTGACCCTGGAAATCCTTAGTTACTGCGCTAATACACACTGTGGGAAAAAAGAGAAAATTCACTAAAGAGTCTGCAAGGGCTTCCACAGTGACATTTTCCAGTCTTAGGGTGCAGTCTTTCAGAAGTACACTAATGACTTTGAGGCCCACAGTGTTTTCAGAAGTACTTAAGGTGCCTGGACTCCTGTATCTCCCTGACTTCCACCATGGGTATAGCTATGTTAACAAATCATTGCAAGGAAAGCAAGGGCTGCTTGGCTTTACAAAGTGCAAGCTAGTGTGTGACAGCACCATGCTGACAAATCGGGTCCCTCTGGTACCTTATCACTCAGTCAAAATGCTGTAAAATTACCTATGGGAGACGAGCTTACACACAGTTACCATACAACAGATAATATTCTGTAAAATCAGCCCTAATTGGCCTCATGGGAACTTGTTTGTGCAGCCAAACTCTCAGGCATTTGGAAGTTTCACCCTAGAACTGTTCAGCACCTTCCTATTTTTGCTCCTGAATTTAATATGGTGACACTTATTAAAAATAACTATGTTTATCTTCATACTCGTATACTCTCCAAGGCTTGGATTTCTCAGCTTTGTATTTCAGAAGTGTATTACATAGCTTAAAGTTAAAATATCTGATTTGATTGTTATGTAACATCATACATTATTCATCATAACAAAAATTATGTGTACTATGTAAGCTTTCTTTTAATGAAAAGGAGATGAATTCCTTGAAGATGGTGTAATTCCAGGTTAATGTGCATTCACGGGCACAGGACAAGTGGTTGCATGTCTAATTTCAGAGTAATGAAGCATAGATAGTAATACATGCTAAAATAATTTGTTGTTATATAATATGTTGTATCCCATGGATACGTCTGAATGTCACTTGCACCATTTCAACAGAGGAAGGTTGATTTTGCCATGGCCCATAAAGAACTAATTGAATATTTGCTTTGTTTAATCCTATTAGGTAAGCTCTGTGCCATCAAAACATTCCAGGATTTATGTGAATGTCAGCGTTGCTGATCCCTAATTACTTCTTACATTATGCAACACAGAACTATCAGACCAGGATTTTGAGGTCCCAAAGAAGTCTGTGGGAAATCTCTTTCCCCTACACAAGAGCGATCTGGCAGACGCGAGCCAGCACCAGCTGGACACGTACTGCCTGAAAATGAGCTGTCTTCTGTGTCTCCTGCTTTGGAGGAATGATTGCTTAATGCTTTCTTGTTTAGCACAGATAAGTTAAATAATAGTGGCATAATAATTAAATATGTTTGCCTTGTCCTTTTCACATGCACCCATGGCATTCATGGCTTTCCCATGGACAATAATTATATTCCTCTCCTTTCTTTCAAAAGGAAGCCCTATATAAAGCCCTAAGTCATTCCTCCTTATCAAGACTGAAACCCTAAACTTGCTCCTTAGGGTCAGTTCCCAAGTTACAAAGCTTTGAGTGTTATATCTCAGTGAGAATACAGTGAGGCTGTGACTTGTGACTCCCATCTCCTGGCCACCCTTTAGGAAGAGCCTGTCCCAGAGGCAGGGGAGAGTTGAAGAAGTCAGTGAGGTAATCAAGATGTATCTCAAAATGGAAGTGGAAGTAACACCTTCCTAATTTAGCTGCTTTTATCTAGGGATGTCAGCTGGATCAAGAGACAGGAAATGGCCCCATGTTGATGGAAACTATCCTCTCAGCTGAACAAACAGTCAGACAACTACAGCACTTAAAGGCAGCAGCCAGACCCAAAGAGCCTTAAAACGCTACTCCCAAGATATTTCAAAGGATTAGAAAAGAAGAAAGGAAATAGCTAGTTCACCAATTACAGAGAGGGAAACCAGTTTTCACGCAGAAGATCAAAGCTGAAATTGCTTTCAGGGCACCAGAAAGGGATTTGTATACTGAGCCTTGGGCCTAGAAATCCTAATTTAGGGCCAGAATATAGTTATTTTAGTCACGCTGATTGTTGCCTTAAATTATGACACGCTTTACATCACTGCTTTTTGATTAAGACACTGTGTAATGTGACAAAATCTCTAAGGTCAAGTAAGGAGTCCACTGTGTTCAAATTGATCTGCAGGCACTATGTCTTCTCTTTGCCTTATGCTTTGGAAAGATATTCTGTGCTTATTACTTTGGCAGGACAGATGAGCAGAGTTTACAAAAAAAAAAATCAACAAAGAGCACATATCAGCTATTAAAACCTGACAAATCAAGGACAAAAAAAAATATTTCTTGTGGGTCATCTAGCTAACTTACATTGCACATACCTTCCTTACTTGGTGACCTATTATTCTCTCCCTAACACTCAGCTTTTAATTTTTCCCCACACTGGCTATTCTTTCACTTCAGATATTAGCTGATGGTATGAAAGTAACAGTGAAGCAGGCATGTGCCTCTGTTTGCAATGCTCAGCATAACCAGACTGCAAATAAAATACTTTCAGCTAAGCCCATCAACCACAGCATCTACAGGCTCCTGTATCTGAGCAGACGTATATTAACACCAACACAGGTGTAGTGAGAACAGGTTCCCTTCCCTGTTAGTCAGCAGAAAGAAACAGGCTCTGCAGGTGACAATTCAGAGCACCAGGAACTGGTCTCCTTTGTATGCCCAATATCATTGCTTAAAATAAATACAAAAGGAAAGGTGCACTCAAAGAGGCCCATTTGGTGACTTGAACAGGTAACTATACCAATATTGCTACCTCCTCCTTGGAAAATGCTATAGTGGAGGAGTCAGTATCAAATTTACACACAATTCCTTGCCTTCATAACTCATCTGAAAATCTGAAAAAATAGTTCTGCCAGCATAATTATTTTGAGCTCTAAATAAGGACTGTTTGTCAACCATCTCATTCCTGAACATCTTCCACACAAGATTACCATCCCTTAAGGTCACTCACTATGTGTCTTCCTGACCTTTTTCAGAGCTGAAGAATCTGTCCCTGGCACGAAGTACTATGGCAAGAACCACCATATAAATATCCAGTCTAACAAATCAATCTTAGTTTAGTGTTAACAGATGAAACAGGAGAAAGAGAGAGTGTTTTAGTATTTTGGTCCTTTGAATGGTATGTTGGACATCTCCAAGGCCTTGTGGTTCTGCAAGCTGATCTGTGTTGACCAACACTTGGGCCTGGGCAAAGCCTGACTCAGACAATTTGGATAGCGTGGACAGAAATCATCCTCCAGGCAGGCCTGGAAGCAAGGGCAGAGCCTGAATGGACACAGGATGCACACTTAGTGCATGTGTTAGAAACCAGGAGTATATTACTGTGTAATACAGGACTTAGGTTTGATGTATAGACCAGTGGCTTTCATTGCCACAGACCACATAGCAGTTTAATCCATTACAGCATACCATTCTCAGTGTACAGGCAGCTACTGCCAGTGCACACAAGCAGTGGTTTTGCTAGCAGTAGTGTAGCTTTTTGCACTAGTGAGCCAGAGAGAAAATCCATGGACAAACGATGGGACTTCCCTTGCAAGATGCTGACACTGCCTCTCTGCCCAGAGCTGAAGTGAGGAGGAACTACTTTTTGTAACATCCACAGCAATCCTTCCCTCAGAGCCCCAGAAAGCCAGTGTTTTCCTACAAACCTTCCTTCACACATCCCAGCAATCTTTTCATGAGGGACAGAGGATGACACCTGGGCAGGCTGAAATTTTAGATATATCCCATTTACCGTTTCACCCTGCCTATCTGCCTGCTCCCTAAGTCAGCTTCAGGGTTGGGATCTACAAAGTGTAGGGCACTTACATCCCATGCATTACATCCCATGCTGTTTGAGACCTGGACCTCGCACCAACTCTCTAGCCATCAAGTGGGCCTGGGACAATAGCTCTATGTTGCTTAGGGTTCAAAGGAGGGGTTCAAGGTCTGCTCAGGTTGTATTCAACAAGTTTGTTACCAAGACAGGAAAAATACAACTTTCCTCATGCTTCATGGCCAGGGAGCTGAATGATACAGATAAGGCTTCAGCCCGAAAGCTGATGTTTTAACTCCTGCATAGCCTGTGCATGCATGTGAGGTGTTTCAAGGCTTCTGTCTGCTCCCCGTGTGATAAAGTGCATGGTACCACAAAAGCACAGACGACATGGTTGTACGCCATGACCACATAGATGCCATGAGATGTGGGAAGAGCAAACACTGTGGTCTTACTTGTTTGCCTCGTTTTCCAGGTCTTCCAATAGGTCCTCTGTGTCCTGGTACTCCAGATTGTCCCTTTGGGCCCATCTCTCCCTTGGTGGGTGTGGAGGGAAGGAAGCAGGATGTAAGTACGTGATTATACCCACCTTATACAAGATAGCAGATGGACAGCGCTTTCATTCACATGATTCCTCTAGATAATGCTGTCACTGTTTCTTTTTCAGAAATCCAAAATTACAATAAAATATTTTAAAACAAGCATAAAATGAAAAATATCTCTCACAATTTACCCACATTTCCCTGAAATATCCTTTCCTAAAGAGGAGTCTAACTGGAGAGATCAGAAACATGATCAGAGACTTGGAGAGGTCAAGGCTAGCAAAACTCTCTGACCCCTTGGCAATATCTTGCTTTGCTGTTACGACGCACGTGCAATAAAATCACGCAGGGAAAGGGAGATGAATTCACTCATCTTCTAGCTTCCTTAGAAGTGACCACTATTTCCTTATCCTAATTTCAGAGATAAGATGTGATTATGTCATAAAATTATCCTCCTTTAGGCTTCCTATCCACAAGCCATCATCTGAATTTTGATTTTCAAGTGCAAAATAATGATGACATAAAAACTGGTCATGGTTGTCACTGCTATTTGTAGTAGTGTCATTGTGATTCAGAGTATCAAGAAGGAAATATTTATTAGTTTCAAGTGAATAAAACCCAGTTAGGGCAGTTATGAATCAAGAGGTTGAATAAGTTAAACAGGAGGAAGACTATGACTAAGCCAATGTTCTGGGGAAAATAGAGAAACAACAACAGAGTTTTCACCTAAAATAAAAAGCCTAAGGAATTTGATCAAGTCCAAGTAGTGTTGGTCATTGAGTGAAGCAAGTCCTTCAATGTCTTATGCTTCCCAGGATGTCCCTGAAGCCACTTACTGACCCTGTGTCAGCACTTAACACAACTCCCCAACACATCACACTCACTTACTTTTTGTCCCAGCATTCCAGGGAAGCCTATTTCTCCCTGCAAAGTAAAAGGAGAAAAATAATCAAAGAATGTGGAGTGATCTTTGACAAAGCAGCACCTTCCTTGGAAGGAAGAAAAACAAGTGCCCTGGACTGATATCGATTAAAAAAACCCACACTGTGATTCATCACTGTGAGTGATGTGGTAGGTGGAGAATTCTAAGCAAAATTTTACAGTAAAGCCCCTTGTACAGTAACACTACTCCTCTGTCTGTTCCTCTGCCGCCTGCTTCCTCTCCTTGAGCAAAACCATCCCGATTGTGCTTTTGTCTACAGGCAACCGTTACTACCTGGACAACTTCCGGCCCCTGTGTTGGGGAATGGCATTTCTCTGTTTACATCAAAAGCAGTTTATTTTTCCTTTCTTAGTTAAAAGAACCACCAAGCCACCCCCTCCCCCCTCCCAGCATTATCATATCACCAGCTAAAAGCATTTTGGCAAGCTGGTTCTGGACTGCACAGGCCAGGAGAGACTGAGAGACCTCCAGGGAAATCACCCTCTGGCTCATCAACCCCACTATGTGCTGGGGCTGGGGGGCACATGGACACAGAGGTTGCCCCACTGCCATCCCATCATGTAGGACCTTCCCTTGCCACTCTTCCCCTCCCAAGAAGATGCCTCCAGGCTCCCTTCCTCCACACCACTCCTGTTTTTTGCTATCAGAAGTACACTGGTTCTCATGGGCATGTTCAGCTAAAGCTCAAGCCATTTGGAAAAGAAAATTACCTGGTCTCCTTTGACTCCTTTGTCACCCCTGTCACCTCTGGACCCCTGGAGAGAGATAACAGGGTGACAACAGCTTAATTGCTACCATTTCATGAGGAAGTAAAAAATATTTCTCCTACATGAGGCATTGTTTGGAGTCACACATAATACAGCAATATCTCCAGAGTGAGGTATATGGTAGATACCTTAAAATGTTTCCTTATTACTTTAATTGATACTATAACAGCATTAAGAGTAAGGCTTGTAGGAAAAGGTAATCATTCTCCCCAGAAAATTATTTTAAATATGTGCTTTCCTGGACATAATACTTCCAAACTTGATTTTTTTCCCCAGTTGGCTTTATCCAAGTTCAGGTCCCACTGTAAGGACTTACAGTAAAAACTGTCTCTGTGCCAAAGTGTATATAGCCTAAATAAACCAGACAAACAATTAAGAATTATTATAGCCATTCTACAGATGGGGAAACTGTAGTGAGGTGCACTGTAGTAACTTGTTCACAAGAAGATAGGGTGTAAAACTCACTTCTTCAGCATCCCAGCCCAAGCTTGTGCTCCTTCTCAATGCTTGTTTTCATTTCTCAGTGGGACCTTTAGATTTCACGCCATCAAAATTCAATCTCATTTCTACAGTTACTTTTTTTACATAATTGTTTCCAATTGTTAAGTTATACATTAATCTATTGTCACACTGACCTTTTCTCCTCTAGTTCCAGGAAAACCCTAAAGGGAATGATAGATATTTTAATGCTTCTCACTTTCAAAATCACCCAAGAAGCCAGACTTTCAAACTTTAAAGTGAAGAAAAAGAACGAAGCACAGATAATTAATTGCATTAACTTGTAAATGCAAATGAATATTTATAGCTTCTAAAATTGCACTGAAACAGAACTATGAAATGTGAATTAAAGGCAAGACAACTCAGCCCAAAAGCCAGTGTAAAAAAGCCAGGTAAAGCCAGCATGTTTGATATTGCTTTAAAATTGAAACAAGGGAAATAAAATGTAACTGAAAGTGAATAAAGCCACAATTAATAATCTAAAATAATTTTAGCAATAATCTTCTTCTTCTTCTGGTTTGTTTTTTCTCCATGGAACATCCTTAGATTATACTTAAGTAATCTTCTAATGTGAAGGTTACTATAAAACTGCATTTCTCTTTAAGAAATGTATAATAAACATCAGTGTTCTGTTTTTCTTTCCAGTCCTTTATTTCAATAAACTGATTATATATTTTTTCAAGTACCTTAAAATGTTATGGCTTAAATTTTTAAAGGCAGAGGATATGTTATAGACAATGATGTGCAGATACTAGAACACCAAGATCAAATTGTGCTTACTATCCAACTGTCAATACATATGCACGGTTTTAGTAGAGGACCAAAATGATCTCCACAGTCTTATGAGGTGGGTGGAAAACATTGCAGACATGAATTAATGCTGCAGATATACTAAAGAACTCCAGTTTTCTAGCGGGATACAATTATACATGAGTTTTGCTTTTAAAATGAACTTTTGCATTACAATAATTTATACCAAAGCAATTTTATGAAAAGCCAAAAACACAGCCAAGCCCAACCAGACAACATTATCTTGTTTGAAGTAGAACATATTTTTTTAGCTGTATTAGAAAAGATATATCTCGATAAATGCTTTCCAGCAAATTCATGAGGGAAGCAGCTGTCAGCAGAGCGTTAGAAACCAATGTCTGAAAATGCAGCATTTGGTTAACAAACCTTGGAGCCCATTGGTCCTCTTGTACCTGGCAATCCCATCACACCCAACTCTCCCTTTTCACCCTAAAGGGGTCAATAAAGAGAGTTATTGATTGTGGCTCTCTGAGGAGGTCATATTTGAATGTCTGACAGTTTAGTGGTTCGGGTTTTACGTCACCTAGTTGAGACAAGCCTGACCTTGGTGTAGCATTGTAGTCAGAGGTCTATATTGCAATTGCATTCTGTCTGAGTCCTCAAATGTTATCTTATTCTTCTATTTGCATTTTCTTGGGCGCGTAACTTGTGCTTCAGTTCTGCCAGATGTTATTAAAGGACACACAAGCAAACTAACAGCAACAGTGCATCCTTTTTCTGCATGAAGGTGCATTGTCTCTACTCAGCATCACTTCCACTGAGTTGCAGAAAAGAAAGGTATTTTGCTGCAAGCCTTTAGGGCTTGGGGAGGCATAGTGACTACTTTTATTGCAGTTCTGAGACATCATGTGCTTTACAGTGGTTTGGAGCCAGTAAATCATGAAAAGACTTTACAACTTCTCTGGCTGCTGTCAGCTAATTATATCTAGCGTGAAATACGGAGTAGTCCCCACAGACATACAGCAGTGCTACCAGCATAATACAGTTGGCTCTCATTCTCCTTTGGCTTTCACTGTCCTAGAAATGGAGAGGATTTTCACACTGGCTGCTTCCCCAGCAGAAGTTCAGAAAAGACGTGAAGAAACAAAGTAGGAGAAATAAGGATTGGACCAAGGCTGTGTCAAAGAAAGAGAAGACAAGTAAGGAGACCTAGCTGAAGAAATAGAAGGTACAGAGATGGGAAAAAACCCCCAAAACAAACCAAACAGCAGCTTACTGGAGATTTACAGCAATAAGAGGATGCAGCAAATGACTATGGTGAAGATGAGTATCAGGAGTTTGGGAAGACCAGAGATGAGAAGAAGTGAAGGAAAAGAGAGGCACAACCAATGGAAGTGAGCAGAGAGGCCTCTATTTGACTGGGGCCTTCATTGACAGGCAGGAAAACAAAATTTATAAAGACCAGAAGGAATGAAAGTGTGAACCCATCTAAAGAACAGAAGAGACAGGTATCAGAGGAGATGATAAAAGCAGAAGAATTGGAATCAAACAGCAATTAGGACTTGCAGTCAAAATATAGGAAAAAGTATTACTACTGAATGTGAGGGATGCTTGTAGGGGTGTGATGAAAAAGCATAACAATAGACAAAGAGAAGATAAAATCAAAATTAAGAAGACTTCACAAATAAAACTAGAACTTATATAAGGAAAAGGCCAAGTGAATGAGTTTTCTGACTGCTCTGCTCTCAGTACTAAGACTGTGAGGGAAGGAGGTAGTTGGACCTTCCTTCTGCTTTTGTTGCTCCCACTGTGGGAAATCATAGCACACAATGTGTTTGGGGGGGACACATCATTTCCTATCTCATAGTTCAAAGTGAACATTGTCTCCTTTCAAGTACATATTCTCTTGTTGCTTGCCTACATTACACATACTATATTATGATGTTCTTCATCTACCATAGCTGTGAAGATCTTGTGAGGCTACTTCCCAGATGTCGCTTGAATTCAGAAGTCATCTACTATTATTCTTGCAGTAGCAAGGGCTATTGCATCATGTCCTCTGAGGTATGGGCACCAACCTTCATGGAGCAAATGAAAAGTCAAAGATTTATTGCAAAATGCAGCTTTGAACTAAACATTGTGTGCAGTCCTTTTGCCTGATGCATACTGGATTGAAGAAAAGCAAGTTATCTCAAAAGTCCCAGTAGAAACTCCATATGCTGTGGCTCCTGTGAAGAGCTGTATACCTTTTGCATAAGATAATACTCAGTAAAGGACTGTCCTGCAGCTTTTTTATAATAAATGCAGATGAAGCAACCACTCTGCAGTAGCAAAGAGTGCCTTGCCATTTCTTCTGCTGTTAGTTATTAAAAATCATAGGAATGAATGTTTGTTTGTATGGGAATGAACTTCAAAGATGTGAGCAGCAATCCTCATGGTTTGTAATCTCTTTCTCCTGATAGCAGCCTGGTATTTTCCCTCTGACCACATGGGCACACATTTACGCTGCAAAGAAGTACACATTCAGGCAAAGAGATCGTCATAAAGAACAGTCATAAAGATGATGATCAGTTTGGAAACACTGATTCGTGTGATTGTGAGACACTGGTGGTTATGAGTCTTTATTAGATTGATTTTCAATTTTCCTTTGACATATTTTAATCCACATAAGAAGTGCTACAGGGGCTAGGCTGAAGGTGGAGTAACCCAACCCTAGACTGGGCAGGTCTTTGCAGAGCACTGTAAGAAACAGGACAAGCACAGTGTCCTTGCGCTGCTGCAGCTTCCCAGCCTCCAGCAGATAGCGGTTTAGACATTTCCCTAGAGAACTCTTCTGTTCAGACTGTGATGTTGGACAGGTTATTCCATGTGAATTTTAGTCTTACCTTCGGTCCCACAGGTCCAGGCCATCCTACTGGTCCTGGCATCCCAGGGATGCCCGGGGGACCTGGTCTACCCTTGAACAGAAAACATCGATTACAATGATTCATGTAACATCATTCCTATGCACAGGCCTCCACTGCACACAGGAGATATGGAGGAGTAAAGTATTTTCAGGAAAAGACCTGGAAATGCTTTGTTACCTTGTAATTAATACAAAAAATACTATACTCATAATACAGTTTGTGTTGATGCTGCTGTAGGAAGTGGGCTCGCAGAAATAGCAGGTTATACTGATTCAAATAAGTAGGTCAGGCACAGAATAAATCTACATGCAGTCAAAATAATCATCCTAAAACCCCAGTATCAATAACTTAAATTGTCTTTCCATTTACTATGACGTAAATCAAAAAGACTTGCATGCAATTATATCAGTATGAACGCAATTTATGTTAAAAACAGAACCAAATCTTTACTAAGATATTTTTATTTACTATTCTTATTTTAAACATTCTCATATTAATAGCTGTAATCGCTCTTTATTAGCTCCTGTATGACTAGCAATAACTACATATATACAATTATTTATCTATTTTGATTACTGCCTGTAAATCACTCTTTGAGTATCTCCTAAAATCCTGCAGATTAGTGCTATTCCACTGCTTTATGCCACTTGACAATATGATCTCAGAAATGTCATCATGACATTTGGGGCTAAGAGTGACCTCCCATGAGCCAGACAGCTTTTAGCAAAAGTTATAACATTTTATTTCCAACCTGAGCAACTTCTTTTCTGGGGCCTACTAGTTTTTGTTGGAAGAATAAGTACAGATGTAATGTGTTTAAGGTTTGCACCCTCTTCGTAGGTTGGTAGGTGACTCTGAGACATTACTGTTTTGAACATTTGAATTTATGTGAGTAATATTTTTATTTACTGTAGGGCATTTGCAATTTAAATTAAATGTGGTTTGTATTTATTTGAATTACTGATTGGTAGCTGGTGTTAAAATCCTTTGTATATTATTAGAAGGGTGTTAAAATCCTTGGTATATTATTAGAAGAGTACTTCTTTTCCCGGTTAGTGACTACCCCCTGCATACCTCTGATTTCATCCCGCATCTCTATCTTCTTTTAAAGTTAATTACATTAAATGGAGGTACTTAGCAACTGACATAGTGTATTCTGTTTCATCACACGTAGGGGCACATATTTTTGATAATATATCATGGCTCATATGTCACCAAGCATAGGATTGTAGTCAGCATATTGCGTTTGTGCCAAAACTCTGTAAGTGTAATCATTAATGGTTATTCCTCCTTTGGGGGTATTTGGCTGAGCCTTGTTTAGACTTTGGAGGTGTCAAAAGTTTGATTTTGTTTTGGGCTTTTTTAAATACACCTTTTATGATAACTCCCATACTCTGCTTCCCCTGTCCACAGAGGCACAGTTCAGGCAACTTCCTACTCTGTTTTAATTGTCCGGCCAGAGTCGCATGCTCTTACTGAGGGAATTTATTGAATTCAAACCAGCTGGAACACCTTTGCAAGCCAGAGGGCCCAGCTGTTCAGGCCCGCACCCAGAGCTCCCTACCACCCACCCTGGGTACTTGGGGAAGCAGTACAAACAGATTAAACTTCAACGTTAGTTAATTTTTATTTAACTGTTGTCTGCATCCCCTCTCTGACAGCTGCTATGTGTCAAGTATTAGACAGCTTTCTGAGACAGCATCTTGGTTCATACCTTTCTTCCTGGTCTGCCAATCTCCCCCTGTCAGAGAAAGGAACTTGTTAGTCTCATAGGCACCACATGAGCACAGTGGCTCATTAGTCAATACATTTATATTATAAAAAGAAATAAATATTGGGAATATCTTTGTGTTCAAGACTGCTTCCAGAGGTAAAATGAGAAGAGTTACTTTAACAGAGCTCCTTGGTCTTTCCTGTGTTCTCAGCCCTAAATCTATAGTCATCCCCTTGTATAGCAAAGCATGTAATTACATGCCCAGCTTCAGGTATAAGGCTCTTTAAGCATCATCATGGAGCAAATGCTTTGCAGATCTGAAGCCATAACTTAACATCTACGCCAGTTTTAATATCTGAGCTGACCCATACAATTAACACTGCATGGGAGAGCTCTGCTTCTCATGTCCTCCCAGAGGGACAGAGCGTTCAAAGGCTTTTGGATCAGTAAGATTACTGACTTGTGAGCCTGAGCTGCTTTCTTAATACATACTCTAGACAGAGGGAGCTATCATGAGAAGCCATAAAAAATATTTCAGGACTGAAAATGAACACTGAAAGATGAAGCTTTAAATTATAGCTTCAAACCAATTCACAGATTTACATTCAAGTTAAAGAAAATACCCACATCCATAAGGCCCACCATTCACTAAACAGACAAGGAAAAAAGTGAACACCCCCCTCCTTTCTTTGCCCCTCAAAAACATGCCATGGTCCATAACCACAGACACTTACCTTCTCCCCTTTTGGTCCCATTATACCAGGAATTCCTTGTGGACCCTAGGGAGAAAAGTGAATGCTACTATTAGACTGCATTAGTAAGGAGACACTGGTGATTGTCTTCCCTCAACCCTTGACCCTGTAGGTGTCTCCTGGGAACAGTGTGATACCACAAGGTTGAGGTGTTGGATGTGGTGTTTGAATGTAGCCTCTAAATGCCAGGTCTGTGCCACTGCTGAATGGCAGGCTGGAGAGTTGTGCAGGAGCATCTTCCAGATGAAGAAAACTAGCAAGAAAAAGGGCCTGGAGCAAAGGAAAGATGAGAAGTTACCGGAGTCCTGAAGAATCAGTGACAACGAGGACATGGAGACACCGCATCAGCTAGTAAAGGAGGTCAGCCAAAGGGGTGGTGAGGAAAGTGGCATAAAACATGTGGGATGGGCTCTGCAATGTGGTATGGACATGGAGTATTGCCACCACTTCTGAATCCTGAAGATATTTCTCTCTCTCAAATGAGTCTGATTCTCCTTTCAGGAGACTTCTTAATCCAGGGAGACCTTGAACCCCATCTCAGGTAAAGATTCAGAAAAACAGTTTTGTTTCTAGAATGCTTCAGTTCACAGATGACCTTTTATTTTTGAATGACTAAGGAAAAAAATTCCATGAGCCTGCATCACAGGAGCATTAGATTCACTGTACAAATCATTCACTCCAGGTTTGGATCCTGACTGTCTTATACTGTCCAAAACATGATGCAAATTGTACATGAACAAGAGCAAAGTACACCCCCAAATGCAAATTACTCCAACTATTTTTGTCAGTAGAGTCATTTTAGATTTTCAATAGTGTAAATCAGAATGCACCCTATTAGAGTCAGAGCCAAATTTTGTCTTATTTCTTTCATTTTACCTTAGGTTACCCATGGAAGGAATTATACTCTGAGTTATATAATTACAGATCTAAATCTCTTTCTTATAAAAGTGTTAAAATCCAGCTCTGAGTCAACAGTATGAGATTTTACAACTCTTTTGATAGACATACAAGTTACAGCAGAAAAGAATTCAGAAGTACTTTTTAGATATTTTTTTGTAATGCTAGCATTTCTTTTCAGGTGTCCATTGTCATAAAAGTATTGTGCAGAGGACTGCTGGCTTTAACATTGTCCCATTGCAAGACACAGTCCCATAATTTATAATTAAAAATTCCAAAGCCATGTTATACCTACCCTACTGTCTGCCGTTGTGATAAAATCTGCCAGCCTACTCTATTTAAAAATGTTCTTGGAGGGATGGTAGATCATTTGGTTGCAAGGTTAATATTATTTATAGCAATGGACTTTGTAGAACAATGGATTTAATATTACTGTTCTTCCAATTTAAGTCAGAGAGAGTATTAAGAGGATTTTTTTAAAAAAAAGACAGACTAGCGAAGACTGAAATAACAACTGCTTCTTTCACATGTACTGCAACTATGGATCATGGCCAACCACACTACACGGCTGTTTCATAATGCAGAGAAGACTTTTCTCAGTACAGGACAGGACAAACACTTCCCATCACTTCTCTCCACACCTCATCATTCACATACTAAATGAATCTGCCTCATTCTGCATCTCAGCAAAGACAAAATGGCAGAAAAATAAAGTCAAGGTTCATAAAACAAGACTTTATGGCTTTCACATCGCAACTTCCAGACTATTTACAAATACCTCCTGAAGTATTGACTTCTAAATAATTTAAGCTTTTTGCCACATAACCGAACCTTTACTGTAATGTACTGTCCATACTTTTTAAATAATGTTTGGGTGCTTGTTAACTTCTCAGTCACAGTTTTGCTGCAGCAAAGTCCCGTGCCATGTCTGCTATTAGCTGTATTGTAATAAAACTGACACCCAGAGGCCTTGAGGAAGATCACTGTCCCAAAGTACTAGGCACAACACATAGATCAGGACCGTCTGTGCCCCAGGAGAAACTGAAAATACCTCTCCATGAAAATCTTTGTTTATCTTTGGAGGGAATGAACTGGAATGGAAAGACAGATGGGTGATCTTCTCCACACAACATACATGTTCACAAAAATCTTCTCCCTAGAGGTGGACTGTTTCCTCAGAAGATTTCTGACCTCCCTCAGAAGATTTCTGAAAGTACAAATTGTAGAAAATTAAATGGGAGGTCAAAAACACTAGCCCAAGGCTACTCAGCAGAGGCAGAGACTTTGCAGGTCAAGCTAGGAGATTCCACATCTCCTCACTCCCACCCCACTGCCCTCCTGAGGCCCCTCCTTGTCCTGCTTCTTACTGTAGGTGTTTGCCTTCTAGGGGATGTACTCCACTAACATTCAAGTTCAACGCACTTCTCGTGCATCCACTCCATGGGCTCTTTCCCTCACATAAAGGGCAACAGAGTCTAAAGCAAAGAAAAAACTAACAAAGAGTCTCTGAAGGAAGAGATGGTACCTCCAAGATTTTTGATGAGTGCTACCTGTTGTAAAACTCCACAAAAATGAAGTGTACACTTGAAACCAACTGGAGTATGCAAGGCAGGGATGAGAATATAGGGTAAAAAGCCTACATGATTTGTGCATAGTCATATAAAAATGAAATTAAGCCAGAGCTTGGTATGCTTATTAAGTGGTAAAAAGCATTTTCAGATGTTTCACAGCTTTGTAAGGACCTTGGAGCAAGTGAGAGAACGATGTGGTTTAATTACAAATGCATCACTCACCTGGGGGCCAGGAGGCCCTGCAGGGCAATGCAATTCGGGTAGAGAGGAAGCCTGTATTATCTGGAGCTCCTGACACAACTCTTTCATATCCAGGGCAAGCAGCTTCTACATAACATAAAACATATGAGTGAACATATAGCCATACGTAGCCTGTCGGAGAAATGTGTAAGAAAACAGCCACCAAATGCTACAGCCTCAAGAATTTATTTGCTCCCATAGGGAGAAGCCTAGGGTTTGTCACAAGGTTATCTTCACGGATGCTTGAATATTAGCACTTCAGCATAGCATCCTGCCCCATGCTTCCTCCTCCTCCTCCTCTCCCAGAGGCACATCGCAGCCGGACTGCCGCACGCCCCTCGGATCCAGCGTGGGACCCTGGCCTATTCTTAGACCTGACCCTGCTGTCTCCATTCCACTTTACAAGAAGCAGCTCCTCTCCAAAAATAGTGTCTTTGCTCTAATAATAGAGGCTATGCTCAGTGAGGGTATAGGCAGTGTGAACTTCGCTCCAGAAGATACTAACCCGTAGGCATTCATTCACTGCAGACTAGAGCTGATGACTTTAATCATCAATGAATGTCTAACCTCTTGACTTAAAAAACAGGATTTCATGAGTAAACTGGCTTATTTATGTCCTGTGACAAAAGTGATCTCCCCTGGAAATGCAAACAACCACTGAGAGAGGAACACTGGGTTAATGCAACTGATTTTCAGCTTCCAAGTGAAAAGCCATTTTCCAGGAAAGCTCCAACTAGAGACTCCAAAGCACAAACTGCTCATAGTGAATTCATGTGGCTCCCAGCCTCCTAGTGACTACTTATTTCATTTCATCTTTTTATGGGGAAGATGGTGTGAAGGGTGATTTCATGCTCAGATTACTCTCTGGGCTGCTTGGGGGCATCTCAGGGACCCCGGTCCCAACCTCATCCTCACCGAAGGAGTACACCACATTCCTAAGGAGATCTTGTCTCTGGGTCTGCTTTCTGTGGAAATCAAGGCACAGGGAGAGGATGAAGAAGGGGGAGGCAACTAGATTTTTGTTTGGGGGGAATAGCACCCTGAGCTCAATCCTGATCTCTCTGAAGACAACGGAGGATTTTACACTGTATTTTTTCTTGGGTTAGTTCTTGTCAGACATCTTACTAATAATTATTTATATAACACTAGCAATAATTGCAGTACTTGTATATGGTAATGAACAGTAGAATTAAGAAATAGAAAATACTGAGTAGGTAGAAAAATTCTTAATGCTGGTAAATATATGGGAATTAACAGACCCTGGCAATAAGAGTAATTGGGCATACTGCTATATCATATACCTATTGTATCCTGTATGTTGCATATGTTAACGCATGTGTATGGATACACATCATATAGAGCAGGTATGTGCCTAAGTGGGTGAGTGAAAACTCCATACCAGCAAACACATCTATTTTTGCAAAATTAAATGGTGGGAATAGATTCCATAGGAGTATTTCGGGACCTTCATTTCACCTACTGGGTAAGGCAAATGTGATGCAAAGCAGGACACATACATAATGCACACCCTGAAATCACTGTGCAGGATGGAAATCTGCATTTCTGTCCTTACTTGTTTTACGGCATTGCCATTTCCTTTAGTTCAGGATTGCCTTACTCTAAGAAATTTCCCAAAACAGAGTAAGGAGAAAATCTTAAGTTAATTAAATTAATTGCCTGAACAAACCCAGCCTCGTTTCATTACTTTGAGATTTACTTCAAGCCCCAGCCTGAAATGTTAAATGATTTTCCTAACAGACCCATATCAACACAGACAAATGAGTTTGCTGAGTGATGCCATGAAGCAGTGCTTGAGAGGATGCTTCAGTCTTTGTCATACACAAAAAGTCATGTAAAAAGAAGAGAAGGGCTCCCGGGCCACACTTACAGTGCTCCAGCCATGCCTGAAGTACGGTGGTGGAAACAGGGGTGGTGGAGGAGGGCCAAGGAGGCAGCATGCTCTGCGGTTGAACTGTTTCTTCTGTTCCAAACAAGGGAGATCTGTTCAATACAAACACTCATCTGTTGTCTTGAACACCACAAACATTTCTTACAGAATAAGAGGAGTTTCAAATCCACAGGATTTTCCTACATCCTGTGGGCACTTATTGTAACACTGTAATCAAAGCAGGGATTTAAGAAACTGGGTGGTCCCTTAAGTCTATAGAGTCCTTCTTGTGCTGAAGGCTATGCAGACATTTAAGCTCTTAATGTGGCTATGACACAGGCTGATTTTGGAAAATTAGAGATAGGCAGCATTAGAAAATAGATCGAATTATTTCTTGTTTTCTCTATCCTCTGTTCCAAATGGGTGTTAGAAATGGCATCTTCCAGTTCCTGTTACAGCCCACGTGCCACCAAAAATCACTCCATGATGTTGCCCACCAACCTTCCCCGTGGACCGAATCACTTCAGGCACTTCTGTGATAACAGAGTGGGAAGCTGTTCCACAGCACATTTGCTTATATTTCCCCTGGGACTGAAACCAGGTTTCTGATTCATGCATCATCCCTAAGAATAAATACTCTGCAACCCAGATTTAGCTGATAGCTTCGTCACTGACTGACTGGTAAGGCAGCATCTCAGTTGTGTTTGGCAATGTGTTTAACCTTTTCTAAGAGGTAAACTTCCATCAACAATATAAGAAGCTGTGACCAGATTCACAGAGAAAGGATGTGAAGATGATGGGTTTTTTTTCTGAACCTATTTACTCCTTGGGAAATGCATCTCTACCCAGGGTGGGGGCCTTTTGCAAAGGTTTTGCCAAGGACAGCAAACATTTATTTATGTCTGTTGGTTTCTTCCTCTGGCTAGCAGCAGATGGAATGGTCTGTGAACAGAATGGTGGCAGGGAGCCAAATACAGTAGGAAGAAAAGCCTATGGTGAAGTATCTGGTATTAATAGAAAATCTTTAAATTAGGTTTCTAGGAAGACAAACCTGACAAAATTGCTAGATTTGTGTGCAAATCAATCGCAGGCTGGATATTAGTCACATCTGAAGGTCAGGCAAATCTTCTAAGGGACAGAGATACAGAGTTTTTTAAATGCCTCAGAAAATGTATTATATCAGTTCCACCATCCCACGTTAATGAGTACACCATTTTCGCAGTCCTGATGCACAAAACAAAAGCTGCCCAGAGGAATGTGATTCAGCAGCATTCAGGGGTAGTTTATGTTATCCAGATTTTTTTCTCTATCAAAACATTATTTGCAATGATACCTTTGAGAGATGAGTCAATTCAAGTCTGAAAGGATCCATAACGAAGACTCTTTCTCAACTTTTCCTCACAAGTTTGAAACACAACCAAAAACTTGTATTTAAGAGAAAGGCAAAAGATTTATAATAAAAAATACATATATATTATTTCATTTAAAGATTGAAACACATACTGAAAATGCCAATGCCCTTTAAAAAGTAGCAAAAGTTTGAGTTCACCTGTCTCCAGTTCTAAGCAACAAAATACAAAGATATGTAGAGTTAAGTCCTGCATTGGCTTATTCTGAATTCAGTCACTCTTACACAGCTGTAACTAAGGTCTTCAATTTTTACCACACATACTTCTGCAGTTGTCTTAATTTCAGGACTGTATTTGAACCTATTGGGACTAAATTGCATATTATTAAAGCAATGGACAGCTTGTAATTTAACAAGGTATAAAATGTGTCTTATTTTATTGCAGGCAACATTCCAATATCATCACTATTTATTAGTATTACCTTATTCCATGATCTAGCTAAATTTCAATAGGATTATTATCTTTCAACAAGAATAAGACTATCAAAGTTGGCCCAGTGTGGCTTAGTTGCTAAGAGATCACTACCAGGCACTGTAGAAAAAGGTTTGCATTACTGCAGTTACACTGCTACTTTAAAAAAAAAAAAAAAAAGAAAGGTAAGATTAAAGTCTTGTTCTTTAAATATTTTGCAAAGATAAGATTAAATATAGATGTTCATCTATAGCTTTAATAGGATACTTATGTCCTCATGAGTAAAGTCAAGTCCTGGGTTATAATATATTTGGATTTTCCTTTTTAGAAGCAAGGTCTGAAATTCTGTGGAACAGGTTTTATTGTGAAAAACACTACAGCTAACCAAGTTGGTAGCAAAATAGCCATTGACTTCAGTCTTTATACTCTTATTTGAATACTACTGTACAACAGTTAGGTTGAAATCCAGTTTAGGTTTGCTGGTATAAATGGTGATAGCATGTCCTGGTCTCAATGTGGAAACAAAAAAAAAATATATTTAATTACTATGACTACTATATAGGATAGATATCAATTATATAATGATGCAGGTACTTAGTATTTCAGGAGGTCCATCATTAACCATGGCTATGTTCTGGAAGGTGTATTTGCAAAGCAAATATTTAAGAAAAAGCTGGTCCTGGATCCAAGGACCTCCCACACGCAGGTATGACAGGTGATACAACAGCAGAGGGAGCAAAAAAATGAATGAGTCACAGAGTGACTACAGGTATGACTGCTATAATTCGATCTTCCAATAAGCACTGCATTTCATTGGTATGGATTTTGTAACTGCAATAGGTCCAAGATGTACAACCATTACAGTATTGGCTTGTTCTTATCACAAAAGGGGTTACCTTGACAGGTTTACAGGCTCTCTGCAAATACAATATGTACTTTTAGGCTCCAGGTTAGCTTTGTTTGCTAAACACAGCTTCAGAATATTCCAGTCCCCATCAGTGGAAAAAATCTCAGCACAAGAATAGGACTGTCATAGTTTTCTGTGAAATAGAAAGACCCTGCTTACACAGAGCGTGCGTTTACATATCTCATATGAAAACTACTCTTTCAACAGCATCAGTACCAAAGAACGTATTCAATAAGAGAAGGAGGACAAAATGAAAAACTCCTTCTAGGACTTGTCTAAGTGTCAGTTATTTTCAGAGAACAGAAAAATTATAATAGTCAGCTTTAAAATAGAAAGTCTTTACCATTTTCAAACTCAAATTATTTTTACGGTCCAGACTATATGTTAATCTAGTTCAAGAAAGGGACTATATAAATCTATGGGTATACTGGCAATGATTGCTTCAGAAAATAACATATTTTAGATAAGCTGTTGCAATGTTTAATTTTGTTCCTGCAGACCGCTTGCTTCTGATCATAGTTGGAATTTGGGAACTCTTGTCTGAGATGGTCCAATGCAGAGCCAGAGAGAAGCCTTCACCCGGGCTGAGTCCCCTGGAGCTGGGCTCATAGGAGGTCTCTGAACCCTCCCAGACCTGATCCTAGAGCTGACCTTCAACCCTGTGAACCTCAACAGCTGCACTGGAGATACCAGACAAGTGCCACCCTGGGTTCAAGTTAGATTTACAGGATTTAATGGAAAAAATTGTAAGTAAACCATGAAAGTGACTTTTATCCTAAACCCACAAAGCTGTAGGCCATCTGTCAGGAGGAAAGGGCAAGAAAGGAAAAAGATACTTCACATGTGTTTCCCTTCCTATTTGTGACCACATTCATCTAGCAAGCCCTGACGGGAAGACGAGATGCTATCCAAAGGCCCCAACAGCAGTGCTGGTGGCCTGCCCAGCTTGTGACGGGCAGGACTCTGCTAGACGGAGACCTCTGATGGCTGACACCCCACCACAGGTGCTTCTCCTACTTGGATGGAGCTCAAAATTAATAATAAACAAGCTGGGCAGACTAGTCAGTTAATGAATGCGTACTTGTCCAGCTGAAACTGAGACTTCCATCTGCTTTGTTGTCATTCATTCAGGCTCCTCTTACCCTCCTTGCAAGGAGAGCAGCATGCCATGGGCCACAGCCACTCGCTACCATTCTGTACATCTACTGCAAGGTGACTAAGGCACTTTTTCCTTTTAAGTTAGGAAAGTTTAAGAGCTTGTCAAAGGTGCCTTTTGAGAGCCATACAGGTCAAAATCCTGTATTTACAGAGCAGATGCAGGTATTAAGCTCTCCTTTAAAACTCCAAAGTCATGTGTCAGCATTAATGATACATACTTCTTTAAAATGTGTTCAAAGCTTTTGTGGCCCAAAATGTGCCTTAAGGACATATAAGCAGAGCCGGGAATGCAGCTCGTGTCCAGAGCTGGGTTGGACAGTCAGGTTGGTGAATGGTCTGCATCTCTCAGTACCCTTTTGAACTTAGACCTTACAGTTGATGGCCTAAATATATCTTTTCCTATAAACCAGCTAATATAAATATGCCAAAGAAATATATTAAGCCCTACAGCTTAGGTAATGGTGTCTGCAAGGAAGAGGTGGTGACCTGTGAAGCTCCTGTGGGAGTTACAGGATGAGACGTGGGGCTGCAGCTCTACCTCATTTCTGGTTTCCTCTTGCTTGAAATGAGGCTTCAGAGTCCTTAAGGAACAGAGCAAAGCTGGTCAGAAATTAATTCCCCATCCTCTGACAGAAAATTAATAAATCCAGATGAAACCTTACAAGTTTCTTTTCAGTCAAGAAAAAGTCATAAAAATTGGAAAATACTCTGATTTTAATCCCCAGAGTGGCTACAGGCCCTGGCAGCACTAATGTGTACTCTACCAGCTGGCGCACACTCAGAAGCTGTCATAATAAATAAATAAATAAATAAATAAATAAATAAATAAATAGAAGTTTTTAAAATCAGTCGACATTCAAAAAGCTTGACAATAGCACAATCCCTGGCACACTGCCTGGACGCCGGATCTCAGTATACACCCGGCCAGAGGAGCAAGGACGCTCTGTCCTCGTTCCCACCTAATATTCAGCTCATGTCCCGCAGCATCTCCTGGTACCTCCCGCGTGCTCACAGGCCCCCAGGTGAGCCCTTCACAGCCCAGCTGGCGAGCAGTAGACGGCTGCATCTTTGCAGGTCAGCCTTAGGAAACACTGCAGAAATGGCAAGACGCAGGAAAGCAAAGGGGCCTGGAGATTTCTAAGCAAGGAAAAGGCCTTTTACTCACTATATGCAAATATTTCAGATATTTAATCTGTGTGTATGTGCATGTATGAGGGCAATGCATGTGCCAAAGATTAATATACTCTCAGATTGATTGCAGAGGAAAATTCTGAGATCAGTACAGAAGGAGAGAGGAGCATTTGCTTGGGTTGGCTCTGCACTCCAGTTTCACAAGAACATGAAAAATCTCAATAAAAACTGGTGGGAACACTTTGGTGGGTTATATTATGGGTTTATAAAATAAATGCATGGCTTATAAATCCCAGTAACCACAACAGAGCTATTTTGTGCAATTTCCTTTCTATTGCCTTCCATTTTTAGAGGTCCAGACACTGCGAAACAATGTTGACAACTCTATGTGCTCCCCTTCAGTGCACGAGAAACTGAGGCACAGAGAAGTTAAGCAACTCCCCCAAAGCCACAGATCAATTAGACTACCAGAAAAAGAGTTCCAGTCTGGTAAATCACAATATCTTGTCTCAGTCATTTTATGAACCGGATTATAAAACTCAACGCTTGTCACACCAAAACAATACTAGAAATGCTCTGAGTATTAAAGCCTAAGAATCTACTCCAACCCATAGAAGAACCTGAAACCCTGAAGATTAATGCAAGATGGCTTCTGTGTCAGCTCCAAAAGACATTCACTACCACACAGTCCTCTCCCACTTCATCTGTGAGATCAGTATCAACAAAGCAGAGAAACACCAGTACCACTTTTCCACAACTGCAAGATCATAATCTGTCAATGCTGGCATGGATCAAAAGTGTACTTGACTTTGATGGTGCTTCACCATATGTTCAGACAGTCCCCAACAATCCCTATGAGCTGTACTCTCAGACAGACTTCAGAGAAATGCCTTCAAATTCCTCTTCAAAACTTTGCTGCCATGGACTAAATTAATTCCTCATGGCTCCCTCGTTGCAACAGATTCACAGCCCAGCTGACTTCCTGCCTTTCACAAAACATAACTCTGTATTGACCTGGTACTGTAAAAAGTCATTAACTTTGTAGTTTCAAGAAGTTAAAAGAAAAAATCCATCAGCACTTTTCCCTGGGTAGAAGAAATTGTAGCACTGCCTTCTTTAGACAAAGCATCTCCCTTTACTTGTGTGCATTCCCTGGGCACATGCGTTTATGCATATACACTTACTAGTTCCTGAGAAAAGCAGCTAATGTCTTCTTTCCTCTTTCCCCCACTGCCTCAGTCCTCTTCTGCATTCTTCCTATATCCATCTTCTCATCCCAAATGCCCTTTTACCATTACAGTCGTGTGACTACAGAAAGCATCCCCCCAGTTTCCTTTTCGTTAAAGCAGTCATTAGGTTGGGGTCTGTTAATTCCTGTGGGGTTTTTCTTTCTTGACTATTTCTAATCTTCCTCAAACAATTTCCCCTAGACTTTAAGATGCGTTCCCAGTTCTACCTACTAAGATGTAGCATGAAATAGGTCTCCCAGATGCCTCCTGAGTGAGTCCTATGTTGCATTACAGCTAAAGGTCCTCCCTGATTTTGCAATCACACCCTATCCTAGCAGCAAGAGTTAAAGACTGCAGGGGTTCATGGCCTATCCTGACAACAAACTTCCTCCCGCATAAACACAAATGATATTTTTTACATAGTTTTAACTAAGATTAGCAGTCTCTTTTGCGGCAATCATGCTGCTGGTGCTCCTGTGCCAATACAGCCTGCCCATGGGAAGCCTCTGTATCCAAGGTGAAACAGACTGTAAAAACCCATGAGGGTAAAATGTGAAGTCACAGACTGTTCCCTTCCTGTGCAGGGGTTTGGTAATATTGACAAACCCACAAATGAACAGTCTGTACTAGGAGCAGAGGCCTACAAGCATTATCTGTCTACAAGTACATAGCTGATTTTCCAGCACTTTGGATTGCTTGTTAGTGGAGCTCCCATCCTTTCACTGAAAACACCTGATTTTTGAAACACTTTTCTTTGCTGTGCTGGAACTTAAGCCTCCACCTTCCAGTCTGGTCACAAGAAAAATCTAGTATTCACCTACACATCCAATGCCTATGGACTACAGATAATGCTATGCTCATTCACAGTAATGATACAGCATGGACAAGCTTACTTGAACCAGTTGGGATCTCCATGCTAGCTGCAGCATCGCTTTCAGCTGAGGTTCCCTTTTGGACTGGTTGCTGCCTGTCAGAAACATTCACAGGTTATAGAAAACCCTTCAGATCAGTTACTGCTTCTCTCCCTGGAAAGCTAAGCAAGCACTGCCTCAGCTTCTGTACTGACCTCTGCCCCTGGCACCTGGACAACTTGTTTGCCACAAAACAACTCCCTGAAAAATACTGGCTTTGCTTGGATTGTGTCTCCAGAGGAGCTTCCAGTCTCAAGTTGGACAGCTGCCTTACTTGCAACACAAATATTGCCCCAGAAGAAAAATCTGAACTGGCCACTGGTGTAGTCCCAGATTTCTGCACTTCAGGAGTCCAGGTATTAAACATGGCTTCTGTATTTCAAGATGCCAGCTCAATACATGAAGGCAACCAAGTCGACCTTTATATAAACGAGGGGGAACAGGAGAACACAGGGGGGGCCACGTGGTCCTTTGACCATTTCTTGAGTGAGTGAACATACATGATACCTTAAGCAGCATTTCACTGAACCCTTTCCCTTCATTTGCATTATAGTCACTGAATCTTTTTGACAAGCTGAGCACCTTATCATCCAGTAATGCCACAAGCAGGTCAGAAGTCCCTTTCCCCTCCTGCATGCAAGATGCAGAGCTGTACTCAAAAAGCCTTGTTGCAACCAGCTTCCATCTTCCTCACTATTGGCTGTGTCCTCTTCTGATTTTTTTTTACTTTTATTTATTTTACTTTATATTTATTTTCGCAAGGCAAATCCCACAAACTCCCGAACTGCCTCTGATGTCCTTTCCTTGTCCCTCACCCACAGGATCAAGTGGGCTTCTACTCACTGATCTATTGCTAATCTCCCAGACCTCCCGGGGGTCCTTTGCTATTGTGGCTTGCATCGGCCTTCCCTTTGCCCTTCCCCACACGAAGCTGGGTGCAGGCACAAAGTCATGGACAGGCTGTGCCCCAGTGTGGCTGCTCTGCTCTCACCCGACTCAGCACAGGTGTTCCACCATATGCCACCAGAGAAGGGTCTGTGAATCCTAAGGCAATTTCATCCCTGAGTATTATCCGCATTGACCTGTGCAAGAAATCCAATTTGGGATTCTCACAGGTTGTATTTTCCAGGGGAGAAACTACAGATAAAGTAAAATCAGGTGCTTCTTTAATTTAATTGTGCTTATTTTAGAGACCCATCTACTTAAAGCTATAGTAACCACAGAGACTAGATTGTTATTTTGCTATTGGTCCAAGTCTTTCCCCAGAGGCTGTTCAGGAACTACCACTTTTATCAGCTTAGAAGGGTAACCACTACACAAGCCTTCTTTTGGCTTATCTTTCTAACCACTCAATTGTGCTATCAGGTGCAAATGGCCAATCCCCAGGTTATTTTTTTCTCTCAACCTGAAGAGATATTCTGTTGAAAGAATCTGTTGCCTCCCTTTCAGGCTTCTGTGAGTCACAAACAAGATAGAAATCTTTTAAATGTCAAGCTGAGTCCAGTCCAAACACCTTTCCTAACCAGATCCACAGTCAGGTGACTGCCTTCTCTTGTGGCCAATGATACTTTGCTTTTCTTCCCCTAAGGAAGCTGTAGCCTTTGCCAGTGGCTCATTTCCATCAGGAATTTTAATCTGACCAAAGCTTTCCTGCTCATGTATGTTCCATGAGAAAACCCTTGATCAATGGCATGAGGATGCTGGGCACCTCCTGGGCCCATGCTGACTTTCTAGGCTTCCTTCCCTGGACTAATATTTTTGCCCCTCAGAGATACACCTCTGTTTGCTAGTCACCCTTTGGGCTGTTTTCCCAGCAGGCTCTGGCTGCTGCCTTTGAGTCTTCCAGCTTTTACTGTTGGTCTTATTTTAAATTTCTTCTGTGTCTTTCTTACTCCTGCAAGCACTCTGATATTTTTTTCCCCTCACGATTTTACATAAATAAATATTTACAGCTACTCTTCTTAGAAACAAAAACCATCCAACTGACATCTCTGCTGTCCATTTGACAATATTTAGGGTTCCTGCATGTTGTTTCATTAGAGGGAAAAAAAAAAAAAAGCCAGTGATGGGGTTAGATACTCCTTTTACAGAAAGGCAGCCAGAATCCTGACTTCCTCAATGTCAGGAATCACCACTAGTTTTTGTGTTTTCTCTCTTGTGCTGTTTCTCTCATAAATACACATCCTGTCCCCCCAGCGCAGCAACACAGGGGGTACCAATGTCCCCTCCCTGCGCTGCCCAGCCAAGGCTGTCACCCTGCACAGCTCCTGTCCCCAACCCACCTTGCTCATCACATCTCTTACTGCTCCAACAGTGTCTGTCCACAGGAAAGCTAGACTGTTTTCTGCAGCTATCCCCACGAGGTTAATATTGTACCTTCCCGATTCAAAGAGGCTGTGCCACCTGCCCAGTGAGACATGGTGTTCCTTTTCTTTGGGAAAATAATAGGAAAAAGGCAAAGAGGAATACTGCCAATAGCGCCTAGATATTACTGTCCCATTTCATTCCTTTAAATTAATGAACTATATTCTTTTCATAGGGCTGTGTATCAATATTGATTGTAGGAGAAAATTCAATCAAGGGATACATTTCTGACATGCACAAAAGGCAGTTTGGGTCAGAAGAAGCATCAAGATACTGTTCTTCTCTAGCTGTTGCTGATAATTTAAATACTTTGCCATCTCTCTGCAAAACCTCAGAAGCCTTTGGTCTGGATGAGTAGAACAGGGGAGAGGAAGGAATGAGATGGGGGAGGAAGAGAGTCTTTCTACTACCTGAATTTGGAAGGTGGTTTCCTCAGGCTGGCTCTTACAAGGCACAGACTGGTTCATGTAACCCTACTAGAAATTAATATAAAATTCACAGCTAGTTTTCATCATGTGAGTGCAACCTCCTCAAGCGCACAGTGCAGGAAACTCAGTGGAGCAGAGGTCTGAAAAATGGTTATAAAGGACACCATAAACAGTGGCATAAGACTGGGATATGACAGGTTACCCTGAAAAGAAACCTGCTGTCTTGAGGAGGGTTGAGCTACCCACCCTGGGGGTCTTCACTGCCACGTGGAACCACAGCCACACCTTTGAGCGTGTTGTAATATTAATCTCTGAGGCATTTCCTCCAGAAATGATGCTTCGGGACCAGGAGACTCAACACTTTGGAGCTGACATGACATTCAAAATACTTCCAGAAACAAGGATGCACTGTTGCTTGAGGCAGATGGGACTATAAGGCAGAGTTGGCAGCAAAACAGACAAAGATCCAGATTATTCTTCTTTCCCCAATTATTCTACAAACACTTTTCCCCCTACCAATTGTTTATCTCTGCTTTCTGATTACTGTTTTGTGACCTGTAAACCTTTTTATTTGTGACCTGTTGCTATGCAAAGATGTGTGAGGACAGAAATAAAAGTACTTTTAGCCCAGAAGTTTTCAGCCATACCTGGAAAATACCCAGATGCATTTTCTCAACTATAGGAAAGACAACTTGTCGCTTAAGAACATCCTCACTGTTAAATGTGATTAGTTTTAGAATTTACAAGTACAGTGCTGAAATCTGTTCTTTAAATGTGAAAATGCATCCTGGTGCCAGATATAAATAATTGACTCAGCTGAAAGTCACAGAACATTTGAGAAACCATTAAAATAACTGAAAATTTTAATTGAATTAATTCACCTTCTATACCCACTGTGAAACTTCTACCAGCAAATAGAGATTTTTTTTCTTTTTTCTTAGGAGATGTTTCTTAAAATGCAGATGCAATCAAAGCACTAAGGGAATTTTTTATTATGTCATTTTTCATACCAAATAGCCCTGATATTAGCAAGTAATAATGGCCCACAGGTATGTAACAGCTCCCCAAAGTATGGCTCTAGATCCAGCCCTGTGGTTGTGGGATTATGACTGAATCATCTGCCAGATGTTATTTTTTTCCCCATATTATCAAGTAAACATTTAGAATACATTTGTGACAGAAGCCTTGCTAAGAGCTTGCTGGGTATAAAGGCAATTTCCAGTGGCTTGGCCAGAAGAGCATGGTGAGGGGCTTTCCCATGGAGCAGTGAGTGGGGTGGCAGTTTGCCCAAACTGCCACACTGGGAACCAGATTTCCCCATTGGGTTCATACCTTCTCTGAGCCTGAAACCAGAAGCTGTTGGCCTGTGGGGATGAAGGAGGAAGGGACTGTGGTCGGCTGCAGTCGCTGCCAGGGAAACCCTGGGCTGTCTTGCAGGCAAGCCCCTGGAACTGCACTATGGAAAATATCCTACTGCGAAGATCAGAGTCTGGCATTTTCCTTCATATTTGCCTCTTCTACTATGTTTTCAGCAGAAATGATAAGTCATTCCTCTTCTAAGAGGAAAGTTACTTGTTTAACTGTTATTTTATAAGAGGACAGTTTAAATGGCTTCTCTAGACACATAAGTGTGTGGCATAGGAGAAAGGCCAGGCCATGCAGGTGATGGAAACGTGAAATTCTCGTTTCTCTGGGTAGCATCTACAAGAGTCAAGTAAATGTAAAGCTCTTCAAAACAATTTTTGAGGTCTAATAACTTATATGTTATTGCAAAGCAATTTGGAATATATCAGAGAAAATAAATCCTGGTGATACCTGTAGGTCAGCATTAACTAATCTCAACATAATCAAAAAATCATACCCAATTGAACAGAAATGATAACAAATGTAAATGCTTTTTAGCATCCTACAGAGCTTAGTAGAAAAAAATATTCATTCCTAAAGGTTTGAAAAAATGGATTAAATTGTTTTCCAAATGATGTACTTCTTCAAACATTAGGCTACTCCAGATGTTATCTTAAAAGCTATCTGAAATGACTACAGAACTCTAATGGCTGTGTTATTAAATCCTATAGGGCTTTTCCCCAAAGGATATCTGCATTACTCTTGTGGCCCTCAGAATCTTTTTTGTTTTTAAATATCTTTAAATGAATGGACTGTTCAAACCATTGGGAGTGAAATACAGCGTACTAGCTCTGCACATTTTAAAAGATTTTTAAAAAGCCCTTAGAAGAAATCATACATACCGTTACTGTTATTTAGTGCAGAAATCTATCATCTCATACAAGCTACCCTCCAGATTGTCCATCTCTCTTAAATGCTTTGAATGTAAACCATTTGACTCTGTGGTCACACCAGAGACATTAGAGAGAGAGAGAGAAAGGCTGTGTGTCTCTAGATTCATGTCTAAGGTTGACTGTATGTACAGTCTTAAAATGTGCAGCCTTTTGGTCACTGTCTTCATCTGAAAGATATGGGGAGGATCTGTAGGTATAGCTGACCTTGACCTACAAATTTCAGTTGAACCATCTCAAATTTGACACTGAAGGAATCCGGGATGTTAGTTAGAAGCATCGCTATTGACAGATACAGAATAACAGACAGAAGGTGGGAGATAGCAACTTGCCATAAGTTGGTGAAAGTTCCTCAAAGGAGAAATGGAATCAGAGTTGTTGCCAATTTGCCCCTTCCTTTGCACAGAACGTGGCTAACGGAAAGTCTTACTGATGAAACTGTAAAATCTATTAAGTGGGATTTCCAGTGCCCTGGTTCAGCTGACAACTAATTTGTTTTGCCTTTGCCTAGCAGGGATTTTCCATGCAGTGGGCTCTTGTTCGCTATGTAAGTCATCCAAGTATTTGTTAGTGTCATAGCCAGAGCCAGATGATGTTTATTCTGCTAACATCCAGTCGGACTCTGGCAGCGCTCATTGAGGTCAGGGCTTTATTTATAGCAGCAGATATACATTGAGATTCATTTTCTTTCCCTTGCTGTAATCTACCTAAGCTCATCCAAAATAGAAAGAAACATGCAGACATGCAAGTAATATACTAATCGGGCCAGATCCATGAATTAGCACAGCACCATAGAAGCCAATGGTAAAAAAGCATTTTAGAGCAGCTGAGGATCTTGTCTATTATTTCTCACAGGGAAAGGAGGGGTTTAAAACCAGAAATTATAAAGCAAAAAGCAAAAACAACCAAGAAACAAAATGTCCCAGAATGTGGCAGAACAGGTCTGCAATGCAAAATCCCTCCATCGAGATTTGCAGTTTGAAGTATTTATTTTTTTCCTCCTGTGTTCCCAGTCACCAGAGAGTGCAAGAATCAGAGCGCAGAGAGCTTGAAGCAAGGAAAAGTAACAAGACTTAAAGCAATTTACCTGCTGAAACTGAGAAGATATTGTCAACGTACGCAGTCTGAGATAAAGCAAAGCAGAAGAAAAGCTGCAGGTAAGATCCCCAGACAAGTGAGCTGAGGACCAACATGTTGGCTGCACCCTGGCAGATTCCAGCTCAGAGGCGCAGGGCTGCTTTGGGGATCTCTCTCTCTCTACCCTCGCTCCCTCTCTGCCTTGCCTGCTCTCTGCCTCTTCCCTGGCTGTGGGATGCGTGTGTGTCTGTGTGTGTACGTCTCTCTCTCTCCCCCCCCCTTTCCCCGTGCCTTTAGGAAGAAAGAATGCCAACCATTTCCCATTAAATCTTCTCCTTACACTAGACACAGTTATATTTAACTCCTGTGCTGGATCAGTTGCCCCTATTGTGGACATTAGCTGCTAAAACTGGGAGATGGGGGATTCTGGTTTTGCTAACAGAAGCAAAAAGGCACTTTGGATAATAATAATGAGGAGCAGGAAAGGGAGAAATTATGAACTGGACTATAAACAGCATCCTTCGGTGCAGGCAACCAGACACCAACGTTGAGATGGATAAAATCCCTGATCGATCATCTTCTACAGGTCACTAATTGCCTTAATGAGAGATGAGCAGTGACCTAACATCTGCTTACCACTGGTAGTTAGATGCGTACAGGCATTGCATTCATTTACAGAGTGCATCTCAGGCTGAGGGATGCCACAAAGGCTTCACAAACCGCACAACAGATTATTTGGGATTTAAGTGAAAATGACAGTATCACTAATAGTGCCAGACATCGTAGGACTGTAAAGGGTTTACTGACAGGGTGCAACAGGTGGAAGAAACAATATGTGTGCCATGATGGGGTGAGTGAAACGCTATCAGCTCTGGGGGTGGCGATGGTCAACACACTACACAGCACTATGGGAAGAAAACAGACCTCTGACTCTCTGAAAAGCAGTGTGTGCCCTTGTTACCTGTACAAAAGCTTAGTGTTTCTGTGCCTTATTGCAACTTGCAGGGCTTTGCAAATAAATTTCTGTCCTCTGAATAACTAGCAGAGGGATCCTCCTTTCTGCTTGGAATCTGACAGTGGTTTCCATGAAAAGCAGAGGTACTCCTTTGCTGTGAAAACCATCATTACTCCCTCTCTTCCAGATGGAGATCATTTTCTTCGCCCACTGTCTATTGTTCCTCCCAAAACAAACATGAAAATCCTTTGGATTAATTACAGAATTGATTTTTTTTTTTAATCTGAGAAAAGTACTCATTGACAGAGATGATGACAAATCTCCCTGGGTGTCAACTCCTACTGAGTACACCACTAAGGGGCAAAGCGATGTATTTCCACAATTCTAGTTAAACAATGTTGGCTGTTGATTTCAAGACATTGCAAAGATATTAACAAAATCTTTCTAAATGTAATGGTTTGATAGGAACAATCATATCTGCCTTATATATTTCTATCCTTAAAGGACATGCTTAATCTAACCCTAGTGCTTTCTAAAATATCTTTCCAGTACTGCAACTCTTTGGATAACTGAATTTATTTTTTAAGTTCATCTACTTTATTCCACTGTCTGTTAGTTTTTAGTATTTGGCTACTTTTAGTGAAGACAGTAGCTTGGTCTCTTTCTTCTTTGACCAAGATGACCATGGATTAAATAAGTGTTGTTAGTTCTCTTAGCATGCTGCATCTCAGAGGGAAAAGCATAGCTCCTGTGAAGTTTATCATGACAAGCCCTATGTAAGATAAATGTCCAGTTGCCTGATCGCAAAGGTAAGCAGTGGAATATCTCCATGCTAGAAGCCTGCATGGATGCTGGAAAAAAATTACTCAAATGCAAAAATCTCAAGATTTTATCAAAATATTCACCTCTGAAAATATTTGACGAACTCAATAGTTAGTCAAAACAACAACTGAGTAATTTCAAATCCTCCTGAAATCTTCCTGCAGTCTTTTAGCAATAGAAAATTTGGTAAAAATTTGTAGTACAAAATATGTTCTATTTGATAAGGAAATTAATTAATCCAATAACACGACAAAGAACTAAGACCCATATCTTTCCCCTCCTCCATCACTGCCCTTACCAATTTCAGTTCTTGGTTCTTCAGCCTAGAACAGAAACATGTCTGGGTAAAAATGCAACATCTTGCTTGAAGAATATTGCAAGGAATTCTATCGTAAACCACATCCACCCTCTGATCTACTCTAAAGAAGATAGGAACAAGGAATATACCTTTTCCTCGCAAGAGTGAGTGCTATATTGGAGGTGGCCAGAAGTGATACAGAAAGCCAGGGCTGTTTCAGAGTTAAAAAAAGACACATATAGTTAGCTTTGCAGTCATTCTTAGGTAGAGATTTTTTATCCACTTATTTCAGTGGAGAACCCTGATTAAAAATGGATGTTTTGTCAACATTCTCCTTTCTTTTGACATAGCATCTCCATCACTCTGAAGTCTAAGCCTGTTTGACCTGAACTGCCTCTTGGCCAACACAGAGGAAAGCTCTGTAGGCAAACACTCTGTTGTGGAAAACATGCCAGCTTTCACAAAAGACTTGAAAGATGTTTGGACTCATATTTGAATAGACCTCTTCATCATGATGTAGTGGTAGTTCACCAACTTGCTAGTTTTTAGTGGGACCACCATTAGGTCAACACAAAGGAGAGCTCTCATTACAAGGCAGCAAGCCAGACCATAGAGGTTTGTTTCCTCTAATTTTGAGGTATTGGCCCTACCAGCTAAAACTGTTGGCAAGATTGCTAATGGTTTCAGTGGGAGAAAAATTAAGTCCCTTAGAAATAAAATGGACAATAGCTGCGGGCTTTTTGCTTTTGACTTAGGTGACAGTGCACAAGACTGACACTCCATGCTAACTAGCACTCCAGACTAGATGACAAGTATGTAAACCTGGTTACACAGCTCATTTCTGACCTCCATGGTACTGGTGCACGTGATAGAGACAATCCTGAGGAGGGGAAGTGTCACGTAGCAGAGTGAGTCCTATATGGTGCGAGAAACTTGATGGACGTGTGCTTTCCAGGCCTCTGAGCTATCACCTCTGAACTTGCTCAGTGAAGCAGTGCATTCCTCCAGCTATTCCCATGGGCTCATGACGCTAATGGAAAGCTTCTGCACCCTTCAAAGAGCTCTGCACCAGGTAGTTAAGGCCAATGATCTGAGATTAGACATAGGTCCTTGTCTCTATCATCCAAATAGCAATCAATAACAAAGGATTTTATTTTCTTTCTTCTGTATTCACTGCAGCTGCTGTTGCTGGTGTAGTGAAAACCCACACTAACACAACTTCATGGTGCAACCACTGGAGAAGATCCCATAAATATGTGGGAATAAAAATATTTTAAATTTTGGGGGAAATAAATGGAAAAAAAAATTATATCAGATTATGCAGTTGCTAGAAACTGAATGAATATATACTGCATAATTGCTCGTCTCACCTAGAATTGCTGATACCAGGAGTAGCATTCATTGAATGGAAATACAATGGCTTCAACAGTATTTCTATTTCAGATAACATTAGCTTAAGAAAGAAACACAGCAAAGTTTTCACACTGCAGTTTCTGAGTCTTATAAGATACCCCAATGGCCTAAGTGAGAACAAGGGGTTTTGAGGATTTGACTTAAAAAACTGTTCTACAATGAGAACCCCAGAACCCCAAATGTCACCTGCAGTTTATTGTTCAAAGATAAAGATCCCCACAGTTTTATCACAGGAAATCAATTGCAGTTTTAAAAATCCTATTTTGAGTAAATGTCATAGCAACTAAAAATGTCAAAAGCCAACCAACACACAACAAAAAAACCCCTGCATAGTTTACTTGCTCAAGTAGCACTTGCTTGAGCTTTTCAACTCAGACCTGAAATCTTAGAAGTGGGTGGATGAATCTGCTGATGATCCTACATGTAAACAGAATTTATGAACCTATATAGTCCTATCCACTTTTGGTTGGCAGGTCCTTCATTGACAAGACAAGGGAAAATTAATGTAGTTAAAATATCATCAATCTCAAGGTTCTATATGAACACAGCTCTAGTCAGAAGGACAAAGATAATCAAGACTTTCTAGTTCAAAAGTCTGAAAGCTCTTCTGCTGAGTGGGGCAAAGGTAAAACAGCAACCCAGTGTTAATGCAATAATTCAATAACAGATCATGTCTGCAAAGTAGTACAGAAGAATTCTGTTCATTCGATTAGTGCAGGAGATGGAAAAGATTCTTTATAATTATGTTTTCCTTGTTAGATAGCTATTTAGCAACAATTGTTTTTCACAATAAAAATACCTGTTCAAGTTTGCACATCTGAATCAGTTACACCTAACATTTAGATTTAATACTTTGACAACATAGCCAATGTTACTTGGGAAGATGGTATTACCTACAAGTACAAAGACAGCTGCTGAAGCAAAAAAGACAGTAAGTGCAGAAAAACAATGAATGGCTTCACCATTTCCTTGCTGGTGTATTAGGTGTAATTCAGAAACCCATATAGGAATAGACCCACTAACTGTGTGATGAAGTAAATTCAACCACACAATGAAGTAAATTCAACCACATGAGAAAGCTGTGACTTAATCAACAGTTCTGCTTGTGCTAGTCACCCAGTAGGGTATCAGGTCACAGGGTAGTTGGTCAGTTAAAGGCAAGCCAGTGCTAGTAAACCTTCAGATTGTCCACTGGATGAAAAGGGCAAAGGTAGGACGTTTGAGGCAGGACATTGATGCCTAGCAACTTCCAAAAGCAACCCTTTCTGCAAATTAGTCACTTAATGGATGTTATATGTTGCACAACAAGCAGTGGCCTTCTGGCCTCCTCTTTTCTCTATACTCTGTATTTGAAGAGATGCAAAGCTGGCTAGGGAACTTGATTTATTTTTATACCTTTCAGAGATCATTTGTTTCCAGAGTAGCCCAGCTCTTACTTCATTTTTTGAAAGTTCAGCTTGAAATTCTAACTTTGCACCTTTAGACCTATTTCAAAGGCTCAGTCCTTTACTTTTTTTTCTCCTATGAGTAATGCCCATGCATACATTTCTTTTACTATTGATACAGACTACACTCTAAAAGAGCTATGAACATGATTAAAAGTTATGGGATAATGTCAAGTGACTTCCATCAATGTGATCAGAAGAACCCCACTGTGGCCTTGTAATGTTGGAAGGCACAACAAAGTAGAAAAATTTAAAAACAGTAATTCAGCTGCTGACCTTTATAACATTACTCTTCTTCCCCTTTCCTACTGGTTTCATCTGCCTTTCAGACCTTGCCTTTCAAACTGCAAACCATTTAGCATTTGCCTTGGGATTGCCTAAAATTTTGCACAACAACAGGGCTGCCATTCACAGCTGAAATATGTGCATATTCATAATGCAATAGACATGCAGAAAGCCTATGCTTCCCTACAATGCATGCATGTGCTGTAAAAATCTATATAGGCAAGAAACCCATGGACTTGCTGAATGGTGATCAAATGTGCAGAAGGTTTGATAGCTCCTCAAGAAGTTCAGGTACTAGATGGTTTTACTGTGCATACATAGTGTGCCAAATGTTCTCATTGTGCTGTATCTACTGCACAGGAGCAGAACGTCATGCAGAACGTGTGATGCTTCTTGGATGAGGTGCACTCATCACACATGGTCACAAGTCTGCACAGAATCAAGAGATACATCCAGGATTGCCAGGTATTTGGAAATCCTGAACAAACATGCAAAATTCTAGAATTAGCCATAGAAAAACGTTCCATAGGAAAAAGAAGATTCCCACAGAAATCCATGTGTACAATGGCCTTGTCAATGGGAGTCCTGGACAAATGAGATCTATGGTTACTGGCATGTAAGTAGATAAATAGCCTTTAACATCCTAGGGTGGTGAATCACAGAAAGGTTATAGCTATAACCTAGTCTGCTGTTGATATTTACATCTAGAGGAGATGGAAATTGTCTTCAGGGTAGTTCTTTCATCTCATTTTCATTTGGATTGTCTACTGGTGTTAGTTACTTCTATTAGTAAAAGTCTGCAAGAACTCATCACCTGTACTAGCATCACTGAGGTAATGCTGGAGGCACAGAAGAGTATCTGGCAGTAATTGGCTCTCACAGCTCCTAATTCAAAGGATTTATCATCTGGTTTGCCGAAAAGCCCAATCTATTAAACACCAAAAAGCACAATCTTCTTTCTTCTCTCTTAACATTCTTGCAGGAAAAAAAATATTTTTATTGTCTTAATGCTCACACTAGTCTTAGAACTCTGCATTCCAGAGAGCTTCATGGATGCTGACAATGCAGCATCCTGTTCCCAATTTTCATACTGCACTACAGCCCATTACACCATTAAGATGCAAGCAAACACGGATCCAAACACCAGTGCATACATACCTGAGAGAATGCCCCCTCACACAGGCACTGCAGCCTTTGGTAGAGAAGACAAGTGGCCAGAGCACCACTCACTCAGGAAAAGACTTAATCATGAGCGAAACCTCAGGCACACAAGTGAAATCAATGAAGCTGCTCCTGAAGTGAAGCGTACACGTAGGTGCCTTGCCAAATCAAGTCCTGAAAAAGCTTCAAATACCTTGTCTTTAAAATAGCATGATGCCTCATTTTCCCATGGCTGGTTTTCCTCTCATGGATACCTCTGGGCACTAAATATTTAGGGATTCTGTGCCTTGCAGAATGCAAAACTAGGAGCAGAGCTGCTGAACCCAACTTGGGGAACAGTAGCAGATGATGACACTCAAGGGTTCATCCAAAGGCTCAACAAAAGAACCAACATGATAAAGCTGGGGATGGGTAAAGAACTAGGTCATAGTAGAACGGTAGGAAGAAGTAGCAGTATGTTGTCAAATTTGCTTGCTGTTTTGGTTTTTCTTTTTTTTTTTTTTAAGCAAACAGATGGCCACAAGTGCCAACCATGACACTATGGCAAACAGAATTCAATGAGACTTGTTTGGCACCATAGTTGTTGGGCAGCACATATCTATGTTTTAAAACTGCCATGTTTTTATAAGCTGATGGCAAATTTCATGCTGATTTCAAGGGGTGCTGGATCAGGCTATCGGTGGAGAAGCTTTGCCTTTCTACAGTGCTTCAAAATTTGAAGCCCAGGCTGTACTGTTACTGCGACAGCATAGAAAATGACTGGGCACTGCATGTTGCTCGGTCATTCTAGTGTGCCAGGGTTGTTGTCTTCCAAATACAGGGTAACAGCTGAGCATAATCAAACTAGACAAATGCATTTTCCCAGCTCCCTTTGCACAATCAGGGAGCTCTAATTAAGGTTGCACTAGCATTTCCGTTATAGTCCTACTTCTGAAGCATCAATCATCTGTACTTTAGACATCCCTACCAAGTGGCAACTTGGCACACAGGGATGAAAACGCTCAGAAAAATCAGCTCTTACACTAAATTCAGTAATAAAGGCCTTGCCGATTTCAACTACATAGAATGAGCCCCAGCATTAGCTGCTTATCTGTGGTAGCTTAAAATCCCTGGTAGGGCTGAAATATTAATTTTTCCTACCATAATTTTTACTTATTTTCTTGGCACTTGAATGATATCCCTGTTTTTGCAGAGCAAGAAGAAGGTCTATGGCCTGGCTAATGAGGCTTTCATACCTAAATCCCTGCAGCCGTGTCTCCTTGCTGTAAGAAGGATGCACTACTTTGGCTGAAACTTGAGGTGTGCCTGCAGGTCCACCAGCATTGATATCAGCACCTCACAATCCCAAGGTCTATAAAATGCCATATGTGTACATTATCTTAATGACAGGGCCAAGGAGACAGATGACAAGTTCTTCAAACGCTTCAAAAAAGTGCCAACTTTTTTTTTTTTAATACTTTTAACATGCTGATTTCATTAGATGGGGACTTGTCTCTGGACACTGTGGAGCTCTAGCTTGGATGAGTGCCTGTGGGTATGTTGACACTGCAGTCACCACTGCAGCTGCAAGGTGATGCAGAGGTATGCAAATCTGCTGTAGCCACCATAAGGAGAGAAGGGCCTCTCTGCCCAACAATTTGGTTCTCAGGTAGGCTTGCAGGTTCTGCTAAGTTTCATGCTGGAACAGCTACAGCTAGTCACTGCACAAAATTCATGCCCAGGAATAAGCGATTGCTTTCTGGAAGCTTAGGTTGCCGTATAGACTGGAGGTGTAAAAAGGCTTATGTGAGTCTTTCGCTATCTTCCTTATGTGGTAGCATTACCAACATTAAGTACTAGAGGAAATCTCCCATCAGCTACGTGCAAAGATGTTCTAAACCGCAGACATTCACATGGCCATGGTCATTTACACAACCATTTACAATGAAAACAAAAATTTAAAAGTATTAAGCAGGAAAACTGTCATTCTATTAATTTCTCTTACTTATTTCTGCACTATTTCAGTCAGCCTAGAGATTCCTGGAAAGAACAGACACCAAAATAATTCTCATTTATGTATTAGTGTGTGCCATAATTAGCTGAAAGGGCTGCTTTACTGAGGGCCTCTTTAAACCTTGTCCATCTGGTTTCAATCAAATCATCAAAAGAAACAGCAAATGTCTCCTTCAGAATAGCTGTTTCTTACTAACTACAATGTTCAGTTATAAGTTAGTTGACAGAAGTTGCATTGCCTGTATGTCATAAAGATGATCACCTCTGATACCTGGTCTGACCTCAGAACATCACTGAGTAGGTGAGTGCCAAGCACTTTTCTCTACTAAGCACAGCCATCAAGCTCTTTAAATAGCATAAGAAGAGCTGCACTGGGGATTTTGATTCCAACATATAAAGGAATGATGTAGTCAGGGCAGAAGTCCCTCACCTTTCTTAACAGGACTTTCACTGTAGCTTACAGCCACTGTGTGCTAGTTTCTTGGGTCGAGTGGCAGGCCTGATGATGCATGGCTGCTTGTCTTAAGTGCACTTGGTCTAGCCCGACCAAGTATTCATCTGGTTCCTCATGAAAATGGGTATATGCTATATGGCCATAACAACTGAAGGCAAGCATGCATGACATACACCCCAATGTTCACAGGGCAGACAGTCTACAGAATTCACTGCAGATTAAAGGTGGAACATAATTGTTAACATTAGTAATTACTGCAAACTAAACCTATTAGCAACCTGAGTGCACCAAGAAGCTGCAGGAACATGTGCTCAACACCTTACGGTATCTTGTAAGGTCTGAGACAGTAACAAACCTTCCTTCTCATTCCTTACACCTGGCCATTTCACTGTGGCTGCTGATGGTTTCACCTATGGTCCCATAGTTAAATTACCTGCAGGGTTTTGGACATCTGTGATACTTTTCCTGTACCACTTGTTCCTCCCAGGTTCCAACCCCTTTCACACATGCCAGTGTCCTCTTTTTGAAGAGGACAAGTGCTGCTGGCCTGAACTTCTGGGTTCCTCAACCACATGAACTGAGCAAGCCCCTGTAAGAAAAGTTTTCACATGAACTACACTAATGATTGATGGAGGTCACCCATAGCAGGTATAGCAAAATTTAAAATATTCTTTATTTACCTGAAAGCCACAAGACTCAGAACTGTGTCTTATTTAACCACTAACTTCTGGTATGTCTCAGTAAATTACACTCAGTACGTCTTCCACAGCATCTTCTCCCAGCTGAGGTGGCCCACACATTTCCTTCCTCTTGAATTTGGTGTCTTGAGTCTGTTCAATACCTTTAATTCTGTGCTCTGGCCTTGAAGAAAAATTTCCAGTTGGCTAAAGCCACATGGGTCAGCATTCCCTAGACTTATGACACCTGTAATTTTTGGTTCCTTTTAATAAAATTAGGACATTTCAGAGATACCTTGTTTCTGTCTCATATCTGAATCTGTTTTCTTTCATATAGTTTTATTGGCCTAACACTCCTCTTAGATGCAACCCCACGGTGTAAAACATAGTATCAATCAGGTAAGCTATATAAACAAAGTAGTACAGATTTCACTCCCCTTGATTTTATATGGAAATTGTGCACTCTCTCATCTCAAAAAACCTAATCATTACAATGTAAGAATTTCTATTATGTCACAGTATTAGTCTATGTTAAAGCTGTAAGAAACACAGTGTTAATTGTTTTTTTAAAAGCTCAATGAAATCCAAACAGATAATTATGTTATCGCCTCCCCACCGTTTTGTATTCTTTGCTTTCCATTTTCCAGGTGTCTTGACTTATTAAAATGAATTGTGCATGTTATTGTGTTCATACAATTTTCTAAAAATCCAGTGTAAGCTGATTTCCAACAGCTGACACAAAATACTGACATAATTCAAACACCCTCATTAAAGGAGAAACAGTATGAAAATCACTTTTTATTAATTTTCAAATACAAAACAAGAATTTCTGCATTTGTTTATCCAATGCAAATGATCTCCCCTGTGGTCAGTCCCAGCATTAACTCTTACAGCTATTTTACATCATCGTAATGGATTGTGTCCAATCACTGCAACATAGTAAAATCAATTTTTGAGAGTTAAAAAGAATGAAACAAAATCGGTGACAAGATCCAGTGTTGTTTCATATTCCTTGCAGAATACCCCAGAGAACATAGCAACTCTGCTGTCTCAGCAGCCTTACACTTGTTTCTTCTTGCAATTCTTAGCCCTCCTAAGGATATTCTCTTTCTTGACTCTAGCATTCTTAGTGCCACATGGCTATTCCCACATACATAGCAAGTAGTGGTACCTCTAGGTAAATTGTGGTACTCTTGCTCATGTCAGATACTATCTTTCTGTATGAGTGTGCAGAGACATTCGTCTGCCTAACCCACAGCCTTGTGTCAGACCCAGACTGAAGTGCAAGAACTAATAAGCCAAGCTTTCTGCAACAAATCTAACCGTAGGCCAGGATCCCCGGTCAGGTCAGCCCTCCCCTTCCTCAGGTCATCCAAGTGCCTTCCACTAGTTAACTAACACTTAATGTCAATGGAATAATAGACAATAAAGCAATCAAAACCCAAATCAGAGCCAGAATTTTCCCTTTTACATATGTAACAACAAAGAAGCTCCCAGTGCATTTAAGAACAAATGTAAATATGAAGTAACCTGCTTAGTGAGTAGTTGCTGTAGGCCATGATAGAAGCATAAAGAACTACTTCACTTTTAAAGTCCAAGCTCCAAGTCAGATTGTCAGATGCAACAACAGATGAAAACACAGCAGAGAACCTCAGGTAGGCCAATTGTTTGCTTCAAATGTTACCTGCATCACAGGCAGTGTGAGCTGGGCACTAAGTTTCTATACAGTAAGTACATTATGAGAAGAACCTTTGTTGCACAATTAGTCAGCCACAGCATGAATGCTGGTGGTTGCTTTGTGATGCCAGCCAAACTGAACTTTAAGCTCCAACCTAATACTTTTTCTTCCTGTTGTTGTTCTGGTGAGGGGTTTTTTTGATTTTGTTTTGAGGGTTTTAAAATTTTTTTTTTAAATGCTTCTGATTATAAAGATTTACGATCTATTAATCCTGAAAATCTCACTAATAAATCCAGTCCTGTTTTCAGCCCACAGTGATGATAGTGCCTTTGCAAAGAACAAAGCTTCAAATAAAAATCTAAGACTTTTTTCCTACAAGCGCCATAAGTCCCATTTAACAAAACCAAATGGAATAGACAGAAACTCAGCCCTTGAGTAAGGTTGCATTTTTAATACACTATTTCTACCTGCAGCAGAAGCTGAAAAAGCAACCTGTAAAATTATGAAGCAACTATCAACCCAGTAGGCTTCAATGCATAATAAGGCCAATCAGCACTTTTTCACAAGATGCTTTGTTTTGGTCCTTGCAGGATAAAGTCTCTAACAAGTAGTATGCTGGTGGTCAGTTAAAAATGAAGCTACTATAATAGCAGACTGCCAAAAATTCCTATGTTTCAGTCAGCATAAAACCCTGACTCCAGAACATCCAAGATTTTAATTCACAAGTCTTGATGGGTGTGACTGAGTAAAAGAAAAAGTATATTTTACCATCAGTGTTTCTGTACAATCTGCTAGAAGGCCTGGTATATATTCATATATCTTTTTAATTTTACAATTACTTAATTTCAGCATTTAAAGATTCCTCTAATAGCAGTTCTACAATCCCACTCTGTTTCAATGCTTCTGTAAAATAAGAGTTGTACCAGTACCACCTCTGGAAACCAATTTAGTTTTGCTTAGCGCCCTGCCTTGCACCACCACCATCTTCATCTACTACAGGTTAGAACGAGTCAGCCAGGGAAATTCCTGGAAGAAAAAAAACCAAAACAAAAACAAAAAACCCAATCAATGGACAAACAGTAAGAGGAAGAGGATACAAATATGTATTAACTACCAGGTGGAATCCACAGGAAATAAAGACTGCTCCAAAACATTTTGTCTCATTTTGTCAGGAATCAAAAGGAACAACCATAAATTTTGGAAACAGTCATTAAAGAACTATGCATTAATAATAGCCAACAGGGAAAAAAAACCCCACAAACCAAAAAACCAAGCAAAGCAGATGGCACAGTGTAAAAACACCCATTCTCCTATTTTCCAAATCTAAAGGCAATCTTTCTGCCTTGCAACTATCTCTGCCTTCTCTAATGGTTTAAGTGATACTTCCTGAGGATTTCAGAGGCTTGCCCATATGAAGCTTGCAGAAAAAGAAAACATACCTGTTTCTTTCTCTCAGACTGTGGATCAATCATTACATTTATAAGTGAAGGTGTTTGCTTGTCAGTCACACTTGCTTTCAGAGCATTCTGCAATTCTTCTGGTGTTTTAACAAAGTATCCTTTACCTCCAAAGGCAGACATGATTTCCTCATAGTGTGAATTCGGCAGGAGAGAAACAGGGGGTACACTGTAATGTAATGGAAAACCTCTGATTAATGGCAGGGATTAATTGCCAGACTGATCAATTTAATTACTTCAGCACTGATTTTAAAGTGTAAGCTGATTATTGTGCTGGTCTTATGAATTCTTCTGGGCTGAAAGAATTATGTTTCCTATACCACTTAAGCTATGTTTACAGGGTAGCATACTCATTTCATCTTCTGGAGACATTCCTGAGCAGAGCTTTAGCCTAGATCTCTTGGTATGGAGATCTCAGCTCCAGAAGCAGAAGCCCAGTGTAAATTCAGAACATAAGTCTCAGGTAATTTTGGAAGTTATCATGATTTTGAGGCTTAGACCACTATGAACTCTATACTGCATGGCCTGAACTGCTGCGGGAACCTCAGACAACTAATAGAGTGTCATCTCCCTGCAGCACTCCAGCAGTCTGGAATTAGGTTGGTAGCTTACTTTTCGTAACTGGTTCTTACCTATATGAACTTAGCCCTAGGACTACATTCACTTTGAAAGATTTCAATCTGGATCACAAAGCATTAAAAGAGAAGAGAATGACCATTTTGGTTACTACTTCCTTATTTTTACAAAGGACATACTTTGAAGATGCTCACCATGTAGCAGGATTTCCAAACTTTAGCATCTCCTTCCAGGCATCTGCATCCAAACCAGTGTAAATCCCATTGTTGTTTACTACAATAATCAGGATTGGCAAGTTGTATCTAGAAAAAGATGCATTTGGAAGAATTCTGAAATATTTGCACCTTTCTGTAAGGTGTTAAAAGTCTCACTTTTCCTCAAATTAAAAATGAAAAAAAATCACTTTCACCTGAAACATGATCTACTCATCACTGGTAACACATTATGTCACAACAGCATAAAAATGACTATCTATATTTTTTGGTTTGTTTTCATGTTCTTTTAAGAGTGCCCCATCTAAGAGCAGTGTCCTTGGCCTTCTACTTAAATTGATCCTGGCAACATACAGAGAGGGTCGTCGTGAGCAAAAAACAGTTACCTGCAAATAGTCTCCACCTCCATCCCAGAAAATCCAAAAGCACTATCTCCTTCTATGCAGATGACTCGCTTTTCAGGTGTTCGGTCTTTAGCTACCATTGCAGCTGCTATAGCAAAACCCAGCCCGACTCCCATCGTTCCAAAAGTCCCTGCATCAAGCCTAAAGACAAAAATACAAAATTACTATTCCTTTATTTCTACTCAAACTTTTACAGTAATCCATGGTGACTTAACTTTACTTTTAATAATTTGCCATATACTATTCAAATACTGTTTCATAAACAATTGATATAAAGAAATACCAGATCTATAGATGATTACATTCAGTCAAACAGATTATAAGACCGCAAATTTTTAAAGTAAAATAAACACACTGGAACTCTGATTAAAATTAAGAACTCTTATACACTAGTTGCACTACAATAAAAAACTATTCTTGTATGCTTTTAGCTTGCATAGTAACAATATTTTCAAAAACATTCAATTACTGTAGAGATACAGAGACTACATGAAATCTTTCTATATTTAATTCCTTGAAAATATAACTAGAAGTCTGAAAGCCACTGGTTAAATACTGCTGTTCAAATTTTAGTCTTCTGTTCAACTTTTGAAATCAAATTGAGAGTTGTAATTAAGTTAGATCACTTCAGTCAGAAGCACATAATGGATACAAGAGTACATAAAGAACTAGATTATTCTAGGGTTAACTTTTCAAATTTGCTTTCAGATATGCACAATGCAATCTGAAAAAAGACAACCATTAACATTACAGTGCCCTTATTTTAAATAAGGGGGGAAAAATGCAAACCCTTCCTCCAGCTTTATTGAAAGTTGTTTTTTGTTGGTTGGTTCAAAGAAGTATTTAGGTTCATTTAGGACTTCAGTGCCACTTTAACAAGGTGGCACAAGCTTCACTGTCAGATCAGAAGTTTCATCTCACCAGACAGATCTCACTTTTTCCCCCGCTTCAAGAAACAGCACTTAATTCCCACTTACATAAAACTAGACTACACATAATGATTAAAGAGCCATACCAACACTTCCCAATTTGAGTGCTTACATTTTAGGCAAGCAGGTTTACATGAAAGTGTGCCCAATATATCATCCAGTTTTCAAAATGAGTGGATTCTTAAGTTTTCCCTGGTTTTAAATGTCTTTCAAAGAAAAATTCTCCATATGAATTATTTTCAACATGACAATCCCAGTGATTGTTTTTAATTTAAATCAGTGTTCACCAGACTATGAGCACAGAAATAAATGTCTGGATCGGGGAATTCAACATGATGCTCCTCACTCACTTCCCACAAAAATGTGAGAAACTATCACCATTCTGTTGCAGAGCACACAGATGAGTCAGAGAATTGTTAAAATCTATGACAGGACATCAGTATGTGAGCAGAAAAATTTCCCTTAACCCCTCTCCCAACATACTAAACTTTTGTTTTTTATTTAGAACCTTTAAAAAGGATTACAAGAATTCTGTAACATCATAATTCTCAGCTAAATGAAGACATTTATACATAGATTAGCCTGCTGAGTCAGCACAACAAAAAAAAAATACCACACCTTTGACGGGGATAGTAATTTGGAACCATAGTTCGTCCAATGTCCATGGTGTTTGCTCCCTCACTTACTAAGATGCAGTCCTTGGGTATCAGTTCTCTGATGTGATGAAAGACTGTGTAATAATTCATAGGCAGGGATTTCTGTAATGCTAATCCCTTAAAAATAAGAGATATTAGTAACTCCTATGGATAGAATTTATAATAAGGTGCAGAACTGACACATGTAAATAATGATGGAAATAAAAATGCACTCTGCTAGGTAAGGCTGAAGTATTTGGTCTTCCATCAACTACCTCAAGGTCACTCCTTCTGTATCTATCCTGGTGACACACGTGTTTATCAGGGGCTCAACTCAGCTCAGCAACCCTTGGATGAGGAAGCTTTTAAAACTGTTTAACCTGAGAGGCATATGAAATTTTTCTGCCCATAGGTTTGACGACTGATAACCCTAAGTGAGCTGTCATCTGTGTGCTGGGAGGTAGTTCAAAAGAGGGATCTGCTAGAATGAATTTTGTTTAGATCCCTGTCTTGGAAACATACATCTGAACTTGTAGAATATGAGTTGCATAGATTTAGGCATATGACAAGCATCTGTGGTCTTTTGGCCTTAATAGCTACTTCTTTTAACACAGATTACACTTCCACCAGCATTGCTAAACAGTTGAACAGCACAATTACAGAAGAAAACTAAGAATGCATCTTCATGTAAGCTAGCTTCCACTTGGAGTACCTGCCATTGCTTAGAAGTCACTGCCCACAACACAGCAGCTCTGGCTGTGGTCTTCTACTACTGGCTTAAGAACCCAATCCCAAAGTTCAATGGCTTCCACACAGTTTGAATTTAAACAAAACCTAGAATACTTATCTTACAATTAAGTATTAAGACTTACAGTTCATAAGCCTGACAAGAGTAAGCCTGTACAGGAATGGTATAAATTTTCAAAGTCTGGGTGACATGACTGTCAGAAGTAATTGAGGAGCTTGGATATAGACCAATGACAAAACTGACTATGTATCAGTACCTGTTAAGGCAAGAAACCTCCTCTTTTCTTGAATGTAATATTACCTTTGATCTTTCCTCATTGTTCGTTATTTTCTCTCTTAGCCTCTTCCACCACTCCGAATTAGAAGGATATTTCAATGGTCTTTTGCTGAATTCTTCTAAGAGCTGGAACAACATTGAAACGTTGCAGAGATTTCTTTCAACATATTTAAAAAAAATACCATGAGCATCAAGAATAATGTAATCAAGAAAGGCCCCAGGACAATCACAGTAACACTAATCAGAATATTTAGCATCTAATTTGGGAATAGACTGGATGCACAGCATGAATATGTTGCCTGAAAAATGATTTTCCTTGAACAGTTTTCTTTTTTCTTTTTTTAACTGGTATGTGACTTTACATAAATCAGAGGAAATTAAGGTCAAAACAGGAGGACACCTGACATTACGTTACCTGCTTAGTCACAGCGCTTATGTCACCTAATAAAATTGCAGCTGGCCTCACATTATTTCCCAGCTCTTCTGCACAAATATCGATCTATATTTCAAAAAGAAAGACCACCATTAACACAAGGATATTAAATAGAATTTTTTTTCCAGTTCAAGTGAGGAACACTGTTCAGCAATGTCTTCATACCTTCTTTTGGCTGTACAGATAACTTCCTCTGCCTTTCATTGAAATGACATCAGGAAATCCTTTATTTAAAGTAAAATACTATGGTACATACCTATTTTAATAAAAGTTCATATATATCCTTAAAATTGATTGCTTACTTCTTTCAAGCTCTTGCAGACTGTATAGAACTTTATTAGAATATTAAGGAGAAGTGGTGATTTTAGTGATGTTTATGAGAACTAAAAATCTAGGCTTAGGTATACCCTTAAAGTCTACACAAAGCAGCAGTTTTCTTACTGAGAAGAGTTTGTGTATGCTACTTGGCAGTTAAGAATTTGGCTAGTATGAAGAAACTGAAAAGTGAATTGCAACCACTGAAGAAGCTTCCCCACTTTCTTTATCAGTGGTGTATGAGACCTCTAAGGTTACATGGAATACTAAATTTATGACCAGGTCACATAGATTATGAACTGAATTAGTATTTTAATACCAAACCTTTACACTGAAAAAAAAATTACTTTGAGACTAAAAAATATTTTTCTTTACATTCTTTAGAAAAAGGAAACATAAAAGATGCATTATTTCATAAGTCAAAAGGAATTTTAGCTTAAAAAGATTGTTATTCCTCTGGAAAAGATGCAAAGTTTGGAACCTGAGGTTATGTACCTGATCACTGAAGGGAGGCCAGTCAGCACACTGAATCAACTACTACTGTTCAATCACAGACACCAAGAGAGGAGACTGTAGGACAAACAATTTCACAACTTGTCCTTCTAAGAGCTGGCAGATTCCCAAATACATTAATCAGTCAAATAGCCTTTCTTCCTCTTAATAACAGAGTGACTGAGTTCTTCTAATGACTGACTCTGGATCTGAAAGTAATTCTATTTCAGAAAAATCCAGCTGAGAAAGCAGTCAAACAGTATGAAAGGTTTCACAAGTTCAAGACAATTTGCTTTTAATCACGGAAATTCTAGTGCTCCAAAGATCGCACAAGTATCAAGAGTCTAATCTTAGTCAACTACATAGAATTGCCTGCCCTCCTCATTACAGCAGCACCAAGTCCTGATAGCTGGAACAATGCTGTAACCATTTTTAGAAAAAATAAGTAAAAAAAAAAATTAAATCAGAAGTATTTCTGGAGAACTACCACAACTATATGCACTGTACTGCACTGTGTACTGCACACAGGGCAGTATTTTCCACGTGAAGTACCCTACCAAAATAATTTACAATAATTGCTCTAGGCAATGCTAGAACACAGAGGACTTCCTTCAAGTGATAGTAATTTTCCTGCTTACCTGAATAACCTTTACATCATGTCGAAACCTCGGTGGAAGACCAAAATGCAAAATCCAATTCAACCTTGCACCAAGCAAGACGATTACATCAGCATGCTGTAATGCTCTAATAAAGGGAAAGAAGAGAATCAGATAAGAAGGAATTATTATTAAATTTAATAGTGTTTTCAAAATTAGAAGTAATCCTAACCACTACAGCAAACCCCAGAATATATATATAATCCTTCCTTCCTCTAACCTGCTTGCTTAGCCCCAAAGCCCTGTATCCTTTTACATAGCCAATCATCAAAGCATTCTTGAGCTTAGGAACTCAAGAAGAAAGTTAATTATATTTTCCTAATATACTGTGTTTGGGAAAGGAATCATTACACTATAGAGACTAACCAGATGCTATAATGATGCTGATGTTAAAGCAAAAGACTCACTACTGTGACACTGGCAACAGTGGGTGACAAAATTAAGATTGTTGTGGACCTCTCAGTTTAGACTCCTGTTAATTTACCTTTCAGCTGGGTAGACAATATTTGGTATACTCTTTTATTCCCCATTTTTCTTCACAGCATGCTTAACAGAGATAAAGCTAAGATGCTCAACAATAGACAATATTTTAATCTCAAAGTATATAAATGCTCCATGTGCAAGCTGACTCTGTGCATATTCATACCTACTAGGGTTCTTACAGTCCATTCACATTAATTCTGCCAAGAGCCAAAAAAAGCTCTTATAAATTACTTTAAACACAGTCCTTCAGTGTAGTTTGAAATACCTTATTTTTCTTTTTAAACAAAGTGCAATTTAGTGATGGTGTATTGCAGACACCATGCTAAGAGAGCAGATAAAACTTCAACTGCAATGTGTGCACCTTAAGCTTCAGTTTATTGTGTTAAAATAAAAAGCTAGTAGTTCGTCTAGTTAAATGTTTAACAAACTGTTTGCCAGTTTCATTTTATGTTATGAAATACATACTAACAACATGGATACATCTACTTGCCGTAGGTTTCATAGTTAAAGAATATTAGCTCTCAGATAAAGTATCTTCCCAGCCAGCATTCTAAGCATTGTCAAAAGTGATCCACCTAAATCTGTTGTCTCTTTCCAAGCAAGATCTTCAGGGCTCTAAAATGAGGTGCAAAAAGTGGATGAAAAAATTTTGCTGTATGCATTTTGTCTTCCCTGGCATCTGTAGACCACCACAATTCCTAGTTGTTTGTCAGATGTTAAGATTAGAAGTCTTGTTTTATATTTACGTTGATCTTGCTGCAGCTACACAATTTGGATGGTTATCAGGAACTACTCCTTTTGCCATTGGTGTAGGCAAAAAAGGCAGTCCACAAAGGTCCACCAACTTTCTGATGTTATTTTCCGCATGTGAATAAGCAGCACCTGAATGAAATGAAAGAGACTGCTTAATACTACAGAAGCCTACCCTATTCACTTGAACTTCAATTAACCTGATTAATAGCAGAAAGAGTACTATTCCCCATTATGAAAGCTGCCTGTTATTTTTCATTTTGCAGAACTCATAACATGCCAAACCACAGGTATCTGGGTTCAAATTTCCCGTATTTTTGACAAAACCCTTTTTTTTTTTTTTAAGACTTCAGCTGAACTATTTTGCTATTTCTGTGAAGCAGGACAGGGAAAAATTGGAGATTCTATTTATCTAAAATGACAATTTTGAGTGGGAGGCAGAGACTTCTGCAACAGCAACAGGAGATGACCTTTGTGCTGCATCATGTCACTTTTTGCTTGCCCCCTGCATGCTGTTGTACCAGGTGCTCCTTAACAATCTGCCCAAACAGGTCTACTGTAAGTCTTTAATGAAAAAAAAGAGAAGCTCAAAGACGACCTTGTAAAGATGTGTTTGTTCATACATTTACTGTGATGCTACCTTCAGTACATGGCTGCTGAATTAAAGTTGCCCAGGCAATCTAGAATAACTGACTGGTCCTTGTGCCATGACTTAAATCCGTGAGTCTTAAATCCTGGAGAATAAACTTCTGTATTTCTTCCAAAAATTCTGCTAACAACAATATATAGCAGAAAGTCCAGATACATTTGTTAAGTAGATTCTCAATGCCTGACATCAAAAACACACATATCTATGTATTTTTGAGTTTTCTACCTTCCACTTTCAAAGAACACCCTTTTGTTCATGTGTATCAAGCCAGAGAGAGGGGGAAACCCCCCCCCTCCTGATCTATCTTCTGTCTATTATTTCATTACCTAATCAAAGATAAGATCCATCTTATCTCAATCATTTCACTCCCTGATTAAACATAGAACTTCCCTCCAAGGCACAGATCACTCCCACATCTGCAGGAAAACAGCCTGGGTTAAACAAGTTGGTTATTATCTTCAACAGAAATGCAACTGTGGTGACTAACATTCCACAAGGAGGGACAAAATAAGCGAACCAGGACAGACAATAGTTACCCTCTATCTTTAGGGACACCTCTATTTCAGAAATGAAATACCCTGTCAGAGTACAATGGAAAGTCCATAAAACAGCAATAACAGCAACATCCGCTGTGTTGCTTCATGTCCTCACACAGGTAGGCTGGCACTTTCAGTAAGTCCAAATGGAAGAATGACCTTTGGTTATTCTGATTCTTGCTATATATGCCAGAGCATCAGAGAGAGAATATCACTTCTGTATTCTAACAGAATTTGTTTGGAATTTTGGAAATGATGCCTTGGTATTTGCTCTAGCCTTAAGACAACGGTTATCTGATTTTCTTCTTCTTAAAGTTGTATTTTATCCATTGACTTTTCAACTAGATAAGAGACAACAGTTACACAACAGAAAAAAATACTCTAAAAAACAGAGCAGATTTTAACATCAAATTTCAAATAAGTTTGTGGTTTTTGTTTTGAGTTTGTTTGTTTTAATTGAGAGTGAAAAGGAGGTGGCTAACACTTATGGGAAAAAGAAATCACTTTGGTCATTGTTCTTGTCCTGAACTTGTACAGTTCAAAGCCACATCAAAGCATGCTACCTTTGCCAATGATTAGCAGAGGCTGCCTGGAATGAGCAATGATAGACGCTGCTTTGGATACAGCGGAGTGTTCAGCCGTGCTGATGGGAGGTGGCAGGCAGCATTCCACGTACCTGGAAGTCAAGCAAAACAAGAGAGGCTCTTAAACTCAAACAAAGAAATATTGAAAGATAAAACCTACTGTTTAGCATAAAACTGCTGTTGCTAAACAAATGTTACTCACAGAATTTATCAGAACAGGATATACTTTTTTTAAAACGGGCTTTGAAGTTTTTCTTGCGTGTTTCTTTAATCTTACAGGTAGTGTTGTTCCAGAGATTTACAAAGTGACATCATTGTATTACCATCATACTAATTCATTCCTTTTTGCACATTTCGTTACAAACTACAACCTCCACCACGTGTTATGATGGAACATCACATTTAGAGGCTGGATTTTTAGTATCATTTCAACCTCATGGCAATTTAATCTATTGCTCTTGTTTATCTTTTTCTGGTTTTAAGAAAAGAAAATACAAAAGTAACTTACAACTAAAATTTCTTTTATTCAATGATTTGAAAAATAATGAATATGATTCTTACGCACTTGACAGATCTCTTATTCACCTGAAGATTCACAAAATCCCCAGGTATGTCAATATAGCAGGAACCCGGACGGCCATATATGCTGGTTCTTACAGCCTAGAAAACAGATAATCACAGTTCTGATCACTGTTTGAAAGGATTTTAAAAATCTTTATATGTAAAAAACAAGAAAACCTTTCTGCAGGCAGAGAAGGAACATGCTGTTTCATATTGCTGAGCTACCATGGGGAAAGCTCTCATGGACTGATTCATACCAATAAATTCAAGTTTTGACAGCTATTTACATTTTCCCCTATATGCCAGCTGAAGCCTTTTGGTAGATGCACAGTATTAGACTGTAAATTCTTTGTTTAATTTACAATAAGGCAAGTGCGTTATCAGCTGCTGTGTCTGGAAATACTAAATTAAACTTTCATGATGAATTCTATTTAAAGTACCATAGAGAAAAACCAAGACAATGAATGCCTCCATTTTCTATTACTTTTGATTCTAATTCTTCTATTACAGGTAGATGCTCTGCTGAATTTGCATTTCTGAAAATAGTATTGTATGCAGAATTTAGGCTGATGTGGCTGAAGCGTTGCTGCAACAGTAGCAAGAGACTTTTGTAGTCCTTTCTGAAGCACTGAGATAAGGATGTGTCATCTCTCTCAAAAAAATCCACCAAACCAACAACCAAACTCAAAACCCAAACACAACCACCTCTATTGCTCCCCCTCCAAATCTCCTTCACATAATGAGGTGTGCTAAAAGAGCTGAAGCTCGTAGTATTACATTTCTAGTTATTGCATCCCAAAACTATTTCTTCCATAAAAAAGTTTCCAGCTCTGACTGAAGCTAACAAAAAACGCTGCAGGGATCAGTAAGCATCAGATTGAACCAGAATCTATTTCTAACCTCTTCCATAGCATTGTTCATAGGAAAAACATCCCTGGTTGTTAATTTAATTAACCATCACCTAACATCTGCAGGACCAAACCATTTACAGTAACAACTATACAAAAAATAAACTCTCAGAACTTATATAGGAGGAGACAGTTATTTGATATTCTGTTGCTAATCTAGTATTTTTTCATACCTTTTCAATAACAGCAGGAATAACTTCTAAGCTGCTTGGACGGACAGACAGTTTGTTGTACAGCCTACCAGCTTCAACCTGAATAAATGCATATAACCATTATACTGATTTATCAAAGCGATTTGCTCATTTCCATCTCATTTCAACATGAATAAAATGGAAAAATTTCCAAATGGAAAGCAATAAGCTGAAAAATCCCACACAGGAAAATGCTGTTCCTAAGCTGCTGGAAACTGTCAAAGCCCAACTCATTTCCCTGAGTGCTTAAATATTCCCCCCCCAAAAGTGGTGGCATTTTTCTTGGAAAGTTTATTTTGCTTTCCTCCATCTCAGAAAAGACAGACAAAGGCAATTTATACCAGTTGAGAACCTAAAACAGAGCATGAATTCTAACATGAGTATGGACAAAGACATTCCAGGTAATCTGCTGTATTTACAGTGTCAATTTTAAACCAGCAGATGGAGCAAATAAACAGCATTATAAAATCTGTCAGGAAATGTTAGTGTCTGGGATTGTTATTCCTAATGAAGAAATTACATCAATTATTTAACTGAAACCTTTCTGTAGAAACTTGTATGTCTGCATACCTGTGGGAATTCCTGGAAAGCTCCCATGGTTTCCTGATTTCTGTCAGAAGAGCCTCCAATAACAATCAAAGGCCTAGAAAGGTATATTGGAAAAACTCAAACAAAGCAACCTTAAGCATACATATATTTTCAGTCTAAGGTCACATAGGGGCAGCAAAACTTTAGTCAATGACTCATTTTTAAAAAAAGAATTTGAACACTTGAGGTCTTTTTTCAGAGTGTCAGAGACATGATTTGTTAGCATTCCCACTATTGATCTTTCGTTGTCCATCAGCCACTGCTGATCTAATCCTCTAGATCATGTGCACCTGATATTACCAGAGCTTCTACCTAAAATACATCATACAGCTTTCTGAACAGCTTTCAGTGGCAGACCAGCTGAAGTTGCCATGTCTCAGTGAAGGCTTGTGGGAGTAAATGCTCTGTACATAATTTAATTCAATACTTAATTACTGCTCCAAATGTCTGCATGGGGAGCAAATATGGATTTTAACAACACAGTTGTCAATTTGTTCACATATGAAATACTGTAATTCAAAGGCAATGTGGATTTAAATTTAGAAAAAAACCTCTAAGACTCTCCATGATCAATAAAGCGTTACAGGCTGAGTATTGACTTCATTTTCAAACGTATCCATACAATCAGATATACTGATAGATTTTCCAATATGTGCATAATGGGTAGGACAAAAAGGAGAATTTCGCTATGAGAATACAAAAAATGGAATTAAATTACTTTTAGGGTTGATAAATGAAGAATTCTCTTCTCATTATCCACAGGAAGGAAAAAACATCCTATACTAGATACTGTGGAGCTCAACAACTGCAACAAATAACAACAAACAATTATTAGAAATTTAAAGGGGAAATGTAGCTAAATTACCAGCAGTTCATGGTTGCATTTGCCATCCCACCAAGGGCATGCAGAAAACCTGGACCAGACACTACAAGACATACTCCTGGTCTAGAGGGGAAAAAAAAAAAAAAAAAAAGAAGAAAGTGAGCACAAATAAATCACCAACAATAATTAGTAAGATGCTGAAATATATAACATTAAAGTTTTACTCATATCATCAAAATGCATGAACGACAAGGGATTTGCATGCAAGACTAAAGATAGACATAGGAATCAGAAATCCTTTAGCTCTATCAACCCAACTGAAAAAGCAAGTGAACAGTTGTTACGTGTCACCCACACAGAACATATGCAGGCTCATCATAACACAGCTCCTTACTTCTTTTATTGCATTTACTCCATCATCTAGCATTTATATGGAATTTGGTAAGGCACTTATGTTTGCAGTTCTCTCAACTCCACTTTAGCACTAGGTATCAATGAAGAAAGCTCACAAAGGAAGAAGTGCATCTGATTCAACACAAATTTTACTATAGTTTAATTCAGGCAGAGGCACTTGTTATTCCAGGTGATGAGATAAAAATGACAGTTCTTAACTACTGAGCATTTTTTAGCAGCTTTACACTCTTTAAATATCAGAAAAAAAAAAACTAGCTTACTTCCAGAGGATTATACAAAGGAAGAAAAACTACAAAACCATATAACAGGTGTCATGCTTGCAGACAGAATAAGGAATGATCACCTGCATCACTGGGTCTGCAATTGTGAGCACGCAGACACCAGATGTTTACTTTAGAAAAGGATCCATGGGATACCCAAGAAGCACACCTCCAGTCACAGGCTACAGAATGCTTCCCAACAACATTAAGAGCAAAATACAGTAGAAAAGAGAAGTCAGTACTTCATGTCAGAAGAAGCACAGGGGAGACTGGAAGGCTTATGATCAGTCTGTGTATTGACACGGTATTTGTTGAATAATATGCCCAGATGATGAGATTAAGGTATAGTGGGTCCACCAAGTTGCAACGAACAATGGTGGCATGATTTCTGCTCCTCATACCAATGGTGTTAAACTGCTACTTAGACATTAAAAGAGAAGAAATAAAGAAAGTTAAGATGGACAATATCATATGATCTTAAGCATCTCCTTGTTCCTGCCCTGAATCACAGCAATAGAAATACTTATAACCATTACTGACAGTTATTCTAAAATTCATGTACCATTTTAACTGCCCTACATCTGCACACACTAAAACCACCCAGCTCCAAACCAGGAAAACATTCCTAGCCTCTAACTGCTGAGTGTAATACGGTTAATATTATAAATATTAATAAATATGGAATGTACCTGCCAGTCAAATATCCAACAGCAGATGCAGCATAACAGGCCTATTGAAAATACTGGAGTTAATTATATAGTTATTATTATATATACACATTTCATGATATCTTGTACATAACTTTCAACAAAAATACTGAAAATAAGCAAGTACAGATATTGCCCTGATCATTAGAGCTTAAATGTAAGTAGAAGAACCCCTTCACCCTCCCCATTATAAGGTGTGTTCATGAAGGCTTATCTGAAAATTCTCAAAACTCATCTCCACATTTCAGGATTCTGTTGTTCCAGGATATTACATTAGGAGTATTTATGACTCAAAGAACAAAACCCCAACATAAAAGAAAGCCCCCATAACCAGAGAAGCAAAATGAACAGAACAGCATAAGAAACTTCTGCCTTCTAGACTAACAAGGAAAAGGGATTTACAAGAGCAAGGCAACAAACAGAAATCCAGCCATGACTGGAATGACTCATTGTATTTCAGAAATTAAGCAGAAGGTTGAAATCACACACTGGTGAGATTCATTAGCAGATTAAGGCTTGTCTTTTACAAGCTGAGCTGCTGAAGTACTTCTCAATCTATTTCTGGTATCATGTTTAGTTTTAGATACTTTGACATTTCAAAGAAAAAATTGCATTTTGAATAATTTTCACAAAAGTAATGCCTACAACATGTATTAACATAGCTTAGCAGAAGTACTATTACAGAGTATGCTTTTATGTTATTCCTGTACTAATATTAAACATTCAGATATAAAGTCCACCTGGTAACAAGACAGTATGTGATCAAGTAGAAACAGAAGCTTATGGGCAACCTCAGAACTCTAAAGGAGTCATACGTGCTTTTGTCTTGAATTCAGCAAGCTCTAACACTTAATGGAAAGAAGTAATTTTGCAATTTTTTTTTTTTTTTTTTTAAAGCAAGCTCCTGGCCTTACAGCTTGCCTCTTTCATTTTGAAATAGAGTTGGGATTTTGGTTTTTAGGTTTATTTGAGTACTACTGTGGTGAGGAGTAACACAAAAGCTCCTTCGAAAAGTTTACAAAGCTACTAAACATCTTCCTCAAACCTATGAGTAATTCTAGGTAACACAGCATGTTAGCAACGTCAGCTTAAATGAGTGAAAACACTGACTTATTATAAGCAGGAAGGAGAAACTGTCTTTAATATCCTCATGCTCCTACAGATACAGACCAACTGAGAAAAACTTGGGGCTTCGTAGAGGAATAATAAGCAGCCCTTATATTCTTCGCAGCATTAGAATAGGGAATTGTTGACAAAAAAGTACGTTGACAAGAAAAATCTATTCCTACTTTCCATAAGCCTCTGACATAGAGAAATGTCACTAATATTCAAGAATCCGGTAACAATTAATGATATATCTATGTGCAAGAGTTTAGAAGCATTTGGAGTAGGTGTTACTAAAAATGTTGTTAATGGAGCTCAAAGTATGGTGTTGAGTTCCCATGGCAATCATGTTTTAGAACTAAGTGGCAAAATAAAGCAGCACATAGAATGTGAGTTCATGTACAGTCATTGCCATTAAAACTTTTACTGCTTCATTCTGCAAGGAAGCAACATTACTAGATCTATCTGTATTTAGAAGTGAGAAGATCATAAATAATTTTGAAGGTATACTTAAAAGATTTCTTTTGTGTGTCTGAACAGTAAGAACAAAAACCCATTTTACTTATGAACCTTGCACCACCTCATTTCCTTCCCCCCACCCCACCAAAAAAAAAAAAAAAAAAAGGTGTAATGGTACTCATGTTATCTGTTAAGGTCACAACACAGTTGATCAGCTGAAACCAGAGTCTTATTTTCCTCAGACAGGCAAGAAGGACATAGGCATATAAAATGCAAATGACCACCAAATCCACAATCAACATTAGAAAGAAATGTAGGCGGTCCAGAAGCAGGCACTGAACCCGAAGTTTGGAACCACCTATGAGTCCTGGGTTTGAACTGTAGCCAAAGCAGAGGCCTGTTGCTCTCATACAAGCAGAAGAACACTAAGCAGGGTTTAATTAAATTATTCTGTTTTCAACTCAGACAAAAGCAAACTAATACAACATAGCTAGTAAACAATGGTTAAGCATTTCTCTACCCAGTGGCCCAGTTAAAATAGTACTGCCATGCCTAGGAGCAGGCCTGAAGCCCTTATGTTAATTGTACCTAATGCTAAATGTTCCTGTAGGGCTTGTGACCAACTTGCTGGAGAACTTGCTGTATGAACCTGAGCTTGGTACATGATGTCTTTCGTTGTGACATACAACTTCAGTGTAGGCTTTGAAAACATGGACACAGGTTTAAAGCAGCAGTCCCAGAATAATAAGCAATTTGCTGATGGACAATTACTGGTCACTGAAGAAGTGTAACCTGAGAGCTGGGAAGACACTCCTTTTGTTTTAGGAAAAGCAGTGGTGGCTAAACAAGGGAGGAAAAAACAAAACAAAACAAAACACAAACCCAGAACAAAGAACAACCAACAGATGTAGAACAGGATAAGGCACCTGTTTTGGTCTGGGAAAGACCATCCAACCAACATCCATCCAACACCGCACAGTCCAGGTATGGAAGCCAAGGGGTAAGACCTATTCAGAGACCAGAACACCTTATAAAAGGATATCTTTAATCTAAGGGGTGGAGAAAAAAAGATGTCCACTTTGGTTCCAGTTGCCCTTACTGAAGGGTTCTCAAGTGATTCCCTTGACAGCTAGCACCATTCCTGCTAACTACACTGTACCAGCTCCAGCATATTATATACTCACGACTGACTTAGGAAATGATTATCAAGAAGATATCACTTTGAATACATAGTGATAATTATTGTTAAATATTAAGAACTAAACATTAGCAAGGTGTATTGTTAATGAGTAACAATATAGTAAAAGAGGGGTTTTTTAAGTTTAAAACTGACCTGGGTTATCAGTCTCCTAAACAACCACTGCAATCTCTAATTACCCAGGGACATACAGAAAACACATGCCCCTATTGAGTTGTAACATAACTACGCAGTACTAAAGGGGCATACGGGACATGGGTTAAACTGCTTCTAGTGAACTTATGGCATGTTACAGGCCACAGGAGATTAGCTAACAGATACTGGTAGTACTATTTAGCTTTTAACTTCATGCTTTAACTTCGTCTTTGTAGTCAAGCAGTTTATTCTTCAGTTTTACAGGCTTTTGCTACATCTGGCCCAGAAACGAGGCAGAAACTCAACCCCTGGAAAAAACTTTGTTTTCCGTATATCTCAGATCATATACAGTTGCCTTTACCAATAAAGGAAGCAGCTGTATACACATCCTCCACAGCCACACCACACAACTAATAAACCTGGACAATTAAAACCATGACATCTGTAAATATTAAGTGTATCTTGAATATACTGTGTACAACCTTTTACCCTCTCCTCTGCCAAGCAATTACTCTATGTCTTCACTAAGGACAAAGAACCAAACAAAACCCACCACAAGATATATCTTTGTTCATAATTTCCCACTCCCCAAAGAAGAGAAACCCTGACATTTTGATGTAAAAACAAGCCTTCATGTTATCATTATTCCCCTAAGCAAAAGTACCTCACTATTACACAGCAGAATGTTTCTTGTCTTCTTCAATCTAACAGAAGAGAGCCTAGTAAAGAAGTGATAAATAGGACAGCATCTCATTTGGCAGTGCAAAGCAAACTTTTCTGTTAATTACAAACACATGAGGAAATAAATTTTAATCATGTTAATAACCAAAGCTAAAACTAGAATACTTGCTAAATGGCCTACAGGAATATAAAGACTGTGTTGAATTCCCAGTCCTTCAAAGGAATCAAATACACCTTTTAAACATATTTGCATATGTTTGCTCTCACATGTTACAGATTTTCCATAGAGACACATGCATTCCTCTACAAATTCCTACACTCCAATATAAGGATGTAAGGATTAGACAGCAAAACACACAGTTTGTGACCACCTGATTTAGGAGAACTACTATTTTAATACTTTATTGATGTCTGGAACAATCCATGGAGGCTATGAACTACATGGTGGAAAACAGAAAAAGAACACTGCTGCAAAATACAGGCACCTGAATACTATGCAGGTCCAGAACATTAAAAGGAGTTCCTTGTAAAAGTGGTAAAATTCTAATTAATAGAGCTCATAGAGAGACAGGATCCATAAACAAGTTGAAACACAAGAAAAATCTCCTCATAAGGTAATAATCAAACAATTGTTTATTTGTTGGCATCAGCTATGGAAAACTGACAAACGTAGTAGAGCAACTCTGAGCATGGAAAGCTGATGGTCCATTTACTAGCAGTCCAATATAGAGTCAGCTTGTGTAGCAATGCTTGAAAATGAGGTAGAAATCTGAGGTTATTATATTCAACTTCAGACCACCAAAGAAAGTACTGAATGTTTAAAGAGTTACTGCTGGGGAAAACCAAACAAATCAAGAACTAGTGGCATTAACACCAAAATGCTAATGAGCTTGAGTCTAATTTCTGATACCTAGACAACGAAACTGAAAAATATACAATTAAGACTGTCTAAGTGTATGTTCATGCTCGATTTTGAGCATTCAGAAGCACTGTAACTTTCTATGGTTTGTTGTTTGGTGAGCTTTTAAAACACAGTTAAGGAAAAAAAAAGATACTACAGTTATTGCAAATAGTCAGGAGAAGTTTCTCAGCAGGAAAAACTTTCCTCTTTGGACACTGCAAAAACAGAACAGAGACAAGTAAAAATCTGCCTTTTTAAGCCTGTAGGGAATAACTCTTAAGTAAAATATCCTTCTAAACAAAAAGAAAAAAATAGTAGCTAAGAAAGCTCTAAAAAAGTAATTAAAATACTACCAAATAAAGAGAGAATTATAATATTGTCCTAATTTGGAAGGTAGGACATCAGCAAAAGAAAATGACAGTAGAAAAATTTAAGGGAGAAGTATCTTGAAAAGTCTACAGAAAGCTACAGAAAACCAAAAAACCTGGATGAGCCTCCCCAAAAAATGGCAGACAAAATCTGAAAATTTATTACTTGAAAGAGACAAAATTATCATTTTTTCTTTCTGCTATAGAACGCTTTGTTCAAATTCTTTTTCTCTCTATTTTCATCCTATCTTCTCTCCCTTACTGGAGAAAGGCATCTAAAAATGAAAAAAAAGTTGTAATTCCCATATGAGAAAAGGAGGGAGCACTTAAAAATGGAAGGGGGAAAAAGAATCACCCAACCCAATCCACTAATGCTCTCCCTTATTCTAGAATGACAGTAACTGCTTCTCCACAGGTTCTTTAAAGGAACGTTCAGAAACCACACTCTTCCTGGTAGAAAAGGTAAATTAGATTTCATTCTGTTGCAAAACAGTTAAAGAATTGGTCCTGCTATAGATATATACTTACGGCTTGTTCGTTTCTCATTCCTACGTATTTTATTCCAACTGCTTGGGCTGCAATTGCGATTTCAGTAACTGGAATACCAACAATGCCAAACATGTATTCAATATTCTAAAAAGAAAAGTGTTAAATCAGAATTGTTTCCAAAAGGTAGCTTTAATAAACATGTGAAACACAGTTATATGAACTATGCAGTCAGTCTAAAAGTAACAACATATATATTCACATAAAAGTTCACAGGCCACATACAATGGCAGCTGACATTTGCAGCTCAGCACTCCGTAGTTGTTCCACTACTTGTAGGCCTCCAAAATCCAGTGCTTCCACAATTGTTCAGCCCAGCTTCTCAGTCAACATATGCTTAGTCTTTTTTAACTACCCCTTCTTACCTGGGATGTCTCTGCTATATCACCTTCCTGTTTCTTAGTAGGTCAGCTTTGCCTCTTCTGAAAATTCCTCGTATCATTACATATTCTTATGCTTTCACAGAGAATTAACAGAAAAAAGGTCTCAAGAAACAACTGGGATTGTATCATGCCCAAGAAACTTACAGATGAAAAAACTATGTTTATTTTTGTTACAACTAAATTAACTTTTCGCGTATCACAGACCAAACGGAAAGTCCTTCGCTAAGGCCAGTACTAGTTCAGCACCACTTCAAGTTTAGAGACAACACAGACTTCTGAGAACTGTGAGGGTGGAGCTGCCGCGGGCCGCCAGCAGTGCTTGACGGTACCGGCGGTATCGGCTGAGCCCGGGAAGGCGCAAGCTCGTCAGAACTAAGCGAAGGACCGGCGAAAGCCGCACTGGGCTCACCACCTCACGCCTGCCCACGGCAGCGCCGGGAGCTGGCGGGGCCGGGCCGCTGCCGGTCGGGGCCCGCTCCACTGGGCAGCGGCGGCGGCACCTCCCTCCTTCCCACAGGGCGACAGGGCAAGCCCTCCTCGCTCGCCCCGCTCTGCCCGCCCCCGGCAGAACGGCAGCAACGCCCAGGGTGAGTCCGGCCGCGCACACCCCCTTCCCTCCAGCCTCGCGGGCACCCGTGGCCCGGCCCGGCCGGCCCCCGCGCCGCCAGGCCGGTGGGAACTGTCCCTGCCCGCTCGGCGTAGAGGAAGCGGCTCGCTAGCGCCCCCGCCCCTGTCCTCTTACTTGAGCCTTGAGGGACTCGGCGATGAGCTGGGCCCCGCTGACGGCCTCTCCCGCCGCACCGCTCCCGGAGGCCATTCCGGTCCCGCGGCACAGGCCGGAGCAGACCCCCCGGCCGAAGGTCGGGTACCACTGACTGGCACGCCGCCCGGCCAATAAGACAGCGGAGGGGGCGGACCCGAGGGCCGCGAATGCCCACCCCTGACCCCGGGAGCGGGGCGGAGGCTGGGGAAGCCTCCTATTGGCTGGAGCGAGCATCCAATCAGAGGCCGGGGTGTGCCTGCCTCTCCACTTTCCCTCCGCTCTCACTCATCCGTGGGCTTGTGGCGGTGCCGAGCGCAGAGCAGCCGCCAGGGGGCGGGGGCGGCCCGGCGCACCGTGCGACTCGCGGCGCAGCGTGAGGCTCGCGGCGCGGTGACGCGTGGGGGGCGGCCGTTCGGCGGCGGCAGCCCGTTAGGGCGGTGGAGGGGGGGAACGTGCGGGTAGCGCCCCGCGCCTCGGCAAGCGACGGGCCTCAGGCCGGGGGAGGCGGGAGCGGACGGGCGGGCGGGCGGGTTTGCCGTCAGGCCCAGGTTCCGCTGAGGCCGCGTGTGGCAGCGCGACCTCGCAGGCCTGTGGCACTGCAGGGCCAAGCGCGGCTGTGAGCGGGGCGGCCGCCTCCGCCGTGGAACACCTCAGCCCTGTGGGGTTGGTCAGAGATGGCTGATACAGAGCGCGGCAAAGTGCAGGGTTGTTCAGATGAAGGTAGCATTGGTGAGGAAGGTAGCATTCACGATGGCACCAGCATCCATGAGGAAAAGTGGGAGCGTGGTGTGAGTTGCTTTCCCAGGCTCCTCAGGGAAGGTTGGTCGCACACCATTTTACCTGGCTGCGCCTGTCCTGGCCACGCCGAGCTTGCGCGTGTCTGAGAAGTGACACAGTTGACAATGTGTTCTGCCTCACCCTATGGCTTGTTTGTGCTACGATCTTAAGTTGTTCAAGCCAAACCACTAATAACAGCAGCACTCAATTCATCCTCACTCCATCAGTAACTTAGATAACGTAGATCTTTTAATTACGAGACAAAGCATATTTCTGGAATCCTGTGAAACATATAAAACATTTTGTAAAGCATTACATTAGAATGGGCAGCGTTCTTTAAAAATAGATTGCACCTCTGGATAAAAGCCAGGAAACTAGAGCAAAGTTACATATTGCATTGCACACAGAATAAACATAGAAAAGGAAATGGAAGATGCCCTTTTCAATTGAGCTATGATTGCATTGTTAAAAACTTCATAAAAGCCTATATAGTAAAATACTGTATTAAAATATAGTGCAGCATATAAAGGCAGTAGACAGGAGGGATCAGTTGAAAAAACTAGAATTTGCCAGTATTTTTACATCTATGTAGGGGCTGTTGTGTTATGTATTCGGTATATTAGAATGACAACAACATCACAATTCATGGATATCAGTGTAAAAAAATTATTTTTTCATAGCAAATTGAATATTTTGCCTACTAATACTGTTTATGTTACTATAGCTTAGCAGGCATTTGCTATTAATCACTTAAGAAGACTCAGACTAGTGCTGTGCTACTTCTGTTTTTTATAGTCTGTTAGATTCTTGTGAGTATAAAAGTGCTAAGAAGGAGGGTACGTATTGCCTTTCTCTGCATATACATCTGTGTGCGGTGAGAGTTGACAAACTTGTTTCCAAAGTTGTTGAAAAGTGAGTGACTGGATGCTTTATTTCACAATGTACTGAGATTAGATGGTTCTGAAAAACTGAACGGGAAAACAGTCTGCACTGTGACTGAGGGAAAAACTTGTCTCAATCAGCATCCAAGCTTAAACACCAGTCTTTTAACCTTTTGTGTAGAAGTATAACTAGAATACTGTGACTGCATGACAGTAATACTGCTACGAAATACTTATATTTGGGTGAGATGATCCTACTGAAGCATGTCTGCCAGGCAAAAAACTACATAAGTCACAAGAAAGGGACAGAAAAAGAGATTATATCATAAAGCATTTCAGTTCATGAAAATTTAAAGTCGTGGCTCAGGTGAGGGGACAGCTCTGTAGACCCTAAACAAATGAACTTCACTTAAAGGAAAGGATTTATTAGATGGTGTGGCACTTTCCATTAGGGAAAAAATCAGAATGTGGCAGAGACTTATTTGGAGTCTCAACAGCCCAAAGACTGAGTAAACCCTGATGATACCCTTATTTTGTCTGGAGAGGTTACTATCCCCTAGGCCAGCCTTGGGGCTTGTTGGAGCTCTCCTTGTTAGAAGCAATACATTAGATAGCAGTGTTCTGTTGTTTAAGCTGTCAGATAGGGGAAAGGTGTTAGGGAGCACTCGGATAAATGATCAGCCTTGTCTGTAGGACTAGCAGTGATCACAACCAAGGGTAAGGACAATTTTAGTTATTATTTTAGTTGGCCCAGGTGCAGCCAGATGGGATTGTGTAGTTGGATGTTCAGTGCTAAACCTTGTTTGCATCTAAACAAGGAAGGCATTCAGGTTAGTACTTTTGAGTGTTTCTGACCGCCAGAAAACAAACCGTGGCAGAAAAATGAGAATTCTCCAAGCATGTCTGTAAAATACAACTTTTTGTAGAAGCCAATTACCTATTAATTTTTTATGTTAATGTGTTTGGCTTAGAAGGCAAAAAGGCTATTTCTCTAATGCATAGCAATGCCATCCTGCGATCTGAAACTCTCCAACTTTCTCTGTCACTAGTAATGATGAATTCTAATTACATCTTAGTTGACAACTTCAGTGAGGAACGGCTGACTAGAACCCATTCCTGGCCTAAATAGGCATTTTGGCTCTGAAGGGATGACAGAAATAGAAAAGACAGTTTTGTCAGTGAAGTGCAACACTATGTTTATTTTCAGTGGCTTCCTTAACTGTGAGAGGCTTCCCACCTCTCCTCTCCATCCCCCTGTTACTGCCTTATATCTTCACGTGTACCTTGGTATTTCATTTGCAAATCTGAGCTGCACAGGACAAAGCAGGATCCTCTCTCCTTGATACACACTGCAAATCCCGGCCCCCCCCCCCCCCCCCCCCCAAGTACCTAATGTTTTCCTCAAGATGCAGAATAGCAAGAGTAGTTTATTGTACATCACTTCTCAAAAACGCTTATATAAATATAGTATCTTTAATGCAACTGTTTACAGTTATACGAAGGCTTTATTCTGTTTTTATTGTTCTTTACATAACTTAAATCTACCCTTGAAGGTATGTATATATGGACACATTGACAAATTAAAGCTCAAGAAAATAGGTAGTTGAGCTTAGCAGCGTCAATAGCTGAGTTACTCCTGGGCCCTTACAAGTGTTATTGCATATTAAAGCTTCTTGGTTGAGCAAACAGATCCTCCTGCCTGCCATGGACAGTAAGGTTATGATTTTCCTGTCCTACACAGGACTGTGTTGCTGTCAAACCAGTGCTGCAAATAGCATGTAGAGCTCATGGAAGCAAACCAGTGGCTTAAACTAAGATATTACTTACTAAATGCTTTTTGAGTAGCTTTCCTCACACTTCAGTTGGTTCAGTGTTAGATACTAAACCAGTTGGTGTTTAGACAAAAAAAAAAAGAGCAGTGTTGAGGATTGCATATTAGCTGCTTTTCATTCTGGAATTTAAGAAGAGAGATATTTTAAGTTAACTTGCCATAGACTTTCTTCTTTAGGTACAAAACTACATTTAATATAAGATGAATAAAAATAAAATGGGATTAGTTTAAAATTGATCTTTTTTTCCTGCTGAACTCCTAATGGGAACTAGAGAAGGCTCTTTGTACATGTGTCCTTCAGGCTGTATTTGCTTTGGAAAAATTAATGGAGTTGTGGATCACAAAGACTGAAAAGTGCTGAGCGTTTTGGAACATTTTTTTTTTCTTGGATAAGAGTTACCGAAGAGCAAATACAATTAAAAAGTCAGTAACTGAACTTGAAGACTGTGGGCTATCTGTATGTGGCATCAGTGCGTCTCTCTTGCATGCTCTTTCAACTTCACCGATATTCAAGATTTAATTCCTTAATGATGCTGGTAACACTGGTGACAAGTACAGAATTCTGAAATTGTGAGAAGAATTCTAAATAACATGGCATTTCTATAGTATTTCTTAAGCATTGCACAGCCATTGACTGTGTCAGTCAGTCTTTGTTCTGCATAAATATTTTCACAACTTGGGAAGTCAAAAGGATACATGGGGAGCCCATACTTGGGAGAGTACCCCTGCCTTCCAGACTCACTAATTCTTCATTTCTTTCTAAGAGAAGCTCAGTAATGCAAATTTTCTGCTTTTTGTATGGATTTTTGCTTTATTGTTATTACTATGAAAGCGTTTTTAACCTTACCTATCTGCACTGTATAGAAGGAATGCAGATCTGAATTCTGCTTGACATTTTTATAAATATTGAAAAAAGCTGCACCGTATGAAACAAATTAGTCTATTAAATTACATTTGTGGGGTCGGAATAGAGTGAATCTAATCCATCAGGGGAGGCATTGTCATGATAGAAAGATAGATAAATGCAGAAGTAGTGTGTAGTGTAATTCCTGTGGCAATTATCTGTTTCTGTATTGATAAAGTAAGTTCTCTTTCTAATTGACTACTAAATATAGTGTCCAAGTAATTTGAGGAAATGCTACTTTTAAATACATCTCCCATCACCAAATGGGGGAGAAACTGCAAATTAACGAGTTGCTTTTAACTTTTCCCAAAGATATTTTGATATATGGTTCAATAATCTATAAATGAATGCCCAAGTTAGTTGTAAAGGGAGACCAAGCAAAGAGATCAGTAGAACTACGTAGGAAGCTAAAATGCTTTTAAACAGGACATGGTTATTTAAAGCACCAACGTAGTTAGATTTAAGGTTTAGAAACAATATGCACGTGGTTGTTCCGGAATTTAAAAATAACACACTCTGTTCAAGCACTGCTAAGAGTCTCAGTTACAGTCCATATTTAATCGTAAATTTAAATTCCTGGCATGATTTGTTGCTCAAGATCCCCCCACCCCACCTGTTTTCTTTGCTCTAGGTTTATGGCATACACCATGGCGGAGCTGTGCTGGAAGCTGTCCGTCTGCTTTTTTTGCTATCAACTGGTCTTAGGAAGGGTTAAGAAGGAGGGGCATTACATTGCTGCCGTGTATGAACACGAGTCCATACTGAGTCCTAACTCAACAGCCCTGGTTGATCGACAGTCTGCGCTGGAACTCATGGGCAGAAACCTGGACATCTATGAACAGCAAGTAGTGGCTGCTGCAAGACAGGTATGCTGCAGCTTGGTGGCAGTTGCATGCGTCCTATGTATATATAGAGTAAGTGCTATTTGAAGATAATCTTTCACATTTGTGTTCCCAGGCAACTAAAGCCATATTTATATACAGAACCATGGTCTGGTTTTTCAGACGTTCTGACCTGCCAGCAGCCCTGAAAAAAATCAGGCCAATTAGCAGCTCGCCTGACTTGAGTTATTCCAAGCTTGGAAAAACACGCCTATAGTTATTTAGTATAGGGAAATTAATTTTCTATTTTGGTCTGAATACCTAGCTCCTTTCTGTTTTCTGAAATGGAATGTTTTTATTGAAAGATTGTCTTACAGACAGCTGTCTTTGGGTTTGATTTTATTCCAGTGCTCTCAGTGGAAATTCCTGAATGTTTCTAAAAACTTAAGGAAATTAAATACTTTGGAAATGAATGTTCCACCATGAACAACTTTGTGGAAGTAAAGTTTTCCATTCTTTTCTCCTGCCCTCCATGGAATGGTTCTCAGTCTAAATATATTTAGAGAAGAGAGACTAGTATTTCTGGGTGTTCTTACACACAGACTCCTTTCCTTCCCTCCCCAAGAAAACTCAAAGCTGGTTCTAGTCAGAGGAAGTAGACATTACTGTCCCTATGCAGAGAAGAATTGACTTCCAAGATTCACAAATCTATTGTTTTGGAACTGAAGAATTAAAATTTTTATATAATTTGAAAAAGTGGGTATTTGTTCTTTGGGTTTTTGGTTTTGGTTTTTTTTTTTTGAGAATGATGACTGGGCATCACAGTTCAGGAGCATAATAGCTATTTTTATACAGTACTGCATCCAAGACACATAAATATCCCAAAGTCATAGCACAGATAACACATTTGAACTGACTTTTGAACAGACACAAGAATTTGAGTGATGCTGTGTCTGATTTAAGAGGAGTCCACTACATTTTGTAGGAACTTCAGGTAGAGCCAGTCAGGCTTTGGCATGGCTACATTTCTACCAGAATCTGCACTGCTTCCACAGTCAAGCTGTTTCTGAAAACAATACTGCCAGTACCCTATCCAAGCCTATATACCTAATCATAGTATATAGCCCCGACTGACACAGTTACAGAACCTTTGACACGGGTACAGCATCTTTGACAAAGTTCATCTGCAAATCGCGTAATTCTGAAAAACAATTAAGACAAATTTTAACATCATCAGTCTTTAACTTGAGTGATGTCATTCTCATGATTCACATGAATGGACAATACTTTTGGTAAGAATTTGGATGAAGTCTGCACTTATTTGCATGCCCTTAAAATATTGTCAAATAGATTATTTTTCAAGCTAAAGGTATGCATCAGGTTAAATAAGCTTTTTTTATACACATAGTTACACTTACTATCAAAGAAAAGATATTTTCAAACTACACTCTTGTCAAAACATGCTTGGGTTATTCTTAACTTTCTTTAGCTCTTTTTACCCATGAGATACCCTTTTTTACTTTCACATTTAGGTCGGTTTTTGCTTTTCCTACCAAACACATCTTTGTTTTACATATAGGGGGCACAGATCATTGTTTTTCCTGAAGATGGAATCCATGGCTTCAACTTCACCAGAAGCTCCATTTATCCTTACTTAGATTTCGTTCTGCATTCACACTCCGTGAAGTGGAATCCATGCAGAGAGCCGTATTTGTTCAATGACACAGAGGTAAATGTAGGAGTGATTTCTGCGGAGAGGTGGAATAACCTGAATGCTAGATTTGTGCTCCAAGTGGGAAGCTAGCTCTAGTAGTTTTGCCTAGGGAAGTAAGCACGAAGTTTAACAACTTGTAGTACCAGATTCTGTTTTCATGGGGTCTCAGCTTATGCTGGTTTCATTCTTAGCAGAGGAGGGTTTTAGATAAAGACATGCAAGAAGATTAGCTTGTTTATGAGCTATTTGCATTTGTCTCTCCTCCTCCCCAACCTATGAAATGGTAATTACTCTCTAAATAGATAAATTGTGTGTGATTTTATTTTGAACAACATTGGTTTATATAAAGCAACATAGCAGTATCTTCACTTTTGATGCAGTCTTGTTACTCAGTTTTAATGACATCAGAACATTCCAACTGAGTGATTGTGTGTGAAATGATTAGCCCAAGTAACAGGACTTGACCTGCTATAATGTAATAAATTTCCAACTTAACACGGACCAAATGTGATTACAGAAGATGTGACCTGCATACAAAAATAGTATTTTCATTGATTCTTCTGAACCCAAAGTGAAAATAACCATGCTTAGTAATAAAAGCTATTTATTCTTATTAATGTTACAGTAGTCTGTGTAATGAAAGTAATCATGCATGTGCCTACTAAGCAGAATTTGTGTGCAAACAGGAATCCCAGTTGTAAATGGTAACCTACTTTGGCCTAAGAATCTCAACTACCAATGATCATGGGCAAGCAAGCAGGAAGTTGGTTTGCCATTGAGATCCTGTTTGGAGATTGCACTACTGGCAGTCTTTGGTACAGCTCTCTGTGGCGTGGAAGAAACATCCCAGTAATATTGTAGTCTGTAACTTTTTGTATTTCTGTTCTACAGCTATGCAAAGTCTGTCCATTTACATCTCTGCTTCCTTAAATTGTAGCTAGTAATCACTTTTTTAAAAAATTTAGAGTAAAAACATCTAGTTGCAGGAACAAGCCATTGCAGGTGCAAATGGTCATTATTAGATGTTTGCTGTTCGAAAGGCACACACAGATCAGTTATGCTGCCTTGTCAAAGCTTTCAGTTGACCTATGGTGTTTTAAAGCCATTGGTGCTCCTGCAACAGTAAGATTAATGCCCTTGAAACAGAGATATTTATTTATTTACTTACTTCTGGGGAAATAAAGCCCAGATAATTGTTTTCAGTGCTACTTTGAAAATAATAAATATCTGAAATACTTCTCAGTCTAGAAAGCTACTGGTTCCAGTAGCTTTTGTCGCAAAATCATCAGTACTTTTAATTGTTACAGATACGGTCAAATGCGTTCAATGTCCAGTTGAAAATAATAATTTGAAAAATAAGTCATAGCTGCTTAAGTAAAACTTACTCCTCCATATTCTGAAGTGCTCACATTTTCCCATACTGTTCTCCAGGTTCTTCAGCGTCTGAGCTGCATGGCACTGAAGAACAAAATATTCCTTGTGGCAAACTTAGGAACTAAGCAACCCTGTGAGCACACTGATCCTCACTGTCCGTCTGATGGCAGATACCAGTTCAATACCAACGTGGCGTTCAGTGATGACGGAGTGCTGGTAGCCACGTATCGCAAACACAATCTGTATTTCGAATACGCTTTTGATACCCCTCCAGAGCCGGACTATACACTCTTCGATACCCCTTTTGCTGGCAAGTTTGGTATGTTCACTTGCTTTGATATACTCTTTTTTGAGCCTGCAGTGAACCTCATCCAACAATACAAGTTGAAACAAGTTGTATATCCTACTGCCTGGATGAACCAGCTCCCACTCCTGTCTGCTGTAGAATTTCAACAGGCTTTTGCAACAGCTTTCAACATCAATATTTTAGCAGCCAATATCCACCACCCTACCTTGGGCATGACAGGGAGTGGCATATACACTCCAGTCAAATCGTTCATCTACCACAACATGGAAAGTTATGGTGGCAAGCTCATAGTAGCAGAAATTCCTGTGAACACAGATTATCAAACCAATTCAGACAGTAATGAAGGATTCAGAGAGAACTTACATCAGTCATGCAAGACTTTTACAGGCATCTCACCAGATGATCAAGTTTGCTTTAAGGAGGGAGAAGAGAGCCCTGGCAGAGCGTCAGAAAAAGGAAATGAACAGTTACCTCCTATATTTTATGCAGAAATGATGTATGACAACTTTACTTTTGTTCCTCTATGGGAGGAAAAAGGAGAGCTCCAGGTTTGTGCCAATACCCTTTGTTGTTACTTAAATTATCAGAGAGCTGTTTCCACTGATGAGTTCTATGCTTTGGGAGTGTTTGATGGGCTCCATACAGTGCACGGCACATACTATGTCCAGGCCTGCGCATTAGTAAAGTGTGGTGGGCTCAGCTTTAGCACTTGTGGGCAGGAGGTTATAGATGCCACTGCTCGGATAGATTTCCAGCTATGGGGAAATATGAGCACCCCTTATATATTTCCTTTACTACTGACATCTGGTGTTACCTTGGACTTTGCTGATCACATGGGCTGGAAAAACAACCATTATTTCATAAGCAAAAATAGAACATCATCTGGCCTACTGACAGCTGCTCTATATGGACGATGGTATGAAAAGGACTAGCACAGATACTTGACTGAATCAGAAAACAACTGCCCATATGTTCAGAGTACACATCTTAACATAAGTTGTTGAATATCTGTATTTCCTAGAGCTTCAGGTGTGTTTGTTATGTGACTGACTGATTAGATTCCATGTTTGAAATGATAAGCGAAGCACTTAACCTAAGAGGCTGTATGTACCTTGGTAGCTTATGTTCTACCAGAAGTAAAAGAACTGCCTTGCAAAGATAAAGCCTTTTTGTAATGTGATGGTTTATATTGGGAAAATAACATTTCTCATTTCAACTGAATTTATTCCTTTTAATGTAATCCTTCAGTTTTCCCAGGTCCTGGCTAGGAGTATGGAAATGAATGGAATGGAAAACTGTTGCAAAAGAAAGGAAAATAGAAAAGGGAACAAAGACACAAATACTGTGCAATGTCATGCATGAAAATATATATGTATACATACATGTAGCTTGTAGAGGGTGAGGTTCTGATTTCTGGTTAGGGTTCTGTGACTTATTTTTTTTCTTAGAGTGAAAAACTCCCAGCTGAAATCATTACCATTTACTGGCCACTCAGTTGTCTGTAATCCTGTTAGAAAACTCAGTGAGTTCTCATGTACTTTTAACAGTAACTGCATGTTACAGTTGTGAACATCTATAGGACAGCTAGTCTGGGGAAGATGATATCAAATGATTGTGAAAAACTAGACTGCATTGAGACACAACTTCCAGCCTACTGTGCAAGAAATTGTGTTTAAAGAAAATGTCGGCAATGGGTATCAACAACTGTTACATCCTGTTTAAGTACTTTAACTTTCCCTGTTTAAAAGAGAGGTCATTTCAAGACTGTTTGGACTTTAAGACATCCTACACATTGTTCATAAATTCATTCAACAAGAGCTATGAAAAGCACATAATGAACTGTGGGACAGCAAGGTTTTTACATAAATATTTTGTGTGCCAGATGGAAGGTTCCTGCTGCTAAATGAGTAAAACACACCATTCTTTCCAGGGCAGTAACTAGATTAAGTGCTATAACTATTGTACTGCGCTGACAAACTGTTTTACTGCAGCGAAGAAGTTGGGAAGAGAATATTCAAAAGCTATTAATTGGGGGTTAAATTCAGAGAAGATAGTTTATTCTCAAGCATTATAATTTTCTGTGGTCTTACTGGGCGTTCTGACTTCATCTGCGTCATAGCTGTTGAGTAACAATAAACACAACCGTTCCCTTGGCGAGTCCTCGCGTTCCAGTTGCTCAGCCTGTTTGTGAGGCCGAGGGGAGCAGAGCGCTAACGGGAGAGCTGCGAGTCTCCGTTTTGGTGGTCTGCGTCAGTTCTGAGACGTGTTCAAACTCAAACCACTATGGCAGCTGCAAGTGTGTGTACTGAAAGGTGCTCAGTAGGCTCCTGTGTTGAATGAACTCACTTTCTCATTTCAAAGCAAAACAACCAAGAAATTGTTGAATTTCTACCTGAAGATTCTTTAAATATTTACACAAAAACAGTATATAAATATTGATGATCTTGGGCTCTATCAAACCTTCCTTCTCCGAGCTATATCACCTAATCACACTCAGCTTTGATACAGCAATACAACAGGTTTGTTTATCCTGCAGCATATATTGGACAGAAATATGTAGAGGGGAATGTCTGTAGACAGAAACTTGTGGATGTAGAAGTAGGCAGTGCCACTGCAGGGTTATTAAAAATTGTTAGTTCTTTAGCACCCATAGTAGTGTTCTTGCTGAATGCTGCACAAATTCAAGAACTTACAGGGCAGAACAGAAAAGCATTTGTGGTGCTTATTTGTGCTTCTGGTTCTAGTACCATATGACCAAGTCTAAAAGAAAGGAACAATGAACAGCTGGAGAATTTCAATGCTCAGGACAAGCCTCCCCACTCCACTTTGTAGACTGAAAAACACACATCCTCTTGCACTAAGTACTGATTCAGATTTAGTTCCAAAGCAGACCATTGTTCTCACAACAAATTAGGCTAAACCAGTTAATAGCATTACGTGTATTTGCTATACTTAAGGGAAGGAAAAAGAAGGGTATTTATCTGTGAGATACTTGCAAAGCGTATTCCACAGAGCTATTCCACACTTTGGGTATGTCATAACTATGAGAAACAAGACCTTCTGGCCTTACCGTTTGCATGGGGCATGTTGCTCTGTCTCCTCCCTGAGAAGAGCAGGTATTAGAGTGTGTCCCCATACCTTGTACCCAAGAAAGCAGCCTTTAGCAAAGAGACACTGAAAACAGTGGAACAGACAGTACCAGACACGTTGGATAATTAACCAGTAACTTGTCCCCACCCCCCCCATTCCGATCTTTGAGTGACAACAGATGTGTCCGTTCTGAAGCGGAGTGACCAGGCAGTAACCTACGACACCTGCCACCACCGATTGGTGGGTTTTGGAAGTCTGGGCTGGGAGAGCAATCCCAGCTGAATGCAGCACTATTCCTAAACAACCTGGCGTTCACCTGAGGGAGCCACATACTGCTTACTGAGGAGGTGTGAGAAGCCGTCAGCAAGGCCGATGTTCACACAGGCAGACTCGTAATACACTGTAACGCAGCCCATCATCTATTACCTCTTCAGTGGGTATAGGCAGTTTTATTAAAGCTTCCTGAACTGTTTCCGTCTGTGAGTGCAACAAAACCAAACCAGAACACAAGGATCTTTTGACATACAGGAAGTACAGCTAAAGGCTAAACCAACATTAAATCACCCAATTTTAAGGTTAATTTGACTTGAGATGTGGAAATTTGTACCAACACCACTGAGACCGGCAGCAGGGGTCGATGTCTTTAAAGGGCCTTGACACTGCCCCCAGGAAAGGGAAGACAACCACAGGAACTGTCTGTCCAGGCAGGGGTAACAGCACACAGGTCAGAGATGTTAAAGGTTTCTTCATAAGGGATCTGCTGCTTTAGGCCTCGCATGACCAGTGAGTTTTCCAGGTAGATGTGGGGATACTCTGATTACAGTTACAGTGGGGATACTCCGATTACTCCAGAAAGCACATCAGCGGAACACTAGGCAAACAGGACATTGGGGCGAAGTTATTGAGAGGCATGTGAATAGGCTGAGGAGCTGGGGACAGACTGGGACAATCTGTTCAGACCAGAGATCTTCACAATGCACAAGCGGGGGTAAGCTCATTTAGGCAGATCTCTACAAGTGAAAGGAACCAGACTGAAGCAATGGAGCTTCAAGGGCCTCCTGCAGTCCACATGGCAGCAAGGAAGCCATCGGCATGAGGCACAGCACGGTCTTGCGCAGGCTAGGACCTGTCTTGCAACATCAGGCATTTAACAAACATCCCAGCATCACATAAAACCCAAGGGGAACAATGCAAAAAACTGACTGCCCTCTTTGGCTGCTTCAGACATACCATCTGAAGTGAATAGAAGAGCCAACTGAAGAAAATTACATTTCCAGAACTGTTACAGAAAGAGGAGCCAAACAACACCTAACCACCACTATGGCACACATGCAGATTCAGCGACTAGGTAGAACTATCCCTTCCTCCTCTGTTTATGTAAGTTAAAAAACCCCCAAAAGTGGTGACAAATGCCATTCCTGAAAACCCAAAATATTCACAGGTGGAAGTGGGAAGTATTGCTCCATCAAGTTTGTAATGGTCAACAGCAATGGAAGTACTTCGGAGATTCACTGTGCTCTCCGTCCTCCCTCCACTGGGAGAGCAGGTGTAGGCAACATGGGTCAGAAGTCACAAGACGATACCAGTACCCACAGCAGATCAAACGGACTCTTGGCAGAAGACATTAGAAAGTTTGAATTCAGTAAGATGTTAATAGATTCTAAGAAAGATTTTTAAGATTTTAAGAAAACTATGCAGACAGCTTGAACAACAAAATTTGGCAAGGGATAGAAAATACATGACAGGATAGGATGTGAATCCGTAGATTTTACTTTAAAACTATTTAAGGTATCTAATCTGTTCTTTTAACATAAATGGACATCCAACACCTCAGTGTCTTAAGCTTTCTGAACCAAGTCAAACTCCCGGGTACAATGAGAAGAAAATCTGCATGCCTGTCATTTGACAAGGCTTGGAAGCAGGCTTTGTTTTGTTCTGTTGTGAATCTGAACAGCAAAATTTCTGGTTGCTTCTACTGAAATTTTAATGAAAAAAAAGAATGTAAGGTGCTTTTCTCCTCTTTAAATATTTAGTGACACCAACAATATTAAGACAGCTTGAAAGGGTCTTTAAGTTCCATATTACTCAACTATCTTTACAGTTACATGCTGAAATACTGCAAGATTCCTCTCCCAACCTCGGCTTCAGAAATGCTGAAACATAGCATGGAATGGAGAGAGCTCAGTTTATCCTAATGTAGAATAACACACCGCACCAGGGAAGCATGGATAATTTAGATACTGCTTTATTTGAAGACAAATAACAGTGCTAAAGAGGCTGGGATACCAGGTTGGAAAGAGTTGCAAGAAATGTTCAAGTCCCACAAGTAGGGATACTCATCTTCTTCCCGTCAGGAACATTCAGTTGCGAGGTGGGTTGCACAGACAGGAACAAGCCCACAGCCTGAAAATTTTAGTCACATCTGTAACTCCCAGGGAAAGGAAGCCAAAACTCTTGTGATTTTCCTGGGCTCTAGATGACGGAACAATGGACAGAAACACTCTTTCCGAGGCTGCCGTTTCAGTTTTTCTCTTGGTAAGTGGAGAGGATACATGGATCAGACTAGGGGCACGGGTGACATTTACAACATCCAGCCAGGCATTTGCTTCTCCCGTTAAGCAGTAAAATGAAGGGATTTTTGTAATAAGGCTTATAGATGATGAATAAATATAATAATAGTATATTTTCTGAAGAATAACTATTTGTTTTGCCATTTCAAATTAATGCGTGGTGGTTCCTTTGCACTTACCGTTCTTCAAAACGTATGGCTATTACAGTGAGAAAAGGAGTCCAGAAAGAAAAAATTCAATGCTACCAGCTAACAGAGCAGCCTGTATTTTGTCTTCACATTTAACATTTCAGGTTTCAGTCTGTAAAGGAGACTGATGTTTTATAAATTCTTATCTTGTCCAATTTAGAGTTCCAGCTACAGATTTATAAAAAAAAATTTAATCCTAATCTGAAAGAATTATTTTCCAACTGTCCCATCAGTTTCTGCAGCATATTAAAGGATTATGAGGAAGTCAGCACAAATCATTGAGAGATTACTACAGGAGGCAATAATTTCCAGTCAGTCTTGGATTTAAGGATTTATATGAATTTGCTGGACCAACTTCAAGAATTTAAATGCTTTTTTCTGCTATTAAAATGAATTTTGCTGAGTTTAAATCCAGACCTATGGAAGTGGTGTTTAAGGTTTAAACTACTTATTAAGAGATTATCAAAGGCCCTGCTCTCCAAGGTTATTAGTCTGATTGCAACCAGGACCGGATTATCAGGAATTACTGTTACCAGGAACCAATGCTTTTTAACCAAAAGCACGATGGAAGTGGCTGTGTACCATCAGCAGAGTGACAGAGCAGACAAAGCAGTAGATGAGGAGGGGAACTCCTGCCAGCTCCTCCTGCTGCTCTCACAGCTGCTGCTGGGGAAGCCTGTGAGGCTCCCTCACCTACCCCGTGGGACACTGACCCAAAGAGCACGTCCTCCAGTTCTCCAGAACTAATGTGTCTTACCCTTTTTGTTTAGGTTTCAGTTTTTAAGACATGAACCTCACTGATCCAAACACAGAATTAAGTAGCATGGGCTCCCCAGACACATCTAATGTTCCACATTTTTATGCACACGAGGAAACTTTTCACAAGTATGTGCCAGACAACAGTCCTTTGTACAGTACTCATTGTTACTTACAATCTTTCTGCAGGCTTATCCTCTCACCCAGTTATTACATGATTAATAAACGTCACCACATTTTAATTTTTTTTTTCACAATAAAGAAGCTGAGCTACCAGAAGACTCATGTTATCTCCAACCAACTTCATTTAATGAACATTCTCGTGGGTAAAATGACATTAAATAGAGTATGTTATTCTGGATTACTACAGCAGTTGTTGCCTTTAAATGGACATAATCTCTGGGCAAGAGAGGAAGGCTAATTCCTCTCAAAACCAGAACTACTGGGTTGAAGAATCTGTAAACATTATCTCATGCTCCTTTTCAGTCATCTTCCATACAGCTCAGGTAACAGCTTTGGGATCTTTACTGCCCTTTGTGTAGATATTAAAAGGAGCAAAACATTGAAGTAATTAATTTTTAAATATTTACTTTTTTTAACCAAACATTTATTAATTCTTTAGCCTGGTAGACAAGGCAGAATTTTAAACAAGAAGATATACAATCAGAAAAAACCCAACCACAGCCAAGATCCAAGTTTAAAAAGTGCATATTTCTAGCTCTGATCGTTCCAAATATATTTATATGATTATTTTGGAGATATCTTAAGCGTGGGGAAACAATAAGGACTAATAGGAAGTAATACAAAGCAGGAGACACAGAGAGATCAAGACTTTGTAAGAAATTACAAAAAAAATCTTTTTGATTACAGTAGGGTCACTCTGGGTCTGGAAGGGGCTGGGGGGGAAGTCAGACTGATTCTTCATTGTAACAGCATACAGCATTTATGCTATCACACTATGCTCTAAAAGTAACAGCTCGGCCTAGGAGGAGGTTAATACTAACTCACTTGGCATTTTTTCCTGCAGAACATTTACCCTGAGAACTGAAAAACTCTTTGAAAACATCCCAGAAGTCAGAGTACACAGAAAGCTGAACAGAGCTGGTTGTCCTCATTCCTGAAGTCCATTCATTTTTTTTTTTTTTCAGGATGAAAAGGGTTTTTTATTCTAATCTACTGCTTCAGTGGTCCGGCCAAGGCTCACTGCTCTCTCTTGGTGAAAATCCAAGAGAGTGTTTGGATGAAGGTTATAACAGTAATTGTGCCCTATTCATCTGCACAAAAAGAGGAAGATTACTTTTAGAAAGATGGAGGTTCCAGTATAATTTTCTGGAAATGAACAGGCCTCCACTAAGGTATGAACTTTTTTTTTTTTAAAATACTGCCCCCCCCCAGCTACAGACTGCATTATTTGTTTTACAGAATCAAGGAACCTGCTGTTCCTTGACCTCCCAATTAAGAAAGTGGTCTCTGACCACAGTAGCATGTTCTTTAAACAAATCACGTTCCATTTTTGGAGTAAGACCATATTCTTAATAATAGTCCCAATTATCACTTACAAGGTGCAATTGCTGTCCTACCCATACCGCCAGGTGTACTGGAGTTGTTTTGGTTTTTCTTTGGTTTTTTTGTTTGGTTTTTATTTTTTAAATAGGAACAAATACATACAAATTGCAATGAATAAATTCTAATTATGAGATAGACAAATCATGTAACTCTGAATTCCTAAATGGAATTAACAATTTGTAATAAAAGACAGATCTTTAGCTCTAAAAAGTTCACAAAACTTATAAATAATGCAATTTAACACAGTGAAAAAGTTTTCTTCCTCAAGAAGTGATTAGTAATGAAATGGAAGAGAGGCACGATTTACGATTGACATAAGGAAACAAAGGCGTTCAACAGCACTGTTTTCTGCATTTGCCTGTATTCCATATCCAAATCTTTAACTTAAACCAGCACCTTCTGAGCTTTTTCTCCTCCATCATCCAGGCACACAGTGAACATGAAGAGCTGCCTCTACCGCCCTAATTTTTCAAATAAGATAGGAGTGTCCCCTCCTATAAACTGTCCCATGGCTACAGGGTATTACACTGAGGTAATGGGTCATCTTGAAGTCAAATAGAAGTTAGCACAGAGAAGAAAAATCTGTTAATACCATCTCACAGCTCCTTTGAAGCAACAAAAATTGGACAGTTTCATTAACAGAAATACACAATTGTTACCTTTTCAGTAACAGGCATGCTACTTGGCATTCTGATTCAGATTTTCCACAAGCGAATGAGGAAAAATGGGTCTGTATTTAAATAGATGCAGTGAATCTCAAGACAGGCCACTATGGATCTTTCGAGCGCTGCCTGCAGGCTCAGCTGAGGCACATACATCACTCCCACATGGCCCCATACTTGCAAGATTCAGAGGAAAGAAAATACAGAAATCATGAACTCCCTGAAGTCATCTAATTCTGCTCACAAACATATTGCATATATAAATAATGAACATGGGCACAAATGGTTAAGTAATACTTAAAAGAAAACCTAAAGGAATAATGAAGTAATGTAACATTTAAAATTACTTTAAATAACTCACCATCACTTTGGAATTAAAATGCTGGCAAAGACTCTGTGAAATAGATTTTATAAATTCTAACAGTTCAACAAAGGAGACTTTGTCATTAATGCTTAGTAGATACAAATACATTATTCATTAGTAGAACTCACATTTGGGTTTTATTATACTCCGTAAAATATACAGGAATCTTGAAGTACTGAAAGAGTGCAGGTAAATACAGTATTCAAGCAGTCACTATTTCTATGTACATGCTCATTAATTCTTCAAAAACCCCACAAAATTATCAAATAGATCAAAATATTGTCCCGTGTTTCCACACTATGTTCAGAAAACCAGCTGATAATTTACAATATCATAAAGATTTCCAGTTTCACAATACAAAAAGGATAAAAAGGAAATTGGAATCAGTTTGTAGTAATTTATTTGTACTTTACCAGGACATGCAAGGATTCCTTGCATGTACATAAACAAATTCACTTGAAAAGTAACAGTTATAGTTAAAGCAGAGCCAAATAAAGTAAATATTCATATTTAACAGACAAAACTTCAGCTTACTTATGTCAGTTTTTCATTCTTCAGGCAATTAAAAAAACCACAGTAGTCTGTTATAAATTAAAAAAAAAATTGGGCAAGTCTGAACTACATTACAGGGACCTGTTTCTGCTGTTTATTTTCTAAATGGAGCACAACAAAGATACACAGCTCTTCCCACAGACCAGACACTGTACTTTTTTCTCTAATAGGGAAATATACTTTTAAATTCACCTCCCCCCCTTGTAACTCCAGGATTTAAAAATAAGAAAAGTGATAGGGATATACAAGTTTAATCTTACATACAAATTTATGATGTAAGGAAGTGGGAAAATTATTGAAAAGAACTCTCAATCACAACAGGGTTATCAAGACATTTCAATTTTTTATGCAGTTTCATAGTTTGAAGTAACTAGTGTATTTTTAAATTAAAAAAAACCTTGATCCAAAACCCAAGAGTTAAAAAAATCTAAAACTGTGCAACAATTACTGCTTCCCTCCCACATCTCCCACCCCTTCCCTTGTTTATTACACTGTACATTTTTCACCCTGACTTCACCTTGTTAGCTGGTTTAGTATTATAAAAGTATGACAAGTTCATTTTCATTTCACTTAAAAGAAAACAAAACTTAAAAGTACATCTGCTTTCTTTCATGGAACATTTAATAGTGTCGGAAGGCTTTCAGATGATTTAAAAAAAAAATAAATCAACATTTAAAACCAAATCTAAGCTTCTTTTCCAGAAGTAATTAAGGTTTGGTTGAAACAACTTCTCAAATAACCTATTCCAGTTTTCACAAAAATGTATTTAATTAAAAAAAAAAAAATCTTTAAGTTATTTGGTCCTTTGGCAATTTGCAGCACAAACAATGCCTACTGTACCAAACTCATTTATTGCCTTCAAAATGGTTTTAGTTTTATTGATAATATTTAAATCTAGCTTCCTTTGTTGTACAATAGTGTTGTTCATTTACAGCAAGTGGGGTGCCCAGATTGCAGAAATTATTCCTGGCACCAGAAACAGAATGGTAGAACACAGTTAAATAAAACAGTTTTGACTTTTTTTTTTTTTTTTTTTTTTTTTTTTGCCATGGATTCCAAGTATTTATTCAAGAATTTATGCTTCTTCTGCAAAATATGCTCTTAAAAATCTTCCTGGAGTCTCACAGATTTATTTTTTTTTTTATATGCAACCACAATAAAAAACATCTTCTCAAAGGTCTGTCCTCCTCCTTTTGCATTCAAACACTGATAGCTTTTTTCAAAAGCACAAGTCTGACTTTCCAGCATGAGGGTTCGTTCACTCTTCAGACCTGCAAAATGTAGCTTCTAATAGGTCTCAGAATCTGAGTCATTGAGTTCGTCTTCTTCTGTATACGGGTAGCCACCTTCCCTGCCAATGTTGTTGAAAGTACAGTAAGAACTATGGTCACTCCTCATGATTGGCAAGGAATCGAAGGTGACAGTTTTTGAGGTGTTGGTGTAATGATTAATGGCATTGAATGTAAGGGAAGGTAACGTGCTGCTCGATGAAACAGGCATCATCGTGGCGAGAATGAGAGCTAGGCAATCAGCCACGTCCTTATTGGGAGCACAGGCCAAAGCTGGTGTGTAACCTAGAAAGTCAAGAAAAAAAACCCACTTTAATTTAAAATAAAGACACCGTAAAAATTTCTCCAAGATCATGCCACCTTTCAGCTGTAAAAGTATATTACTTAGTTCTGCACCATTTAAAAAAAACCAAAACAAAACCCATAGAATTAAATGCACTTATCAATCAGACTTTTTTAAACTTCCGGTTACAAAAACAACCCAGAAGTTAGTGGGCTTTGGAACAGAGACAGGTATTGTTTTATTAAGCACAGTCAGACACTCTAGGCCAGCAAAAAAAGCCTGGATTTGAAAATGGTGAGGAAGTCACTTGACTGAGAAGGGACAACTAATGGCAGCCAACAATGATGGGTGAAGGCATTCACTAGAGAGCTCTACAGCTCAACTACAAGAAACTACAGCTCAACATGTTAAATATTTATTCATCCAGAAGCTTCCATATTCATCACGGACAGTTATTTTAATAAGACTGTCCTATCTCAGTAACAAGCTGGCTAAAGCATCAGGGCCAGGTAACTGAAAAGGCAGTGTACAATTTCAATCAACCTACACTGTATTACAACATACAGTAATATAAAGCCAATGTCTAACTTTTATTTGAGGGATATCAATTAAGAAATCTGCAGAAGTTTGAGGAAACACCAGCTGGATTAGCAGGCTAGGACTACACCTCTTGGTTACTGAACTGGTCTGGCCAAACTTCTTCTGCCAGGCAATGCTACTGTGGCAGCCCCCAAATGCAGGAGGACTCGGGCTGCGCAAGGATTTGCAGTCAGGTCACGTAGCTGTGAAATCTCTTCTGCGTAACTGTGGCTCTACTAATCCTCCAACATTTCTCCTTTTGCAGCTTCCCCCTTCCCTATCTACTTGCCTCTACTCATTAAACATCAAGAAAAATGCTTCAAATTCTTTTCAGTGGAGATCTGTGCATTGCTCCTGCCTTAGGCTTTAGGCTTAATCATTCAGCAAGGCACCTGAGGATCAGTTTTGGCACAGGTCTTGGGGTATATCTACAACACCGAGGCACTGCCGTTGGTGGTGACAACAGCAGCTCTAGAAGCAGGGCAGTCAGGTAAGTGCAACCACAGGTAACAGCTAATTCTGCTGCCAAGACCAAAGTTCCCTCTGCCTGGCTCCACACAGAGGTGGGTGGCAAGATCACCCTGTAGCCCCCTTGCAGTACCTCGTGCTGCATGCGGTAGATGTGCGATGGGTATAAGCTCAATAGGAAGACTCATGTTCAGGTACATTTGGAAGTCTGAAGTCCTGCACTACCCCCAGTCCACAGCTTACAGGCGTACAAAATCCAGGTAAAAAGTACACAAGTAATTTTAAATAATGATGGCTTGAAAGCAAACCCCACAATGGATTTCTATCCAGACCTTCGGAAGGTGTGGAAAATGAGGCAGTGCCCATTCTACCAGCAAGTGTTTCAACTACTAAGGAATCATCTTTATTGTAGAAGTAGATCCAGGTCAAGTGTTAGGATAGAGCTCAGGAGTAGTTATTGTGTTGTACAATTGCACAGAAGTTTTAAACAAGTAGGCACATTATGGAAAATAATTGTAGCTAGAAATTAAGAAAACAGCAAGCTGGAGACAGACAGTCTCGCAGTTGAACTATTATTTGCTCAGGACAGACCTTGTGATTGATGCTTGGAACAGAGTAAGACAACAGTCCCTGCCCAAAGGAGCATACAATCCAAGGAAACACACAGATAATTCAAGCACAAAACGCACCAGCTGACCATGCGATAGGGCCGTACAGAAGTGCAGCGCAGCAGATGTTTTCATTGTTAGTAAGGTATCACAGCACTTAAACAGCTCAGAGTTAACAGTGACAGTCTGCAGAAGAGATACATTTTGAGAGGTTTCAGAAGCAAGGGCCAGAGCTTGCTACACTTGGATGAAGACTGCATTTCAGGCACGTCAGGCAGAACAGAAGGCTCAGCATTGATACTCAAATGCACACAATTTAATTTCTACAGTTGCTGCAGATTGTATGAAGGTAAGATGACACAGAAAGTAAGTTTATTCAAGCTGTCTGTACTCAACACCATTTCTTTCACTAACATGATTTGATAAAAGCTCAAAGAATTAAAACAAGCAGTCACCAGCTACCTTTGAGCATCCCAGTTCATCATAAAAAACTAACAGCCAATTGAAAAATGAAACAGATTACTTGTTTCTTTTAAAAGTTCTCTAAGAACAGTATTTATACTAATATTCGATTGTAGATCTTAAGCTTCTGGCTTTCATAACTAGGAATGAAATATCACAGTTTTATTGCCTTAGACATAGCAAAATGAAGTAACTGCTTGTACCATGAAAGACTGACATCTGTGTGCTCCACCACTTTATTTTTGTTTATATTATTTTAAAATTGTAAGAACAAATTGTATTTTTATGTCCCTTAAACGACTGCAAACTGCTCATTCACATCAGGGCAACATAGGTATAAATACTCTTACTCACTTCTCATATAATGTTCCCCATAATCTGTACTTGTATTTGCGTAAGCTTTCACAGGACAAAAAAAATATCTCACTATCTTCATTTATAGACAGGGCACCAGAAGCAGAGTGAGGTGAAGCTGCTTCCTTGCACAACAGAAAACAGAGCCTAAGTGGTGGAAACTGCCTTAAGACCAGGGCTGCCCCTGCCCAAATGCAGAGCTGCTCCCTCCCCTGGGGCTTGAAAGTTTCCATGAAGGCGCCTACAGGAAAACTGGAGGGTTATTAATGAGGTCAGTGCAAAGACAGTTCTCAAGATAAACTGAATGAAGTCTTACACTTGAGAAAGAGAAGAAATTCATCTGAGGCATGAGTCATCTTGTAAGCATTTACAAGAAAAATTCCTTCCAGAAAACTGGAGATCTCCAATATAAACTAGAATATGAGTAAAGGAAGGCAGACTGTACCAGGAAATTTAGCTAGCCTAGTAAGTTAATTAGTAAGAAAAAAACTAAAACAAAAAAACCTTGAAAAGTTGGTTGAGTGACCAAAAATAAAACTTCAGCTGGTGTCAAATGAAAGAAAAAGCTAGCAATTTCTTTTAAGACAGGTAAAATTGCATAAACAATGTAAAATTCAACAAAATTTTTGTAGATGCAAGTGATGCCAAAGTTTCATCAAGACAGGTGTGGAAACATGGGAAAAGAACTTAAAGATTTGAGTGAGAACTGATACAGAACTGAGAATGAACTGTCAACACGACTACTTTTGGAAAGTATACCCAGACAGTTAATTTGCTGTTTCAGTTCCATTTAATCTTTTGAGAACCAAGAGGATTATATTTTTTTCTCCAAAGATATTAGTTCTTAAACATCTCAAAATGTGATCTCACCACATTAAGAGATGCTCTATAACAAGAGCAGTATGACTTCAAATCTAGAGCTTTAAATATCTGATAAATTATTTATAAACTGAAAGGCAGAGAATGGGAGTGACGTTAGTTTTCTTCAAAGCATTTTTGAAATGTTTTTCAATCATTTTCTGTAGTCCAGATATAGCAGCAGAGAACTATTAAGTAGTTTTATACAGATATAGATACAAATAGAGACTGCTTGTAACGCAGCCTCTATAGAAAAGGACAGCTTCAAAGACAAAAAGGGAATCATCACTCCACACCAGCTGAGTTTCTGCTGGTTACATGTTCTATATATCAAGACACGCTTCCACATAAAATACTAACTCAAACTTTACCTCCAGTTTCACCTAATTCTAACTGAAATGCCAGGCTTGCGTGGCAGATCACTGTTCTTATCTGAGCTATGCTAAAGTAAGAGAATGTCAGTGTTGTGGTGCAAAATATTCCAGTTCCTATTTCTTCAGTCTGCTTTGCTAAACAGATAGCTTTCACCTCCCAAAATGCATGAATCATACTTTTTTAATCCTCTCTAATAAAAAAAATAAATCAAAGGTTCTCCTAGATTTTTACTTTATTAGAATTAACGTATGTAATTTTTTTTTTCTTTAGAAACACTTATACTCTAGCAGCAGATGCTAAAAATCAAAGACAAGGAGACCTAAAGCAGAACCTGGCTATCACTACTGCCAGCTTTTCCATTTAATATAGAAGTTACACTATGGAAATCAAGCAGACTTTTGCAATAGGTTTAGCAAGCCTGCTGACGTACTAATACTTCTAAGAATTAAGAAAAATTACAGTGACAAGTGAAATAGATTGATAAATCCCATGAAAGGTTTCCCTTTCTCTCTCACAACTCAAACTATTCATCACTTTGCACATACTGTACTTCAAGCTGGCGAATTCATCCAACAGAAGAAGAATTCATTATGAATATTCTCAAGGCTGCTTAAAATTTTATAAACAAAGCAATTGTTATTAGAAAGAAAAGAACCAGAGTGAGGAACAAGATTAGGTAGCAGAGTTACTTTAAAATTTAAAATATCAGCAGAATTAAGAAGAAGTTTTAACATGTTGCAGTTAAATCCTCAGGCTGCCAGAGAAGTGCAACCTCTATACAAACAACGTTTTAGTCTGTTACATTAAAGATCCACCCTAACTGGCTGGCTGCACATGAAAAGCCCACAAAAATACAAACATCTCCAGTTAGCATGATGAGAAACAGAAATCAAAAAGATACATTTTCCAATCTTTTCATTTTCGGGACTTTCATTTAGCAGTTACCCCTGTCCCCTATTTTAGGCAAGGAGTGAACCTTAAATCACCTATGTCACTTTAAGCAGTGTAATTTAAGAAACACACAGAGAAAGTCACAGTAAACATTAAGAGAGGCAAAAACCTTCCAAACTGGAAATATAATTAGTACTATTAATTAGGCACAGTCCTTCTGGAAGAAAAAAAAACCAACCCAAAACATAAAGCCTGCCCCCCCCCAGCTATTGCTTTCATTTAAGACACATGGGGTATGGCATAAGAGCAGGAGCTCTCATGCTTTTAAAAGCACAGCTTCGGAGGACCACAGATGTCTTACATGAAAATATGAAAATAAGAAGTCAGTAGATCTAATTTTCCTTTGGTTTTACAAGCTATAGGATTTATTCTCTGTCATAAAGCAGTTACTTTTTCTTACTTCTACGTGCCAAAAAACTCTAAAGAGCCAGAAGCTTGAGACCTGTAATTCACACTTGCTTTTAAAAGCTAGCACCAGTATACCTACCGTGACAAAATGAATGACAATTCAATTCAGCTTCTTAACAGCTGAAAGTTATACTTTACTTAAGTATAGATCTATTTATATATATAGTATACATTTCACTTATGTAAAACATCATGTTTTCTGACCATTTTCAGTCAGTTTTTCCTGACCGTATTTCAGCCAAAGCTAGTGTATTTATAGGGTATACATTATAAAACTACAAACACAAACCAAACATTTCTATGCTGTGACCTGCGTTATTTTAGAAGTTTTCACTCTCGTTACACTTCTGCGGCTTTGCTAAAACGACCCATCACCAACACATTTTTTTCTATGGGGGAACCTACTGCAAGGGTTATATGAAATTGGCAAAGGGTTACTGCTTTCAGTGAGCTGAGTTTAAAACCACAGTTCCTTATGGGGAAACAAAGTTAATTTTTTCTTACCATTTTCATCTACAGCAAGTACACTTGCTCCCTTCCCTAAAAGCTCTTGAACTACAACCGTTAGTCCATTCCGAGCAGCAACATGCAGAGGTCTGTGAAGACAAGCAAACTCATATATAAACCTTAGAACAAGATATTAAGTAAGATAGGTACTTGCATCTAGTTAAATGATTATTGAAGTATTTATACTTGTATGTTATTTACACATTATAAAAATATTATAGATATAATAACTGAGATGGGAAAAACAGCAGATCTCTTTTCTTATTACAAAGAAACAGTACAATAACGATTGTGCGCTTTCTTATTATGGCACCACACAGTGAGGAAGTAGCTACCAGAAAAAACCTACCTGCTTAGAAACTTTATTATGTTAAAAAGTTAGAAACATCTAGTACCTTACTGTTGATAAATCCTTCACTGAACCGTTGTAACAGATACTGTCACATCTGAGAGTTACTGCGCATCGCTGGCAATCATCATTAGAACACTAACAGCAGAACAGTAGTCATATTTTATTGCACGTAAATGCTTATATGAGATGCAGAAGCATTTCATCAATCTGCCTGTTAGAAACCACTATACTCCCTTGTGACTAGACATAGAAAAATTATTTTACAGTATAATGCATGAAGCAAGAAAAGCAGATTATTTTTCAAAACCTCGAACTATTAACCATAGCTGTTTTGCACTGACTTGATCAACCAAGAAAAGTGTAGCTTTACCTCAAATATTCTAATTATATCTTTTTTCAAATACAACAGTTTTCAAAATTGGTTCCCACTAGCTTAAATAAAACCCTACCACCACCCAGCAGGAAACAGAATAATCAGCTTACTTCCCTTCTGCTTTATATTGCTCTTCATTCATTTTGAGATTCTTAAAATTGTTCGAATTAACTGTATTTTGATTTGGAAACAAGTGCCTTAACTTAGAGACCAGAAATACAAAAGACACAAATAGGGGTAGCTATATCTATGGTGCTTATATTAAAGTATTAAAATTCAAGAACTACTGCACACCACAGATACTGAAAAATGTACTGTAATTAAAATGATTTTAATATAGAGGCCAACAATTTTAATGTTTATCTTGTTACAAACTAAGACATTGTTTAAGCTGTTTAGAAATCAGTTTAGGTATTACAAAACATTTGCTAAACCAGTAATATTTTAAACAACTGTTAACATCTTGAAATTTATATAAACATTTCACAGAGGTGTGAATATGTACCTATTTTTCCCCATGACATCTCTCGATCAGACTATATGAGCCAAGGCAAGTGGGTGGAATTACATGAGCCTGTGGTAGCATACTTTCCCCCTTCTGTTTCCATCTCATTTTTGCTTTTCCTTCTCTCAAGACATCCCCACTTCAAGACAGAAATGAGGCAATCAGTTCCTTTCCTGCTTTCTGGTTATGTCATGCTGCCTGAGGTGCACCAGGGCGAGCAGCAAAAGCAGAGAAAGAAGTCTTACTATCTTAACTGCTTAGTTCAAGCAGATCTCTGGGAATAGCTGGAAGAACTGTAGGAGTTTGAACATGACAGATTCCACAAGTGATCTAAGGCCAGAGAAATACACGAGTTGCTTACAAGTTCCCGTGTTTTTTTTCCTAAATAGTCTGTGATAGCATTATTAAAGCAATCTAACAATTCATGTGCATAACTCAGCTACATATCAGGTGTCAAATATTGCCTATAACACAAATACATTCTTTAAAAGGAAAAAAACATGCGGAACAGTCATTTTAATAGTGCATCCTGACATACATTCCCCAGTATGACATACCACTACATTTTTAAGTTTTCCTTATGATTGTGTTAACAAAATAGGCTTAATTCTACTTGAGAGAAGATCTTCAAGAAGCATTAAGAATACTGTATTCTCCATAATAGTTAATAGAAAATAGTCATTCATCCTAGTAGGAATAGGTGTATTTTGCTAACAGAAAGCATGCTGAAGAATAAAAGCATACTTCAGCTAGGGTTTTTTTATTAGCTAGCTTTAAAGAGCAAGTCTTAGTTTACCTCAAATGAGTTGTTAACTGATGTGAATTTTAACCGAAAAATTAGATAATTTATAAAACAGAAAAATATTGGTTTACAGGTAATCTCAGTGGATTGCAGTAATTCCACACAGGATTCCATGAATCACAATACTGTAAGACTTATCCCCTGTGCCCAGGTAAAACTAGAATTTTAAGTATGAGCAAAACACCGTTTCACTTCAAGGCAGTTCAACTCTTGATACCTATTAAGCAATTAAAATTCAACCAATTTGGAAAAAAATTCTCAAAAATATTCCACTTTATGAGCAAGATATACACCAAAAACTCACTGTAAAACACACTCACTGCTGATACGTACGTTTGCAAGGCTGCATTGGTGGCATTGATAAGGTTTCTATCCGTAATCTTCTCCAGTATTAACAAGGCACTAGTTTCATGACCCTTAATACAAAACAAACATATAACAAATACTCTTTAAAAATTGCCTTGAATGCCTTTTCAAAGTAACAAGTTGACAATTGCAAACAGTGCATAACACAAAGCTCAGCACTGATAAGTCACACTAAGCACACACCTTGCTGCAAGCCAAATGGAGTGCTGTGTTCTTAGAACTGTCTTGCAAAGTCAGATCAGCTTTAGCACTGCTAACCAGCACCTCTGAGGAAATAAAGATTTGTATTAACTAAAAGCATATTCCTTAAAGTCTTAATGACTTACATTTGTGCAAAATGAAAACATATATCCACAAGAACATTAACTATAAGGCAAATTTACCCATAGTAAGGTTAACAAACCTAAGAGCAGAAATATATAAAGCTTTCTCTTTACCGACTGTATTCGTCTGTCCATTTTCTGCAGCCATCATTAAAGGCGTTTTCCCAGAAGAATCTACAGCATTTACTTGAGCATTGTGACTGAGCAGAAGCTGTAGACACTCAACGTGATCTGTAAAAGCTGCTGCATGAAGAGGAGTTCTACAACAGACCAAAAGACAATATGGCCATGTTCAGCCACACTTTCTACTTTATTCACAGGGGCATCCTGACTGTGATCCTGCAGATTCTAAAGACTGGACAACCCCTCCCTGCTGATCCTTTGAAATCAGTATTCCTGGAGTTGTGACTCCTGCCTTTAGAAAGTCACCTTCAAGGTTCAAATAATTCCCTCTATGTAGTTTATAATAGAGATACAATTTGAATCAGAAAAAGTAAAATATGCATCAAATACTACTCACAAGGTGATACAATTTAAAACATGCTCAAACTTGTCTATGTAATAAAAAGCCAATTCAAGTTTATTGAATCAGAACAGGATTCTTAAAAGCCTAGAATTTCTTTCTAGCACAGAATAAAAAAAAAAATCTTCAAAGAATAAAAACAGGAGGAAGGGGGAATTAACATAAGTAGCAAATACAAAAAACCCCAAATGATTTTTAGCAGAGCCACTCTATTACATTACAAGCATTCTTTCACTGTGCATTTACACTCTTACCTTCCTTTTGAATCTGTTGAATTTACAATACCAGCACCTAGTGTATCAATTAACATTTCTGCAGCACCTTCATTGTCATTTATCCTATAACGAATTAAACAGACTGTTATTTACAGAATGATAAATCTTTTGTTAAATACAGCAATGAAATCTATGAAGAATAATTTTGCACTTCCTTACACAGCACAATGCAACGGACTGAAAGAATTTCCTTCCATTTTCTGGAAAACTTCCTGTTCCAGGAGGAGCTCTACACAACTGTCATGACCTAAAGCAAATGTAAGAGTTAAGTATTAAAAAAAGGGAAAAGGTCTATTTATGGATTACAACAAAAATATGTATCTGATTTAGATTAACTAATATTTTATTGGAAAGTTTTGAAAACACACTGGTTGTATTCAATAGGGCTACATTTAGGAACTATAACTTCTTTGTAATTCTGAAAATCAAACTGGTATTTAACACTGTAACCTTAGAAGGGATCTCATGCTGTCTGAAGAAATTCAGAACACTTAATTTAGTTCTTTACACCTCCACGTTTCAAACTCTTCTGTACGTTCACCACTTAGTCTACATGAAAACATCTCCACCATTTGAGGGTTATTTTTGTTCCACTGTTGTCTTGCTAAGCCCGAAGAAAAACCAAGTCGATAATCATAGCAAAACCTTAAAAAGAACATGTTCAACCTATCAAATCATTATTTTCAAAATTCTGTAGCTTGATGCTGTACAGGTGGCTAACAACTGTAACTATGTTTGATCTTCAAGGCACATATGCAGAGAACCTTAGTTCAGCACTCACTGATGTCTGAAGATTTGTATTTTCACAAGGCCTGTCAAATTTTCATTCTACCAATCAAGCATACTTTAGTGCTGTTTTATTCAAACACTGTGGTCACTCTGAAAATGGACCAAACTAAGAGTTTAATTTTATGAATGCAATAGAGATGTTATTCTGGTTCAAATCATCAGTGTATTATCCAGTTGCTTCAGCCGTGAAGACAGTTCAGTTAGCTATTCACTTAAAAATAATTGGTATAATGAAGTCTAAACCCTTTCTCTATCATGTGACTCAGAGGTGAAATAAATGAGAACCTCTACTACGTTGGAAATGAACACACAGAATCAAATCTTTAGCAAAGGAGCTGAATGAATTTCCTACCTTTTAAAGCCTCCCTCACCCCAAATCCAAGAAGAGTATTAGTAAAGAAAAAAATTCTTACTGAATCACTTTTATATACTTTAGCTTCAAGGTTTTAGCCTATAAAGGTTGATTTGAAGCAGGTTTAAAAAAAAAAAGATTTAATCTGACACCATTCCTCCCAAGACTCCCTGTGAAGGTTGTTTTGTTGGGATGCATGGTACATTTCTATACACAGGTACTATGCTGAATTTCTTTAAAGACTCCTTGAGGCATAAAACTGAGAAGGCAGTTTATAGCAAAAATGTAGTACAAAAATAAACACCTTATATTATTTATTAGATGTTACTGCATTCTCCCTCAAGATATCATGTCCATCATATTGGCACACTGACTAACATGAACTGAAGGAAGACAGACTTTGTATGTTGCTTTTGTAATAAATTCTACCTCAATAACAACAAATACATTTAGGCCTCTATTTTAACTTTAATGTATTTTACCATTATAGCAGGCCCAATGCAGTGATGTATAGCCGTGATTGTCTGCTATTGCAGGTACTGCATCCACAGATGTAGCTGACTGCAGGAGAGCTCCTAGAACACCTATATGTCCACATGCAGCTGACAAGTGTATAGGGGTTCGCCCCCTACAGTCTCGTAATAAGGACTTAGCACCATGTTGAAGCAAGGCTTCCACACATTCCTCATGCCCGGTAACTGCCTGTGAGAGAAAGACAGAAAATAGAAAGTTTGCTAAATAGTCATGTATATAAGACAAGGTGTGTAACCAAAGGAAGCAAACTGCAGACAATTTCTTACATTATTAAGTAATAACAAAATAAGCACAGTTGTCATTTTCATTCCTGGAAACAGCCATTCTGTTGGAAAAATAGCAATGTATTACAATATTGATGATAAAATAATTTGTTGGAATAACACTGAATGAGCTGCTAATCTCTAGGGTTCTTATCTGTCTTATCTGCCAGAGACTATTAAAAAAAAATAGTATTTGGCATGTGGCATGCATCACACTCTTCTTCCTCCCATTAACACTACCTCCACCCCATAACAAAAAGCTGTGCTCTGGGACCTCTCCAGTCAACACTTCACAGCAAGATGAAGAGACTCGAGAAGTCCAAAAGAATTCTGAGGGCAAAAACTAGCCTTTTGAAAGCAACTAAAAAGACAATTAAAAACTAAGAATGGCAAGATGAGAATAACAAGAAATTCATTAACACTACATATTAAGTCTGTATTTGAAACTAGTATGTATAAAACTGGAAAGGACAGAAAAGGAATATTCTCTTACCCCTCTATGTAATGCTGTCCTTCCCCACTTATCTTTGGCATCTACATTTGCTCCTTTGTTAAGGAGTGAATAAACGCAGTCGGTGTGCCCATTGAGAACTGACAACATCAGAGGAGTCCTTAGGAGAGAGAGAAATAAAGTGTAATCTACATGGAAATTTAACAGACTAGCACTCAGCTGAAATATAACAACTACTATCCTTCTGGACAACACTGTTAAAATTTACATCAATGACCTTCTCTAGCACTACCTTCACTCCAAGAATGCCACTTATATTTGTTTTTTAGATTCAAGGAAAAAAAAGATTAATATCCCCTAAATTCAGAAGTCCTGATTAAGTTACTAGAATCCATTTTTTCAGCATCTGGACAATAAAACACATTTTAGTTTCCTCCCAGCTGAACAAGGACGTTTTTCACTGTCAACATTATGTTTATTGCAAAATACACAGTCGCATTTGTCCTAGTTCAAATATCATCTCCCTTTAAACTAATAAATTAAAAACCACCAATGTAAAGTATTTAGGTTTTCCTTTTTATAAGATGCAATAACTTGTGAAGAACAGAGTGTGTATTGTTTAAACTCACTGTCCATTTCCATCTTGAATGTCCACTGCATTCTGTGGTTCTGCATTTCCTATCAACAGCCGCAAACATTCCGAGTGACCATTCGTAGCTGTAAAACATCATAAAAATACAGATTTTACACTAATTGCCTTTGAGTATACAGCTCAAACAGAACAGTAACCTGCTCAGACTACAGCCTGTTAGCATGAGCTTTACCGTTGCTGTAACTTAAATTCAGCCTGTTAGCATGAGAACCCACTGTACAGCTTTACCATTGTAACCTGAATGAAGAACAAAAAATATGAACACTAGAAAATTATTTTAGAAATCAGGCGTTCTCAACTGTGTAGTATTAACAGTGATTGATTCCAACTGTCAATTGTCAACAGGTATTTGTTTTTTACATATAAATGAGGTTTCGCACATTAACCATAATTAGAATATATGCTTATACAACATCCACAAGAAGGAATAATTAAATACAGTAATTAGCATAACGTTTGCTTGTTGTAAGCCATGGGTAAACACATACCTAGCCAATCATACACAGATTTTGTCAGCAAGTGTAGCATGTGCATAGTTATGAAATAATAACTGAAATCACATTTAGAAAGAGGGGAAGGAAATGGAATGCATAGAAGTAATTAACCAAGCAGTTAAAAAAAAAAGGAAAAAGAAAAGAAACAAAAAATTGAGAAATCATATTTAAATGCAACTCATGAAAGGTAAATGATTGCTTGTTGGAGGGGAAATTATTTCTGACATACAGCTGCTGTATTCAGTCCACATAAGAACAGTGACAATTCTTTAGCTGACAGAAATCCTAACGGAAGTTGGAAGAAGCTAAATCAAATAGAAGAATACAGCTTGTGCTCATGGACAACAAATTAAGTGGTTACAATGACGATGTTTTGTACATAATGCTCTTTTTACTGCAACATTTCTATAACACCATAACTATAAATGTCAATTTAAATAAGCCTATTTTCAAAGAGAGGAAAAAAAATAGAAATATAGTATGAATGCTAGACTTTGAGAAAAGTAGGTTTATAGAAGTTTCCTAGAAAACACAGCGAGAAAATATTGCAAAGGATTGCTGTTACTTTGAAAACACTCAGGAGTCATTTAAATCCTTAGAAAAAACAAAGTATAGTTTTCGTGTCTCTTCTCAAACTGACAAAATTCTCCAAGACTCCAGCCATTTTTAGAAGTATTTTACTGCCAAGACAGGCAACACAATTCACATATCTAAATTTGGGGCTGCAGTTTGGGCTGGGTGAAAGACAAGGAGAGAACCAGGAACATGTCACTGATACCTGCCAGCACAGTTAGCCTAGCTAGTTGAACGGACAATGCACCCTTCCAGAGAGCAGTGTGGAACAGCACTCCTTGAGCTGAAATAATTGATTGGGTTAATACCAGCTTCTACCCACAAGTGCTCTGTTACACCTTTCTCAGCGTAGCATATACCCTAAAAATCATTGTCCATTCCTAAACAATATTTCTTTGAACACTGATGATAAGAGACTTCTAAACATGAAGATGATCGACTTCAAAACCCCAAATTTTAGAGGTTAGCAGTTAGCACATACCTGCAGCATGTATTGGGGTCCTCTTTACAACATAATCTTTCACCAAGATTGACGCTCCCTGATTAATGAGCACATCTACACATTCCACGTGTCCCTTAAAGGCAGCAAGGTCCAGTGGTGTCCTTCCGTTGTTATTCCTCACGTCAAGGTCCAGCAGCGACTGTACCAACACTTCCAGAGCTTGATGGTGGCCATGATAGGCCTACAAGAATAAGAAAATTCTTCAGTTTTCCCACTCTTCTTGTTTTTTTCCTTTCTTACCAGGATTACATAAATTAAACTGTGAAGATAGTTTTTTTGTTTAACAAGTGAAAGACCTATCGATGCAGCATGTAAGTAGTTACAATACAAACTAATTTAAAAAACCCCACCATTTCAGCAAGAAGGTTGGTGGGTTTTTTCCATTTTATCCTTTCAGTCAGCAACTGAAACTGCTTTACAGAAAATAGCCTGTCTCCAATTTGTTTAACGACCAGCATTTTGAATACTGCACATTTCATTGCTTTATGTTATAGTTACATCACCCTCAGATTATTTCAAGTGAGGAACATATGCAAACAACTAATTCCTATTAGGTTTTTAACAAAATATTTAGAAAAGAAGCAGTCAATAAAATTTGTAAGTAAAAAGAATACATTACAAATAGATACAGTTAACGTAACTGGTAAAATAGAAGGGACTTAGGCAATGAAACAGTTAAGAGATCTGAACAGATATACAAGGATAAGAGAATAATAGCACACAGAATACTCTGTAGGTATGTCAAGACAAAGTGTCGAAGTTAGTAATGAAAAACATCTACAACTACGGTTTTATAATTTCCATAATAAATTTTAAATGTATACTCATGGACACATAACCTCTGCTCCCAGACAAAACTCATTTCCAGGAACAGTCTCTTGTAACTGCTTTCATTTATCAGTATTACAGATTACTTTTTACTTTGGCCATATATATATATATACACACACACTCTGCGTGAGACTTGGGCTACTTTCAGAAAGTACGTTGTGGTTTTTCAATTGCTCAAAGTCCAGTGAAAAGATGAAAGCTACACATTGAGCTGGTTACTCTGTATTTTGAGTATATTTGTATAGACAGTTTCATCAGGTTCTCTCCTACACTACTCTTTGTGCAAATCTTTCTTACAGTATTAAGGACAAAATTTCTCATACTAAACAATGATAAGGGTAAGCATTGATGATGGTAACAAAAAAAGTCACATTATGTGTAGAACAAGTCTTCATTAGTATAAATTATAACATAAATCTTCACTAGAAGATTCCAAATGAAAGTCGTTTCATGAAGCAAGTTTCAAGTGAAATGCAAAAACTGCCCTGTATAGCTCATTCAGGAATATTGGTACATATTTTTGTGTTTCATTTATTGTTATTGACCTATTTTTAAAAAATCCAGAATGAATAAACCTATGTCAACAACTGTTTGCAATTAGATGAGGTATCATCACTAAAGAATGAAATACTTACAGCTAAATGCAGGGGACTTATAGGTGCTCTGTTGTCTGAATCATTCAGCATGTCAGTACCCGATGTTTCCATTAGCTTAGCACAGAGAGAAAATCAGAATGAGTGCAACAACCTCTCACCTTTAAAAACATGCAGCAGTAATTGCTACAGTTTCCAGTATACAGATTGAAAAAGAAAGAAAGAAAAATAGGAAAAAAACTACAGGATTACAGTTTCCTTAAGAACTCCAGATCTCCTTCAACCTTTTAAAGAGTTTGAATTGCAATGACTGCAAACCCTACCCCATATTCATTTCCCAAGCAGAATTGTTTAATTTTGCATAACAATGCAATAATTAAATCAGAAATGAATCTAAAATTATTATTCTTCCTGAAGCAGCCATATGAAATAATATACATGAAATGCATACGAAGGGAAGACAAGGACACGTGAGAATAGTTGTAGTAGGAAAAAACACCCCAGCACCAAACAAGTAAACATTTAGATTAGGTGAAAAGTCAGCAAGAAAACAATATGAAAAGCCAGAAGGCAGGATTGATTTCTCAGAACAGACAAACATCCCCCAAAGAGAAGAAACAGACGCAAAAAGGGCACAAGCATTGTAAAATAGGATTAAAATATCTATCTTTGTATATACATTTCTGTTTGTTACTTTCAGATGTGTTCTAAAGTTTTAATTCTGGGTCTTTTTCAAGACCATATTTAATTCAGTACACTAGTGAAATTAAAACATTCAAAGCATTTGAAGAACACCAAATACATTCAGATCACTGAGTTTTAATTATCGCACTTGTATAATATGGTCATACAAATGTTTAAGAAAAAAAGGCTTAATAAGTAATTTTGTATTTTAAAATTTTAAATTGCAATTAAATCCAAATTGTAATTAAAATTAAATACCACATCTATGCATTAAAGAAATGGTTGAATAGCAGTATTTTTAAAATTACATGTTCCCTTTTGCTGTACAGTAGTACTGTAATGGTGAGAAATAATACACACTTACAACATCTAGAGGCGTTTCGCTGGCAATCTGCAATTAAAACCGTCAGAATTCATGTTTGAATACATTTGAATATAGAAGTATCATTTGTATAAAAACACTAAGTTGTGTAAGACAGAGAAGATAAAATTAGCATATCAAATAACATATATTTCTGCAAAGGGATTAATAAAAAAATCTACCTGAGGCTTTATCTAAAATTCTATTATGTGGCCGTTACTGTAACTATATGAACTATTTTAAAAGGCACCCCTACTTTACAGGTTTTCTCTACTTTTTAACTTGCTCCTTCAGATGACATTTGTGAAATTTCTTAAGACTTCTCAGTGGGATAATCTGTGGTTATTTTATTTCAGCCATCAGGAAAAAAATTAGCAGTGTATTCTAAATTAAGAAACAAAACAAAACTAATATCCCACATCCTCAACCAGTTACCTCTTAATCTCAGAATGTATTATCATTTTAAGCCAGTATCTAGCAACTTAGCCCCTCACCTTGCCTCATTTTAAGAGTAGGAAGTGCTTCAAGTTTTATCCTCAGAGGGGCTGAAAACCACTATTGACCTAGCTTACAGATGAAGAACCAAGGCTGAGGAATCCCCTGGCCTCTGCATCCTACTCTGTAAGAGCAGCTGTTACAGCGTTCATCTACAGTACATTTTCTTACCAATTCAAGACATAAGCGATGACCGTAAGCAGCTGAATAATGAACTGCATTGTATCCTTGTTTGTCTCGGATCCCCGGATTGGCATCGTTTCTTAGCAAGTATTCCAGGCACCTATTTAAATTGACATACGTAACCATGTATCTAAATGTTGAATTTCAACTTTACGCTAAGTGATAAATTGTTCCAATTCAACTGGAAAATAGAATACAGCACAAAGGAACACTGATTTAATGTACAATATTGGCTAGGACTAGAGAACACCTAACTCCCAAGCATCAAGGTCAATCACAAAGCTCCCAAAATTTGAAAGAATCCTTCTCTGCAGACGTCCTGCATCCTCTGAATTATCTGACTTGGTTAAAACTAGTATTTCATGGCTATTTTCCTCCTAGTTAATAAAACTGCAGTTACCTCTGTTAATATAAATGATGACTATTGTTGTACATTTTTCTGTATCAGTACATCCTTCTGTACTTAATACAGAAGGAAGTGAACCAATAGCCGAGTTCTTCATGGTATGTATTCAAGAGTCACACATACATACGCTTCCACTACCAGACTTCCACTGCTATTGATTTGGCATACTTCTATCCTACCATTCCTTTCATTACACAAAGGTACAAGGCAGAACATGATCAGCACAGTTTCAACCCCTGATACTCAGCCAGGAGGACGAAAAATAGGGTATTAAAGTCAGCTCCCTCTCCTTAATTTTCTGTTTTTAAGAGACTCCATGCATGTACACTAAACAATTCCAACCAATAACCCTACTTATTCATAATGTTATGTTGTCTATCATTTCAGCATCATTTTGCAAAGTCACCATCATGATCCTGAACTTGCTGGTGAAGCCATTTGGTTTTCTGAAGTGTACAGCAGGTCACGATCCCTTCTCTCTGGGAATTATGAAATACTTCTCCTTTATCAGTTAATTAAAATGCATGTGAAGTTAAAAACCCCAAAAAGCATTATCATGTCAAATCCAGCTTGGAATCTTTCTTCCTTAGCACAGCTTATCTAAAGTTCTCACAGATCAGTAGTGACAAACAGGCCAGTTGGATACACTGACTTCACATTTATCTCATGGAAAACTGTTTGGTAGAAAGTTAAAGGAAATTTCAACATCTGTAGTTGTATGATATGGCTATGCTGTGATGTCATGTGAAAAACTTGCAGTAGGATATGGCAGGTTTAGATTTGAGAGGCAGGAATCCTAACATGACCTCTGATCAATGCTGTTAAGAGTAGAAACTTGATCATTCAAAGCCCTGGAGAACATTCAAACCTTCGAGAAATACAGGCAGAAATCCTACAAAGGCAGCCATCTCCTGAGGGAAGACAGCATGACCCTGCAACATCAGAACTCTTTGTAAGTTCTTTCAAGGAAGGGCCTGAAGTCAGCAGATGGAACAGTGAGAGTTCATCATCTGAAGGAAATCCAGTACCAGCTGTGATGAAATGGAAACACATTTCAACATGAGTAAGACAGCTGTACTGCGTCAAGGGCCCAGTAACCTCATGTGCAACAACGGCAATTTGCTGAAGACCTGATATTTGCTATTCCAGACAAAGGCAGAAATTATCAAACCAGGTGAGTGAAGATGAAAGGGGCAAAAAGCTGCAGGAAAAACTATGAACAAGGAAGCATCTAATTACAAAGTACTCTGTCTTATTACAGAGTTGAGAAGAACAGGAGCCATACCAATGTGCACTCTCACTTTCATCATTTTGTGCCCAGCATAAAGGAGAAAAGGACTTAGGTAGGTAGTGAAAAAGGTAAAAATTCTCCAGTTTTAAATAACAACATATGTAACACAAGATGTAAGTAACTTTACAAGTTCAATGTATCTAATAAAAAGCTACCAGTAAAGCACATCTATGATTTTAACCAACTAATTAGGGTTTTATTTGCCCAGTAAACAAATGCCTAGATTTCATTAACGGCAACTGCGCTTGCATGTTTTTATTTGAACTGAAATGGGATGAGATTTCTGAGAACCCAAAGACAAATCAATCTGTCCCATCGAGTGAGAATTACTGTCCCTACATTTTATTTGCCCAATCATCTAACTTTATTAATTTTAATCAATTATTTTGTATTGCCATTCATGGCTCATTAATAAATGTTAAATATCACTGGCCTGGGCTATCTAAATTTTTATACTTGAGTACTTTCTATATTTGCGTGCTCAGAAAAACCACAATACACTAAATACACCACAAAAGCAAATTCTACTAAAAATCCTTGAGTACCCATTCTTTCCAATGCAAAATAGGTAATTATTTTTGCTGTTTCTTCTCATCCAGGAAAGAGATTAATTTTACATCTTTTGCATACTTAACTGTTCTCAACAGGCCTCTTTAAAAGGAGATTAATCAAACTTCCTGAAAGCCCAGATAAGTTAAATTTATTTCCCGTTCATTTACGAGAGTACTGTCTATGAAATAATTCTAACATAGAAAGAGCGTGGTTTTTTCCTCTTCTAAGATGCTGATTATTTTATCTCATTCTGCGATCATGTTTCTCTCTGTAGTCTTGTCAAAATGAGGCTTACTGATGTTTGTTCCAGATCAGAAGCACTTGTTAAAGATTTGTTAAAGAAAGACTTCCAAACAGGAACAAACCGGAAAATAATTTTCAACAAAAACATCCTTGTCCCTAAAATCTGTCTTTAAAGATGTCTGAACAAAGACTCTGAAAATGAACAGAAATATCTTTGGAATTTCTATATAGATAATTTCCTGACTTTTTTTTTTTCCCCAGGCTTTATATTCCAACTCAGTAATCATTTTTAGCTTCATTCCTATTTTGAATATGAGCTGAGCAGTACTGGTTTTCCAGCTGTTACTAATCATCTTGCTGCATCAATATAAAAAGCTTCTCCTCAGGACATTCTGCTTTGCAGCCTGTCTTCCAGAGAGCCAACTGTTAATCAGAAGGGCAATATCATGTGGATTCCGGAGACGATTCTTTGAGTTATCTCCCAAAGCTCTGCTGTACTGCCATCATCATTCTCGCTCGTGCCTTTTATAAGACAGATGGCAAAACGATGTCATCTGAAGAATCATTATAGTTTGGAGGTTTTCAGAGCAACTGTGAAGCTAAAATTAATCCTAGATCAACTTATAAGAGGGCAATTAAAGTAAAATTGTCTCAGCAAACTCCAGCAGGGATTGAAAGTATATTTAAAAAGTAGCAGCAAATTTCATTTTGAAATTTGGCCTTAAAGGCATGTACTTTAAGTATTAAACGGCCATGAAGGTATTCTTTATTTATCCTTCAAAACCCAATCTGTAAATTACGTGCCGCCTTGTTCCTATTACTACCTCAGCTTCTAAAAAGTCATGTATTAAAACAAGATGATATGGCACTAAGCAGCATTCTTCCAGTGAAGATGTCACTGTATGCATTTGAAATGTAATGCTGCACACCAGCTTGTTTTGACCCGTGGATGTGAGTGTGTGCTCATGCGAGTGGTATCTTCTCAAGCCTCCTCAATATATATACAATGTCTGGAGCTTAAGTAACCTCATCAATTTTGTGCTATCTATATAAGCTTTACATGTAAGCATTTAAGTCATAAATAACTATGCTAAATATAACCATTAGTTACAAAATAAACACACACAAGAAACATTTGTGGATTTATGAAAGTTAATTGGGTGCATTTCATTAATAAAAGCGTAACTACCTCACAAAAATTTACACTAAAAAGAGATAGAGTTGTAATGCCAAACATGAATAGTTTAATCAAACACCAAAAGGATAAAGCATCTTATATTGAAATGTCAAGTTAAATTCTGTCCTGATGCAGGCCTACTCTAACTCACAGTCTAGTTTAACAGTGCATTTCTGACTAACTACAGATTTTTGGGCAACATTAAGAACCCTCCATAAAACACACCATCCTTTATCAGAATTTGATTTTAAAGCAAAATGACCTCACTGCTCACAACTGTCATAATAATCCCCCCAAACAATATTTACTCAACCACTACACAGCAGGTGCAATTAAAAACTATTCCAAATGAATTCCTGAATTAGAACATCTGCATTATAGGACATAACCAAAAAATTACAATGCACTTTACTATTGCTCATTTTTATCAGAAAAATTTGTTGCATAAAATATTTTATATACAATGAACAATCCACTGTCAAGTTTAATCTTTAAAAATATGAAAAATGCATGTGGCAAATCTGAAGGCAGAACATACATGAAATTCACAGCTCAGATGTTTCTCAGGAGAAAGGCTTTAGTACAAAGCATGCAACTTACTTTCCATCTGTGTCTGATGCAGCTGCATAGTGCAGAGGTGTACAACCCCTCTCATCAAGGTCGTTCACACTAGCTCCAGAACCCACAAGGGCAAACAGGCACTGATAATTACAATTGGCAGCAGCATAATGGAGTGGAGTTCTTTAGTACACATTTAAATAAAAAGTACAATGGTAAATAACAGCAAAATAATATTATAGAGACAGAAAAAGTAAAATAAAATTAAATCCTCCTTACATTTTTTTAACAAGTATTTGTGGTGAAGAATGCATGACTACAATATTAAAAAAATGGGGCCATTTTCTAGGGACCATTTAATAATGCAGAACAGTATCTAGGGAATCTATCAGTCAAAATATGCACAAACTTTGTATTAAGGGAAGCTTTATATGAATCTTCTTGTGTAAACATATAGAGGAAAATCAAGCTTACATTAGAGATACTATTTTTAGTTAAGTAATTCCAAGCCACATGGAAAAATATGGATAAATCTAAGAACTGCACAGCAACTAAAGGTCAAAAAAATACAACGAAGAAGTAGATGTTTTTGACAAACAGATCAGAATTTTGTCTAGGAGAGGCAAGCATTATTTATTTAACTATACTAACAAAGCAGAGGTATTGTTAAAGAAAACTTTTAAAAATATACCTTGTCTTCTTATAAAAAAACCCATGAAATATTAGTATTGATATACAATCTCAGAGATAATTTATTCCAACTTCAAATACATAAACACTTCTCTAAATAAACCAGATGGGATAAAATTTCAAAAGCTCCAAGATGACTCAGAATTCCATTTTCTATTTTTAAAAAGAGAATGCTACTATAAATATCTCAATTTTGAGAAGACAGTCAGGCACTTTAAAGTGTCCTACCTCTTCCCTCTCCTTAAAATTACTTTTTTCCCATTTCTCTCCATTTTAAACTATTTTAATCTTTTCCTTCCCCTGAAATAATTGCTCTATATAATATGCATCTTAAACCAAAAACCAAACTGACAAAACCCCTCAACTTTCAATGACAAAAGTTGTGACAGATAGTTGTTCCTTTCTCAGGAAAGAATGGAAGCAAAATACAACTTTGCATCCGTAACATTCTCCTCAAGTCCTTCTCCTGCTGTTCACATCCCAGAAAATCATATTTTCCATGATGTGATGTGAGATTTTACACAAGTACTGATCATGCCATCTAACTTAAATAATCCTCTACTAAAAATAGAAATTAATGTAATTCCAACAGAGTTCAGAGCATGAACAAGGAAACAGAAAGGGATGGATATAATGAAAGGAAAAAGGTGAAGCAGTTAAAATAATGGATTTTTTTAATAAAAAAGCTTAGACATAGCAACAGATTTATAGGTTTGACTAATACATTATTTGGGAAACATCACTAATGTCCTTGTATGAGAACAAGTTAAGATCATTAGATCCATGTTATAAGCAAAAAAGATTCATTAATTAAAAATTAAAGTTGAATATGAAAGTCTTTAAAAACAAGACTAAAGACCTACTTAACAAAACACAACAAACAAAATATTTGCAACTTTCACTAATATACGCGTAAGCACAGTTTACTATGTATTTACACTGCATCTTAAAAAACATTTAATCTGGAACACGCAGACTTGCCCACATAGCGATATGCTACTTCTGTAGTACTTTTAACAGTCCTTTACAATATACAAATCTGGAATGCCTTACCTCCCAAATCTGTCCTTTTTGTTGAAGTCTGCACCAGTATTTAGCAGAAGATTTAGGCACTCCAAATTCCTATTAAATTAATGCAGTATTACTTGTGATTGCAAATTTTATTTCCTTAATACTGGCCTCTGCATATATCAGAGCTGCTACACATATACATCTCATATGTTATTTTTAATGGAACTGAACTATCCTATGAAAATTTAGATAAATATATTTTTGTATGCAAAATAGATTTCATAATTGCAGGAGCAAATCAAGAAAGAATATAAATTTCAACCCCGTATTTAGAAATTTTATTGATATCAAATGCCATGCATAAAGCACACAAACATTAACCTATTTCAATAGAAATTTCCATCCTTTAAAGCAAACAAACAGTAACACTTGCATGTCACATGCTTTTTGCTACCAGGATTCCAACGCAGAGGCAAATTTTTGCTGTTAATTTTTTAAGGCCAAATGTAAGTTGCAACATAAATATTTTACTTTTTAGTGTAATTCATTTTCAATACAATACGACCATCATAATAGATGTACAATACTGCTTATTGTTTAAACACTATCTTAGTAACTTTCCTAAACTGGAGATGAATGAGGGAATGTGTCACAAATTATGTGTTTTTATATGAAAAGATAGCATTTTAACCTTAATAATTTGCAACAAGGATGTATCTATCAAGTATCTTTTGACTTAGAATGACTACTTAACAGTATTACTTAACATTGAAACAGAAAAATGAAAATATCAATATAATGGAGTTCTTGTGTCCCACAAAGTGTATCACGAAATTTATTACCCAATTCTTCCAGGCAATTTTGAGTAGCTGCTATAGATAACCTACAATACAATAACAATAATCAATACGGATCACAACTCAAGTGATGAGCAAGTAGTTCTGATTGCTTCATCCACCTAAATTCTGGAATTTAATTATGGCTTTTAATTTAGTTAGATTGATCTTTTGTTTATGGATTTGGAAAAAACGTATTTCCCAAAGTTGCTGTTCTCTACCTCATGTCTTACAATGATCTTAGCTGGGCATGCCATCCCTGAATGATGTAAATTCTAAAAATTATATCATCATCCATGGGAATTTAAAATAAAATTCAGTTCATCCCCAAGCATAAACCTAAGGTAAGGCTAATGATACTTGGACACTGTACTCCAATTACTACCTATTCAGCTGAATATTTAATTTCTTTTTATTGTTTGTAGATAGAATCCATCTTGAAATTATTTTCATGTTTACAGAAATTCCAAAGGGAGAGGGCAGGAAAAGCACAGAGAGGAAATAATAAAAAAAGAACAGGAATGATCAGCAATTGAAAAAAGAACACTAAATATGAAAGCATGAATGCTTTTTTACATACCCTCCAGCTGCAGCTGCATGAAGACAAGTCCTGCCAAAGTCATCTGGTGTGTCAATGTCAAAACCTACAAATCAAGTATTTTGTAAAATCATTATGTAACACTACCTTTCACAAAACTGCTCTCATCTACTCTCTTAAGAGAGATGCTCGCTGAGCAAACTGAACAGCTATTTGCAAAAAAGCACTTAAGCACTGAATATTCACTTCATTTGAAACACATCCTTGCTATTCGTAATATTTTGAAAAACAAGTGTTCCATTAAAACTAAAAGGGATAAGGTAAAAGACAATTAGCTGCACTTAGGCAAGAGGCTTTATTCTTTCCTATCTATTTGCCTGTTAATGTTTCTGTGTAATTTAGTATGAATATAAAATGTACGAAGGTAATAGGAAAATTTAAGAATATGCTAGAATTTATCAGGGTTATGCAGAGACTTTTTTTTTTTTTTTTTATAAAGAGGGGGATGTCAGCATCACTAAATCCAAAAGCTACTTAAATTTCATCCTTGAGTTTAGCTCTTTAGTTCCAGAGAAAGAACTCTGTTAAGCTGGAGTGAAGGCTGTAAATAGCAATTACTTACAGAGGAGCCCTTTAAAGAACACTGTAGTTTTCTCTTCCCAAAATGTGTAAAACTATGGAACTTCAAATTTGAGATCACAAACTTTAAGCGTGCAATTCCACATCTAACCATATACTTTGACATGAAGACCACTATTTAAATCAGGTTTCAAAGTTAAATTTTTGGTTTGAGAAAACTACTATAGTCTCCTAAGAGTCTTGCTCTTGTGTAACAAAACTTAATCATTAAATCTCCAGTTTTGGTACTTTTGCCTGGGGATGCAATTTTATTTTTCCTTTATAAGAATTGTTCAACAATGAAAAATAGTGAACAACAGAGGATGTGTTATTCAAGAGTACTACTATTCAAGACTGTTTTCCTACTCCGTATCCCCCAAAACACAGGTTTTTGTATGCACCACTACGTTCTCCCATTTAAATAGGCAGTAACATACAGCAAACAAGAGAGTTTATCAATCTAAAAAGTAGTGTTTGATGCCTTTCCACATCCCTAGGTTGCTTGTCTGCAGATACTGATTCCCACACCAAGAGCATGTACTAACACAGCTAATAAGCTGTTAGCAGTATCTAGTCTTTTCAGTCTGAAGGCTGAACATACTCTTCAAGTCCTTATCTGCTCCAGGCTGGATTTACATCCAAGTTTGCTCAACTCATGTAAAAGTCACAGAAATCACTTGCAAGTCTTCCGCAGGAATTCCTTTGCCATACTGAATCTCCAATAAGGGCACAGCCAGCACAGCACCATGTGCAGAAAGGAGAAAGAGCCAGAGTATTCCTCATTTTGAATTCATCCAATTGAAACACAGACAAGTACAGGACAGTTCTTTACTGGAACAAATCCTTGCAAGCTTGTCCATGACAGGACAGTGAAATAAAAAGCCTTACCGCTGGTAACTTTAGTTATACTCCTTTAGTTCTTCTCCCAGGCTTCCCTAGCAGACAATACAAAGGTGGGGAAGCAATTTCTTACTCTTCCTTTTCCCCAACTCTCTGCCACCCACTTTTGTTTTTTCAAAAAACATGGAAGTGCCTTCAGAATAATGTAGAACCACTTAGTTTCTTCTTCTTCTGTTCCTGAAGCTTCCACAATCCTTCAGACAAATCTACTTTCTCAGAATTGCAATGGTTCAAAGAGGTCAGAATTCACACCAGAGCAGACTCTGGACAAGGGAAGTAATAACCTTACAACCCTCCACAACTTCAGGGAGGAATCAAACAATGAAAGCAAAGCTCAGTTTGGGTTGCATTTAAATAACAGTAAATCACCAAAGCAAGTTTCTTAATGTAGCAGTCCACAGTCTTCAGAGCTATTAGGGGCCCACTACAGGAACAGATAGGATCTGTGTCAAGCTAAAGACATCATGGAAGGGACATGAAGGATTCTCCATGAAGTCATTTAAGAAAACGTTAGTCTTTCCCCTTGAAGTTGCACTATGGTCTGAACCAGTCATCCCACCCCTATGGACAACTTCACACACACAAACACAACATTTAAAAAGTTATAGATGCATTATTTCAATTTTGACGATTTTCTTAAAAAAATTACTTCTGTAAAAGTTTGCATTCACTTTATCTATGGACTGTTCATTAAAAATAACAAGCACTGGCCCCAAGCTACTAGTAAACTATAAAGATTTTTATGTATTACTAAATTAAGCCTTAATTAAAAGCTATTCTATGGAATAAAAAGTGAAGTACAAAGCAGTCATAAGATTTTTAAAGAGTATCCTACCTGATGAGAGGAGCTTTCTGCAGCAGTCTGAAAATCCACTTAATGCTGCCAAATGGAGAGGAAACATCCCATGTATACCCCGCCTAAGATACACCATAATCAGGTATCACAGTTTCATTACAATTAACATAAAACAAACATGATTGTGTGCCAAAGTGCACGTGCATGGTGGGTTCAGCAAACCACCTAATTAGAATACTGAGCCTTAGGAAAACTTCACATATTTAATGCTTTCTTACAAGACAGCACGAAGCATTAAGTCAGTGCAACAGCCTATTATAATTTTCAGAGCTTTTACTTCAAATGCATTAGAAGAAAACCTACTTCTCTTTCTTTTTGTACAAACTACGATGTACTGAGTAGCAAGTTAAAAGTACAGTACAGAATAATACAAAGTAGTTCCTATTTCAAGTTGAAGACAGTATTTAAAAAATTATACTAGTCTTGTTATCATAATAAATACATTTCTAAATTCTCTCAGTTTGCATTCATGTCAGTAAAGTTACCTACTTTGCAGTGTCAGCACCACTCGTAATCAGAGTGTTGATTAATAGCTCATGACCATATCTAGCTGCTATGTGCAAAGGAGTATTTCCATTCTTATCTTCACAGTCTATTTCAGCTCCTATAACAAAAAGCAATTACTAAGTAAGATTATATGTAGGCATACAGATACTTTCGTTAGAAGAACAGCACTGATGATAATTTAAACATTAATAATTAACTGTCCACAAATGACTACTTTGGATTTAAACTCTGTACAGCTTTCAGAGGTATTTAGTATTAATAATAAGCAGAACAGAGAGAAGTCTTTTATTACGTAACCATATGGGACACACTTTCTACAACTTGGGTAATGGAAGAGAAATCAATAGATCTTCCTGCATTCTGAAAAATAAACAGTTCTTCAGTGTAGCTTGCCAAACTTTAAAAGCAGATATGCTCCACCATCAACTGAACTACTACTAGACGTTAGGTGTGAAAAAAAATTCAGCACACATCAATACAGGAGGAGGAAAATATTTGTAATACTGGAAAGCTGACGACAAAACTACTCCCTCCCCCTTTTTACCATTCTGAATGATGGTTTGAGATCTTGAAAATCTACCATGGATTGCTGTCATGTGCAAAGGTGTTTTCCCATCTTTACTCTGGAAAAGAAAAAAAACCCCAGTGTTTACTTACAGCCAGTAACAGTAATCCACCAGAACTGACAAAAAAATGGACATTCTTTTACTTTATTCTCTCCCCTCTACTTCCTCCTTTAAATTGTTTCTATGCACATTTGCAAGACGGATGCTGGCAGTGACAAGTCAGCATGACATGGCAAGCTTTTCAAAAGAGCTGCTCTTAATCACTCTTCCAGCTGTGACAACTCAGTGATGCCCACTCACTCACAGTTATGCCTTTAGGATAATCACTCTCAAGAGGATGATGACAGGCACACAACTTCAGCTACAAGCCTTTGCCCAACTCTTCCCCTGCCCAAGTCTAAACCTAAACAATGCTTCTTTAAATTAAGTTTGTTTCTTGAAAGAAAATAGCTGTATTTACTATAGAGGTTTACACATCATATTAGAAGACATTACACTAAAAAGCTCATGCGTTTCACGGAAATTTCCATAAAGTGATATTTGTAAGCAATTTATCATAAAACACAAGTAATCCTAGGGTAGAACTATTCAACTATACTTGGTACTATACATTTGACACACATACCAAGTACGCACACGTAGTCATTCACCAGTAATGATGTCCTTCAAGTAGGCTAATAGTAATGCATAAGAGAATTTCAATTTTTAACAGCACTATGTCAATGCACTTATAAAACTGGTTTTTTCGTTATTATTGATGATTTTTTTTCCCCCCTGTACTTTATCATAGGTAACTGGAAAGCTTTGCAGGAGAAAAATGTTCCTACAAATGCACACAAAAAATTGCAAACGTGACACTTGCAGAAAATAAAAGCACTCTTGGGTGCACATGCATACCACATCTTTAAATTTTAAACACTGCCTTTGAAGAATAGGAAGTGTTCACAAAATGCTAAGTTAAAAAAGACAAAGATGGTAGGGGGAAGATACGATATGAACATATGCATTGAAATATCACAAACTGCTGTCATGTGCAAGTGTCTTCCCATGTTTATTCTTCCTTTGGAACCGAACAGCAAAGCGTCTATGGATGTGTTACTGAAAGTCTGCTGGAGACCCTTTTAGACAGAGTTGAATGTGGAATTTTTAGTTGTGTCACTGCACAAAGCAGCATACACCACTTAATGCAATTATGGGAAACATTGTCTTCTCGTACCTAGATTGAAAGAAATAAACCACTTGATAATGACAGCCAAGTTATCTCTGAATGTTTCAGCTCGTAGATTTTGTTGACCATAAACAATCCAAAAGACACACGCACATATCCATAGCAATGCAAAGAAACACAGAAAATGGTGTTGAAATTCACTTGAGGAATTGAATGATTGATTTTACTTCTGTCATTGGAGGCCTTAAGAAAAGGCCAAATAAACACATCATAAGCAATGACTTCCCCAAGCAATCTCTATGTTCTGATTTTCTTACAAAGAGAACTTTCTTCTAATGTCTACCTTTCATCTTTCTCACCGCAGTTTAGTTCTACTTTCTTTATCCAACTATTAATACTCTCTGTGTCCAACTATTTTCTTCTTTTAAAACAATTGTTACACACCTGGTGCCTCCCTCACTTATCCCCTCCTTTAAGCTGAACAATTAATTTAAACAAAAATGATCATGTAAAATAAGTTCAGTTGGAGTGAGTAACCAAAAGCTGCCTTGATAACCAACATTCTAAACTTTAAAAGGGGAAACTTTGAGAATGTAAGGAAATAAATTAGTGAAGTAACAGACAGAAGAATTTAAAGGTTTAGATAAAAAAGCCTGCAACCTCACTGGCTCAGATATGCTAAATCTGTATCTCAAAGGAAGGCTAATGAAGAGTCAGAAGATGGAGCAGAAAAAAGTAAATCTAAGTCTCACTGAGCACATTACTAAAGTACCTTACAAGGACCCAGGAGTAACTTAAGGTGACAGTATCAGAAACTAAGGAGTATGGTGGTCAAGTGAGAACCCTCACAAGACAACTTGAGTAAAATCTTGCAAAGGACAGCAAAACAGCTACAAAATCATTCCAGTTGTAAATGGAAAACCACAGTACAATCAACAACAGATTTTCAGATTTACTCTGCTCAAATTTACTTAAAAATGCACTTGATGTAGATTTCTAAGACAATGGATTTGATTATCCACAGTGCCTCTCTCCAGTCTAAAGAGTCTCAGGTTCTTTTGCAACCCAGGAATAACGTAACATGCAATTGTCTATCAACATATAAACATAGAACACGTATAAAATTAAATGAAGGTGACAATTTCCATGTTGAAACTGAACTGCTAGCTATAGGACTGCATTCAGAATTCCCTTCTCAGACATTGTCACTAGGGAAGGATATACAGAACCAGAACCAGTAGCCAAAGAGTTCTTTAAGCAATGAACAGCAAGGCTCTATTTATTTAGTGAAGTACTGTTCCCTGAGATGCCAGGAAGCAAGGAGATATCGTCAAAACTTTTGCTTCAATTTCCTTTTTTTATGCCTTTAAGGTCTTCTATCTAAATATTAAGTTAACTGCAGCTGTCTGATTTTACAAGATCAGATAGGATCAGAGCACATGATAGGATAGCTATGGGCTAACAATAACTTCTGGTCTTCACTGAAACTCAGTGAAGTGTGGTAATAGGAGAGAAATCACCCAGACCTCCTCTATTACCAGAGAAAACATATCTGCGAAATACTTAAGATCATATGAAGTTTTAAGAACAGGAATTTCTATTAGACAGAAAGAATTAACACACAGCACACGGTGTTCTATCAAGTGATTACTCAGATATTAACTGTACTCAGACTACTGAGCTTTACTGAGGGTCAGGGGAAATGTGGCTCTATCATGTCCCAGCATTCCTCCAAGTGAAATCTGCCCCTAGCAATAATTCTTACGTTCTAGCATCACCAATGGAAATAAGATACTTTTTCTATTTAGGTCACTGAATTTTCAAGCAGCAAGGGAGCCCATAAAACAATTAATACTGTCCCATTACGTACTCATTTCAACATGTTCTTCCATGCACAGAAATCCTGAATAGAGAGGAGAGTGTGCTGCAGTAATGAGCAATACTTAACAGTATTCACTCACTGTTCTACAGTACTATATGGACAGTGACAAGGCTACAAAAACAAGTATAAAATGAAGCCTTTGCCTACAGAGGTGATAAAAAGCATATAATGTATTTCTACTGTTCCATTTTTTTCTGCTACATATTCCCTTCTTGAGATGAGGCCAGCATCCACAGATATGCATAAGCCCTTACCCTCCATCTGCCATCAAGAATAAGAGTATTTCCCTTTTGCTCTCCCTACTCGGTCACCCACAGCAGAGAGTGCTCTAACAGTACCATCTAGTCTGTACCTAGATCACCATCCATACCCACTCTGTTACTTCCAAAACCACAAACACAGTTGCATATGGGAGGGAACTATTGAATCAGATTACACAAGCAATATAATTATGATGAAAAATAAATTGTAAGAACTGCTTTGAACTTCAGCCTCAGGATTTGGAAACTGAACAGGCTTGGTCCAATAAATACTTAGTAGGAATGCTCTAAAAGCATCCCCTTTTATCTCTACAAATTATTCTTAGCTACACAACATACTCTAATCCAATTTCCCTTTGCTATTTTTTAGGGATTGTTCTTCTGATTATATCCAAGTTTTATCCTTATAGGCCTTTCCAGAGAAGCAAAGTTGACTTGGAAACGATTTTCTTTTGTCTCAGGTCTTGCACTTTTCCAAGCACAACTGGTAAGTTTTCATATAAAAAGTAAGGCTGTTCACGCCTTCAAGTGCAAATTCACAGGCCAAATTCAGTCATACTGGTATAAATCCACAGAAATGCTATTAACAGAATTACAATGGAGACACATGTTGGTATGGAAACAGGATAAATGCTGTTTTCAAGCTAAAATTGTTTAAAATCCCTACACAACCCTACTTAACTTTGCACTGAACAGTTTTGATACTTACCAAATCAATACTTTTTAATTACAGTCAACCTATAGCTAAAGCTACTAACCCTTTCCACTGTAAAGACATTTTCTTCTGAAGCAGGCTAACTTCAGTAGGCAAATCTTTACTGAGCTCTTAGACTTCAGCTGAAATTCTCAACTCTGGTACATTTCAGGCTGCATTTCCCAGCCCCATCACTATCATATTCCAGAAAAAATAATTCTGTTATTTCAGAGTAAACTTAAGAGAAAACCTGAGTTTACCCATACTAGATCTTCTAAGAATTTTTTAAAGTTACAGAAACCAACAAATCTACACTTTGGATCCCATAACTTAAAACTGAATGGGAAGGAAGGCAAAAGACATCTCTCTGATGTTAAAACATCTTTTGTCACCACCAAACAAAAGCTCACCCACATTATAAACTTGAAAGAATTCAGGAACTTTGCCAGTCACTTTGAAGATACTAGCCATGCTTTGCAAAATTTCTAAGGTTACTGTGCCGTGTTTGTGTGGTGGGGTTTTTGGTAGCGGGGGGAGGGGGGCTACAGCGGTGGCCCCTGTGAGAAGCTTCTCAAAAGCTCCCCCGGCTCCAAGTCAGACCCGCCTCTGGCCAAGGCTGAGCCAATTAGCAACAGTGGCTGCACCTCTGTGATAACATATTTAAGAAGGGAAACCTGGGAGAAGGAGTGGGAGTTGTGAGGAGGGGTTGTGAGGAAAACATCTGTGTGAACACTGAGGTCAGTGGAAGAAAGGGGGAGGAAGCGGGGGAGGTGCACTGGAGCAGAGACTCCCCTGTATCCCACCCGTGGTGAGACGGCAGGGCTGTCGTGTGTCCGTCCCCCCACCCCCCGAGGTCCATGGTGAAGCAGATGCCAACCTGCAGCCTGTGGATGACCCCACACCAGAGCAGGCAGCTGTGCCCGAATGATGCTGGGACTCTGTGGGAAGAAGTAGCCCCTGCTGCTGTAGTTCAGCTCTGGGAGGACTGCAACATGCGGGGGTGACCCATACCAGAGCAGCATGGGAATGGCTGCAGCCCGTGGGAAGGGTTCACGACAGAGAAGGTTCGTGGAGGACTGTCTCCCATGAGAGGGGAACCACGTAGAGCAGGCAAAGAATGTGAGGGGTCCTCCCCCTGATGAGGAAGGAGCAGCAGACTGACCATAACCCCCATTCCCTGTCCCTTGTGCCGCCGGGGGATAGGGTGGAGAGATCAAGAACAAAACTGAGCCCGGGAAGAAGGGAGGGGTGGGAGGAAGGTGTTTTTAAGATGTGGTAATGCTTCTCACTGTCCCACTCTGTCCATTAAGTGGTGTTGTTAGTGTCTGAATTGAAGTGATGTTCTCTTCCTTCCCCTAACGAGGCATCTGTCTTTTGCCCATGACCATAATGGGTGAGTCATCCCTCCCTGTCCTTATCTCGATTCCTGAGCCTTTTTCTTTATTTTCTCCTTCCCGTTCCTGAGGGGGAAAGAGTGAACAGCTGCATGGTGCTCAGTTGCCCTCTGGGCTCAAACCATGACAGTTACTTAAGTGTTATAACTGAATAAATGTAGTCAGCATCTAAGTTTATACCATATGTAAAACAAAGAGTCGTATTTTAAGTTCAAACATAAAGATTAACACAATATTTATCAGTGTTTAATTATCCTAATAGAATGTTGGAAGTTTTAAATTTTCATTCCTAATCTACAATTAAGGTGTATTTGAAAACAAATAGCCAAAAAAACCCAACCACCATTACCTGCTGAACATCTTCTGAAATTAAGCCCTCCCCCCTTTTCTTCTACATCAGAAATATGCACAAAGCATGTATGCAACCCAGCATACAGGAATACAGTAATTCTTTGCTTGGTAATATTTATGTTTCTCTTTTGCTCTTATTTGTGTAAGTAACATAAGTACATAATCATTAGTATATTTAACATTGTGGGATTATTTTTATGACAGAACATACATTATTGAGAAATGACGTTTCAATAATGTAGGAAAGAAGTCAGCCCTGTAAGGCTAAACCCTCAGTCATATGGGACATTATGCAGAGCAGAAAGCTGGCAACAAAAGTAAATGGACTGTGACCTGTGTATTTTAGGACAAGTTTGCAATAAACCCTTGTAGCACAGCTCCTTACTTCTCCAGGGCACACTGGTGATGAATTTTTCCACAGCTGAGTTTAAGAATATTTAAAAGTGAACAGTAACATACATCTAAGATTTTTCCACATCAAATAGCTTAATTTTAAGTTACTCCCAAATTTTCAGTGGGCTACGGATTTTGAACTAACAATAGATATAAAATTGTATTTTAAAATTAGTTAGCTGAAAATCAGTATGAATATCTTACATGAAGTGAGCCACAAACCCCATGATTTTTAACAGAAACGTTAGCTATTCTAATATTCACTTCTTATCCAGATTGTGCTGAAATTCAGGCATAACTATTAAACAGATTTATTTATTTATTTAAAGGAACAAAAGGATAAATAATACTCTTCCTACCACATGTGGGCAATTAGATAATGTACATGTACAGGCAATTAAATATTTTGTAAGAGGAGCACTTGGACTCTTCATTCCACATACCATTTCCCACTTCCCCCAGCCCAAAATCTGTCAAGACGCCAGATACTGCCACTGAATATTTCTGAATACAGTTAAGTTTTCATTACTAGAGTAAAAATCAGCTTAATGCAAAACACGAAGTCTCATCTCTCTCACATCTCGAGTCTTTACCCTACGTACTAGAGAAGATAATAAAAGATACAGGTATTGTCTTTATGCTTGTGTGGATTAGAATTTCTGCCTACACTAAGACAGGGTTCTAAGGAATATTCTGCAGCCAAAGACTTGTCACCAAGTAGACAGGTAAGACATATGTTGACTCTGCTCACAAAGTTTTGCTGGAGTAATTAAAAAAACAGCTGTTTAAGACCTTCCATTGGCCTAATATACTTATCTTTGTATTTTTAATACACCCTTCACAACTCTCCCTTATTAATTAGATTTTAGGATCTTGCATTATCAGCTCTTTAACTGCTCCAGCAATTAGTCTTTTCATAAACATTTCTCTGAAATATCCTTGATTTCATTAATACTGCTTATTTATAAGAAAAACATGTTATTTTGCATTTTTCCATATGATTTGCTCTCACCACATGGACAGACTAGGAAAGACAAATTACGTGGATTTCTGACATTTAAGTATAATCAAGATTGACCAGACAGTATTGTCATCTTTCTTCTTTACCCTTTTGGGCTATTTACTACATCCCATTGAGGTTTTCAGATCAAGTTCCTTGAAGCAACATACTGGCTCATTTTTTCTATAGTACTTTTCACAGAAGTATTCCATCAATCAGGGGGAACTTCTAAATGTTATTGTAACAATGATTTTGAAAATTACCTGACAAAAAGACATACTGCATTTTTAAGATTGAATGGATGGCTTTGGATTCACCTACCTTCATATTTACATCTGCTCCATTACAGACCAAAAGCTCTAAACACAGGGCTCCATGTGTTGACGCAGCAGCAAAGTGCAAAGGTGTAAAACCCTTCTCATTCATTTGATTTACATTAGCACCGCAGTCTATAAGTTCATTCACTACAACATCTTGCCCGTTGTAGCAAGCTACATGGAGAGGAGTATTTCCATAGGCATTTGGTTCGTTCATCTATCAGAGAAAAAAAATCCCAAGATTAGTTAGTAGGCAAAAACCTGTACTGCTGCAGCACTTAATTATGACAATGAAAAATCTCATGTCATGAGACAAATTCTTCAGTATGTTTTGGAACTCTCCAAAACCAGAAATTAAAAGCAAGTTCTGAATGTAGTACTTTGATTGAGAATTGTGTACTGGGGAAGAGTACGATGGCTTTACAAGTGAGCCAACCTCCTCCAATTGTCTGCACACCAGTTTCCTGTAGGCAGTATGCAACTTGACAGAACACGCATATGGGAAAAAAGTCAACAGTGGCAATTTACACAGACACTACAGACTAAGCACAGGATGGACCTCTATCATTTTTCAACATCATTTGTGGGTTTCCGTTAAAAACGGAGGCCAAAGGGACTTTTTTTTTCCGGGAGGGTGGGGGTGTGCACGCACATGTGTGTCTATAGAATTTGTTGCTATGCACATGATACTGAATTCTGATCTACTTCTCAAGACAGAACTTTGGCAGCATCCTCCAGTCTTGTAAGACTAAAATGTGATGAACAATGCAGATTTCTTACACAGTTTCACAGTTTGCTGCTAACACGCTTTCTACATACACGTACTGTACAGCCCTTTAATTTATTTTGCATTTCAATATTAATATGGCCTTCCTTACTTAGTATCGAAGTTTCTCAAAACTTTTAGTATATCCCAAAACTTACAGGGTTTAAGAAAGTCAGTAACATCTATATTTTACAAATAACTGAGGCAAATTTCCTGCAGTTCAAAAAGGATTGTTTAGCAAAGCTAGGAACGGAATTCCTATTTCCTGAGTTCCAGTCCAATGAACAAAAAACCCTACTAAATACAAATTTATTTCCAAATAATTATGCAAAATCTGCAAAGCTCTTAAGTTACTTGGGGGGATGATTTTTTTTTTAACAAAAAAAAAAAAAGCATGTGAATATTTGGAAATATTATTTTCACTTCATCACAACCTAACCATAAATAAACTCTGCTACAATACTAACAAGAGCATTTCAAACAAAAAGTATCACTTTGTTTTATTCCTACTTACATCAACTCCCAGATCCAGAAGATATTTGACTACGCTGATCATCCCACTAGATGCTGCAGCATGTAAGGGTGTATATGATTTCTTGTCTTTGCATGTCACTTCAGCTCCATGGGCCACGAGTAATTTCACAACTTCAATATGACCTGAAAGAATAAAGATAAAAAGAATAAAGCTGCATTTTATATTAATGAGCACAAGTTTACAAACTTAATCATTGTACAATTGTTTATAACACAAACAAGACATTATTCATTTGGACCTAATCTGGCAAATAAATAATTGTTCTTGTATTCTAATTGTATCACGAACTATAAAAGCAATATAAAATATTAATCTCTGACAGGGAGTATTTCCACATACCCCCTCCAATAATCATAGTTTTTATACCACAAAAATAGTCTTGTATGTTAAAAAAAATAATTTTGTCTTCTGCTTACACAGAAGGATTTTTTGGGAAGATCTGAGAACTAGAGAGGTGAAATAACTTTGTAATTATTAAACATTTACTGCAAATTTCTGTTAACAACTTGAGAATGTGACTGTCAGTCTGCCACCTTCACCTCAACTGCAAACATGTCCAGTAAGGTTTTTAAGGCCTTCAACATAAACTTTGAAGAAATTACACAAACATGAAAATAAGAAAATATTCTATTTTTAAATATATTCCCCCCCCAATCCAACTGCCTTTACTTGCAAAACCTTTAAAATGTTGACCCAAATCATACAGGATTTAGCAAACCTCTATTTTCAAAACTGGCTCAGGCCTCTGAGGAACCATAGCCTTCTGAAAGCACCAACTATTCTTCTAAGTCACTGGGAGGAAAGTAAGAGTCAAGTGGTTTTGTGGGGAAGGATGACCTGGGGGAAGTTCCAGGTAGGAGGGTGGAAAAGGGAAGGGAGCCCACCCTGAAGTAGCAGGCAGTCACTCTCACTGCCAGCTTTGTGGCTGGGCCAGGGGCCCCAACACCACATTGCTGCTGCAAAGGGCAACCAGCTTCCCCCTTCACCGTGCTCGCACGCTCCCCCCACTAGCTTGCACGTATGTAGTTGTGACACCGCATGCTTAGAGAAAAGCTATGAAAATGAGGCAACCAAAAACTGTCATTCTTGCTCAGTTGTTAATTTAACTGCCAAACAAGCCATCTGAAAACACACAGATAATCATGACAAAGTGTACAGAATGAAGGAGCACACTTGAGTTAAACAGACATTTAGTGCCTTACCTTTGTAAGTGACCCATACAAACAGATGTGAGATTCTTTGTTTTACCTTTCAAGTGACACCCTTACCTTAGTTAAAAAGGTGGTGAGGGACACACTGAATACTTATGCTTATCCAGTCAGACATCTAAGTAAAAAGTATCATATCCAGCTTTCAGCTTCATAAAAAGTGAGGGTCTTTGCTTTTTCAATGACTAAGAGAATTTGCAAAAGTTTGAATAAGAAATGTCTACCCAAAAGAATACAGACAAAGCTATTTTGATAAACATTCAGTCACCAGATACCTATTTTATGCTGCATGCCCAACAACATACAGACTGACATTTCAGCTAGTTATACCGATCAGAAACAGAGTTTACCAGTGCAATGTGAAGTGCTGAAACATTTCACTTCTGAATTACTTCAGTATTGTAGGAAAGAAGACAAAGAGAAATGTAAACATGATACTCATCTTCTGACCCAAATATAACAGGGACAAGAATGAAAACAAGCCCTATATGAGAGACAGAAGTACAGAAGATATGGAAAGCAGTGAAAGGAAGAGAGACACTGAACAGAACAGTGGCAGAAAAGCTTTAAAGAGAAGAAAAAACCCCTGACCTGCATTGAAAACGCAAGCAGCAATCAGTGGAAGACACTCAAACAGAAGAGCAAGGTACTTGAAGTGGGAAGCGCTGAGTAGACATCCCGATACACTAATGAGTGCGCAAGAATGAAAGTCCATTTTAGTCGCAGCATTGCAGCTAGACAGCAATGGAGCCGGGTGAAAAGCAGGAAGGAAGGGAAACAATGGATATAACCCTAGAAAGTTATTTATAGTAGAGTGACGAAAAACATAACTTCTTTATTATTCTATGGTCAGTTTTATATGGTGGAAAAGATTTAAGGCTGTCTTCAAACAACTGGAGCAGTGTAAAATGGCTCTAAATTGTGAGAATGTCACAGTTTTTTTCTTGTTTGAAGACTTTCAAAAGCTTTTTCTACTCTACTATCTGCAAGGATATTTAGGTTGATCAACATCAGATAAATTATATTTTTCCCACCCAACCACTGTCCATTAACAGAGTTTCCTGTTAATAGCCTATGAAATAGCACTGACTAAAACTGGAATAAATGTAGTTCATCTGAAAAATAGAAGACTTACTTAGGTGAGCAAAAGCCAGAAAACATGTCTGTTTTCTCACTGTTGCTCATCAAATCTCTGCCATCTCATACACAAATTTCATTCCACAAAATTTTGCAAATAATCTCCTTGAGTAAGGTGGTTGGACAGCCTATCACAGACACTACTTTGCATATGTAAGTAGATTACAAAATAATAATACAAAATATCACAAAGAACATTGAATCAATAATGAAGATTGTTCTTTTACTTCTTGGTTTCAAGTACTGGTATCAGTACTCGAAGTACAGTATCATACAGCTTCAAATTATAAAAGTATTAATGCTGTGACGATCACTTCGTAATTCACTGGCACACTCGAGTCTTTTCTTCTGAAGACAGCTCAACAGGGCCCTGTTGTTCCTTTTAGCATTTCACATATGGATTTCACAGTCTTATTTTATATTGCTATCGGGTTATTTCAGACCTGTATTGTCAGGGACACAAGACTAATGTGAAATTGACCTAAACACAGAGCTGTGCAAAGACAAGTTAATAATTCCACTTTTATGTGAATCCAGATGTTTGTGAGAAGATCACTTTTACAACCATTGAGATCTTATGAACAAGCCTGATTTTATAAATGTGTAGTTTTGAATTTGTAAAGACCAGAATTCTCAGTCCTTGGACCAAAGCACATTCATACAAGGAACAACGAATTATCAAACCCCAAAACTCAGGGTAAGGTTTTTGGTAACTGTATTTCATAGAATTACAGAATGGTTTGGGTTGAAGGGGACCTTAAAGATCATCTAGGTCCAACTCCCTGCCATGGGCAGGGACACCTTCCACTAGACCAGGTTGCTCAAAGCCCCGTCCAACCTGGCCTTGAACACTGCCAGGGAGGGGGCAGCCACAGCTTCTCTGGGCAGCCTGTTCCACTGTCTCACCAGCAGGAAAGAATTTCTTCCTTACAACTAAACTAAATCTACCCTCTCTCAGTTTAAAGCCATTACCCCTTGTATTTAAATAGGCACTGCCCACATGCTATTGCTCTTTTATTTTGCTCAGTATGTAAATTTAAGACTATATTTTCACTTTTAAGTTACTGCTTCCATTTGCTCTTCCCTGGGAAGACTGGGAAACATTACTTGGATAAATGTAACAACTCCAAAGCAGTTATATAAGATACTCAATGCCACAGATGAGAAATATGTTTAATTAGCAACCTTAAGTCTGTTTTTAAGAACCACCCCCCATGCATACACATTGCACAGCATTATGCCTATTTATAAGTAATTCTCCAATTCATAATAATGAGCATCAATACCAAAATGCATACTGAGGACAATTTTGCCTAAGATCAGACCTCCAAGGCAGAGTTATCCTAGACTTAGAGGTATGAATGTAATGAGTCCACATAATTTCCTAGTTTATATGTGCTTACTTTTTGCTTTGATATCAGATACTGTAAAATTAGTTTGTTTTACTCAGGGAAGGGGCAGTACAGAAATTACTCTCCTTGTACATTAACTTAAATGTTTGTCAAAAATACATGTTGCTCCTTTATAAATCCTATATATATATAAAGGTTTTCACCAAGACAGTCATTCCAAGTAGTAGGTTTCTCTTATAACTGTGAACAAAAATGTTCACATCTTTAGATCACCTCTGGAAAAAAAGCTGCCATAAATAATAGGACTATTTTCTCTTCCTGACTGTTCTCTAAGTTTCATAAGATGGTATCTTATGCATATAGATACGTATTTTCTGGAGAATTTTAAATTTAGGAAAATGCAGATCACCAAACATAACAGGAGCAAAAAATTACATATAACGAAGTCTTATTTCCCCATTTCGTCTCCGAAGAAATTCCCAAGCATGCAGATTCATACAATACCTATCCTACTGCTTTTATTCTTCTCCCTTGGTTGGATAAAATTATGAAGCAATAAGCTAAAATACTGAGTAACGATTAAGACCATGGAATCATCTCAACTGGCTCCTTCCTGAAATTGATACTGAAACTTACTTGTCCACTGCTCATATACGACACGTTGCATGTGTTCAAGGGCATTTTTAGACATTTTCTGGAAATTAAAAGACACATTACGTTTTTGGCTTCTGAACTGGTACAACATATTCTGCAGCGACAAATACAATCTGCAGTTGCATGTGAATTACTTAGAAACAAAGTGATTAGATAAAGCTAAGAAGTCTTTGTCAGTGTCAGTCTAGAACTCTTAACCTGCATTTTCCAGGATTCACCTTTCAATGGTTTATATTGCTCATATTTTAAATGAGCCTTGAGATACAAAGCTCTACTATTTATTGTAGCTATGCTGAAGAAAACTATTCCTACCACTTAATAAAATGAAAGTCTGATAAAAGGCAATGAAGTACATTACTCTGATAGTACTGCCAGTGCATTGATCAATATCATGAGAACAATAATTATCCACTCCTGGAATAAGAATGGCAAGGCAAGAATTTGGAGTTCTAGAGATGAAATATTCTTCTTTTAGAATACAAGCCCCAAGGTTGGTGTAAAGATCCTCTGTTTCAGGTGCCCCTTGCATTAATTGCTTGCTTTCTATTTAACATTATTGCAGAAGTTTTCACCTGTGATTAGACGTAGCTCCTTCTTTTTAAAGAATCACTTACCTTACTTTTCTTTTTCCAACAAATTGCTCTTTCTCACCACAAAAACACATTTACAAGGCAATTTGAAGTATACTATTAAAGGTTTTCTGGCAGACACACAAATAACCTCAACACTTACAATGTAAATATTTTTCCTAGAAATATATAAAACCACTCAGCATAAGGCAATTTTTTTTTTTACAATAGTAATCAACTGAAATGTATGTACATACCCATATATGCTGCCCAATGTATAGCTCGTCTGTCTTTCTTGTCAAATGCATTAATATTGGCCCCTCTAGACAACAGTAAGCTGACCATCTGAGATAAACACAAAGAAAAAAAATCCTCTAGTCATAACAGAAAATTCTGCTTCAAGTTAGACAAAGAAAATCATAGGAGAAAATAAAAATACGTGTTTTCAAAGGATTTAAATGTGTTGGGTTTTGAATATTCCATAAGCTTGAAAAAACTGGCGCCCACCTTGGCAGCAATAGTGAAGTGACTGTAAGGAACACAAAAATCGATGTCAACACAAACATTTCACAGTTAAATACGGCAAAGCTATGGAATCTTTGAAGTCTTCAGGCTATTACTAAGGGATTCACTAAAAGCAAGCCTATCACAAATTTGCCTCTAATCACCTATACAAAATTACAAAGGGAATTTCTCAGCAGTCATTTTTCAGGGCTTGAAAACTAGTGAGTTAAAGCTTATTACATATATTTCCTTCACATTTCAGTGACAACACATTCCATATGTTCCTTATGTACTGAACAGAAAAAGATCTGCTTTTTTCCATTCTAAACGTATCTATTACTTAGGCAAATTTGCTTCTGTCTTAAGGTGAATGCTGTAATAACCTTCCAACTAAATGATGTAACGTGTATTTTCTACAACCATTCTGTACACAGATGCATACAAAAGACAAATTCAAATACAAAATAGGGGTTGGAGTTTTTTGAGGGAATGGGGGAAATATGATTTTAAACTGAGAAACTAAACATCAGATATGTGAGGGACAGAATGATGAGTGGGAAACAAGCTAAAAAAAAAATAACTCTTACCTCAACATGTCCACTGAAGGCTGCATGATGCAATGCAGTTCTGCCTGCTCGATCAGACACATTTACATTGCTTAGGAGAGGCACCAAAGCTTCAGCACATTTCACAGCTTTGTTTGCAGCTGCTATATGTAGGGGTGTCTGCCAGTTTTTATCGCGAGCATTGACATCCGCTGAATGCTTTAACAACACCTGAACAGCATCCTGAAAACATTAAAAAAAACCAAGCCACTTAGTAAAGATTTGAAATGCCAGCCTTAAATCTGATGACAGTATAATGGAATAGAACTATTTACAATTTGTTCTTTTGTAAACACCATCTTACACTTTGGGATTCATACTTTACCATAAATCTAGATCTGGGGAAGCTCTCAAGAACATGAGCAATAAACTCCCTACAGGATTCAACTGAATCAAGTTTTTCCAGGTCTCTTATCCCGTTCCTTAAACTGGCTGGCAAATTGTTTTGTCATCACAACTAATTTCCAAAGCTCAATAAACCTCCTCAGGACTTCTTCTATTGCTAAGGATTACTGAAGTACTATGAACTTATAACGCATTTTCATCAATTTGCCAAGCAAACTACTTAAGCTGTCAAAGTTTAGAAATGGCTAAGAACAGCTTATTAAACGTATGTTTAGAGAACCACAGATAGAATAGAACATGGTCACAAAAAGTTTCAACATACACTGTTGCAAAACTCCTGAAAACCATTTAAAAATGTTGCACTGAATTCTATCTCACAAAAAGATTATTCATTTCCTTTTGTTATAAGTACAAGCTGTGAAAACTTGACAAATAAGACTAATTCTTACAGCAAGATAAACAAATCCTGTTAAAATATGGGCACACAATTGGAATGTATTTAAAAACAAAAATCTGTTAGCAATTATGAATACTGCATTTTACATCAACTCCGTGACCTTCCCACAATTCACTAGTTGCTATCAGTGACTTCCACCTCAAACACTGAGCACACTAAAAAATGGTTGGCACTTTGAACTTAAGACATGCTACCACAAGTAACTGAAATTTTGGGTTACATTATGGTACAACAGCTAGGTATTATTCTCAGCTATGAGCAGAATGCTAATTAACACTTAAATCTATTTATTACAATAAGTTGTATTTAAAATGCTTAAATTTCTTCTTTTGTCAATAAAAAAGAAATAGGAACAAACATAAAAGCATCACAGGCTTGTAATTTAAATGAGAAACGGAATAACTCTTCTATTCTCAAAGAAACTTAAGCAGGTTTAGTATGTTAAAAATCTAATAAGTATTTTGAATTTTTGTCTTTTTTGAACCAAATATTAAGAAAAACCATAATCAGAACAAGGACATTTTAGAACAGCTATTACCCCTTTTGCAGAAGGGAGCACCATAGTACTAGTATAAAAATAATGCATCTTCTGTGCATATGCATTAATGAATTTCAAGAATTAGTGAATATGCTTAGGGTGGGGTTTTTTTGCAAAGTACACCAGGTACACAAACATAAAGGCCTCGAGCATGACTGTCTTGACATGAAGTTGCTTGAACTTGCACAGTTGACAGCTAAATCCATAATTCCAGCTATTTTGCATGTTCCAATGTCCTTGTTTAATTGCAGCTGTTCTTGCTTCAAGAATAATTTCAGATGCTTTACTGAAATCATTATCAAGAGTTTTTTCATTACAGCTTTCTTCATCTAATGCCCAAACGCCATGTATGTCTGTCAGCTGGAAAACAGTGCCTACACATATCAACCACGTATGTGGGCTCCTATGATTTTCTGTGTTTATGAATAGAAAATTCTGACAAGCATCTATCATTGCCTTTTGGGCACACAGTCTGATTGGTTTACATGTGTAGTTTGCCTTTGGTTAGTATTCTGTTTAAAGTATTCCACGTTTAAAAAAATATGACCATGGTTGCATTTCTTGAAGTTATCATTTAGGTCCAGTTTGTCTGCAGCACTCCTCTCTGCAAGCGTTACTGATATAAGGAGCTTTTATTGTCCCTCAGCTCTGAAGAATGCAGCATTTGGTGCTTTAGTCAGCTCCCAAAGGAGCAGCCTAAAAATACCTCAAGCAGAACAAACAGCATTTGGGAATAAGGCGTCCTCGAAGATTCATTTTCAAACAGTTTTGAATAACAGAATCTCCACCTAACTTAGCTATTAATGCTAGTGACAAAATATTGCAAATTTATCCAGGGAATTCAAAAGTAAAAACTGAAACAAGGCTTGTTTAGGCAGTTCATGGAACAAATATTTGAAGTTCAGTGCTTGTCATCACCAAAATATTCAATTCCATTTTCTCAAACAAAAATTTACACAGAATCTTTAAATAACCTTTATTTTTTGAGACATACTGAAATAAGCATTGATTTGATTCAGGATCTCAAAGGAGGTAAGTTTTGCATTAACTGTTCCACATAAGCTCAGCATTTCTCTGTTTTGATCTTCTGCAGGCGTTTCAAAATTTTTATTAGGATATCAACAATAGAGGAATGTTAACAAATTAATTTCTTACATTACTATATTCTCACAACCGTGTAACTGGTAGACTTCAAAAAAGTTTCTACACATTTCATTTATAACTTTTTACGTGGTTTTCAATACTATCATTACTCATTAATTGCTTTTTTAAAAAAGGATATTTGCAGGCCTTATAGAACGATTTATTTCTTCAATGCCTGAACAGACAAGCATGTAAAAAAAAGGAAGAAATGCAATGATTATGCTGTAAAAGCTGTACTAGGTCTTAGTTCATCTCTACTTCCCTCATGCTGAACCATTCTGGTTACCTTAAGAGAAGTAAACTGGACTTGAGAACACTGCATGCAGAATCCTCTGCTAGGGAAATGGAGGAGAGAAGGGCTGAGAACTGGAAGTTTATAGTTTTCCCCCTTTCTTCCTACTGAGACATGTGATATATATACACATATCCTCAACAGGTCAAACAAACTGTTGCAAAAATGTTCTGCAATTCCAAACCTTTGGAGTAGTTTCAATTTGTAAAAAACAAACAAAGAACAGAAGGCAATTTGAGATGTCTTATTTTAACACAAAGCAGTCAGAAAAAAAAAGTATACCTCACTACAAGATGCCACAGCTCTGTGTAAAGGAGTCAACCATTTGCTGTCTTTGGCATTAACTCTAGCTCCTGTAACAAAAAAATAACAGAGAAATTTGTAATATATCTAAAGAGACTTAAATACTTTCAAGTACAGAGGTAGAACTATTGGAAGATACTTATTCTAGGTTCATTAATACAGCACGATACCAAAAATGGAAAGGAGTCTTTTCTCCAGCTGAAGTCCACCCTTTGAGGAAATTCGTTTAACACTGCACCCATAATACTCTTTCATCAAAGTTTACTCACCTTTTAAATTAGGTAATCCTCTATAATATTTAGCACTTCCAAAGGCACATAAAAGACTGTTGGATAAGAAAGACTCCTTGCTTTCACTCAGCAACAAAATCTCATTCTTTCCTACTATAGTTGAAATTCTCCATTAAAAAAGAGAGAGCAGCTACATTTACTCCCCATGCTTCCAGTTTCCTTGTGGTTGGCGAGTCTGATGCGTAGGTGTATAGAACGATGCTGCTTCCTCTACTGTGAATTTGGGAGTGAATCTTCTCTACTCCACCAGCTCACCTAACCCAGTTCAGGGCCTCCTGGACCACCCTTTATGAGCTAGACTGCAACAACCACACCTCCCTGCTTCTAAAAACACGCCTGAGAGACAGCTGCTCCTGCCTGCAGGAAAAAAGGTCGCACAAACATCTGTAAGGAACACAAGCCGGGTTTGGATTTAAAATTTTTTTTTAATAATAAAAGGAAGGAAGGATTTGGGGATTTTTTCCCTGAGAGAAGCAACTGAACTACATTCTAACTTCCAGTGAACTTCAACAAACAAGAAAACTTAATGATTAAGCTTAATTACTTCATTTCTTACTGAAACATATACACACACATATATGTATACATGTATTTATGTGTATGTATACACACATACAAAACCTTGGAGGTTTTTTCATACCTTGAGTGGAAAATTAGCCATCTTTATTTGAAGACTGCTGAGATTTTACAGAGGTGTGATAGCTTAGACAAAATGTTACCGTTTTGAAAAAATATTGGAAATACTGTTGGGAAGAGTTCATAGAGCGATATATGATATCACACTGTAACATTAATGCTACATCGTCAGAGCTTATTACCTTCTCAGGCTAAACATAATATTGTTATGTCAAAATCAACTTTAATTTTTTCTATGCAAAGAATAGAAGAGGATGGAAGGTAAGACAAATGTCAAATAGGCTGCTGGTCAGGATACTCAGCTGAGAGACAGGGTATTTTGATCCAAGTCTCCTAGGTCTGCACCAGCAAAGAAGTCTCTCCGAGTCCAGCTGAACATCCTGACCAAGAAACTTGGCAGTCTGTACAAAATCATGGTTCTATATTCTAAGCAAAGCAAAAATTTGAAGTCAGTTCTCTGAGTTAATCAGCTTCTAGTCAATCCATCCCTTTCAGGCTTAAGCTGATACACATGGAAGCTGATACTGGATCCAAACTCTCACTTTGACCCTAGGTCTTCCAAGTACCAGACAAAGCCTGAGGTCTAATTGCTGGCTACAATTTCAGGGGTTTCTGAACCTTAACCAAATTTCAAACCTCTTTCCTTAACCAAATTTCAGAACCTTTGGGTGTCAACCTATTTTCCAAGTTCAAAAGTTTTGAAAAATAAGTTTTAAGGAATGAGAAGAAAGTCCATTTGAAGAAAACTCCCACAACCTAACAAAAGTTTGAGATGTAATCTTACCATAAATATCTGCTTTTGCCAACCATCATAAGGACCTAATGTACAGCACCATATTGTGTACCATAACATAATGTACGGTATCAAATTCTGCACAGAATTCAAGCAAAAAAAGAATCTGAGGATTCTAAAAGTCACCAGAAATGTCTTAGGATTTTTGGTAACCCTTCCCAAAAGACAATGTGAATGATCAGTAAGTGAGAATGTAATCAATGTATTTCAAACGTATCTGTAATTCTTGATTGTCTTCCTGGTTATTATTAGCCACACGTTGTAAAAACAGATGAGAAAAATAAGAGCCAAAATGGTACTCCAAGATTCACCTAACTTCACGTCTACAGCCAACAACCAAGGAATGAAGACTTTCAAAGTCTAAGTGATTTCTAATTTTAGGATACAAATCTCTTTGAAGTAAGGGTCACTAGATCACTGTCCTCAGGAAAATGCATTTGCAAGATTTGAAGTCAGGTCAGATCCACCCAGGTGATGAAACCTGAGAAAGAAGAAGCACCGTGCCCAGCAGAAGGGGAGAAATGCATGTTTCCACTCCAAGGAAGCAGCAGTTACCTAAGCTCTAGAGAAAATGTGCTTAGAGTCCAAGCCGTTATTATGGGTTCAGCCAAGCTGTTCACTGACATTTCTGGTACTTTAAAACACAGCCTAAAAATCACATCAGAAGAGAGCAGGAATAAATACAACAAGATCTTGGACAAAAGGTTTTCCCAGTGGTAAGTTCATCAAACTTGCTAGGACTAAAGGAAAAGAATATCTGAAAGTGTTGGTTTTGGTAAGAAAGAAAAGCCACATTAGCCAAAGAAACACCTAAGGAAGTCTGAAGCAGTATCTAGAAGTAACATAGTCCTCTCAAAAGAACAAAATCAACACAGTAATATCTGTCCCCCACCTCGTAAGCGATCTTCTATCCAAAGAAGCAAAAAAGCCTAGGTCTAGTACATCCCAAAGTTAACTTTTCAAATGCACAAAAATTTTGTAGATTCTCTGACAAAAAAAACCCAAAGTTGACTTTTGACAAAAGATCTAAATCTCTGATGGACTTAAAAGAACCACCAACTTTATTTTTGCCCCCCGCAACAAACAACTCTTAAAGGAGTTCCAGAATTGTTAGATTGAAAGAAAAAGTTTTTAATAATCAGAATAAGCGTACTACCAAAAACCACGTATGCACTATTAACATGAGAATAGGGAGATATATAGGTCTAGATAATGTTAAACAAAATAATATTTTAGATTAACATAGAGATACTTCCCCCCAAATTTCTCCAAGACAGCATGCTGCCAAGAACTATTTAAATTTCATAAAATATCTTCTCAAAAAAGCCTTGTATCTGAAGACATAATCCCCCTCTAGGCTGTTCTTTATTCCCTAGCACACGATTTGGAGAAAATATTACCATTTCTCCCCCCACCTTCAGATGCTCTCCATGTGACATAAAGCTCCCTCATACCTATCATACTCTTACCATGCAAGAGTGAGGAAGTTTATAGCCTTCATCCTCCGGGTTAAAGCTCTACTCCAGACCATTGCAACTAAATGTTAGAAAATATATTACACCTTTACTGAATATCTTTTGCTTAAAGATGATTTGCTTCACTGTTTGCTTAAGACAGTTTGAACACATGCACATATATAATTCCCTGTACAACACTGCTGATGCAATATTATCTCTGTGAAGTTCAATCTGCTGACGTGTTAACCAGGGCATTTCTCACATTTCAAATGCCAGTTATGCAGCAGTTTGCTCTTCCAAAGCACAGTGCAGTGTACCTCAATCCCCAATGTGTAAATAAAAAAACAAAACCAAAAAAAAAACCCCACCACACTGGATCTTCCAGACTTCAGAGGGCTGGTCTTAACATTTATTAAAACTGCTCAAATATTTCATTTGTTTAATGTAAAATTTCACATATTTCAATACTTTTAATGCCATAGAGCTTGCAGGAAAAGGATCTGGGGGCTTGCTAGAGATATCAAATACAGTACTGCAACACAAACACTCATCGTCTTTGCTTGAACTTAAGGACTGTTTATGTAAATGACACTCCCCTAAAAGTACACCTTCCAACCAAACCAACTTATTCTTCCATGTTGGTGCACTAAACTGAAATATTAAACAAGATCTTCCCTTTCATCACCAACTTTGCTAGTACTGCCTAATAAAAGATCACACATCTAAGCAAATATGAAAGCAGGGTTTTTGCTCTGCAAAACTGCGGCGGGGGGGGGGGGGGGGGGGGGCAGGGAGAGAATTATTACACATTTTTCTTTCCTCCTCCTTGAATCTTATATTTCATATTGTAAAGTTGTATTCACAAGACTGTCAATTGGAAAGACATTTAATAAATCTAGTACAGAAGCTACTACAAAACTCAGTGATGCTCACTTTTAGCAGATTTATGTTCCAAATGACATGTTTTCCAACTCAATACATATACTGATTTACAGAATGATCCTGGAAGCTTTCATTATATCAGTCCATATCTGGCAACTGCACATTTAAATGTGCTATTAGCCACCAACACCTGGACATATGTTTCTGCAATCCAGTTGCTACTTCATTGGTGTCAATATCCTTTACATTTGAATAAGAGCTAGCATCTCAACCATCTCTTGAAACAGGCAATGAATGACCGGGCAGGAAATGCTGCAAGGAACAGCCACACAACTCCTCCTTCATGCATGAAGTGCCATATAACTATATACAGCCATGTCTCAGAACATCACCTCTCATAAGAACTTCTGCTGTGACTCTCTTCCTGAGCTACTCTGCACCAGAACTCTTGCTATTTGTAAATCTTCTCAGAAAGCTACATTACTTATGCATCACTAGTTGGAAATAGATTCAGAGAAGAAATACAACAGAACTGACATGACATTTTCATCATTGCTCACAATACTGACTTAAGTACTGACTTGCCTTCCACTGTTTTGCTTGTAGTGTGTATTTTTAGACTGCCAAGGATAGTATTTTCCTTTGTTATTGTACAAGATGTGCTAGCAATTGAACAATATCATAATATGAGCAAATAAAGCAAAAGTGTTTTCGATCACATATGCAATACAGACAGCTGATGTTCAATATTTGAAGCTCTAAAATGTTTATTTAGGAGTAAAAGATGTAAATAAGATCTTTAGATTGCATTTTAAAAAGCTAACAAACTTTGTCTTGACAACTAGTATACTGAAGTAAGTTTATGAGTGATCTTTGCACAAATTAGGAAGATCTCAGGTAAAAATCACTGAGAATAACCAGCTGTCCTACTGTAATTATTTTCCTAAGGGCTAGTATTAGCTTCAGAAGTTCTTCCTTTTCAAATGATCCACTTTTTATCTAGAGAAGACGACTGTGGAAGTACTTAAAGTGGCAAGCAGAAATTCACAGACTACACTGGGGAATGAACAGATGGAGAAGAGAACTTTTCCTTAAATAAAAAAAAAAAAAAGTGAACATTCAGGAGGAGATACAGAAAAAGTTTGTGAAGTAAAAGAAGATTTGAGATCTGAATTGGAGCAATCAGTAATAAAAATCTATGGTAATTTCCTATCAAAAACTTGGATACTTGGAAAATTGTTGCTGCAAAAATAATAAATAAGACCTTATTGAGAGAAAGCTTCTTCCTATTTATAAGCTAAACACATAGCAGAGGATCAAGAGAATAGTGAAAAAAACCCGAGACGGACAGGACTGGAATATCTTTTGATTAGCCACAATGATGCTTCAACAATGGTTTTTATTTTTATTGTTTAAAAAACAAACCAACACACCCCACCCAACCCCCAAAAACACATGGAGATACACTGGCCACAAAAGGGAGGAAAACCACAATCAAGTCAAAGCCATCCTCCAGAACTTCACTGCCTTGTCAATATAACACGTCCCTTTCCTTTCAGAACTTCAGAGATTCTGCTGCATCTCAGCCACTACCTCCTCGAGCTTCAGAGAGCAACATGAGGTTTTCGGACTCTGTGAGCTACTGAATGCTTCTATCTTTTCATAAGACAGCTTCATTTTCTCTCTCAAAGAGCATGAGAGCTATTTTCTTCACAGTAACGGACTGTTACTGCTGCCAGAGGGAAGTTAAGAGAGCTCGAAAAAGAAAACAGCAGACAACATCATTGTCAAAAGAAGAGGAAGCGGCCGAAATATACAGCTAGTGTAAAAGAAGCCCCTGTGAAATGCCTTTGGCACATGGGTACACCTGCAATCCAAACAAAGGGAGCTTCATGCAGCTGATATTTTTGCAACAATGGCCTTTCAACAGCTGAGCTGTGCGACTGTCATTGCATGGACTTTTTAATACTTGCATTGCTTCAGAAATAGATGAAAGAAAAGCTGGTAGAGTAATGCTGCAGGGTCTTTAATATCCTTCAAAATCTGTTATTACTGTAACGATAGTTTTCCAGCGTCAGCATGATTCTTACATTTTCCAGCTGACCCAGAGGAAAGCACAACAAAAACTCATGGGCTGCCAAGCCTTAATGAGACTGAGTTTAACCACACACTCTTGTATGCTGAGCTCCATGCAGTGAAAATTTTGGGTTAAACAAACAGAAACGTGTTGTGTTAATATTTAGGTATCAATGTAATATAGGAATGAAATCTATTCCAAAGAAAACAACAGGTAATTCAGATGTTTATTTTCATGAATTACATTTATTTCAGTGAAAGCAATAATAGCCTGCATGGTATTTTAGATAAGACACGTGAAAAAAGTTACTAATCAAAAGAACACATTCTGGGATCACACTAATCTGTCCTGCTCCTCACATGTCAACTGCCTGCAGAATAGACTCTGATGGCATTAAAAAAGCGTAGGACAAACAGAAAGAATCGGTTTTTTTATAAAGCAAGAAGCTTCCCCAGAACAATTCATATGCAGGACTTAACTAAAAGGGGTTGATTTTTTTTAATCAGGACTTCTTGCAAGGAACAAAAAGTTGGACATTCAGTTAAGACTTAATTATTTACTTTTCTACTTTTCAGTAGTTTGTCATCAAGTATTTACACAATTAAAGTCAGTGTAATTATGCAAAGTAGACATGTATTTGTGCACTAGGATGCAGAGTTGTCATAATAATGCAACTGTGATGGGTGTTAAGAGTCTTCACAGAGTAATACAAAAAAGAAAATGCTTCTAAAATTATGGTTCTCAAGTGACTAAAATACGAACTTTTGTTCCATCATTCTGTATATTATAAACAACCATCTTTATGCCTCTTTTTTACATACTATTCACTTCCTTACCTAACAAATTTAGGAAGCTAATTGTTTATATAGCTACAATCTAACAGGGAGAGATGCTCTGAGTATTTAGACTTCCACAGATCAGTAGTATGACAATTTGCTGGCAGAACGTTCACATCCTCAGGTGACAAGTTTATTAGCATTCAGTGAAGCACTGTCTCAAGATGAAAAACAAAAGCCAATCTGAATGTCCAGCCCCAAACTGGAGTCACTGAAGCAATTTTCTTTGCAGTTCAGAGTCTGTATCCAAACCATCACCTTCAGGTCACTTGCCCACGTGAAAGACTACAATAGGAGAGGTCACAGAACAACCTTGAGGTTTGGTGGGAAAATATCTCAAGAATTCAAAAACTAAGTATGCTTGTAAGACTGAAAACTTACTCCACAAAAGTTTGCAAATAGGTTCAATCAGTTAAATCTTCAGAAGGTGCAATATGGGTTGCTTACGTCTTCAGCAAAGTAATATAAAGATATTGTAGCAGCAATGTATGATTGAAAATATATACTTGAAAGCAACATGAATGCCCTGGAGGGAGATGCAAAAGATGTTCCAATCAAATTTAAAAAAACCTATGTCTAGGTAACATATGATACACACTTTAAGAATAGAGAATAATGAGAAAGAATCAGGTAAGAACCACTGAGTAGTGGAAAGATTAGCACTGATTTCAGTAATTTTAAGGTCCAGTTTGAAGAAAGACTAAAAAAAGTCAGAGCAAACGGTCTTCATAGGATGGCCTGCACAACAGGAAAACAGTAAAGTGGTTCCTAGTAACATTCCAGCAAAACTGCATTAGATGACATGACAAGTTGCAAAGCCAAGCTCTCACAAGGTGAGAAATGCTAGGCTGAAAGTAGTCCACACTACTGTAATTCAATTCCTTGTGCAAATATATTACAATAGGTCAATTAAGGCCACACACAAAATTTTTACATGCAAATTTACTGCACAGAGGAGATTGTTGTTCAGAAATGTCATTTATTAAACAAACTATTTTCTCATTGTTCAAAAAGAGGCCTTGCAACATGGCAAGTGTTCTTCAAACCCTGCTGTGGTAACAGATGTTCTCTATTTGCTCCCTAATGCTCATCTATTATGACAAAATGTAACATTATACATCTGTCTCAAAGGAGAGATTTGATTTCCAGCTGAAACACAAGCGATGGATTTTCCATATCATTATGAAATGGAGAGGATAAATACACTTAACCTCTGTTCCCCATCTTCCAATTAAGAGAGTAAAAAGAAAAATCTTGGCTTTTGCATTTTGAGACACCTAGACCCAATTTCTCAGAGAAGTAGCTGGTGCAGCACTTCAGATACAGCTGTGAGCGCTCACACATCACAAAACACAAAGATTTCAAATTCAGCCTTCAGAAATTAGGAAGACTAAATTGGTCTGGTTTGAGCTGTTTGCCTAAAACCACCCGTGCAAGCGGGTAATATACAGATTAGTGCCCAAGTACAGCAGCCTTTCAAACTGAACAGCCTTAACACACAGACATCACTTTCTCATCCTGCAATTAATGCCCTTCTTCATTCACTTACAAATGCATCAACAACTGCCATCTGTACCTCCTTCCCTGTACCACCCCGATTCATTCCCAGCACAGCCTCCCCCTGTGAAATTCATGAGGCTGTGCTCCTACAGCAAGGGACAAATACGCAATTGAAGTTCACAGCATAGGACATGAGCACAGTAGGGTTAGATTGATATTGCCTATACATTCCACACAGTTGCAAAATCAAAAGCTTTGCAATATTTAACGCATTGCTTTGTGTAAGTAAATCTTGATTTTCATTAGATAAATGTTATCCGAGACATATCAATGCCTCCCAGTCTTCCTGAACAATCTGCAGACACAGGAACACCCTACAACCTCTCCTGCATGCAACAGCTCAACTTTGGAGTATTTATGCAGACCTAATTCTTAGTTCTTCACCACCTCCCACCTTTCTTCTCCTATTTTTCTTACACTCATGCCCAGGCTATGCGCCCAAATAGCGTGACTAAACTTTCTTCCCCTATTGCCATCCCCCAAATCAGGATCTTGTCTCATTAATATCTGAACTAGAATCTCACTTCTTCCATAAGCCCTTTGCCTGAGAGATTTTCTTCAATCACAGTTCTGGTAACTGGACTCTGTTCACCCAAAACAGTCTGAAGCTTCACTCCCAGAAGTAGCTGACTACAACGCTGCAGAATTTATAACATGGGTAGATGCTCTGGGTTTTCGTTTGGTTTTAATCACTGTGAACATCCCATCCCCCCCCCCCCCCCCCCCCCCCCCCCAAGTATCCTTGCCAAGTCCAAGATGCCTTTTCAGAAGAAAGGGGTCATTATATATGTTCAAGAGTCACCAGAACTTGTTTTTTTTCTTGACAGGGAAAAACAGCACCTTCTCAGAAACACAGGTGAACTTTTCTGGACAAATTATCACTATAGAATATTTCCATGAGAAATATATATATATATAATATACATAATATGGTATTAATTAATTATAAGTATATATCATCATATATAGAGTACATCTAATATATTTAATGAGATTATATCTTGCTAAATTATTACAAATTAAATTGTGCCTGGCAATTTCAATTGAAACTCTGGAAGTGACACCTACAATCTTAAAAGTGACCTTTTCTTAAAGCAAAATTTCTTATTAGTGGTTGATGTGGGTGGGGGGACAGGTGTGTGGAAATAGCCAGCTCTGCACAGGTAAGGTGTGCCATTAAGCAGACTGAAGATTAACATAATTCTATGAGACTGTTACAAGTTTTAATCTTTCTATTTAATCTTAAAGCTTCATATCCTCCATGTCATGAATTCAGCCTCAAGCTACCTGATCGGTAGATTTGTCCAAGACCAAAGACAATCAATTCAGTATCTCAGTCATGAAGTTCTTATTACAGGTTTGGTTGTGGGTTTTTTTTTTATAAGACAGAAGTATACTGTTTTACAGAACTTACACTTTGTCTTAGTATCAATGAATAGAAAAAAAGAGACAAGAGATTTTAAAATTTTCAGCTGATTCTAATTACATTCTGTGCATTTAAGCTAACAGCAAAGGATACTTAAAAATAATATAACCAACTCTGGATGCCATCTTTCATGTTCAACTTTAGTTGTTTTTCTGAAGGCCATTTCAGAACCAAAGCAACGCCTAAAGCTGATGAAGTGACAAAAAAATAGTTATAACTGAGAAGGCTTTCTACAAAAAAATATTTTAGAGCAGAACTACACAGCATTCTAACACTGATAAGTCTGGAAACCAAAATTTCAGTACAAACATCTTTAATTTCTAGTACATTAAGTATCTCAATAAAGGCTAAACAGAATAAGACGTACATAAATATTTCTTTGGATGTGCACAGTGTTATTTTTTTTTTCCATTAACATGAACAGAACATACCAGATAAAATAAGTAGTTCAATAATTTCTGCATCTCCCAGATAGGCAGCAGCATGTAAAGGGGTCCTTTTCTCATTATCCTGTGGTAAGAGGGGGGAAAAAAGGTTTTATTTAAAATAAAAGAGTATGTTTTAGCATTCTGTATGAGTTATGAAAAAACACTGCATAAAAGTGCATCTTCCAAATATTGTACATTTCATATTTTAGAAAACATAATTACTCTAAAGACCTTAGTCACATTTACTAAGACAAGCATGCTTCTCCCTGAGGAACTCTTAATACCTACATAGTCAACTAGTGTTTTCATGACATACAGATGCTCATCACATCCTTAGATTAACCCATCAGTTAGATATCACCATTCACTTGGCTCCAGAGACAGGAACTTGAGGCTGTCCTACACAGTTAAAAACGTAGTGTCACCTTCATATGCAACAATTAGTGAAAAACATTTTCTGTGGAAAGTTTAAAGTTACTTTCAGCAGTTATTTTTTAAATAGAAAATAAGCTGGAGTGAGTATGGGCAAGAATACTGAAATCCAATTTCAACTGTTTTGTTTACTGTAAATAAGCAAAGAGAAGGTAGAGATGCAATTTATTTTGCAGAAAACACTGGAGGATACAAGTAAGACGCAGCACTTTTGATTAGTTCAGGCTGATCTAAGGTCCTTTTGAAGGTACAAGTAAGAGAACTTACTTAGCCATACACAATACATACTGATGAATAGTCACTTTTGAAAGACTAGCACAAAATAGTTCTCAGCTCTCTCAGGATCAGTGCCAATTTCCCTATACCAGTTTATAGCTTAATCAGAAAGTAAGATCAGTTTCACATCACAGTGAGTGATAAAAATTAACAAGAACCAACCAGTTTACTCTCTGAGGGAAGGCCACTGAGGTATAAGAAAAGAGATGGATTTTATCAGTCAGCATCCCGGTTCTGGCCTAAACTCTGCTTAGATATCTAGATCTTTTTTAGTAGGGTTTCAAATACACCGGGGTTGAGGGATCACGATTATAAGCAGCAAGAAATTTTAAATCACAAGACATTTCTATTAATTCAACTGTTGTGTCACAACTACGGTAAAATTAACGCACATTTTAATTGACTTTTTTTGTGAAAAGCATCCATATCCCTTGCCAAAATAACCTTATACAGTGAATCCCTACTTGAGAGCTAGCAGCATAGAAGAAAATGAAAGTTCACAGCAAGAGAGATCTGATAGTAAAACTAGAGCTGAGACCCAAGAAGCCACTTCTAAAACATGAAAGACAATTTCAGAACTTAGAACATTCAACCCACCCAAGACAACACCACCACACACCCAACCCCCTGCCCCAAACAACCTACTCCCTGTTTAGTCCCTGCTCAGAAAATAACAGTTACACAGTCACCACCTTATCAGTGTTTCCCAACATAATTTTTTATTACACACAAGTAATTTCAAATCGAGCAACATAAATCTGACACTGATGCACCCAGAATAAGGAATCAATACTACTTGCTTATCACTAACACCCCATAATGCCTCACAGTAGCAATTACTTGCCAGTATATCTCACTTGCAGTTAAACATTTATGACAAAAGATACAGCCCCTGGCACCAAGGACTTGCCATCTAGGTGGGGAAAAAAACCAAAAATTAAAAGAGAGACAGACAGGAAGTGCAAGGGAAAAAGTAATACACATATTAAACTTGCTTCCTCAGCTCAAAGGCAGTAAAGACCACCCAGCAATGAAACTCAGTTTTCATTCCTCCAGTCTGGAAGATCGGAGCTACTATAGCTAGCTAACATTTTGCTACTCCATTTAAGCCTATTTGATAATGCCAAAGAGCCTATAACCTACAGATTAAGGAACACAAAAAAATGAGTCTGATAATATACTGCTGTAGTTTCATTGTAGAATTAGAGAAAATAAGATGGGACATGAGTATGCCCTTCTGTAGGGACCATATTCACTCAGGAACAAAAGCAAAAACTACATTCCCCACTTAAAGGGCAAAACTCAAAATTTTCATCACATTTGTTAAGATGTTGGTTTGTTTACTTTGTTTGGGTTGTTTCCCCCGCCACCCCCCCTAACTCAGTGACAGAAGTCATGCAAGTACCCAAACTGATATAACCAGATATAGCCAGAAATCTTCCAATAAAATGGTGGAGAGAAGGGAGCTGCTGTTTGTCCAGAAAAATGTCAAACTCCAAATATATTTTCCTGAAACATCCACAGTTCAAATTTCTGATAAATTTGAGCCACGCTTCTCCAAAAATCCAACCTCTACTAATGAAAACTGTTCAGGATCCTAAAACCACCAATATACAAACATGCAAGCAGCTTGAACACAGGCAACATTTCCACTCCAGCATTGCTATGTTTCCAAGCTGTGTGCTTCCAGTCACGCAAATATTTCAGTTTTGCTGCTTTTAAGATGACAGCTTGAAAATACTCAAAGCCCAGCTCCCAGTTCTGCAGCAGGGAGTAAAACTGCAGGAGGCTGGCGGAGACTTCCCTGCTCTACAGCACCAGGGCAGCTCTGCTGGGATGCTCATGGCTTGTCATCTTCTGGGTCAACTCCAGAGCTTGGTATTTCAACAATCTCAAGCCCCAGGGTCTCTATCAACCACAAGTATTCTGCATGCTGAGGGTGCTTTGACAGAAGCCCTGACTTTTTTCCCCCCTCGCTTCACAGCTGGAAATTCTTGATGCCGCTAAACTTTTTTTTTTTTTTAATTAAACAAGTTTTTGGTTTAGTATTTAAAAACCTGCTTTTCAGAACTTCTTACAAAAGCAGAAATGCTGCATTCAGCAAGCTCTCATCAGTATGCAGAAGTCTTTACTTCCATTAAAAGAAAATTCTGATTTTGTTCCATCTGAAGTCTTACATTTTACTGAATTTTAACAAATGAAATCTGAGTTCTGTATTTTAAATGCTGTTAAAGTACTGCTATACAGATGAACTACTTTTTATTAAGAACCAGTAATCATTTGATGAACAAATTTCATCTGGAAATACAAACTACTGCATATAAAGCATTACAGTAAATAACACCAATCAAACTTTCAGTTTTAACAAGCAACTTTGGAAGTAGACATCTTGCAGCACTGATATAAATATACTAATATAAATACTGGCCCTAGGGTTGTTCCTTTAGTTTCATAAATTTAAATGACACTAAAAGAAACATTTCAAGAGAGAAAGGGATTTGTACATAAAAGCCACTGTTAACAAAGAATGTACAATTTAACACTGTTGGTACTGTTTAATTCCAAATATCGCAGTATTACTGCAGTATTTGACAACCCAGAAAAGCAAGCATTGTGCCATCTTCATTTTCCAATTCAAAAATCTGCAAGACAAATGGGACTATTACAACTCCAAATCAGCTGTAGTGTTACTAAGGAAATACATCACACTAATTGCATTAGGCAGGTTGTTACATAGTTGAAAAAGAATGTTGGTATTCTAGTAGAAACAGCAAAGAAATTTATATTCCTAATAAGAAACTCCAAAGTTTGATTTCAGATATTGGTCAACACTGTCAACAAACGAAAAAACAATGAAAGGGCTTGGTCCTTAAGGAATCAAGTTTTCCGAATGGCAGTTCTGTGTCACAAAAACCCCAACTTCATATTTACATGTGCCTTTGGATTGCATTACACGAAAAACATATATTCCCTCCATTCACAGTACTTTCATTTCTCAAGTTTCTCAAACATTTCATCTACACAGGAGTTTCTATAAGGATTACAACATGAGAAATACCTAGGAGAAAGCCATATGACCCCATTAAAACCAGATTTGGAATAAAGTGACAGGGACAGTGGTGCTACAAGCTTCTTCATAACTCCCCTAACCTAGAACAAGGATACCACCACCTTTGTTTCATTTTACCTAAAATGTAGGTTTTAATTGTTTCATTGATTGTTTCATGGATCAAAACTTCTACAATGGACAAATCAATGACTAATTTAAAGATGCAGCATTCAAGTCTACCTCTTTTTGAAGTAGTAAGTATCCTTTGAGATATAACAATTTATTCCTGGTTTGGGTTCTATCTCTGCAATTGATTTAGAATAACTACATACAACTACAGAGAGTTTTAAGGAGATAGATGCCTTAAAGGCAGATCTGTGTTATCCCGTACATATCCAGTAAGATTGCCATAACCTGACCAGGGCTTCCCCAAGGGTATATATTAGGATATAACTACAATCTGCCCTTCAAACAGTTCAACATCTACTAATCCAAAATCTTTGAAGTATTTTCTGGAAAAGCATGAATGCAACTTCGCCCTTCATGAAAACTCCTCTTTATCCTATCTGCTCTTCAAAACCAAATTTTGCAATAACACTTTAAAATACTCTCATTATTTCTTGATCACACTTACAAAGTATCATTTAATAGGTGTTTTCTGCTGTATCACTTGCCAGCTGTCTGCTTCAATACCATCTGTTCCTGGCAGAAATCAATCCTAAATACACAATCGTAAATCTTGAAAGAGTTTCAATCCCAACATACCCTGTAATAGCTTTAATAAACATTCCTTGTAAGTAAAACTATGTTTAAATATAATACTTAGTATATTTTTCAGTTAGGTTAGAAAAATAGGGACTATTCAACCAGCATGATTTGTAACTCCTGGGTTCACAGATAACTTACAAGAACATGATTACAAAGTATTTCCAACTCTTTAGTTGTTCAGCACTACAGAGGTCTCTCCCAGTGTGAAGTCCCAGTGCTACACTTGAGAGTCACAAGAACACTGAATTTTATTTGCAGATTTTGCTATAGTTTTTAGAATTATTGATTCGTAAAGTAGAATAATTGTCTATTCTAAATAAATTTTTTGTTCCTCTACACAAAAAAAGAACACATTTAAATATTCGCCTTTTATGTTCCAACCTTAAACTTCACAAAAGTTTAGTTTAGGTATGTAATTCCATAATTGAGGCCACTAACACTTTGGAAGTATGTCCAACCACAAAATGGTATCTTAAAAAGACATAATTTAATTAGAACTTGAAAATTAGTTGTATTATTGTCCACTGAAAGTAGAAGACAACGACTAAGTATTAGGCTTTCAAAACTTGTAAATCTCTGACAACTTAACTTATCCCTAAATTGAGTGTAATTAATCTGTCATTTCTTTGGCTTTTTTCCCCAATATTTCTTAACTCGATTCTCAGAACATCACATTGTCAAAAATTAACAAATTCTTAACTAGTTTTGGCTAACATCATTTTAGAAGCAGACCTCTATTTTCTCATCATATTTCAAATTTAAGATGCAACTCCAATAGAGTGAGCAAGCCTAACAAGGTACAATAACTGTCTTCAAGCTTAAAACTAGGAGGAAAGCATGCCGTTAACCACAAAAATAATACATATTACATACCTAACCACAAAGTATCCTCTGAAGCCAGATTACAGATACATCGTAGTTGAAATGACTAGATTTGTCACACTGACTCCATTAATTTCTCAAACTAATGCTTGTGCTACTATTTGCATAAACACTTGTATTGCATTTGGAAGAGACATTTTTTGAAACACCAGTATTAAACTTTCACTAATAAGACTTTAACACTACACATTGCCTTTCAGGACATCCTCTTCATGCCATCTACTGGGACAGAGCAAATCTAGACTTCCAAGCAATCACAAAAAACTGAGGAGGAATCTTTGTCCTCTTGCTCATTATGACAGCAGTAACCGAAGACTAGAGAGACCTTGTCTTGTAGGAAAAAGAAGAAGTGTCTTTAGCAATAAGGGTCATTTCAACTGTAATCTGTCAAACGCCAGTGTTGGTTCTAGTTAAGATGTTCAGTACCAATTTAATAGTGCATGCTCTTTGACTTTCTAAATAATAATAATACCTGTCATACTGTGGATTAAACCACTAAATCATTCACTTGTGAGTACCACTGAAGCTTGTGGAGACCTTAAAAAAATTAGCTGGCAGTGGTAGGTATACAGTAGAAAATAAAATGTAAGTCAGAAGAGAACTACAAAGCAACCTGGAAAGAAGTCACAAGAACACTATTTTGGGAAAGACCAAAAGTTAATATAAACTTATAAATGTCACTCTAAGCATGCATGTTCCTTGAGAGCACAAGCTCATTACTTTCTGAATTGCCACAAGAAAAAAAAAAAAGAAAATCCCATAACAAGGTAGTTTTTAGTGCATCTATACTGACACACAAAGCAACCAGCAAGCACTTTTAGGATGTTAGAAGGCTATTAGCTACATAATTGCAAAGGAGACATTAACTCTCCTCTCCAAAATTTGATTTTCCAAATCAAAAGCTCAGCAACTGCAAATGGACAAGCCATAGAGCTGTTCAGGTTTTATATGGGCATATTTCTGAAACAGGACAGAACAGGCTTGGGTCTGGGTGAATGGGCAAAAGAGGGAGGAACCCACCCTAAGCGAGTCGCATTAAAAGCTACAGAAATGGACAATCTGATCTATTCTGATCTCGTCACTAATGGCAGTGATAAAAGGCTAAGAAATTTTACTATAAAAAACTTCCGAGCTATATCCACATTTCTACCATGAGAAATGAATGAACGACAGAATCAACATTGGTCAGGAAACCTCCTTCCCTGGGACAGTAAGATATCTGCCATGGTGAGAGCTTTAGGAGAAAAAAAAAAAAAATAAGCATCGCAGACACATCCTAAACTGGAATTTTAGAGTCTCTAACAGTGGTGACCAACTGTAAATCACTTCAAAACAAAACAGCTGTCCCTTCCTTTTCTGGCTACCGGAACATTCCAGGCAATCATGTTTCTTCCCTAACACAAAACGTGGAGTGTATTTGAAGTCTTACAGAAAAATAGCAGGTCAAACATATGAGTTTTACCTTTACCTAGAGGAGAGCAGAATGACACTGTCTGTCATGTACCATTCCACATTACAGGGACACAAATATAAATGGGGAACTCCACCAAGGAGAAGACAGGGAAAAGTTCCTGTTGCATGGCTTTGCTGTCTGGACATACTTTGCAATCCCAAAAGCATCCTCGTTTAAGCTGATGCCTCCAAGCATTTTTAAAAATGGAATTTCTGCTATTGATTTGAAATTCAGAACGCCACTAAAATATATTAAATAATTTATTTCCCATTCAGCTAATGATTATTTGATTCTATTCAAATAACAAAACTAAAGCTGATAAAAAACTCTATCCTCACTGAACCATTACACACAATTCATACACAAAGTAAAATAAATAAAAACACATTGAAAGTTTGGCTCTTTTCTAAAAGCAGTCTGGTGGGAATCATTGAAACTAAGTTTGCACAGAAAAAACTTCAAGGATTCATATACATTATAGTGACATATTATATTGGAATATTCATTTATATTCAACCACCTCTTATTAAAAAACTATTTTTAAAAAACAAGTAAGATAGCTCAGTTGTATCTGTCTAGTATTTTTGCTTTTAAGTAACACCTGGAAATACCTTTAATAAAAATTGCACAAATAATATCAAAAGTTCAAGTTACATGAGTAAACATCAGATGCTTAAGTGCTCTTGTCCAAAAGGTGATCTGGCCTTCAGTATTGGCACTCGATAGAACAACATGTTAGGAAGAAAATCTGCTGGTTTAACTTTTATTGAATCCCAAACTTTAACGCTTGTAGCAACTTAGGGAAGTGTAAGTTTGAAAGCAAGTTGGTACTACACTACAAAAAAGACTAGCAAAAAAAGGGAACAAGTTCAGAACAATTCATATTGTTAACACTGTTCTGGACATCTTTTTGTAAAACTAATTCTTCAAATGCTAGCTGTCTTATGTCACAAGCATTACACACAAAATAACATCCAGGTATAACTGTTTGAAGCCCTGTCCACTTAAAAGAGTGGCACCAGAAGAAAGACACACAAAAAGAAAAAGAAGCAAGTCACATTTAGTGCAAGGAACAGCTAACTGAGCTTCATCTCCATCTACGATTACAATGGCTGGACCCCACAGCCAGCTAAACTCTCAGAGAATGAAAGTGACATTTTCTCATTTAAAGACATACACTCAAAAAAATACAAGTTATTTTGATGTGGTTGAGATGTTTAAACAGTGAGATTCAGTTCATGAGCAAGCCCTGTATTCAAGAAGGCCTTTATGAAGTACTAAACCTTCAAAAATATGCTGTTTCACTAAGAAAACACAGAATTTTGTAGATTATGGTTTCTTTTTTATTTGGTTTCTGGAAGACCATTATTTTTGACTGCCAAGGACAAGAGAGAATGAAATTAAATATCCTACTTTTGTTAGAGGTAAAAAACTATCAATAACAACACATATGAGGACAAGAGGGCTTGAGGTATTCTGGTAGACGGTGCATCCTTGTTTCTCAGAACTAAAGAAGTACACAGCAAGAAGACTTTCTGACTTGTAGTGAAGTATTTCAAGAGACATACTTTCAAACAACTAAACACCTGTGTGTTTTTCCAATTTCAAGTAATTCACTTCAAAAACATCTCTCCAATTCTTGTTTTTCTGAAAGTACTAAGTCAGGGTGCTTTTTGCAAATACACATCTTCTCATACACTTTAACCTTTATGCTCCATGCAGGTTTTATAATGTTGCTGTCACTGTTAAAATTCTTTCTGGTCAGATTTTCAAACTCATCTACAGAACAAACACAGCTTGCAAGAAAAGCTGAACCTAGGTCTCTGTTCTATAAAAATGTCTACGTAACTTCTTTTGCCCAAATTATAAAGGCTAGGACTCCTTGTGAGTGAACTCAAGCATCCATTTGGGTGTCAGATAAGGACCTGAGTAACTGAGCAGGTTTTGTGAGCTGTTCCCTTTCACTGGAAGTTCCAATATCAAGAATTTGGTCCATTTATCACTAATAAAGGCTACTGAATTCTTGCCCAATACATGGAACGAATAAAGAGCTATTCTCTACCCTTTGATAAGAGCAACTTGATCTCACAGCACAGCTGAGACATTTTGGATGTATTTTTCTTCCTTTAACTCAGGAATTAAAACAGAGCAACTTTTAGGGCCAAGACTATTTGTTAATATACTAGATCATTTGAGGTGTGAGGGAGTATGGGGTGGGGGGGATGACAAGAGCAAAAAATCCCATCATGAAAATTAAAAAATATCCACCCACAAGCCTCTGTAGCATTCAAAACTATGCTATATTTAAAAAAACAGATATAGTAATTAATAATTAAAAAATACTTTCCTCTGGCTTTACCCTTCCGAAATCTCAAGCATATGATTTGTAAACATTTACCTGATGTGTATGGCAGAAGAAAACCCCAGCTTTTAATTGGAATGCAGTTGCCAATAGGAAAAATGATAAATAACTCTGGAATTATTTTTGAAAAAAACCGAAGTAGTATGTGAAAACAATGGACTTTCCATAATAAGAGTACAGTGATGTGGAGCACATTATGTAACCCAGCCTGTGCTTGTAGAGTGGACTGAACTGCATTTGAAAGAAAGTGACAGTGACTACCTTGCCTTATTCTGTCATCTATCTGTAATATTTGAGAATACAAATAAGAAAAATATGCCAAGACAGAAAATAGTACAATACAGGCTCTGTTTATGCTCCAGTGAAAGATCACAACACACTAGGTAAGGTATGCACATCTCCATCCCAGTTTAAATCCACTACATTATGTTCGGGCCAATGGCACTTTTGTTCAGAAAAGCTGGGGTTTCTGCCTTTTTCATTGCAACGGCTAGCACTAGAATGACAACCCTATATGTGTCTGATATAAATCAGGTATTTGTCTCACTAACTGCATTGTCTTGGTGAAAGAAAAAGGTGGGGTTTTCAGGTTGTGTGTTTAATGTTAGCACCTCTTCTTGGAGCAACCTAAAACATCTTGCTTGTGGTGTTAGGTTTAATGGCTTCATAAAATAAGGTCATCTAGCTGCAATAGGCAAAGTCCTTCTGTTAAGAGACCCCTGCACTATTCTGAATATCTGACTTAAAGTACCATACAAAATAATCTATGCTAATACAAAGACAAACTGTTAGGCAAGAAAAATCTTGCCAAATATATCTATTCCGAAGAATGAAAATGAGAGTCAAAAAACGCCTCCACTCAACAATAAGTGTCCACAACAGAAAAGAGAAACTCCCCACATTGATCACAAAAGAAACCCAACAGAAAGACTCTGCTAGCAAGGATCAAAACTCCTCCAAAAGTGCTGGTAACCTTAGGATTTTATTTGCACTTATCCTCAGACTAAGTGGATAGGGAACATGCTTGGAAGATAACTGTCATTATAGGATGTGGTAGCAGTGACTAAAGCAAGACATTTGCACTCCTTTGAGACAGTAAGTCAGCATCATGTAATTTATAAGTTACCATAATTACATACATACATATGTATATAACTAGTAATTCATGCAAATAAAATCTCAAATGAAATTAATGATCAGGAAGGATGATAATAAAGTAGGACTTTAATAAAAACTGAAAAGAGAACAGAATTCTACTGGTTTTGGAGATGGAAAAGTACAGGCTGATACCACAGGCCTAAGAAAATTCTCCTCAAATTTCATATTCGAGACAGACATTGCATCTGAACTTTTGGGGCATACTCTCTTCAGCAAGGACTCAGAGATCCCTCATTGCAATGAATTTTCAGTTCATTTGTCCTTAGACCTGACACCAGTATGAGCCTTTCCAGGCCCTACATCCACCTACTGACAGTGGACAAGAGTCCTCCTCCTTGGGCATTTATGGGACAGCCCTCCCTACATGTAGCAAACAAATGAGAAACACTTTATTTTCCCAGTTTTTGATATACATCCATCCTTTATTAAAGTAGATTTAAGGAACTTAAAAGGTGTATCTACCTTGTGTAGAGCCTGTGTACAAGGGCCAAGCTGGATGAAGGAAATGATGATGTTCACTGATTGTGCATTAGATATTCCACAGTAGATTTATAGCTTTAACTACTTGCGAAGTGGAGAAAATTGTCTTGTTCAAAGGTATGTTACATGTGCATAAAGAGTTTTCACCCAGAAAGTTACTGCAAATCAGTAAATTCAAATCCTATCTTGCTATTACCAGCAATGCATTCTTTAAGGACTGTGTCGATGTTGGAAGTTAATGCACATTAAGTCTACTGAGCTTTTTCTTCTCTGCTTTTTCAGTTGGGATGTTCTGTTCTCAAATACCAGTCCTTTGCGTGACAGGCACAGCAACTGCCAGAAGTAACCCCAGTAAGCTCTAACTATTCAAGACCTTGCCTCTGGCTTGTTTTGTAAAAGCAGCAGGAAATGCAGAACTTACGCTTTGAAGGTTACAATCTTAAGTAATAATCACTAAAAGTATTAGGGCAAATCAGACACGATCTACAAAATCACTATCACTAAGAATCACACTGGAGACTCAAACAAAATTCTTGAAACACATTTAAATTCAATCTAATTATTCATGGTTCTCTACACCAATGCCAATTTTTCAATGTTAAAGAAGAGTGACTGAAACAAAACCTGTCTGTCAAATACCCAATTACTGTAAAACAAATTCAGTGTACAGCTAATACAGTAAAAGCACTGCGACGCAGACATCCAAGCTTGTTTGCCCAGTTTAGTGAACGGTATAACCATATTAGCATAGTACTAGGTGAGTTTACAAAATCTGATGAGAAGGAAGATATATTAGCCTGAGTAGCATACCACACTACTATTAATTCACACTAAGTCTCTAAAGAGCATTTCTCATTACCTGTACAAGGCAGAACCGTGCCATGTAAGCACATTCTTCTTTTCTGAGAGTTTTCCTACAACTTTGCAATGGTAACTTTGAGAGCTACCGTCCACAGAATCCACTGTACCAAGTAGCAATTTGCTGATGTTAGTCAAACTATCCCATAACTGTTGAAGACCTGTTTGTATCACTCTTATTAGAGTCTCATTTGCACAGGCTAAATACAGTTATTGACATGAAGCAAGGAATTACTCCTCGTTGGACTGACAAGATTCTCTTAAGAGTTTTGATTCTGAAGAAAAATGCCCAATTATACAGATTTGTATTTAAAACATTCTGAATCTATTTCTACACCAGAAGAGGGACTTAACACCATTTGGATACACTTTATATTGAGGCTGAAAAACATGATTCACTCTAAACCACTGAAAAGGAAATAAGACATCTGATTATTCATTACAAATGACATGCTTGAAAAACATTCCACACAAATGAACAGGAAATCAACAACTTTAAAGTTAAGTAACAGTAAATAACTGCTATATTAAGAATTTAAATCTTCTTTGAGTAGCTGGTGAATACTCTTTACAATATACAACTTAAAGCAAGTTTCCAGAACACTCAGAAGAATTAGGTCTCCAAAGTTCTCCGTTTCTGGAATCAGTCAGGCTTCAGATCCATGGATCAAACAGACTCATATGAAATCCTTTAGTAGTAGAAGTTTTCCTACAGGAAAAACCTCCCTGCATTCCCTACAGCAAAGTTTTTTCTTATCCCTTCGGATACATAACATGAATATTCACGTTTTTAAGAACTGACTTAAGTCCTTACCGAAATAACTCCTGGACATTCCCATATGGTAGTACTGAACTCTATCTACTCCCTTAAAAACACCTCATTAAAACTTGAGCATGTTTAGAGATAAGATGTTTTACAAGCTAACTTTGTATCTTGTTAATACAACACCACATACATTTGCCTGTGCTAGTCACATAATGCCCTTCTAAAAACCAACTCCTAGACCTTCCTGTACACAAGATACTTGAGCACTTCCTTAAAACTGATGCATGGCTGTAAGTTCTGAGGAGGCAGAGCCTGCTGCTGTCTGCACAGGACCAAAACACTCTACCAAAAAATAGGAGTCTTCATAGAATTTTCCTGCTATTCTTCAGATGTAAAGAAATTTCAATGAAGTGAACACTTTATAAAGCAGGAGAGTCTCAGGACTCATCATTTCATCAGGCTGGTCACACAGGAAATAGGGGTTTGTGGTGGAAACATTAAGAAAGCTCAGTACAGAGACTATCTAGAACATATAGAAAGCAATACAAAGTACATTGACATGCACACTGGACAAAAGTCCAAGCAAAAGTTTAAGGAGAAAGAAACATCTTCCTCCTGCTCTACAGCTATATTTTATTAGAATTCCATGGGCAAACAGGATAGAGAAGATGAGTGCTACCATTAGTAGCTGAGATTATATACTATTTTCTTCTCTCTCACACATATGAAAAATTTATTTACATATTTCCTCAAGGAAAATGAACACAAACCAAATTAAATAAGGCCATTAACTACTTAAAATGCTGCTAATTACAAAAGCGCTCTCAATTCGTATTAGAGAACTGTTCTAAGAGATAGACAATAAATAATGGGCAACAAAAATCTTTCAATAAATAGTTAGCAGTAGAAGCATCTGAAGGCACACTCAGCTTGTGTTGTGATTTATGTTGATCCTGATTTCACCTGCTCTCTGCGAGATCTCACTGCCCCCCACTTTCCCAACACAAGATTTCTCAGACTCTGCTCCAGCACCTGAAGCTGGGTTCCAGGCAGAGGCTGTCAGGCAGGAGCTGCTGCACTGAGTCAAGGCCTGTTTCTCAGCTGTGGTTTTTTTACTGGAGGGATTCTCATTATTCATATTTGTTTATACAGGAACATTTTATTTCCTCTCCGATCTCCTACAGTTATTTCAAAGGACTGTTCTCACAGTCAATTCATTATATGCTTACTGTCATTAGCATTAAATAAGCTACCATATTTTTTTATATATACACACACACACTGATACATAACTTGTATGCATATATATAGACACATACACATACATATGTGTCTTTGCAATATATAGTTCTTAGTTGCAGAAAAACTCACAGCAAGTCACTGTGCTTAATAATCCAAAGGATGAAACAATTAAAATAACTAGTACCAAACTCTAAGTTATCACTCATCCTATGTTCTCATCACAGAGAATTCTTTCAAACTCACAAATACCTGTAACCTTATTCCCAAAATTTGCTATACTCTAAACTGGAAAAAAAAAAAACAGATGACAAATAATGTTCAATCAAGTAGAAAACTTTCTAGTGGAAAAAAAAAACCAACTCCAAACTTGAATAGAATTTTAAATAGATAAAAAATTTGGAAAATTAACAAGCAATTTAAAAACATTTTTTTCTCTAGATTTGATTGATGAAACCTGAAGCTATAAATCTTAAGAATCATGCTAGCTCTAACTAGCACATTATAAAAGATGGGAAACTAATATTTGTGGTCATTCTAAATGTCTCTGAGGAAAAAAGTGTTCTCAATAGTGGAAAACATGCAAATATTTCTATGTACTTTATTAAGATATTAAGAGTCACCATTTTTCACTAAACACTTTGCTATGGTTAGAGACTCAAGATATTACAACTTGAGAGGTCTTAAACTTAAGACTGTTTTTAATAGGTCTAAACTGTGCACTCCTCCAAGATATTATTACAGCTGCACATTCATACTGTCAGTCTAAACAATTCAAGTTACAATAATTACAGTGTCTCTTTATTAAATGCTCGTCTGCAATTGGAAATTAGCAAAAGACACAATTAAAAAAAAAAAGGGACTGATACTTTTAAAAAAGAAAAATGTATGCTGGATTGAAACTCTCTAGCAATGACCACAACTAAGAAAGGAAAACTTCACACTGTGAACTATTAAATTGAAGTAAAAAAATAAATAAATTGTGCTCTTCAGAATATTTTACTATTTTCTTGATGCCTTTTTAATTCCTCCTTCACATTCGAATCAGCAAATCAGAAGTTAATAGTGCTGTCTGCACAGTCTGTCCTGCCAGGAAATACAATAAGATGCTGCTCCACAGTACCAAATATGTTAGTGCAAGTTTTTGTTGCCAACTCCAGCTGCCAATAAAAAAGAGTCCTTCAAGCAAATAGTTGCCTGCAGGAACCTTACAAAATAGTTACCAATGCTGGGTCCGATGCATGCCTGGGACAGACTCGTTCGCAAACGTGTAATCTCTCACCTCTTAGAAACACAGCCTGGAGAGTTAAAAACTGCACAATTCCTGCTTAGTCTTTCCTACATTATGCTAACTTTTAACTACTATTTATTTTCACCAGTTTAGATACTAAAGTCACACAGTAGCTTTGCTCTGATTGCCAGAAGCTTTATCTAGTAACTAGAGGTGTTATAAATGAATTAGCCTGGAATATGATTTTCCTACAACCATCTCCAGGTAGACCAAATCATAAACCATTTCAAAGCATCACAATCCGTTTTTCTGATCAATGGTCACAGTATTCCTGAAGTGGAAAGGAGTATAATTTGGACTCACCTACCTTCCCATTGCTTTCATCTGGCCTATGCAAATCTCTGTTCAAAACTGTCAAAGTTTTTCCCGCTGTTTTCAAAACTATTTCCACTCCCTGTTAAAAATAGCCTCCTTGAACCACCCCCAAAAGCACAGAAAGACAGTGTTGCAGATGAACCACCACTATTTGAAAAGCATCACATATTAAACTGTTCTGAGTGACTTCTTCCAGTGGTCTCAGCCAACAGATTCTTACACCAACCTGACTCTTAAGTTACAAAAGGCACTGATTACAAAAGGCGTAACTCACTTTATGCATAGCAATTAATGCAGAAAGAGGTTTTTAGAGGCATAGATATGTCAAACTAAAGTGAATTTACACGTGTAGTTGTGTACCTGCACACTTTTTATCAAAAACAACAAAATAATCCACATTAGTCATTGGTAAAATAATTGGCTATAGAAAGATAATGAACATAAAGGTAAAAAAACTCCTAAATATTATTTTTACCGCATTACACATTATGGCTTTTTGTTTATTTGCTTTTAAGCAAGTCCACAATATTTACTTAGAGGTAAGGTTCCTTACATTGAGAGATATTTCAATGTAATTGCTGAATTAGACAGCAATTGCAGTTTTCCACATAATGATGAAAAAAGTCTTTTAATGTATGAAATAGGTACAGAATTTATTTATATGATCAGAACATTGAACTCTACTAAATTTTGTAGAATGTTCTGTATTTCAGCCAAGTAATTCAGGCTTTCTGTTATATGCTGCACTTTCAAGTTGCAGAAAAAAACCAGTTACCCCACAGTTCAACCCACAAGGTTAAGTATAAAGATGAAAGGCAGGAGGACCATACATTCATTGCCTATTTTTCTATTTAACTTCTTTTTAGGACTTTGTCAATAAACACCAGCATCACAAAGAATCTTTCTTGGGTTTTAAACTGTTCTTTAATTTTCACTATTCATTCCTAAATTACTAGCATATCTGAGACCCCTGATAATCTAATTATCCTGGTACTCAGACTCAATGCTGTATAAAAAGTCCTAGACTTGTCACTAGACTAACAAACCAATTTTCCTCCTCCTTCAGTATATGCAATGACCCGCACACTAAGATAACTTAAAAAAAATCGACAGGAAATCAAATAAGATGTCATATCTTACCCTAGAAGAACATCCAGCAACATTCTCCTAGTACACAAATAACACAAAGAAGAAGTTATGCAAACCCACATTTGGCAGGACTGGGAATGGAGCCCACATTGCTACTGCAACAGTCATCCACGCAGCAACCCTATTGCTCAAAATAACAAAGTCAGATACATACGCTTAGCCCTCCTATTTGTACCTAGCACTTTGGTGCTACCAGATCACACCCCTTGTCAATCCCAGGAACAAAACTTGGGATTTATGGGCAACACTTCATTGCTATCTAATACAGGTGGGGGGTTGGGAAGGCAGACAAGGTTGATTGTTGCTCTGGTTTGGTTTTGTTTTCCCTTCTTCCTAAAATAGTAGCACAGGTGAGCTTTTATTTTAGTTTTTGGTTACTTCTACAGAAAGGAGGTATTAAATTAAGAGCTGTGCTGGATGGCAAATAGTCCAGAATAGAAATCATAACAGATAACCCTGACTGCTATAGTCCTTGGTACAGTATGTGGAATTCCATTTTTTCACTTTATGTTGGAAGAAACCCCACCAACTCACACATAAAGCAGCTTTAAAATATGTTTCATAATTTAAATCTATCTGAATGTCACAAAGCACAATAAGCAGTAAGACACGGGTGTTTCATGTTTAAGCCACTTACCACATATGTCAGTATCACTACTTTAAACAGGAGCAGTGAGCACTTTTGATCGTTGGGACAGATCTGTGTGATTTTGGGATTCCTCCAAAGAGAGTTCTTGTTTGGCTTTAGCATGGGAAGAGCAAGGGGTACACTGACACCAGCTCCAGAGAGGATCAGATGTTTATCCCCTTGGCTAAGATCAAGTGCAATCGGGTTATAAAAACTGCGTATTGGGTTACGTGAAGTATCACTTCTCATAGCAAGAAATATTATCCTAAACATCTAGGACAAATTGTTCTGATTTTCAACAATCATTTCAATAGTCAGATCTGCAACCTTTAAATCATTTTTGATGGTGAGCTGGTATTCCCTCCACAGAATTATAGTCTTAACAAATAACTGAGATGAAATATTCTATTTTCATGATCTTTTAAACTGAATATACATCATCAAAGTTTTAGTTACAAACAGAAATGGCACAGTTTGCAACAGTAATAGGCCTCCAAATCTTAAAAAACAAACAAATCCTGATTTATAAAAGGCAGAAATAATTTAGTTACCTAAAACTAACTGCTGAAAAGTACATGAAATTCAAACCAGCCATACTGATCTAATCAGCAAATCAGGAAATGCTAAGGATCCCCATTAACTAATAAAGAGATATTTAATGTCAGTTATCACACAAGATTTTCCTTCCTGCCGAGTCTCAAAAGCTCAGGATGATACCAAGAAATAACAACAGTTTTTAAAAACATATATATACACACGCATACACACACACACACACACAGAGCATAGCAAGAGCCATGCATATAACAGAAATTGTATCAGGCTTGACATATGTGATGTGTGTGATTTAAGCCTGATTCATTAAACAAGCAGCTACAGTTTCTCAAGATTTTTTGGGGGGAGGGAGAAACAACCCCTTCCTCTCCATTTCTTCCATTAATTGGAGCCTCAAGAGAGCTCACCTTTCAAACAATACAATAGAAAAATTACCAAAAAAACCATGACAATAAAAAAAGCTGCACACTTCCAGCTTGCAGATAAGATAAGCCTTCTTGAACCACACTTTAAGCAGCTTGTGATACATTCAACTTGCTCTTTCTTCACAAGATTACAACTGCAGAGTGGAATACAATACACACTTTCTAAATCTAGACTGAGCCTGTGACTCAAGGCTGGTGTGGCATGAACAGAGAACAATCTTCTTCCTCAAAAAGCCCTTTTGCTATCACTACATCATCTTACAGTTGCACACAGCAACTCATGTTATGAAAGGCCATGCATCTCAGAATCTTTCTAAATAATACACTATGGTAGAAGACATCATCTGTTCTAGGAATAATGCTCTAATAGAGCCCAACCTGGGTGTAAGCTTTAGATATTACCATAATATCAGTTACCACAGCCCAGCTTTGGGAAGCCAAATACACAGACTCAACTAACTTAGCTTTGAAAGAGTATTAAGTCAATCGCAATTAATGTTAAAGATTAACATACCCCAAAACTAAAAAGGTAAATGAAGCTGGATCATAACAGAAGGGAAAAACACACCCACATTTCATCAAGACACTAACAACTTTGCTAGATGAATGTCACTGTCACAATGAAGACCTACAATAGCTCTATCTTCAGTTCACTTCTGGGCAAAATTAATTTGCAGAACCCTGCTAGGTCTCCAGTTAAGAGTCCAACCCATGCTCAGGGGAAGGGAGAAAGGAAGGAATCCCAACTATTAGAATACAAACTGCAAAATAATTAGTTGTTCTTGAAAGGGGGAAATTGCTCTGCAGAGGCATTGGAGGGAATGACTCTGGAATTCAAACAACTGTACTGAAGTACTTGGATAGTGAAGTGGAAAAAAATCCAATGTATACAACTGCTCTAATACAATCCACAACGGTCAAAACAGTTTAGCACGATCCTTCTCTTTATTAGGACATATACATAACCACTTCATTTTCTTCACTTTTTCCCTCCTTCTGTCCACACCAATTTATAACACGTAACTAAGGGGACAACTTTGGATCTAGACTATGTAGGGATATATTATGTCCAGCCAAGTACACACAGCAAACGAAAAACCCAAGGAAAAGTACAAAACACACACACACACAAAGAAAAATCCACTAGGCAGTTTACTTCATTTCTACCAAACAATGGGAGAATTTATATGCTCATTTAGTCTCAACAGTGTTTCAAGGGATATATGTGAATGTAATATTAATTACTATAGTAGGTCTAGGAGTGCCTTGGTAGGAAGTAGTGGTCATGTGTTGTAAGCATCCAACTCTGCTGAATAAGGTGGCTGTGAAAAAGTGTATTTGTTCTGGATAGATTCTAAGCACACCTTAGGTATTACTAGTCTAAGATGCACACACATTCTGTTAAAGGGAGATTTATCTACAGAAAGGAATTAAAAAAAAAAAGTTAAAATGTAAAAACCTCCAGATTTTGAATATTCTACCTACAATATTTTTCTTTGCTGTAACTACCTGGCAGTCTGAAGTAACCCTCTTCAAAGACATCAAACAATTACATGCTTTCTTTTTTAAGCATATCTGCTATTTATGGGCAAGTCTTTGACAAGATAGAACAAAAACCAAAACCATACCACATACATACTGAAATCTAGCAGAGGTTTTAGGAAGATACTAACAAAACTTTGTTTACAGGCACTATAGCTACAAATGCTAAACCTTACACATGGAGGAATAGAAGTGAAACAATACAAACTAATCAGCTTTTTTTTTTTTTTCTTCCAAAAAGGCAATGTGACCAGAGTGTACATGCCAAGAGACTGGAAGGATACACAGCTAATGCTCTCATAACTAAACAGAAGATTAAGTCTTCTGATATTATATAATCCATCATACAATCTTGCTTAAGAACATGCACAACTACTGAAAGCATCCAACCTTATCAAACAAAACTTTAGATTTGACAGCAAGTTTACTTATACAGGGTCCTACTCAAGCTCTTCAAGACAATGGGAGGGCTCCCTTATACTTCAGCTGGCATTGGTTAGAGATAAATTCTGCAGAATGTTTTTAAATGTCAAAATACACATACCAAACTAAATATTTGCTGTTGGTTCACGTATCTCACGAAGAAAGTGTAAACAATTATCATGGTCTTACACTGCCTACTATGTAGCCTCTAGATGTTAGTCTTTGCTTTTTAGCATCACTCTTGGTCTGATGCATTTGGAAAAGAACAGCTACATACATACCCATAGTGTTAAGCCCTAAATGGTTTATGATGGCCTGCTTTAATAATCAAAGTAATTTCTAATCAATATAAAGATATTATGCTATATTATCTTGCATAGTTTCAAATGAGAGTGTTAGAATTTTAATAGAAAGTAAATACAGTAACTGCAAGCTGTTCAAATCTTGAATGTCACCCAATGGAACAAACTCAATTTCATTTCAGTACAATTTTTAAGTCTGCAGTGTCTGCACTGCAAATAGGACATATGAACACAATTTTTCATTTTTACTTATTAATGTAATAATCAGGCTTCCCTTTTAATAGTGGATTTTAAAACCTACCTACTGAAACCCCAGACTATTTTCTTATAATTGTCTAATGTAGACTATATGCTGTATCTAATTTAAAAGGAATCAAAGTCTACATAGCATCACACTTCACCAGTCTAGCTTTCTAAAAAGCCTGATGCAACTGTATAAACAAACTTTTCAGTTACTTAAGCACTGCAGAACTAACATTTGAAAGGAATATAGAATTAGGTCTTTACTATCAACAAAACTACAAAGCTATACTCCTCCTTCCCAGTATTAAGTCTATGTATAGGCTTTACTTTGCCTATTAGATAAAAGCAATAAAATTTACAGCTCATGAATTAACAAAGTTTTAAAGTGAACAGTACAGCAGAAAGCTATATCAAAACAAAACTGAAATGTATGCAAAGCTAATTATGTTTGGTTTTACCTGAAAATTAACATCTTCTTTCTTAAATATCAGTGCTCGAACTTCATCAGGATCTCCATTAAATATAGCTTGAACCAATGGTGGCTGAAATGAAAAAAACCCCACATCTTAGAACGTAACTCCATTTTAGTTTTTAGTGATACACATTTTTTTTTTTGACACATAACACAAACACAAGACGATGACAAAATAAAACATCCCAGCCAGTGAAATAAAGAAACCAGCAACAGTATTTAGAATTGAAGAAATTCTGAGTTTTAAAAACCTCAAATACATGAACATATTTTAAGTCAATGAAATATTCTTAAAAAGGGCCCAGAAGACTAGTTTATAACAGCTGAAAAGAGAACTCCTCATAATAAAATTAAGGCTGTTGTTACATGCTGCAAATTCTATACAATAAGCAGAGAAACCCCTTTTAGATTAGCAAGTGACTAAAGTTACTAGAAGTTTTTCACCTGTTCAGATAGAGTGGGAAAGCAAAGTGCATCACATAAGTATGGTAACAAATTCACATTCACACACATCTATTACTAAATATAGCAGGATTTCTTCGTAAGTAAGAAAAGCTGCTGAGGTATGCTATCAAGATTTAAGTCAGTCACTTGACAAAATAGAGTAGTTTACAGCACTAAAAGCACAGTCCCCAGCGTTGAATCATTTCCAGAAAGTGGTAACTTCAATCTAACAGTTACATCAAGATTATGACTTACACTGTTTTTTTATTTTAGCTTAGCATTGCTCTTTCTCGAAGTACACTATAAACTCTATCACTTCTCAAAATAAACACAGCATATTATTGCAATACAATGATTACATCAGTTTCTAAAGTGGTACTGCATAAATGTACCATTGAGGAATGAGGAGTGCAGCAGGGAAAAAGCATTTACTTCAAACACAGTTTACCAAGCCCTCTAAAAATCCTCTGCTATTACACGAGTTGAGATCTGTTATTGCTGCACCATAAATAAAGTTCCATGAAATAGAAAAAGCCCATGCAAATATTAATTCTACAGCTAGGTTTCAGCTTCTCCTCTCTTTAGTACAGGTAGTTTTTACCACCCTGCCTTGTTTCAAAATTATGCATATTTATGTTAATCTTAGGAAAATTACTATTGGTATTTGTGACTGTTACAAGCAGGAAATATGCCAACAAACAACATGCCTTACCAGCACATTTCCAGAGGGTGATGGACGTAAAGATACATTTTCCTGAGGTAATTTGGACATAAATGTGGGAGAATCATCTTCCACCTCCTCCAAAACAACAATACAGACTCGACTCATTCGATCGTTTGAGGAAGCAAAAGTAAGTAAAAAAAACCACCAGCAACAGTATTTTTGGAACCTGACCACAGGTAACACAACAGGGACCATAGAGTAAATACTTTCACCTGTTTCACATGCCCTCACAAACTTGTGAGTGCTACCACTGGAGTATTAGCATTTGAAAAAAGGACATTCCAATCCCCCCTTACACTTCATTTTTCAGGTTTAAACACCCTGAGATGTTCAAGACAATGCTGAAAAAAAGTTGCTCTTTTTAAAACAAAATTTCCCTAGGCATTGAAACCACAATAATGAAACTGTGGAACAGCTGATAAAAATATCCCAAGATCCAATTCCATTCAGACAGCACTCGCTGTCGCACACAGCTGTCCTTTCACAAGCAAATTTGTCTTTGTTAATGTCACAACTTCCACGGCGTCCTTCTACCCCCACAGTGAAATCATTGTTGCAGAAGACACGACACCATCCTATTGAGGACAGAACAAGGAACAATTGCCCCGAGAGAGATGGCCGCAGCTATACCCACTCCTGCAAGGTCAGTTTTAAATCAGTCGTCGCAGGCTTTCTGGTGACTGAAAATAAACGCGCCTTCTGATCATCCTGTCATTCTACAGCTTCCTTTCTCAATGTCAAACAGTCCAGCCAGAAAAATGCATCTCGTTTCCAGCAGTTATTCAGGACCTGCCTAAAGGAAAATAAGTCTTTCCCGTGCAAGAAAAATATCTGCAACGTACAGCACGGCTGCAGTACATTTACATGCGGTGAGTCAGACCACAGGGACAATGAACTCCTTGAATAATATTGCCGGTTGAATCCAGCCTCCCCAAACGACAGCAACGCAGACGGCGTTACTCCATCAGGGACACAAGCAATGCAGAGCGTTCATTTTTCCTTCACCGGGCAGTAGCCGTGGCTTCTCCATCAGGGAACGCGTTAGGCAGAAAGACTGCTGAGGAAGAATGCTTCAGCAAAACAAGCTAGCTGCTGCACACAAAAGCTCAAATTACTGCCTTGGACTTCTTCTGCAAAAGCAGTTCATCACTCAAGTGTTTCTTTTGATCACCATGTGAATGCAGTTCCCATGATAGTCTTCATTCAGATTGAGGGGGAGAGGAAAAAAAGGGAAAAAAAAAAAAAAAAATCAGACTCCGTACATCTTCTCTGAGCCAACTTCTTTACCCGAACATCTGTCACTGTGCCAACCTGGTTCTCCTCTTCAGTTAGAGCTTCTGCTTATCAGTTTCTTTCCTTGATAAATTAAATTACACAATCAGCAGATAGCCTTGCAAAGCTTAAAAAAATCCTGGATGTCCGAGCCGGTCACTAAAAGTCCGTAGGAGCAGAGCACAAACCACCGCCACGGCAGCATTCCCACTGAGCAGCAGCCTGGCGAGCAGCGACTGCAGCCTGGCAGGATGAATTGCCTAGTAATGCTCACATGTCACACTTACCAGAGAACCCAGCCACTGCTCCCAGTGCAACTTCCTCTGGCACCAAAAAAAAGGCGCTTTTTTTTGGGAGGGGGGGAGGGTGGGGGGGAAGGCAGTCTTTGCAGTTACGTCTGTGCCAGTTCTGTGACTAACGCAGCTGAAAACGTAAAAATCCTATAACTGAAGAAAGAGCGACTGTTTAATATTTTCCAATAAAAGCCACAAAGAAATCTGGTGTACTGGCTCTGCTGACTAACAATTTAGGCAGTAAACAATTCCAGCATTTTAACTGCTTTCATATGGCACTGGTCAGAGCAGCAAAACAGTCCTTGCTTAACTCATTGAGGACAAGATACTCCCCACAGCAATACTCTGAAAATTAAATGAAAGTAAAATCTCTCTTAATCGATTAAGTATTTAAAAGCCAGCTATTAATGACCAAGCCTATGGTTTTTTGCAACTAGTATAGATAAACATACATACCCTCAGCTTGGAAAAAAAAAAAAAAAGAGTATTATTTTGATATAAAATTAATTGTAATATTAATATTATAACATAATAATAAAATTATACTATAAACCCCTACAACTTGCTGAATAAATATTTCAGCTTGAATCTGCCTAAATGGTGCTGGCTTGTGGGTGTATTATGTAACTGGCTTCTGTCAAAGTTGCTGGATAAGCTTCAGTGTTAGAGGAACAGAGGGAGGGTTTTTGTTCTTGCTGTGCAGCATGAAGGCGCTTCTAATGTCCTTCAGTGACTGGTAAGATGAGAATTTGCCAGTAGCGAACAAGTTTCTAGCTCTTCAACAAAGCACATATGAATCCAGGCAGGGTGAAAGACAGGTTTAAGCGGTATACTAAATGGTTTCGATATTAATAGCCCCTTGCCCCCAACTTTGGGGGGCACAGGCAGGAAAAGTGCCACCACTCTTTTGAAATAACATCTACAACAGCTTCACTGCAACATAATAAATTGCTAAACACACAACTGACATTTCATGCAGGTGAAGGCTTTTCCTAAGCACGAAAGAGTACCTTAGCTTAGGGCTCCTCAGGACTGCTGGCCTGGCAGAATATACCACCAGTTTCTGATTCACCATGAAATTTCACATTCAAATTTCCCAAGTGTTCTCATTTACAGCATATGACTAACAAACATCTTTGTAAGTATATTCTGTTCATTATGTAGAGTCCAGTTGTTTTGGAATTTCATACTTTTGATCTTAATTATGAAAAAGCAATGGTTTGTACACTACACTGCTTTGTTCTAGCATTTCAACCATTTATTAAGAAGAAACGACACAGATTCACATGAAAACATATGAGACTCATGTTGTTCTTGGACACAGCAAAAACAGTTTAAATAAAAACATGGACATCCTCAAGCCCCATCTACTGCAACACCCTACTGTCTGCTAAGGAACGTAGCAACCACAGCCTAGAAAATACTTTGCTATTTGTAAAAAATGCCCTAAGGAATAGGCACTGTAGCATAGTTGCATAACTAAACATTCATTTTAAAAAAAAAAAATCAATCATATTTTAAGTCTACAAGCAAAGTATACTGACAAAATGCACACTTGGGTTTCATACTATACACACACACACACACTTGTTAAATAATGGATTTCTAGCTAAGCCTGTATGCTTAGTGTAAATGAACACTTTTCGAGCCAGTACATTTATATAGTAAGCAAATGCTAAGGGTTTCATATGCCTTCTTTGGAATTGCCAACTGGACATGTTGCCAGATAGAGATAATGCCCAATTTAGTTCAAATTATCTGAAAGTGGTCCCTTTTTAACCTTTGCAATTAGCGCTCCAAAATACACTTAAAAAAAAAATCAGCTAGAAATGCAATAGTTACCTTTAAAAAGTACAAGACTTCACATTCAGTTAACTGAAAATTCAGAAAAGTTAAGAATATCTGAATCTACTCTGGTACTCTAGAAATCTTACATATAATTAAAATAAAATTGATATATAGACTATTTTCAAGTTAATATATCTTGCATGACATTATATATTTTTGAATGGTGACATTATTACAAAGAGATAAAGTCAACATGCCACAGTTTGCGTTAGAAAGAGAACCAACACAACTGAGTCAATATTATATCGATCTTGATAGCAATCTAAACCATGTAAGTAAGCAGACAAAAAAAACTACTCATGCTAGGCATGTGTGTGCGTGTGCAATTACTTCCATAACCAAAGGACAACACAAATCTAGAAACATTTAACTTTTGCTTGCAATGAACTTAAAAGAACAATCTTCCCCTCCATCCCCTTCAACTGAGAGTACTGCCTTCACCTCAACGCAAACAACATCTCTAATCATCTCTTCTTTCAACTTCAAAAAAAACATCCAAGGTATCCTCTGGTGTGCAAAGTACAAGTTTCTAATGCTACCTAACAGCTATACTGAAAGCCAAAAGCTGAAGTTCACAATTCTACTGAAACAAACCATACTAAGGTTACAGTTTTTCAGCAGATTATCTAGACTACTACCTTTCAGTGCAAGAAAAGAGGTAATAGTAACAGAGAATGAAAGCAGAGCAAATTCAAGAGGAATTTCTCCTCTTCCCAAACTAACACTGCACCTCTCAAAAACCCTTTTCAGTTTATGTTAACAAATAACTGAAGACAGCAGGTCATCAGCATCCACCTTCTCCAAATGTCACATATATCCAATAAGAAAGCTTATTAAATTAGTAGGAAGAGTCGAAAATGGCCTAACAAAAAAAGAAAAAAGAACGTCGCGTCTACTGGGACTCGAGGGGTGATCTGTCTGATAACAATTAAATATCGTGGAGGCTATCAAGTAAGATCCCCATACTTAACTCTGAAATTTTAAGGAGTGCAATGAAGAGTGAACAGAAAGAATTTTTAAGTGGACAATAGTGAGGATATGCATTTTAGCAAAAAAGCTTTTGTGTTGATGGAATAGCTTTTTGCAAATAAAAACTATTGTAATTTTCAAATTACTTGCCTTTAAGTAAATTAAGTTCCAAGAGTCTTTCATGGGTGCATATAAAAAGATTACAAGAATGCAACCTGCAGGTTAAAACATGGATGACAGTAGCCATGTCTACACCAGACAGAAAAAACATGAACTCTGAATCAACTAAAAATAGCAACCTTTTCTATAATCTAGCCTTTTCTCTAGGAACTGATGGGCAGACTGTAGCAGCACTGCTGATGACAACAAAACCTCACTGAAGCACATACAGTATCAACAAAACTACCCAAATATAGACTTCTCTCTTGCCAATCAGCATTTACCAAGTCGTTTTTGGGCTGAGATCAATCCAACTGGTTTCATTTAATATTTTGAACAATTAAGGATCTAGGAAAGGAAGGAAATTGTTCTCTCAGGTTCCAGTAAAAATGAAAAAAATCAGAACCAAGTAAGTCTTATGAATTATGTTTTAAACAATCTGTATCAGCTCTGCAAGGAAAAGACCTAATCTATGGATTTCTTCAGAAGATGAAGATTGCTTGTAATAGCTACAACTGTAGTATATAGGCATGTCCCAGTATAAGCAGATTTTTATATAATTTCGCTAGAATATTTACTAAAGCGTTGCCCACATATAGACAGAGATGAGTGTTCAGCATCACCATGAACATAAGCTACAATACTTCTAGAAGCCTTGTGAGTCACTCATCTGAACTCCTCTTCTGCTTCCTCCCCACTCCTGAGGGAATGAGGTGGAGTCAGGAAACAGAACAGTCTAAAGCAACAAGAAATTACTACCTTTCTTACCAATTTTGCTCTGTTTATTCCAGAGCATTTGCACAGCTGGAATGAAGAAAAAGGAGAGTAGTTTTAATCTCTGCACTCCACATTTCTGCTTCGAAGGACAAGCAAAATAGCTTTGCTTGCACCTCCCGGCTACCACAGGCAGTTCTTACTTCTCATGCAAATATATAGCCTCTATTAATGTACAGAACTATTTTATGTAGTCATGTATTTTCTTTTAAGACTTTACAATTAATAAAATCCAGTAACTGAATAAGTCATCTCAACAAAATTTGAGACATAAATATGACAAAGAAGGAAAATAATCCAGTATTCATTCTGATTTTTCTCTACTGGAGCAGCGTAAGAAAAATTAATAATGTAAAACATCTGTTTGTGATTGAGATGTAAACTTCATTTGTATACTTAATCAAACTGTAACCCTTTAAAAATATTTCAGAAATACCATCTGATCAAAGAACTTCAATGAAGTATCTTTAAAGTGTTAGAAGTTTACTAAGCAATTTTCTGTTTAAGACTTCTTGCACATTTTATACATCTGAACAATACACTGGTAGAGAAACTCTCAGCTGAAGCACCTTACAACCACCATAGTACAAGAGAAACTAATAACCTTCAAAAAAAATTATCTCTGATACCCAATATATGGAGCCTAGCAATCAGAAAAAAGACAACTGAGCACAGACATTCCCAAAAACCAGAAAAGCAAATACAAGCCCTATTTCTCTTTAAGGAAAGTGGAAATCGGAGGCAACAGCATCTTCCCTCATAATCTTCTAGCTAGGATGTCACCCACACCACCTCCCTTTTTATGAAGGCCAGATTTAACTTCACTGGCAGGACTTTTTTGTGCTCTTTTAGAGTACAACCCTGTAATCAAAATCAACAATCCATTCTTACATTAACAAGTAGCACATAAGAGAAGTCCTCTGGTCTGCCTGACTTTAGATCCTCAAGCTACTTCATAAAAAAAACGTGTATGTGCCCTGGCTGGGGGCTCCTATTGATTCATCAGCTGCATGTAACAGCAGCCACCTCCCTGTCTTTTGACCAAAATGGAAGACAGGTTTTACACCCAACAGCTTTCCTAAATAATAACCGTGCAAGTCTGACAGTGAAATTGTCAGTCTTATAAAATTAACTGGAAGTCAAAACAACTCCTGTTTCAGGGAAGAGAGACCACAAGAAGATGCATCTATGCACATATGTTGTTATGGACAGTTAAGATGAGTCTGCATCTGTGAAGACAGACAAACATATGTAAACAAACTAAGTAGCGTGGTGTGGCCTCTGGACAGGAGACAGGTTGGTTTTAAAGCAACTTTTCTTTTTAGGAAAAGGTAAGTGACAGAAAATGACTTCTATTGGAAAATGGAGAAGATATTATCTCAAAATACCAGCTCAAAGAGAGAAGTAGGCAAAACACTTCAGCATTTGTTAAACCCACACAAACCCACAATTATTAGCTGTACACTTAAGGTTTTTTTGCAAGTATGACAGCTTTTAAAAAATGTTTTCATAATACAAAAAGCAAGGCCCACAGATCAGTTACAGGTATTTTCATTGTTGGCAAAGCAAAGGCAGAAAAGCCACTGATAGCAGAAATACTTCTGGCCTCCTGAGTTCCTTCTAGCTCAGACCATGTCCACAGCCAATTTTGTTTTCTGGCACTGAAAATGGCATCAATTAAAATAATAACCACAGTATCCTTCCAGGAACAATTACCGAAGGCAGCAATTTCAGCTGTGCACACCAGCTCTAAAAGCAGAGTTGAAGGAAACAAACAAAACAAAAATCAAAGGCTCAGTCTCAGCAGCTCCTGTTTGCTCTTTCACATGTGAACTGTCCTCTCCCAGCACTACCCAGCCAGTTGCTGGGAGGTGAGACTGGACAGGAACGCAACAATAGCAGAGCGAAAATAACAACCCAGAGACATTGGAAGACATCAACCCACAACAGCCAACAGCTGGCACTGACAGCCCGATGCTTCAGGAAGCAATGCTATTACATCTTCCCAACGAGAAGAAACAGATAAAAGGTAGCTTGGCTGGAGTAAATGAATGACTGCAGAATTCCTAATCTTAGTTTCGTATCATCACATTGCCTTCAAAGTTTTTATACCAATTGTGCACACACTCTTACAATTTAGTAGGATCATGTTTTAATTTTAATTTATATTAGGGCAGCTGGTAAAACAACTAAGAGAATTCCCTTTGGGCATGCAGGCACACACATATGCCGAGAATTACTACATCTCCTTTGATCTGCTTTTCTACTGATCTACTCATGCTCTCAAGTTAAGCACACAATGTGCTGATTTGAAAATTTCTTCCTGCTTCTGCAGAGGAAAACAAAATCAAACCATCATTTATTACCAAAAAGCCTAACCCACACTGTTTTATTTTCACCATACAATAGCCTTGCTTTTCCCTCTTCAATAAGCATTCTGGGCCTTGCAAATACAGCGCATGGTCTGTGCTTCAAGGACAAACGCTATAATGCACAAGATCACCATAGGCCTCTCAGAGGCTGCATCCTTGAATATCAGTAGATCTCCTTGGAGTTTTCTAAAGTATGGTACAGCAAGCTTAACAGCTTTTTCTTGCTCTGATGCACTGAAACCAATTTCCTATGCCAGTATCCCAAGGAAAAAAAGCAATTCTCACCTACCAGCTGCTTAAACAAAAAAAAAACAACACACCTGAGTGTGATCTTTCATTGTTAGATAGTGAAAAGAACAAGTTCCAACTTCCCTGGATTCAGATGCTTTTTTGGTTTGTTTTTTAACAAACTGGTGTTTCCTTCAGCAGATGATTAGGAACGCATTACATTTGATCTGTAAGGCCACTCATCTTCCCCACTGAGGCTCATTTACCTGTATGGGCTACAAGACAATGACGTTTATCCTCACTTTGCTTTTGTCTTAACTTTGGTTCTTTTGCTGAAGGCTGGAAAGTCCCTTAAAGGAAAGGCAGCACGATGCAACATGCCCACATTCAGCACTGGACAGTGCTGGTGTCGAGATTGAAAATTTGGAAATTCTAGCTGGACCCAAGAAACCCGGAATAAAGTTTATCATTTCCTCATTAAAACTCTTCTGGATTGTCATACTGCTGAGCTTCTGAAGAAGCAAATTTTAGTCAGGTAGATTTCTAGAAATGAGAGTTGCTCTGCTGCCTATGACGAGTGGCCAATCTGATAATATCACTAGCTCCACTCTAAATGATGGCATATAAAAGCTGTCATTGCAGCATGTTTGATGAGCTTGGGATGACAGACAAATCAGTTACTCCTTTCTAAGTCACATCAAGGTTATTCCTCCCAACACCATTCTTTAATGCAGATGTGTTATTCTCCTCCTTTTCTCCTTCTCTTCCCCCTCTAAAATTCATTAGTTAATTTTTTCAGGGCTGTTTCAGTTATACTTAAGTCTGTATTGCTTTTGAGTTGTGCTCCAAGTTATGTAGAAAGAACAGAGACACCTGAATTTGACTAAGAGCATATGAAACTATGGAAGAGATTTGGTTTCATAAAAGATGTTTCTGTTTTAGCAGGTAAGAACAGTAGCAGGTAGCCATATAAAATAAAACACAAATCCTAGTGTTCCGCAGGACTACAAACTTGTAAAGTGATTCTCATGACTGAATTTTTATCCTGCATCACTTACAGAATTTAGGCAGAAAAGTTAAGTCAGTTATGCCAGTCAGTAGAGGGCTTTCACTGTTTTATGTCACCAACCACATCGATCCTCATGGGTAAGTTGCCATGGTTACACAATGTTTGCTTTTATACATTTGTCTGAAATTCCTATGGAATTCCCACACGGCCAAAACCAGCAGTGGCTGGGAGTGCTCCACCAACATTTAAGAACTTGAGTCAGAAATGCACACTGCTTCCGCTCAGACTGTTATCTGGGAAACACTGAAAAAATGATTCATACCATTTTGAGCTGTGGAAGGGAGGAAACAAACACCACATTCAACTATTTAAAACCTTCAGTGATGACTCACATCAGCTTAGGACATTTCCAGAATTGGTTGCTTTTCCTCAAGTAACAAATTACTGTAGACTATTGAAGAAAATAAGCTGTTGACTATTCAAGAAAACAAACAAGAGCAATCTGCTTTCAACTATCAAAGAAAGAAATAAAAAAGGGGAGCAGTTGGGGGTTTTTTTGCCCCCCCAAAAACAAAACACAAAACCCAAGCAGCTCAGTGGATCATATCTCTGTAGGCCAAGGTCAGAAAGTCCACCAACTCCCAACTGGTAATTAAGTTTGATTTCAGTTGTATTTGCAAAAATCATCTTGGAAATTTTGCTACAGCAAGTCCATTACTGGTCTTGTTTCAGCCGTATTAGTGGGGTTTTATCTTAGTCTATGTTTTGCTTGGACTCACACAGCAGCCAGTACTAACAAAATGTTAATCCAGTCACAGGGGCAACAAGGTATAACCAATTAAGAATGAAGAATAACAAACAGCCTTTGAAAATCTAAGAATAGGTAACAGGAATGCATCCAAAGAAGTATTATACAGTACTCACTGGCCTCCAGTGATTAAATGGCCATGAGGGAAAGGAACAAGGGTTGGACTGAGAAAGGAAAAAAAAAAAAAATCTAAGTAGAAGCAGCTATATAATATAGACTGCTTTTCCTCTATCAGAAGAGCATCAGAAAGAGGACACTGCATGGAAGCAATTCCTATCTAATACTTCCCAAGTCTGATCACCTTAGAGAAAGAAAGTTAAATAGCTTTCAATGCTGTCTGCTACTCACTCATAAGCATAACATTCTGGTAAATAAAAGAACTAAGAAGCATTATCAAGAGGAAACACTATATTTAGAATGACAGAGCAATTGCAGCAAATACTTTCTCAGAAGACCACACAATTTCTACCATTCAAAATGTAGCTCTGGTTTTGTCAATGAGAAAAGGACTACAAAATCTACTCCTTCAAAAAACCTATTCTCCATTTTTGTCATTACTGAAACTGTCCTAGTAGAAAGTTTTGGAAGTCAGTAATACTGGGGGGAGGAAGAGATTGAAATACTAAATAGCTCCAAAATTCTCAACCTTAAGAAAGAAAAAAAAAAAAAAAAATTGTTGCCTTTAAAAGTTTCTGTTCAGATTTTCCTATCATTACTCATGTGATGGTACAATCTGCCTACAGCCCAGGCTCCCCCTCCCTGTCCCACCCAGGGAAGAGTGTTGTTGTGGGGGGTGGGGACTTTGGTGGTGAGGGTTTTTTTCCAGGATGGTGTTTGGGAGGGGAGGGTGCTGAATACGTTGAATAATTTCCTTTAAAAAGATTTAAAATTTTTCTTTTAAAGATTTTTGAAATCAGATTCTCTCTTGCAGAATAGTTACAAGTTGAAAAAAAATGATAAATATTTAACTACTATATAACACTAAAAATGCATTTAACATTCCTACCAGTGCAACACTTTTAATACAATTTTGGGTAGATATGAATAGACTGCAACCACAGAAGGCACAGTTCAGCTGGCTTGCTCACAGGTGGGATTTTGTTTCCATACGTACCAGGGTCTCAAAATACTGTATGCAAGTGAGCAAAATGAATTCTAGTTGCTATGGATACCACCACATTTATGTATTTTATCTCTCTTCAGTAAGTAAACACTCAGCATCACTGTGTATGAATTACTCTGATTCTCTTTAAAATAGTGTGGGTCAATAGCTGCCTCACGTATCAGGATTTTCTGTTTGGGGGAAGCTATAATTCCTAGAAGGTTTTAGGAACCCCTTATACCTTCCTCATATGCAAAGACAGAGCTCCTTTCTGGCAACTGGAAACAATCTGGAAAACACAGCTGGATAAAATCCACATATTCACACGCACACTACTACGGGATGAGAGAGCTCATCTGAATCTTCTGTAGCTGCCAAAATGGATGACTTTTCCCAAAACTGAGCAAGGAGAAATACAGGAACAGCAAAAAATCTTACCTAGCTGCTTCAAACCTTGCAAAAGAGTCCTCCCCTTGATGCCCACCAAAGAAGTAGCTCCCAAGAGGGCTCTTACACATCCCTTCAGGATAAGATCATGTAAGCAACATTTAGTTTTAGAACTTACTTTTGCTACCAATTTTTCAATTCTGTTATTTAGAAGATTAAAAAGCACTTTCCTTAAAAAGCTCAGCAGTCTGTTACTGAATTAAATTTCACAAAATATAACAAAGTATTAATTTAGAACATTAATTAAAGTTTTACCAGCTTAGAAATTTTTGGGGTTTTATTTATTTGTTTGGGGTTTTGGGTGTTGTTTTTTTTTTTAAAAAGTGACATCTGAAGAAGTGGATGAGTCTGATTTTAACTGCTGGCCCCTGGAGAGACTCTTCACTCTTCCCTTTCCCACATGATCCTTGCACATTCACATCCCCTTCCTGAGCCAGCACACACACTTAACTTGTGTGATCCAATTGTCCCTATTCATTTTTTTGCTGGCGAGTTATTTGAGCCAGCTCATCATGGGCTAAAAGCTGACACAGAAGCAGTAGGAGCGTTCAAACTGCTCACTGTGACAGAAAGTGATGCGATTGCTTTGGAAAACTGCACCCATAAGCTGAGCTCCCCTTCATCAGCAATGTATCAGAACTACTTCATTCTTTGTATTTTCTTTAAAATACCTCAAAACAGCCTTCTTGACACCTGAACTTTTCCAGACTTGGACACTATTACAATTAAGTGTATCACTCATTAAATTCTTTCCAATTAAACAAAAACTTACTTACGCAAAGAAGTCATCTTTTTCTCCCATGATTCAGTATATAAATCACTCCTAGTAAGTTTCTTTAAAACAAAGAAAATATTTCGCAACATAGAAATTTCACAGATTATGTTAGCCAAACTGTCTCTACAGTACTAACGGTATTTATAAAGCATATGGCAATAAGAAGAGGCTGGAGAATTTTAGGGTCCAGTTTCCAAAAATGCACACAAAAACAATTATGCATGCAGAATCCACATGTGAACAATTCATGTATTACCATACAAGCACAAGGTAGTTACCACTTTACACAATCACTCATACGTGATTTAAAAGTTAACCTTGTGGATTGTTTTTTCCAATCAGTATTATTTTGGGGTTCGTTTCTTCCAAAATATCCCTAACACTGGCTTCAATCAGTGATTTATTCAATTAAGATGACATCTAGAGGAGAACTTGCGAAGTAAATTCTGGCACTCCTAAAAGCCAACAAAATGCTTCATAAAGGAGTACTTATAATAATGAATCAGAAAGATGGTATCAAAACAGAATACATAATACATGTGACAAGTGCATTATTTATTTAAAACATCACGAAAATTAACCTCTATATACCCTTGCCTCTAAAAATCCACAGGCTTAGGTATCTTAGAATCTACAACTAACCAAATGCCATTCAGCAAACATGCAAGTATGAAAAGGGAAAGTATCTGCTCAAGTTTTTGCAGAAATGAGGCCACAGAACGTCTTGTATCTGATTGGTTTTTACCACTTTTTGGCAAGGTAACTTTTATTTTATAAAAGCACTACGAAAAACAAAAAACAGTGTTCTATACAATATAAATATACTGAGTTTTACGAATACGTTAGGAACACTTTAACATTTAGTAACAAAAAAATCAAGAATATGGTTTAGAACATTCCTGTTTGTTTATATCTTACGTATCAAGCTGTGCAGTCTTCATTAGGAAACTCTACTAATGCAACCAGCCTACTCAAAATATATGACCAGAGAACACTACTGAACTCATAAATTGTTTTGTAAACTAAACCAAAATCTAGAAAACCATCAATGAACTTAGACATCCTGTTTAAAAAACACCACACACATTATTATGAAAATGCAACCTTTAAGTCATGCAGATATAAATTTTTGGAGTCTTGACTCAGCTGCTGTTGCCTTCTCTCCTGCAAATGATTTCAGGACCTAGGAAATAAAGGCAACTGACTATTTTTTCAGAAGGAAGTACAGTGACACCTTATGGACATTTAAAAAAAATTTAAGGTCTAGTCTTAGTTCTCTGCTTTTAAAACCCCCAACACTTTTTTTTTTTTTTTTTAAATGTCATGTTGTCCTCTTTAGAAATGTACAGAACATTATTTGGTCTATTGTTAATTTTCTCTTAATAAAAAACCATTTCGGATGAGCAATGCCCTCCCCGAACACTGAATTATGGAACAGAGAAAGGCAAAGTACCTCTCTCCAGCTCCAGCCCCTCCATGCTGCAGAGAAGCAACCACAGACCCTGTAACACCTTGCAGAACAGAGGCCAGGAAGAAAAATAGGACAATCGTCATATGAAGAATGAGACTGGAAGCGTTCTTCCCCAAATGACAGAAACCAGCTCCGAACAATTTCCCGGGGCTACGCAGAAGCACTTTACTCTCTGAAATCATGAAAGCCTTCGTAGTTACACACACTATTAGCTAAGAATATTAACAAAATTCACTATTTCAATTCAATTTATGGCAAAGTAGCAATAAGCTTTATTTAGCACTGTTGTACCAGAGAAAAAAAAGGAAAAGGGTGAGGTTCCTTCCAGATTCTCATTCTGGAATAGAAGTGTGCTACTTTTCACTTTTCCGAACAGGCTAACATGTATGAAGGCAACCTCTCTGCCATTTCTTCCTTCTTGAGGCAGGAAAACAAAAAAACAAACCCCAAAACCCACAAACCAAGGAAAAAGTCTGCAGCAATCTATGTAAAAAGTCATGTCACATCATACATCTCAAGACTAATAAACTGACAAGCTACTTCTTACTAAGTAAAATGATAAATTCTCAACAGTGAAAAATATGAGACTAATATAAATGTATTTGGTCTATAATGCTTACTTGCTAAGGGTATTACCAGACTCTTCTAAAATACTGTAGAGCTATTTTAACTAATGATATCCACAAAATATTAGTATGCAGGGACACACACACACACTCATTCTTTTGAAATATTTCTCTTTACCTAAATATGCAAAACAAAGCCACTTAAAGGATTGTTAGTTCTTAAAAATGAAAATAAGGCCCATTATGTCATTTCTTTAGAGATGCTACTTCAAATTTCTTGACCTTGTAAAAAAGAACACTTGAATTTTTTGTTTTCTAAAGTATTTATAGCATTCCTGAACACAAATATTTAAATATTTTTGCAAAATCTGTGAGTCTGTGGGTTTTTTTACATAAAACTATTAAAAACAAATGTAAAAAAAAGCCTTTACCTCATCTCTTTCTCAAGCCTAAGGGATGAGGAAAAGATCTCAAGTATTTTCTCTTTACTTAATATAAGCTTTGTTTTACATTTCTTTTGAAGTGGAATCCTGTAGCATTAAAACCAAATCAAGGACAAAAAGATTCAGTTTCTATCCCATCAACTCCTTGTCCCACAGGGCTCCTGGCTTTATCAAGGATGGAACAAGCAAACTGTCAGTCAGCATATTTTCCCAACACATTCCCTCCCACCCAGCCAAAAGAAGCAGCTGGTAAATTCCATTCATCCTGGAAGAGAGTATATTTTTCAGTCATTACTATCACCACCTGGTCAACAACAAGGGAAATATCACACCTATTCTTGTTTATGAAAGATTAAAATTAGGTCACCTTGAAGTACACACTTCAGAAAGAGTCTGATGTAACACACTCAAAACTAAAGCTTATTTTACTCCACACATTCATATATTAAAGAGCTGCTAGCAACATCTGCAGAAATGGTAGTCCATACTAACTGCCATAAGCATCTGACTTTGTAACTCAGCCAACTTCAAACTCATGTTTTCTGCATCAGGTGCCAGAATCAGTTAAAGACCACGGGAAGGGGGGAGGGGGAAATCAGCTATTACTGAGATTAGGATAAAAAAATAAATTCATCTTCATCAGTTCAACCCATCCTTACAGCAATTTAAGTTATAGCTCCCACACTATTTTGTGGATGGTACATGAAATTTTGGAAGGTCAAAGAAACATACACCATTCTGGTACCCATTATTGACAAATAATGGATTTATGATTTTTGGTTTTATTATTGGGGGGTCAAAATCAGCCCAAATTTCCTTGAGTTAAAGTCTCTTATCTGTATACTACAAATGCTTTCAGATAGCTTGTAGCTGTCTGACAACCTAGTTTTCTGAATAATTTACCCTAAAAGAAAAATTTCTAGCCATAAACAATTCCCATAACCTGTAAAAAGTGGACTAATAAGCTTCGTTGAAAAATTAATTACTCATCCTTCCTCAAGTGCGGTTTTTGGAAGTATTTTAGTTAGCACTCCATTTCTAAATAAGGATGTTGTACAAAAGCATCGCTTTTGTATTTGCACAAGAGCAAGACAAGGTCTATCAGCAACCATGGCCTTCAGTTTCCTAACTATACTACTATTAACCATTATCTTTACAGGCACTTCATCCCCAAGACAGATATAAGGAGGAGAGGGGGAAACCAACACTTCTCCCCACCACCTGAAGTCAAGACATTTTCCCCTAACAGTCTGATTTGCACTTAAATTGTTCCAGTTTGATTCCTGTCCAGGATAGGTCAGGCAAGGAAAAAAAAGCAACATATACAAAACTGGCAAAGATCAGATGAGGAGACAGGTCTGCAACTTGAAGCTTCACACAGGCTCCAACTCCTGACAAATTATGGGAGAGATCTGTACCACAAAGCAGCTTGGCCTCCAGATTCCCAGCACATGAGGTTAAGGAACCAAGAGAAGCTGCAGCTCTTCAAAACTGCAAAAATATAACTGATACCAGCAGTACAGAACAGAACCCACTTCATTATTGTATGTGCCTAAGGAGATGATGATTAAAGAGGTATAAAATCCATTTGACTATACAAGGCAAGAGACCAGTGGAATACCTTGGGGAAAATGAAAGTCAGGTTCTTTGAGGCACTTCCAACAATACTATGAACAGTTTTACTACTGGTAAACAGTGAAAATACAGCCACCTTTCTCCCTGTTGAGGATTAACTTAAAAGCATACCCCCCAGAAAGGTCCAAAGTGCCTTAAAAATGAAGCAGGCTCCTACTGGGTTTCATTGCACAGTACCAAATTAGGATGCAGAAGCTGACTGCATAGACTGATGGAAGCAGGCAGCAGTTCTGCAGATGTCACCACGTTCCCTACTAAGGGCTGCCTATTTTTAATCTAATAACACTTCTGTATCAATAAACTGAAGCATCTTTGGGTTTAGGATGTTTTGCTGGTTCTGGTTTTTGTGGGGTTTTTTGGTTAGTTTGTTTTAAGGTCAGTAGCTCTTTGTTTGTTTAAGTATCAACGGTTCAGGTTCAAGAAGAAAAAACCAAATCACCCAAGCTAGCTTTCACCTGGAAATTGACCTAACTGCACCTTAGGAACTTCACCTATATTCAAGTATATAGAAATATAGATTTTATACTTGGCAAGCAGTTTACCTTGAGCTTTAGCAGTAAGAAGCAGTTGCACTGCTTATCAGTGAAAATTAAGGCTTACAGGGGGCTGGGGGGGGAACACCCACCACAGCACCAATGCAATGCCTGACGCTTAATCATCAGGTTACTAAGCCCAACTTTATATCCAAAATCGGCAACTTTCTGAGGCAAGCAGATGCAAAAAGATTTAACAGCAAGGTACACCTCCTTGTTGGTAGCAAAGTTATAACAAAGAATTCCTCACAGATGAAGCTTTTGAAAATATCAGCCACAGCCTGTAATAAACAGGTGCACAAGGTGAACAGTTTGGGGAGGTTGTTCTAATCAAGATCTGAAATAGTTCTGTGTGCCATTTATCTCCTGATGCTGAGCATGAGTGCAGCTATCTCTTCAGATGAAATTCTGAATACAACTTACCTTGAAACCCTGAAAAAGACATAATCATCCTAACCACATGACAACTATCAGAAACCAAACACCTCTGTACAAATCATAGCAGCTACAGAAACAGACAAAACAAATGGAGTACAGTGGAACCATCTAAAGTCTCTGCTAGTCTCGAAAGAAATGCAAAAGAGGGCTTCAATCAAATAGTACCAGCTTTTACAATTTTGCTGCAAATGCTGCAAGTACATAGTCAAGAATGCCCACAAGCAACACTTACCAACCAAAGACACTGTTAAGCTCTGCCATTAAAGGGTCTTGCTGAACATGAGTTCCCACATCAGCTAAACAAAGCTAAAACACACCCAAGGCACTAAAGTACTAATGGAAGCCTACTTGTGTTCTCTCAAAGACCTCCACCTCCCATCACCTGCTGTATCAACTCAAGGCCTAAACCAGTTTTTCTCATGGCCTTATATAATCCAGAAGCTATCAAAATAAACATAGCCAACAGAAAAGTACTGCCACAAACCAGATGATCTCGTAGAGTTTGCTTGTTTTCCTGCTATAAAAGTTAAATTACAGCCATCACTTCCTGACAAGTTTTACATTTTTTTTTTGGTTATCCATTTTATTTACATGACAAAATAGCTAGTTATTTAGTTACCTTTTTCCAAACATGCAAAAGAACAGAAATACCACATACAAAAAACTAGCTCAAGTTACAATTGTACTAGTACTGGCTGGGATAGAGTTCATTTTCTTCACTGTAGCTAGTATGGGGCTATGTTTTGAATTTGTGATGAAAACAGCATTGATAACACGGGGATGTTTGAGTGATTGCTGACCAGTGCTTGCACAGCACCAAGGCCTTTTCTGCTTCTCATGCTGCCCGACCAGCAAGAAGGCTGGTGATATAAAAGAAGTTGGAGGGGAAAGAGCTGGGACAGTTGGCCCCACTGACCAAAGGGATATCCCAGACCATATGATATCAAGCTCAGTGATAAAAGCTGGGGGAAGGAGGAGGAAAGGGGGAGTGTTTGGAGTGATAGCATTTGTCTTCCCAAGTAATCTTTACATATGATGGAGCCCGGCTCTCCTGGAGATAGCTGAACACCTGCCTGCCAATGGGAAGTGGTGAATGAATTCCTTGTTTTGCTTTGCTTGCACATACAGCTTTTGCTTTACCTATTAAACTGTCTTTAGCTCAACCCACAAGTTTTCTCATTTTTATCTTTCCAATTCTCTCCCCCATTCCAGTGCAGGGGAGTGAGCAAGTGGCTATTATGAGGCTGAGCTGCTCGCTGGGTTTTTAAACCACACTAGAAAATGGCAGAATTAAGGTAACATGCAACCTTGACACATTTACCTTAAACAGAATAGACACTGCTTAATTACACGTCCCTACTACTTTGTGAGTTAGGGAAGTCTATCCATGATTCCAGTTCCCCAAGATCTCTAAACAGTTCAGATATTTCCTTTATAGATCAGTTCTGTAAGGGGGACCAGTGAAACTTTGTCATACGACCCATGCTGGATTTCATTAAATTTACTTATTGTGTTATTTCAGTAAATAACACAAGCACCTGAAGAACATTAGGAGAACAAGGAACTACAAAACAGAAATGCCACACAGCATTTAATGAAGTTATACAGAAATTTCTTACCTTGAAAAATGCCATGGGACTAGGTGCAGTAGCATTTACGGAGCATGAGAAAGATTAAGAAAGTTGAAATGGCCACAGGCATAATTAATTCCTAATTTACATGAAAAAAAATTCAGAACTTAAATCCTCTTTCACTAGTATTAAATATAACCCAATAGATCACAAGCTAGACATATTTTACACGAACAACTACTGTCACCTCAGAAGTAAATGTTTTGTATGTTAAAACTGTTGCTATTGTTTACTGAGGCAAACAAAACAATACATTGGGTTATTATTAATTTGTTTGCAAAATAAGAAGCACAATTGACATACTGATATGCCAGTACTTCTTGGGACAGAACTGGCAGTATAGTCAGCAACACGTGAGATTTCCCATGCCAGAGAGGAGATCTCTGGAAGTTTCAATGTATTTATATAAACAGTTGTTTTTACTGCTAGTGGTTTTTACTGATGGATTTCTTTTTTGTGGACCAAAACAAAGGAATGAATATTCTTCCCTCCTCCTCTTACATGGATGCCTCACTTCCGTCTGGGGTAGAGGGTGGGCGGAAGGGAGAAAAAAAATTCAGCTTTCATAGTTCAGAGGGCATACAGAATTAAGACAAAAGGAAAGGTAACAGCTGTGGTAAGCAGGTACGGAATCTTCCAAAATAACTGTATCATTACAACATTGTGTAGATGAGTCTTAATGATAAATTAATCGCTCGGGTCAAAAAACAATCCTCAGTCACTTCTCCAAACTGGGCAGAGTAGCACATGATTTCATGTATTCAGCCCCAATACAGCCAAGGACAAAGAGGGACTATCACTGTAGTTACATGTCCCCAGTGTTTTCTTTGTGCTGCCACTGCAGTTATCTTATTGTCCCATAAGATGACCTAGAAAGCCCAACTGGCAGAAAGCTAATGTTTTTTGCTAATTCAGCCCCTAGACTGCCCCACTGTAAGATCAGCTGAACACCAGCGCAAGAGGACAGCTAGGAAACTCCCAGGGGAGGGATATGAAGGAACACTACCTTTTCTAACATGGGCTTGAAGTTACAGTCCTTTTAAACAGCTCTTAAAGTAGCTTTGCTAATCTGTGCAGATGCATCTTGGCTGCTAGTCTCACCTACAATTCAGACCTTTAATCACATTCCCAAATAATGCTGTAACTGAAGTCTTTCTTTATGTTCTTAGAAAGAAAGTATAATTTCACTGCTCAGCAATTTTTATGAAGCTCAAGGCTATAAGGACCAGATGATAAATAGTGTAACGTAATCAGTGGTACTTAACCAGGGGCAATGCATCATCTTTTCTGTAATTTCTGCACACATACCCCCATCATTCCTGTTCACACACAGTGCTCAGCAGAAGGTAAAGTAGACGGCACCCCTCAGATGTGTGAGCTGCACAGACATGAGGTCACCCTCAGCATGCCACGACCACCCCCACTCCACCTGCAACACTCTCCCCTTACCCACATTGATATCCTTCATCTTACCAAGCAATGTTTGCTTAGATTAGCACAATGAAGTATTTTGAGCACTTTGAGTACTGATTATTTTTATAAGATTGTTCATTAAAAGATACCCTGAAAAGAAACGTCTAACAGGATTCAAACTTTGCTTCTATAATACATCGCATTTTCAGATCTGACAAATATTGTTTTCTGATCTCAGCATTTTTAAACTTGATCTTTATGTTCAGATTTATGCTTACATTATATTGTTTCGAATCAAAGATTATTTCCAATAACTGACAGAAATCTAGAATCTCTAAACAGCAGAATGATGAAAAAAAGCTTTGGTTTTATTATTCTTCTATCCTAGAAATTTCAGTCAGACTGTTCAAGCAGTCACGTTACTCCAAATAATAATTTGGAGTATTATATGGGAATTTACAAGAAGTGCAAAGTAATATTCTAACTTTTTCAGTTTGAAAGAAAGAAAAGAGCTTATATTGGTGGAAATCACTCTAAAAAAAGCAGCAGTATCATGTTTTGTCACTTGGTGGCAGCACACCAAAGAAAACCAAAACACTTGAGCCAGACCACAGAATTTCTTACCAGCACACACTCCTTTACATGTCTCATACAAGTGCCAGAAGGCTCTAGCTACTTCACAGATTTAAGACAGGCTCCTAAATTTTTAAGACTACTGACTTCACATTCAAGTAGACATTAAAGGCTCAAAATCAGAGCTCTACTTCAGTCTTTCTGACTGATGTTTACAGGTTCACCTACCTCCACCAAAATTGCTAAATGTGTGCTAAATAGGATTCCCATGCACATGCAAGCACGGGCAAGCAAACAGAAGCAAAAGCCTGACATCCCAATAGTGCTAACTGTTCATTCAAACAGAACTAAAGAGGGGACTCAGATTCAGATGCACCATCAATTTGGGTTTCACCTTCTCATGCTATCAGAAAAGGCCTACCAACACACAAGAAAACTCACTACAGTAATTTAAACTTCTCCCACCACCTGAAACTGTTGCCAACATTACACCTGAAAGGCAGCACCACATGGAGGAGTAAATACCTAACAGTGCTACTATAGTCAGTGACGATGAACCCAAACTGACAGTCTTTACCCATTTAAATAATTGATGTTAAGCAAAGGTTAGATTTAATTAAATTAGTAATATTTAATAATAATAAAATAATTTAACAAACACATGCAAGAAATGTTTGAAACTACTACTACTGAAGCAGGAAGGAGATGTAATGAGAACAGAAAGATCTGATGGTTTCCTTCTCTTATTAATGTAGTAGCAAAGGCTCATTTACCTATGGGTGACACAGGGCAGCTATCTTTTTTCTCAAACTGATCTTGTACACAGGCATGTACAAAGACATACAAACTATCATGTTTTATTTCTGTAACCACACGATAAACAATTTTATTTTGCACTATTTGTACTCTACATGCCAAACTTATCTACAGTTAATAAAAAATTACTATATGCTGTCACATCATTAACAAATTGCAGTAGCAGTTCTTTTAGATTTTCTATATATTGAATTTTGATTAGTAGAATTTCAAAATTTTAAACAGTCATTTCTTAATAATGATCCCATGCAAAAGCAACTAATAAAGTATAGTACTTTTTTATTTTGTACCATACAAAGCTGATATTTTTCAAGAACTTGACCTCTAGAACAAAGAATTTAAATTTAAGAGCGCAAACTATTCTTATTCAAGCTTTAGGGAGATTGAGTCATCACTTTAAGCCAAGCATGAGGAAATACATTCCATATGAATCACAGAAGAGCAACTGTGATATTTAAAAATATAAAATAAATTTGAGAAGATAAGCTTTCCCTCCTTTCCCCCTACCTGACCAAATAGCTTATTGACATCTAATAGACATGCAATCTGGTATGGCCCTTTAATTTGCTCAGCTTTATTAAAACTACACTTTCATTGGGACACACATACACACACGAAACAATTTAGCCGAATCCAGCATAACAGCAAAAAGATAAAATGGAGACCAAGAGGGAGAGACGAAAGCGAACATAGAAAGCAAGAGAAGTACAGCAGTTTGCCATCAGAGGGAGTACGAGCCTTAAACAAATGCATTCAGCTTTCAGGTGAGAGCAGACATGCAGCTCTGGGGCGATTATAAGCACCTACACGGGTTTAAGGGAGGGCTGGTCCTCCAACTTTTTGTTGATAAACAGCATATATGGGAAACAGCTGCAAAAAAACAAAGAAAAACTGTGTTGAAAAACAGACCTACTGTGCCATTTTTATATATAGACAGACATGGCCACGGGACAATGAACAACAACTTCCAAGTTTTGCCCATTTAAATTACAGAATCGTCTAGGTTGGAAAAGACCTTGAAGATCATCCAGTCCAACCATTAACCTAACACTGTCAGTTCCCAACTACACCATATCCCTCAGCACTATGTCAACCCGACTCTTAAATACCTCCAGGGATGGGGACTCCACCACCTCCCTGGGCAGCCTATTCCAACGCCTGACTACCCGGTTCTGTAAAGAAATGCTTCCTAATATCCAGTCTAAACCTTCCCTAGCGCAACTTGAGGCCATTAAATTAGTAATATTAAAGTTAGGAAAAAGGTGCTCCTGATCCTTTTTCTCAGTAAACTCACTGCCTTTAAAAGGAAAAAAGTATACTGTATCGCAACATGGAGCTTGATTTTGGGTCTGCAGTGAAAAGGGACAAGCTGAACAAATAAGGCACTTGACTATACACCAGACTGCACTGATCCCATGCTCTCACTTCCCCTTTGCTGCCGTTCAGTGCCAAGTGTGACTTCAACACACTGCATGCTCCTCAGCATTACCTGTAAAAGCAGATCCTCAGCTGAGGCATGGATAGAAGAGGGGACAATTATCCTATTAAAAAAGAAAATGACACCCTCCCCCTGACAAACCTAACACACAAGTTCTTAAGTCTCCTCTTCTATCTCTGCTGCTAAACAGGGAAGAGAAGCCATTTTTTAGCACATTCAGAACCTACCGGGATAAGGTCTAATCAACACTGAAGCTCTATTAACTCAGCCTATTTGAGAAAACGTTTGAGGATTTACGTGTGTTCCAAGTTGCAAAATACACTAGCTTCCTAATACACTAGACAAAAATAGTTATCTATGTTTCAGAGGTACTGAAGAAGTAGCAGAGTAGGGTTACAGTACCTCAGGGTATTTTCTAGGTCCAAATAGTGGAGCTATTTTCTTAGGCAATCTTCATTTTTCCTATTTAAAAGTGGCCTCAGCAAAATCACCAAAGTCTGGCATCTTTTAAAAACTAAGTCAATTGCATTTTAGTCAGGGGGAAAAAAAAAACAAACCAAACAACAAACCAACCTGCATGCCCAATTTTTAAAGGAAGGTAAACTAAAATCTGATTGAATTATAGCAAAATAATTCTAGTTGGGGTGGGGGGAGGGAAACACTATCTTTTTCACAAGAATCAAAAGCTGGAGACACATACTTGGTGTTAAGTACCTCGCCTGCTTAGGACAAGTGTAAATGAGTCATACCATCTGTACTCACATTCAAAGGATAGTCTGGCAAGATAGCAGGGAGAACACAAAGCAATATGACGCTCTGCTCTTAATGTTATGGAAGCAGTTAAACTGAGAAGTAGAGGAAGACTTATCTGTTAAAACAAGAACTATCTACAGTAACAGACATTGAACACCTTATTCTCTGAATTTATAATTATTTGTAGAATTCTACCCAGTAATCTACAGTAATACAGATACACCTATAGACTCACGTATAAAGACACTGCAGAGGCTGATTAATGCTGTGTTGTGTATGAATATATTTATCTCACAGAATAACATAAGAGATAATCAAAGTAGAAAGTAAATAGATTGGACCAAGAAGTCATTCTAGAACATCAATAATTCAGAGAGAAGCTATTTAAAATAACCATTTGTTACAAAGACAAGACAAAATGCATTGACAAAGGAAAAAAACCCAACAGAATCAACACTGGCAAGCAGCCTTCTAAATCAAGTTGGGCTGAGCACAGTAAAGCAATAACCACAACAGAAGAAACAACAAGGACCTCACAAAGACGCAGTGAGACTAATCCCAGCAAAGTGAGCAGAAGTCTTGCTGAAGAAGATGACTCGTGGCAGTATCTGAGCGAAGGCAGACAAAGCCATTGCCAGTGTCTGGAGCAACGTGCCACTGAAGGTTGCTATTCCCAATGCAGCTGTATGGGTGGGGGACCTGAATTCATGGAAGTCATAACCAACGTGTAAAGGCTTATCATGAAACAAATCACTAATACTGGAAAAATGTGCAAAGTTCAGGTTTCTTTGTTTTTCTTTTAAAAAGTCCTGGAAAGTTAAACTACGTGGAAGGCTGAACTTACCAACATTATTTTTGTTGTAATAAAAGCAATATATTTAAAAATACAAAACTAAGCTTTATCTTGGATCTCAGAATATGTAAGTCAACATATCTGGCACTTAACACTCCATCTTTTACATCAGATCAAAGTTTGTACTATAAAATGATGCTAAAGCCCATTTCAGTGTAGCACAAACACACAGCTTATTTATGATGGTTACATTTATAAACTACTTACAGGAACGACAGCAAGTTCTCCCAAAGATATTCCTGGATATCTCGGGGGCTGGAAGGGGGAGAGTAGACATACATCCGCTGTTCCAAAATCCTGGTGATAATTTGTTTATATTTATATCAAGCTTTGAGGAGCATTAAATGTACAATTAATTTAAAATGGTATCTCACTTGTAGTTTTCATGCCTTCATACAACTAAAAGATGAGACAGTTGTACAGTATCTTAAAAAAAAAATCTGATGTACTTGTGATGGTTTATTTACTTGATCCTTTAACTTTTTTGTTGGTTAAAATCAGGCACGTCATTTCAGAGCTTTCTGTAAGTTATATTAATAGCATTTACAATTCCCAGCAGATTTAGCAGCAGCACATATTCACAAGGATGTCTGCCCCCAGTAATCACAGTTCACAAGTAGGTACATTAACATAAAACTAGTATCATTAATATATATGTCCAGCTGTGAGCTGAGTTGATTTGGGGGGGAGGAGAGGATATGAGGGGGTCGGAGGATGCTATGCCATACCATTAACTCAGTAACTATCTATTTACCAAGGACTACCTCTCGGAGGAGCTTCACAGGCAAATGAAGCAGTAACTCAAGCTGTTTCATTATGAATCAGCAGAACTGTCAGAGACCATGGCAAAAGTATTATACTATTTTTAAATAAAAGTAGATTCAAAAATAGATTTAAGAGCACTCCTGCTGTTGAATCCTACGTAATGATTTGCTACTCAGAAAAAAAACTTTGAGTTTGAACAGTTCCCTAGCATAAAACAAGAGGTGAACTAATGAATCTGCAAGACCGGAGAATTCTGAATCTATGAAGCATCCCAAATGTGAAGCATCCCACTAAGTGAAAACATGTGTTGATCCTCTGATGTTCACATCACTATTAAAAATGAAAAATGATCAAGGCAGAAGAGGATTAAGAATCCTCTAGAGATTCCAGAAACCTTTACTTACATGTTATTTCAGTGTGAGCACACAGTTCTCATCAAACAGTAACTGCATATACAAAAAGCCAAATCAACTTTAACATTTCTATGATACACCTGCAATTGACACAGCTTTAAAAAAACCCAAACTACTACAGCTCAGATACCATTTGTACAGTCCTCAATTTCACTTTTACAATTCTTTTTGTTAAGTACTTCAGAAAGAATTTCAATTTAAAAATTTGGGAAGAACGCAAAGCAAGCAGATGAATTCTGATCTGACATAACATTAAGAGGACAGATAAAAAGGTAGACAATAGCATTGCTCCTTAATCTGAGGGAACAAATCTTTAAATACTATTTTGCACATCTTTTAGCAAGGTAATTATCTGGACAAAAATAAGGTAGCTTGCTACGAGTCACAGGTTCATATATAAATCAGCCCATCAAGAAAGTTCACAACCAGGACAGGTTTTTTAGAACCTACAGCTACTTTTCAAAAACAGTGTACTTTAGTAAGACCAGAAAAGAATAACACTTTCCAATCTGAAGAGATTCTTGTCACATTCAAAGAAGAAATTACAATTCAAATAATTTTGATTTGAATTTAAATCAAAGAAGAAAACAAAGGTTCAGAGCTATTTAAGTCCACTTTTGTCCATAGTAGGTTGCCTCTCAAAGGTTACAGCTTGGCTTCATAAAAACATCAGTGCTTGAAACACAAAAGGATTGAAGAGTTAAAACCCCTCAGATTATTACTATGGAATAGTGACTTTCTGGTACATAGCTGTCACATATTTTAGAAAATCCAGGGGAAAACAACAGTTAGAAGTGGGTACTGGGTAGAGGCAGGAAAGCATCACATACTTTAGGTATCTGCCAAGAAGCAAAGATTAGACTTGATCAATAGTATTTATAGGATAGCAGGGTGGCCGTTGCTGAGGGAACCTTGTACCAACACATCATCTTTAAGAACTTGGTTTTTAATTCATGGGTTTTAATAATCACAATTTAATTTCCACATGTTTGAATTTTAACATTTCCAGCCAACCTAAGATGATGGTGAGAAAAACAGGAAGAAAGGCTAGGAGCATTTTAGAAAATACTGAGAACTTACATGCCTGTCAGAAAGAATGATAAAACATAAATCCTATTTCAAACAAAAAACCATGTCTTTGCAAAATGAAATTAAGTGATAGGAAACATTCGGCTCATTCACTAACAGGAACAAATCATCACAGATAAAAACTTCGGTGTTGTTTCTCCCTCTCCAAAAGGAAAGCAATGCATTTTAAAGGAGTATTTTTTGAGTAATTTTTTAAAGCAAAAAAAAGAGAAGTGCATCCAAATGGCCTCACTGCATCTCTAATGAGGAAATGCTATAACACATGTGGAATAACAGTACATGTGGTCATTTCTCACTACCAGGGCCAGCAACCCAAGCAGGAGTTGTCTTCTTAAGCCAGGTAACAGACATCCCTACCAGAGTAGATGTGATACTGGACCTGATGGTCACCAACTCAAGTGAGCTAATCAGTGACATCAAGATCGGAGGCAGCCTGGGCTGCAGTGATCAGGCACTGGTGGAGTTCACAGTCTTCAGGGATATGGGTCAGGCGAAGAGTAAAGTCAGGACCCTGAATTTTAGGAAAGTAAACTCCCAGCTATTCAAGGAGTTAGTCAATAGGACTCCCTGGGAAGCTGCCCTCAGGGACAAGGGAGCAGAACAGAACTGGCAGATCTTTAAGGACACTTTCCGAGTACAAGAGCTCTTGATCTCCAGGTGTGAGAAATCAGGAGGGGAAGGCAAGAGACCAGCACGGCCAAGTCAAGACCTGCTGTCAAACTAAAGGGCAAGAAGAAAATGCACAGGCAGCAGAAGCAGGGACAGATATCCTGCAAAGAGTATAGGGACAGTGCCTGGTTGTGTAGGGATGGGATCAGGAAGCCCAAGGCATGGCTAGACCTAAACTTGGCAAGACATGCAAAGAATAGTAAGAAGGGTTTTCTACAGGTATGTCAGCAAGAAAAGTAAGGCCAAAGAAAGCGTATTCTCTGTCGCCCCGCCCACCCCCCATGAACATGACTAGCAAACTGGTAACAACAGACGACGAGAAGGCTGAAGTACTCCACAACTTTTTGTGCATCAGTCTTCACTGGCAATCTCTCTTCTCACACCTCTTGAGTGGATGGACCACAAGACAGGGACTGGGGTAGCAAAGTCCCTCCCACTCCAAAAGAAGATCAGGTTCATGACCACCTGAGGAACCTGAACATACATAAGTCTATGGGACCAGATACATCCCAGAGTTCTGAGGATATTTGAAAAATCATGGCAGTCAGGTGAAGTCCCTGATGACTGGAAAAAGGAAAACATTGCACCCATTTTTAAAAAAAAAGAAAGGAGGACCCTGGCAACTACCGACCTGTCAGCCTCACCTCTGTGCCTGGTAAGATCATGGAATAGATCCTAAGGCACGTGAAGGACAGGGAGGTGAATTGAGACAGTCAGCATGGCTCCACCAAGGACAGGTCCTGCCTGACCAACTTAGTGGCCTTCTATGATGGAGTGACTACATCAGTGGGCAAGGGAAGAGCTATGGATGTAAGGCCTCTGACACAGTCCCCCACAACATCCTTCTCTCTAAATTGGATATGGATTTTATGGGTGGACTGTTTGGTGGATGAGGAACTGGTTGAATGGTTGCATCCAAAGGATAGTGATCAATGGCTCAATGTCCGGATGGAGATCGGTGACAAGTAGTGTTCCTCAGGGGTTCCTACTGGGACCAGTACTGTTTAATATCTTCATCAATGATAAAGTCAGTGGGATCAAGTGTACCTTCAGCAAGTTTGCAGATGACACCAAGCTGAGTGGTGTGGTTGAGATGCTTGAGGGACAGGATGCCATCCAGAGGGATGTGGACAAGCTCAAGTAGGCCCATGTGAACCTTATGGGGCTCAACAAGGCCAAGTGCAAGGTCCTGCACATGGCTCAGGGCAACTCCCGATATCAATATAGGCTGGGGGATGAAGGGATTAAGGCCAGCCCTGCCAGGAAGGACCTGGGGCTACTGGTGGATGAAAAGCTGGACAGGAGCCAGCAATGTGCACTCGCAGCTCAGAAAGCCAATCGTATCCTGGGCTGCATCAAGAGAAGTGTGGCCGGCAGGTCAAGGGAGGTTGTTCTCCCCCTCTACTCCGCCCTTGCGAGACCCTACCTGGAGTGCTGTGTCCAGATCTGGGGTCCTCAGCATAGGAAAGACATGGACCTGTTGGAGCAGGTCCAGAGGAGGGCAATGAAGATGATTAGGGGACTGGAGCACCTTCCCTACAAGGACAGGCTGAAAGAGTCAGCCTTGTTCAGCCTGGAAAAGAGCAGGCTCCAAGGAGACCTTATAGCGGCCTTCCAGTACTTAAAGGGGACTTTTAAGAAAAATGGGGACAAAATTTTTGGGAGGGCCTGCTGCAATAGGACAAGGGGTAATGGTTTTAAACTAAAAGAATTTCAGACTAGATGCAAGGAATACATTTTTTGCAATGAGGGTGGTGAAAACACTGGAACAGGTTGCCCAGGGAGGTGGTAGATGCCCCATCCCTGGAAACATTCAAGGCCAGGTTGGACGGGGCTCTGAGCAACCTGATCTAGTTGAAGATGTCCCTGCTTATTGCAGGGGGGTTGGACTGGATGACTTTTAAAGGTCCCTTCCAACCCAAACTATTCAATGATTCTTAATCCTATTGACTATGTCTTCAAAAGGCCATTTAAAAAAGAGGCAGAAAAACATAGCAAAATACATGGAATAAGCAGCTCTTTGAATACAGTTAAGAGTCTGCAATTTCATATAAACATTTCCAGCACTGCTAAACCACGTCCTTTGTTGTCTTAACAGCCTTGAGCTATTGTTACATGACAAAAACATGGCTTTCAGGTGGGACACCAGAAGAGTCAGAATCAACTATTTCACTTGGAACAGAGGTGTTAACTGTGTCCACACAAGCTTCTGACACAGCTCAATGATCTATAGCTTTTATTTCCCCAAAATGCAAGCTCTAAAGGAGAACTGGTGGACACACTCAGAGGCACATTTTCAGCATATGGATGTAGCAGCACCTCACCTTTTAGGAGGCCCAAATCAGTCAATGACAGGTCAGATATCTAAGTAAAAAGCATGATTTGCATTTTCCAGTTCAGTGTGGTTCCATGCGAAATGCAGACGATGCTTCCACATGCTTCAGGACTTTCTTCCTCCAGGGAAGAATCCAGTTGCTTGGATAGGATGCACAGCCCAACAGCCAAACATCTCCTTTATCTGCACTCTGCCAGCTGCTTAAAGCTTAAGTCCTGACTCACTTCCACATGAATGCAAGAGTAAAATTGGTGTTGTCACCTGTCACACACAAGTGTCATAGCTGATTCCACTACATCAATACAGCCTGCAAACAGAGAAAAGCCAGGTGCCTCTGACTGCTACAAGCTGGTCATCTTCTCTAGCTGGTCAGAGGACTGCTGTGCATAAGAGCACAGTTTTTAAGTTCAGCGGGATGTGGTCATTACAGGAAAAAAAAGGATTTTTACAAGGCAAATTAAGGAGTGAAAAATATTATTACATTTCACAGACAATGGAGTACTGAAAGGGGTATGAAAAAGACAGGTTAACTGTTACAGGTAAGCCTACCTGCACAGTGGACAGACGTTCCCAGGAAAATTAATCCCTACTAAGCAATGCCATCAATGTAATGCAGATCACTTAAGCCAAACCAAGACCTTGCTCATTTATAGTTAAAGTGGCATTACAGACTGAACAGAATTCACTTTCAAGTACACTCAATCACCTCCAAGTATCAAGGTGCAGTGCTCTTAAAAATAAATAAAACAAGTCAGATTTTTCTTTGACAGACAGGAACCCAAGGAGAATTGTGCCACATGAAAATTTAACATTTTTCACTTCTTCAGGGGTGAGGATGATAGGGGTCGGATGGGAAAATGATGGGAGAAGGTGACCTTCTGAACGCGGAACCAAGAAGTGATGCGCACTAAATAGGGTGTGATCCAAAACAACCAAAATCAGAGACAGAAGAATCACCCTATAAATGAATATTCCAGCAAACGTACCACATCTCTCCACAGTGGCAAAGGAGCGCTGCAGCAATTTCTCTGCCCTCATCCTAGACTGCTTAAATTCCTCCACAGAGAGGACACAAGCAAGCTACCACTAAATACTTGTGAAGAATATACCACCTCACCGGGTATACCCCTCTTCAGAACATACAGCTGATTGCTTTACGAACACTTTTTCAACTAATTTCTACCTGTGTTTAAATGAAGGGCAGACCCTTCAAATCAAATCTTTGTTTTTATTTTTGCTTTTTGGATGCATTTAGATAGCACCCAATAACCTTTATGACACGTTAATTACTTCACTTTTATTACTTTTGCTACACTTTTAAATTTATTATTTTATCAGGGCATTTAATAAAAACAGAAAATAAAAAAATATTTTAAGTTGTTTTCATTACATGTGCCACTAATAAAAAAAGCTTCCAAAAATGCCTCAAGTTAAGCAGCCATTGTATATAGGAAATACTATGGACAATTAGTGAGCCGAATCAATCACTTGGGGTTGGTCACAAAGTCTGTCAGTTTTAGGATTACTACAATTCTGTCAGACTTCATAAGAGAAGCTTTTCTCCTCCCCAGCTTCTTCTGGTTTTCACCACTGAACAAACTGAGTAAGAGAAGGAATTGTTAAGAAAATACCATTTGTTCCAGAGGAGGCTACTGTTGTCTAATGCTGCTTTCAAACCGTGAACTTTTACAAACTCGTTCCAAGTGCTCAGCTCATGACTTCCGTCTGTGAAGCAGTTCGAATTCAATCCTTTGGCAACAAATATATACTACTTAACCATTAGGTTTTTTTAATTCTCTGAATGCAAGTAGATGCTATACTTGGATCTTAACAAGTTATATTCATGTATTTCCCTAATGTAATTTTTGATTTAAAAATTTCCTTGTCCTGTTCTCTACATCCTCGAGCTGAACATTCCCTCAAAGTTCCCACACTCCACGCCAATAAACCACACTGAAAAGAGATTAACCTTTTGTCTAGTCTTATCACTGAGAACCTTTGTACAATGTAGTACCAAAAGCATAAAATACTCCACATCTCTTAGAAGATACAGAACATTAAGCACAGAATAGCAAAAAAATTACCATAAATATCATTTAATTCACAACATTGAACCTGATTTTTAAACATAATAGCCACATAATACAGGTGTTCTCAAAACTTTGCATACTTTTAATAACTTTCATTTATTTCAGCATAGCAAATAAGATCCTGCTATCCTCTCATTATTACAAAGAAAATCTAGAATCAGATACTTAGGTAAGCCTTCTCAAATATCAAACTACTTTTCTTATTAACACTTTGCAAAATACTCATTTATTAAATGTTTGTCAGTATGATTTGCTCCCCTCCCACATCCCAGTGTTCATTTATGTTTCACTTCATGCCTCCCATATGGGTTTTTACACTTACTAGGAGCAGCACTGATACTATCATCCAGTCACCTGCTCTAGAGCCCACAACAGAGACAGCTAACCTATTCATGAAACAGCCCCTGAATGACTGCCTCAGATTTTTAGGCAAACATAAAAACAGAATTTTGAATTGTGCTGACGAGCAGTTTCAAGAACAAGGGTGAAACAGAAGCTGTAACCTGACCTTCACTGAGTCTTCCCTTCTTGCTTCTAAAAAAAACCCAACAAAACACAAGGGCTAAAGGGTCTGACTTAGATCTTCCATGTTCTTTGCTTTTTAGCTCAAAATACTTATAACAAAGATATCTCATAACAAACGTACAGGTAATATGTAGACAACTACTTGTATAGACACTGTTAAGTACAATTTTATTATACCCTTATTTTCCAAAGTAATTATTCCCAGTGCATTCTTACAGTCAAAAGACATGCCCTATTTTTTTTTTAAACCAACCTTTGTAGTTTTATAGCTGTTTATTCAGAAAATTTAACCAGAGTCCACTGCATGAATAGCTTCATCCATAACCCACTGAATTAAACAGCTTTACAGCAGAATCAAACTGGGAAACAACGAAGCGAGGAACAGCCCATCTTGCTAAGTTTTTCATTAATGGCAATTCAAAATGCTATCTTTTCTAGCTGCTGATAAAAATATTTACACAACCAATGTGCTTATGTTGTGGTATCCATAAAACCATACTAGGTGATATGTGGAATATAAAACAACAAGTTTAACTACAATTTTATATTTCAATTTCCTATAGAGCTGAGATGAAAAGTTTTCTTCCATTTCAGAAGACTTAAATTTATTCTTAGACTGACACACTTCATTAATTACTATTTGTAGAGAAGTGACCAACTGCTATTTTAGTTTATTTCAACTTAGTCATTTTTCTATAAGCATATTTTCTTACTAGATATTTCCCTACCCCAAGCATATATCTCTGTTCAGGGAGATAGAGGGATCACTAGTCGCAACAGGCATGACTCCAAGCTGTCATTGGATGGTGTCCAAAGAATTAGAGCTGCACACACATACAAGGGAGTTAAGAAGTTGAAGGGCTTTCTGTCCATACATGTTTCTATGAGGGAAAAGGCTGCAAGTTCAGACTACTTTGGCATACAGTTTTCAGGTAACTTGACTACCTGAACATGATCTTATACTTTCATTGTAACCTCTTGAGATGGAAACCAAGACAAAGTCTTTTTGATGGCATTTTCAGAGCTCCAGTTGTAAAGCTATGAGTACTAGAGCACGTGATCAGTCTAAGAGTGGAGAAAAACAACTTTAAATGCTGCAACAAAACTGGCACGTGGTTATCATATGGGAGATGGGAAAAAGCTGAGGGTCCTGAAAGGCAGTGCATGTGGTAAACAAGTATGTTACAGAAGAGCTTTTCTTGTTTCAGTGTTTTCATAGTCAGTGTAAGTCAACATGAGATGTTATAAATAGAAGCAGATATCCTTAAGACCCTAGGTTCTCTCACAATTAAAGAGGAATTCACAACCACACTCAAACCCCAAAACAATCAGGAACCAGACAAGAAAATTAAGCACACTGCTGAGTTTTGAAACGCATTCTCAGAAGTTTCAGGCCAACAATATTAAAGTCACTTTCCCAGAGAGAGAGGTCCAATGCAGACCACACTCAAGTTCCTGCACTCACCCCCCAGCCCAAAGGACATTCACAGAAGACACCTCTGTGTCTATCTGAGGCAAAACACTCACTTCTTTCTAGCTTCTACTTAGGAAAACTTTCAAGGAACAACTTCCGAAGTCTAAACCTAAATAATTTGTCTCTCCCCTCCCTTTTCACCACTTTGCAGAAGAAAAGAATGAGCAACTGCTTAAACTCAGCTGCAACCAAATATCAAACCATGGCCTTAGGCAGGAGATTAGAAGCCAGTGAGTTTCAATCATGATTGTTAGAAACTTTGCAAATGAAAAAAACAACCCAAGGAGAAGTATGTCAGTAAACTTCATCCTAAAATTCTGAAACTCCTACACTTCCATGAAAATGTACCTTCTCCACATGACTTTAAAGATTGGAGTTCATTCAGACATTTTCTCTCTCACACACACACACACACACACACACAAGTCCTACCCTACACCAGAAATAGATGAGCATTCAGTAGTTCATGTATCTGTATTTCCTTCTCCTATCTGTCAGCTGAAAACGTTGGCCTTCACTGTGGTAGATAATTTCCAAGTCACATAATTAGCACAGTTTTGCCTGTTAATTAACCTCTTAAAAGAAGAACAGAATAACAAGAAAAACATATCCTAACGTTTCTCCCTGTACTGAACCTTGCTTGTTATGGGCCATTTTCATCATTTCTTATCTAGTGAAAAAAACAAGACAGTGCAAATATACATCAAAGCAGTTGCCACCTTACTTCCACAGCCACACCATACACTATGCAAAGAACTTGGCATTCTGAAGAGGCATCCTGTGACAATGCACTGCTTCACAGCCACGCCACATGTCACTGTGCTCCACACTAGAGTAGGTCATGAAATCCTGAGGTCAAATTACATCATTCCAACAATTCCTCCTATTTTCTTCAATTATCCAGCCTACTTTTACAAGTTAACTTTCCCAAAAATAAGTAGTGTCAGGCAACATGGGAGGAGCACCAGTGGGCACTGTAGTCATGATATATATAAAAAAAAGAGTTTTTGTGAACATGTCTAAAACACATGTATTTCAGAAGAAGCAATAAGGGCTCCCACAGCATAGAAGGCTGAACTCCAGCAGACATTTCTGAGATCTTTTCTGCAGGCCCCTTTGTTCTGTCTTTGGATTCAGTTAACTGTGACCGACCGGTGCCACAGGACCGAGCTTCAGGCCTAGAAGATTTATTTCTGCTTGTGGTCACTCAGGAGGAAAGGAGCCAATTTTCTAAAGAACTTACTCCAGAAAGACAGTTCCAAAACGACTTTGCAACACCTCCAACCAGCATGGAGGAGAGCACTGCTAATACTGGTATGGCAAGCTTCCAGGGAAGGGGCGCTGAACTTCTCCTCTGACAGTCTCCACAGACACCGCTGGCATTGCTATTCCTCCTGTCATCGAACAGATACTAATTTTTTGGCTTATGTAAGTTCCAGTGAAGAACTTTATAGAAGGAAAGGTATCTCACTGCTCCCCCATGTAAGGGGTTGGATGTCAAGACAGGAAACCAGTGTGATACCCTAAATGCTTACAGTATTTTCTACAGCCATTGCAACAGCAAAAGAGAGCCTTTCAGATGAAGCTCAGGTTAAAAAGCTGTTGATTACATCTTTGCATTGAACAGTCATTAATTTTTCTGCAAAATTCTTCTACTACTTGTGGGCACAGAGTCACAAACCATGGTACTTGTACTTTGATGTTAGTAGTTATTCTTTAATTATGTATGCAATAAGTGTAATACTTTAATGATTACTAAAGCAGTTTTAACACATATGCTGGAATTAATTGCAGGAGTTTTATCAACCTTCAGGTGAAGAAACCTCACAAGTAATCTGTTCAAATGCAAACTATGAAAAATATCACTTTCTTTTTAAGCAATTAGGGCTTGTTAAATGTTGTGAGTCTTAAAAAAAAAGCCAATTCACAATGTGCAAAGTCAAAGCCATTTCAAAAATAAAAGATGTGGCTGCATGCAGCTATATTTGCCCTTCCAAGATGACAAATTTGATATACGTGACCCAGAACCATTTTGTGCATCTCTAGGTGTAGAAAAACAGTAGAAGGCACCCTTCCCTATATTATTCACAGTGTTAGTTCAAGATTATAGGTGCTGGAAGAGTCCCCTTCCTGTGCTGTAGAAAGGTGCAGTAGGTAGAAAAAGGAATCAATGTCTTGAAGTCACTGCAAACAAAGCTCCAACAGGGTAGCTGGATATCTGTTGGTTTTTGGATGATCCTTAACTATGAAGCTCTGAAGTACACAGAAGAGTTTTGCTGTTCACTGATACTGACAACCTGTGGTATCCTAACCATTTTTGTTGTTTTTCTCTCTAGTGCTTTACAAATCCCTTCTTCACCTTTCTTTTGGTCTCATGAAGACCTTCAAAGAACTCCTCTCTTGAGCTCTGTTTCTTGTAGAGTAGGTTAACTTGGTTATTTACGTCCTGATTGCAGTAATTATAATTTGTTAAAGTTATGGTAAAAAAAATAGACAAATGTCTATAGAGAAGTCATAAAATGTTACTTATACTTTACCCAAGAAGTTCTATTTTAATAGACTTCTCAATCTGTGATCTAAGTAGTGTTAGATAATAATCTCTAACTCCCTGTGTGTTTGTGGATGGGAAGAAATGGAAAGCATAGTATCATGGGGTAGGAGTGGGAGAAATAAACGATGAGCTGGGTGGTTACTATAGGATCAGGAATGATCCAGGACACTAATGGCATTTGCAACCTTGCAGGTGACAGAGAAGTGAGAATAAAGTGTTCTTCTACAAGTCCTCCTTAATACTGAAAATTATCCCCCAGAATGAATGCTTAAAAAAAGCAACAGATACAGCAGAGCTGTAAAACAAAATACTGCTCCTGGAACTGAGACAGGAGCAAAGGAAATGAAAGCCATCAGGCAGTACCTGATATAGGGTTCTAATTGGGCAAAAAGACTGCACAGCAACACAGTATTAAGCGTAAGACCTCCTTCTACTGATCCTCATGTTTTAGCAAACATAGGAAGAACTGAACAGAACTCTGCAGTTACAAAGGAGTGGAGGCGAGGGGTAGGGAATTCCATTAATGTGCTATTTCTGAAGTGTCCCTGTACCACAACTTGGGACGTTTCACTAATTCAAAACAATGAGTAATAATGTAATCAGAAGAATGATGACAGCATTTGGTTTTCTTCATCTACTTATTTTATGTGTGCTTTTCCTTCATTTTAGCCTACCAACAACTCTTTGTGGGGTGACGTTGGTGAGAGAAGTGTTAGGAGAAGTAGAGAAAAAGCAACAGATGCCACACAGAGATCTGAGGCAGGAAAGAGACACTGAGTGCTCAGGATGAAAGACTTTGCATAGGCTACCTGCTCACTATCATGAGCAATGGGCAGAAGCAGCAAATGACCTAAAGATGGAACAGGGAAGGAGGGAATACCAGTTACCCCTAACATTATACAAAACTGGGCCTGCAGCGATGAATTTAAATGACTACATTATGAATTAGTTACAGATTATGTTAGTATACAAATAACTACAGAAAGTGTTTTCTTTCCCCCCAGTTCAGCTGTCTATGACTCAAGTAGGTCCTTCAGCTCTGAGCTAGGTAGATCCTTGGTCTCTTGTGCTGCCTGCTGCTGGATGACCAGGTTCCTGAATAGAGGGTTCAGCTTCCTCCCTGTTAGAGGCACCAGTATAGACGGAGCTATCAAAATGTAGATGACAAACAGCAAAATCTTAAAACAAAACATTGAATTCTTAATGATTGTTAGTAATTCTGTAAGCTCTAAAGAGGCTCATTTTGGCCTCAATCCTTTAACTACCACGATTCCATTCTCATTTTGTCATGCTGACTAAAATCCTTGCTTGTGCTCTCTTCTCATTCTTCATTAAGGTACTGTTCTATCTTCACTTTGCCAAAGTAAAAAAAAAATAAAAAATCCAGGTGTACCCATACTTTCTTCTCTGCACCAGACGGAAGTACAAGAGTACTGCACAAGCACAAAGTGAGAGTGAACCTCCAGTATGACTGCATGATTGCAGAATGACCAAGAATAACTTATATGAAAATGCTCATCAGTTGGAATTAGGAAGGCCATTAAGTGACAGTTCATTGTTGGAAAGTATGGAAACATTAAACATTCAAGGTGGCTTCACAACAGTTCAGAACATAGTCAGAAATAGACTAGCCCATGCAAACAGGCAAAGTTATGTACAAAACCTGAACGTTCACTAAATTCTCCTAATATCAGTCCATTTATGATTAAGATGCACTCTTTCCTACTCTGGGGCAGGAAGGCTCTCCCCCACCTCAACGTAGTTCTGAAGTTCAACAATATAAGCTTAAGCAAAGTGGTTTGGGTTTTTCTTGTTTTACCGAAAATCCCAGTGTTAGAAGAGGCAGACCTTTGCTTTACACTTCTCAAATTCAAATAGTTTCAGTAACATAATGAGAAAAATATTTTAAGTGTTCAGGGAGCCCTAAATAGGTAGGCTTTAGTCATATAAACAACAATCTACTTACATGGGATTGTTCACTTAATTCACACATTACTGTAGAAATAATCAATGAAAAATCTAAGATTATATTCAATTCACAGCAAAGAGCATCTCATTATTATAGGAGAGAAGTCATTAGGTGCTTCAGCTAACAAGTAGTTCCTCAATCTGCAAGGATGCTACAGACCAACTACTTTGCCTCTCTTTCATTTGCGTATCACTGCTGGTGCTTCCTCTTGAACTCCCTGCACCCACCCAGCTGGCTACAATCTTCCTTTCCCTCCCAACTACTCAGTCCCACCACTCACATTAGCTCTAGTTTTTGTGCTGAAATGGGTCAGTGCTGTATAATTCATCAACACCTGAGCAATCACAACTAAATTAACATGGTTAAACTGGAATATTCCCACCCCTTGGCTAGAGTGCTAGTGTCATTACAAAGGAGAGGAAGAATAATATTCCCGGATATTTCGGACCTTAAATATTAAGATTTGGTCCTCATTTACACAAAGCATAACAGCAAGATACCTTATTTCAGATTCATCTTCAAATGCCAGATTAGAACTTGTCCTCCACCCCAACAACGAAGGAAAACAAACCCCCCAAGAATCAGCACTGTAAGCACGCTCCCAGCACTTAGCAATGGACTGCTTTGTTTATTTTTTATTGATGTGAAATGTTTTGCGATTCATATTATGATACAGGTTATTTAAACACAAACATTATAAATAACTTTGAAACAGTTAGTCACTGTAACTAAGGCAACGAGTCTCCCACTCAATTTCCAGAAATAGGAATAGAGGTAAGAACAACATAAAAAGTTGGCAGGAACAAGAAAACAAATGATCAGATATTAGTTTGACCTCAGGAAAGCCCAGCGGAGTAGAGAAAAAGAGGTAGAGCAACTGAGAAAGAAACCAGCTGATAAAAGATGAAGTAGAGGATATGAAACATATAATACCAAAATTTAATTTCAGTCATCTTATTCCACAACCCATTTCAGTGAATGGAAACAATGACAGAAATTTGGGAATGAAACAATCCACATCAAATAGCAGATTGCTAGTTCAGAGTCTCAACAGCTACTAGTTTCCTACAGGAATCATCAACTTTTTTGTCAGTGCCAAGGAAGTCACTTCACAGGCAAGCGCACATTTGCCTCATTTCCCCCCCGCCCCCCCGATATTTTCCTCCAAGTAATGGTCACAAACCTTCGATGCTATCTACATGAATAGACCTTTATACCCTCACAGAAGGCCACTGAGTTAACAGGATCTGCCATAAGGATCTGACTGCAGAATCAAGGCCTGCTTTGTTTCTCCCCCACCTTTTTTTTTTTTTTCTTCTTTTTGTAAAAAAAAAAAAGTTTATTTTCTTTACTGAGAAGAACTGCTTGTTCACAAGTCAAAAGTTACCGAGTTATCATCAGGTAATCTGATCCCCCAAAACGAACACGTGGTAGAACCAGGTTCTCTCAACACATTCTAATGGAAGGGCTGGTAATTACTTCGTATAACAAGATAAACGGAGTTCAAGTTACTCAAAGTTTTCCATCAATTAAAGAAACTTATCTTTTCAGTACATGTGAGTTCTTAGCCTGGGAACATGAGAATTAACAGTAAGACTTAAGGTGTCTTGATAAGTATTACAACTTCCTAATTTAGTTATCTTGTATACAGTTAAAACAGATTAGATGCAAATTTTAGGAAGAACGTGTGATGGAGAATAGAGCACAAAGACTGGTTCTTGACTTTGACAAGATTCCTTAATGTTTTTTAAAAGAACGGTAACTTTAAAGTAACTTCTACCAAAAAAAATTAAACATGTATCTCTTTATGCCTGAAGAGAATTTGTAGAGCAATACCATGTAATTCCATTCCCACCATATCCCTCCCTCATCGAGCAGCAGCAGCTCCTTTTCATCACCACAGGAGACCATTCCTCCTCTTAGTGTAACAAGGAACTAGTTGGGACATTTATTCTTGGCATGAATTCTAAAAGAATGAAGTCTAACGCTGGCAGTAATGAAAATAGCAACCATAGAGGCATTCAGACCGTTCACTATGACACTGCAAACATTTGTTTAACTGCCAATTGAACAAGATCCATCTTAGCTAAGAGAAAGATATAAATGGGCAATAAAGAAGTCAGTGCTCTCACTGTTCAAGGACTTTCAAGATAAGTGGTCACTCTAATATCCTCATGCAGTTGTTCATACTCCAATCCTTTCCACTCACATCTGACTTCTGGGAATAAATGCACTGCCTCAAGCGCAGTCTAGTAGTCATACAGAACAATCCCATACAAATTCCTTTTAAATGCCCATTATTGTGAGCCCCAATATTTCTTCCTATTACATATTTAAGATTCAGAGAAAACAGTAAATGCATAATTAAAACTGTGATATACCAAAAGAAAAAAAATAAAGCTTTACCAACTTTAATGACGCTGCATCCAATGAGCTTTGTCACAAATAGTTATACAGCTGCAAAATTAAAGAAAAAATTCAGCCAGTTTTGATCAGAGCTTCATGCATTTCAACAAAACTATACTGAAATGTAGGTTTCTGCTAGCCTAAAAGATGACCTATAGGCACATACACAGGTAAGGCTTCTAACAGAAAAGCAACGAATCCCTTGGTTGTTAGGCAATCCAAATCTCACCTACCCACTAAGAAAAACTAGGTTGTCCACTACTTCTTAGGTGTTAGAGGGACTAACTCGCAAGCCTTTAAAGCAAGAATTTACCTGTTCTGGGAAACAGTTAATGTACCTAGAAACTATGACTAAATAGCAAAAAAAACAGAAGACACTTAGCCTTTCACAGCTACGCAGAGTTGAAAGGGCTTTTATACAGGAGACCAAGGCATACCATTATGAATACTCATAAGCAAGTTACTCCTTTTTTCTTCCCCCACCCCACACCCTCCCCCCCAAAAAAGGTCTGTCAGAACATCAGCGAACCTTGACCTAAACTTTGCTTTCAATGCAGTTTCTTACAGGAGAGTACCACAGTGTTTCAGGAAGAAATAAACTTAGAGCTTCCCTCTCACTTGGCATTTTAGTAGTTAAAGCAGCTTCTCATCTAGAAGAACCTGGTATACAAGCACCAATCTATGAAGACAGTACGAAGGCAAACAAACTGAAGAGCAAATACCTTAATCATAAGGTACACTTACTGTATTTTTCATGTCTACTTTGAATGGCTTAACCACAGTGACAGAATTTGCCGATCTGCTTCCTCTGTTTCTAAACATGTCTGTCCAACATTGCACAACAAACCAAGAGCAACAAGAACAATCTACAGCTAACCTGACACTTGAATGATTGCTCTTTCTATCCCAGAGTTAAAGTTTGCTATTGACCATTATGGGTATCAACTTTGCTCAGTAGAGTTCATATTAGCTCCAAATACAATTTTTGCAAATATGGCTTATGGGGTTTTTTGATACCAAATATACTTTGAAAGCAAACATAAGTCACTCATGAAAGTGCAATGTACACCCTGAATTATTTCAAAACTTTTAAAGATATTCCTACCATGTAGCACTGGAAAGCAATAAAGCTTAAGCAGTGTTAACACAAATTTGTAGAGAATTTGTTGTTAACAGCTGTTGGCTGCTCGCTGAGCCCAAGGAAGGGCCTACTCTTCTCAGTGCATGGAAAACCTTTATTCTGAAAGTTAAATGTATCAAATCAGCCTCCAAAGACAACCAAATATTTGAGCTTCACAAACACATTAAGCATCTGTAGGATCAAAGTTTTGTTTATCAGTGTACTAAGTAAATTAAATCAACTGCAAGTGGAACTGGGATTTCACCCTCTGAGCTCAACTAAGAGCCTCAGAGCAGAATTTCTCACCTCATTGTAAGTTCTCAAGTGCTGCTTTTACACTGGCTTGCACTAACTTGAAAAGCTCAACTAAACCAAGTGTAAGAAAATATCAAGCTGCTTGTATGCTCTAAGCCTGCCTCTTCCCAGCATAATTCTGACATTTAAATAAGTAACGCAGAGCCCTTCTACATTATCAAAGAACAAAATCAACAGGTTTATGTTGTTTCTGGAAAAAAATAAACTTGAGAATTACATTAAAGTACTCATTTAGTAAATTTTTGTTCCAGAAACTTATTAGTCTGATTGCTGTAGAAGGAAAGTAGCAAATCACTTCCCTGCTTCATACTAGCTGAACAGTATAAACAGAGCAGCCTTTGCACTCCCCCATGAAACACAACCACCACTGAAGACAGACTCACTGTAAGGACTACAAACGCACATGACAACTTACTTTATTCTAAATGAACGCATCACTATGAAGCAAAGCATATGGTTCAAGCAAACTAGGAGCATGTTTCATGAAATACTGAAGATAAACACCTCTACTTTCATATAGTACCACTATATGTTTTTTTGTAATGAGCAGGTGGTGTTATAATCTTAGCGCAGCATCTAGTCCTGAAGTCAAGACATCTTACAGCATACTGCAGAAAAACACTGACCTGGAGGAATTCTCTGTAATTAGCCAAACAGAGAGATTTCATGTTAATATGATTCCTCATGATTTTTGGCATTCTTAAAGAAAGCAATTCTAACAGAATTTAGTTTGTACTAACTGATTTATCAAGCAACGGACACTTATTCTGCAGAAATACAGCTGCTGCTAAAAATCCCTCCCTCTGCAACAGCCTCTTCAAAACCAGCACTCCTCTCCCTCCCTCCTCTCCCTACCCACCAACCACCTTTTAAATGAAAGAAGACTTCAGTTCCCAGTATATTGAAACACCTTTACAGATCCCTGAAGCCTCTAAAAAAATCCACCTCATACTTCTGGATTACAACCTGCATTATGATAGAAGCTAAAAGCCTCACATGCAGTACTCTGTTAGACCAGTGGTCCCACATAGACCAGTATTTCACCCCAGCATCAGTCAACAGCAGGATCCTTCCCGGTACAGTACTTGCATGTTGACATAATCATGATGGGGTTTTTGTGAGTTATTTCACAGTTATTAGTTGCAGAAGAGTTGTATTTTTTGCTTTTAACAGAAGGGCTTATTTAATAGAAGAGATGAACAAGTGTTCATCTCTGTGGAGAGAGCCCCCCACGAAGCCTAAAACCAAACCTAACTCAAAGACACTAAGTGTATTTTGGGTCCACAATTGTTGCTCATTCACAGATGAAGTTCTGAAGAAGTATGAGACTTCACTAAGTTTATATAGAATACAGCAGGACATAAGGATCCCAGCCCTGTATCGCTAAACGTTTTTTTAGAACAAAATTCCAAGGGACCACACAACCTAAGTGTAAAAAGACAGGAGGTATATGCAGACTGATGAAAGGACTAGCAGGTAAGGATGAGCTGATACTGATCAGCATAACAAACAGACACAGGATACCAGTTGCCTACCCACTGCCAAGTTTCTAGGTGTTTTTTTTCTGTGGGGCTTTTTTTTTTTTTTGGGGGGGGGGGGGGTCCAAGCATTCCAGTCAGTTACCTTAAGGAAGAGTATTCAAGGAGACCAATTTTTACAGAGAATTTGGTCTAACACCCATGAAAACACATTTTCTAGCAAGCATCTTCCTTTCTACACACGGCAAACTGGCAGCGCAGACCCTCCCACCTTTGTATCTTGATACTGCACAGGAGACAATAGGTAGGACAGGGGAGACACCAGAAAAGGACAGAGCAGCGAAGACAAGTATTTTTCATAACCTAGGATGGAAACCGAAGAGTCTAGCAAACAAAGAAGGGTGTGATGATGTGATGAAAGCAACAAACCACTAAAGGCACGAAAACCCTTCTGTTTTTCTGGAGGGGAGCACGGACTCGGGGAAGGTTTGTCAAAACCACGGAGAAGAAAGATACAGCAACCAAACAAAAGATTTTAAAGGCCTGAGAGGGAAAGGTGGTGCGTGAAGGAAGGGACGAGCAGACAGCTCTCGGGCACGTGGAACTGCCAGCGGCAGCGCTGCCCCGGCCCGGGCCCGGCTCCGGGAGGAGCGGCGCCGGCTCCCGCTCCCGGGCACGCCGCCTCCCGCCGCGGCTCTCCGGCCGCCGCAGCCGGGTGTCTCCGGATCGATCCCCTCACACCGGGCAGTCCCTCAGGCCCAGGCTCCCTGGCGCTCCCTCAGCGGCGCCCAGACCCTCTTTCCCTTCCCGAAACACGGGCGCGGGGCAGGGCTGGCCCGGGCGAGCCCGCGGCCACCCCCCCCCCCCCGTCACCCCTCCTCCCCTCCCGAGGCGGGCGGCCCGGCAGGGACCCGCGGCCGGGGCAGCCCTACGCGGGCAGGGCGCCGTCCCTCCCCTCCCTCCGCCCCGGAGCCGGCCCGCCGCCGCGGCAGGGAGAGGAGGGCAGGGCAGGGCAGAAGCGGGCGGGCTCCCGCGGCCACCTGTTAGGCCCGATACCTGCGCGGGGCGGCGGCCCCCGCCCGCCCAGTGGGGCTACCGAGGGGGCACGGGCGACCGCACCGGGAGCACATGGCGCCTCCCGGCGCCACACAGCCCCGTCCCCGCCGGGCCGCGGCAGCACCAGCCGCAGCCATGCTGCCTCCCCCTGCCCGCCGCCTGTCACACACACACACACACACACACACACACACACACACACACCCCACGGCGCGGAGGGGGCGGGGAAGGGCGCGCAGCCGCCGCGCCCGGCGGCACGGGAAGGGCGGGAGGAGAGGGGAGGGAAGGAAGAGGCGGGCGGCAACAGCCGCCCCCGCGAACCCACCTGCTCGCGGAGTTTGAGGAACACCATGGCGAGGCCGCCGCACCGACCGACCGACCGGCCGCCTCCGGCCGCCAACGACTCGGCTCGACTCGGCTCGGCTCGGCTCGGCTCGGCTCGGCTCCGCTCCCCGCCCCGCCCCTCCACCGCCTGCGCGCCGGCCACGCCCCCCTCCTCGCCCGCCGCCGCCGCGGCCGCCGGCGGCGCCACCCCGCGCCGGGGCCTCGCGCCGAACTCGCGGGCGGCGGCGCGCGGCGGGCCCGCCAGGGGGGCGGGGCCTTCTCCCGCCCCGCCCCTCCGGCCCCGCCCCGCCGCCCCGCCCCGCCGCTCTCTCCTCGCGCTCCTGAGGAGCTTCCTGAATTAACCGCCCGCCGGCATCAAAGGCGCCCGCCAGCGCCGCCGGCCGCGGCCCCGGCCCGCACCACCAAGGGCGGTGCTGATTGGCCCGCAGGAGGCGGGGCGGAGTAAGGGCGGTGCTGATTGGCGGGGCGGGCTGGCTAGGGGAGATAACGTGAGACGGGCACGTGGGGGCGGAGGGCGGCTGGGCCGGGCCGGGCCCAGGCGAGGGGTGGGGGAGTAGCGGTTCCGTGAGGAATCGCTGTGGTTTCCCCAGGCCTGGTCTTGGTGACCTGGCGAGAAGAGCCCTGGGGCGGGGGTTATAGGTACAGCCGGGCTCGGGGCTTGGCCCGGGGTGGGAGTCCTCCGGCACCCCTCGGCCTGAGGCAGCGCTCAGGCCCTGGTCCCTCCCCTCGGGGAAGGGCCCGGCACTCGCCTGCGGCCCCCCGGGGTGCGGGTCGTGTGAGCCCCTTCGCTGCCGAGGGGAGAAAGCGTCACCTTGTTCCCTACGAGAAGGTAGTTAATTCTAAAATGAGAAAGATTATTTCTCTAGGTATTAAATGTTCACCTTATTTAGGCAGAGGATCAGCAGAGATGTCACCTGCATAATTTTTATATTGTATTTTGAGAAGTAATTTACAGGCTTGGTGGTAGGCCTCTGTCCATCAAACACAAAGAACACCTTCACAGATAGGACTTAAAAAAACTCTTGTGAAAGGAACAAAAAGCAGCATACTGAACAGTGAAATTAGATGGTGTCGCTCTTCCATAAAGTGACACTGCAACCAGCCACCCCAGCATGATAACTGTGATTTGGAAGGGTTATTTTTCTCCTGAAATTTGATTCCCGGCCCCCCCCCCCCAAAAAAAACCCCAACAGACTAGAGAGGTTGGGTTTTTTGGAATTACATACTGCTACAGACCAAGTTTCTTGACTTTCCCAATGCTTAAACTGTGACTTCACCTTAACACTCTACATGTGGTTAATCTACTTTAAGAAGAAAGACGGTTTAATAAAGCAACTAAGTGTATTCTGTGAACACTCGTTTGTGTATTTTTGCCCCCACTCATGCACTCGTTGATTCCAGTAGAAGCCTGTCACATGAACATGTTCTTTTGATGACTGGTTATATAGGTGCTACCTGAGGCAGATCTTTCATTATCTTTGAATACTAGTGGCCTAGTACTAGTGGGGTGTGCTTGTTAATGTTATTTTATTTTAAACAGTTAAGATTGCAATTCTGTTTTACCAGGCAAAGGAAAAAAACTCAACATTGTCCCACTTTATAAATCAATTTTATTGACATCTAGATATGTCCAGAAATGCTGATTATGGTGTTTTAGTTAATTTCAGATACCCCCCTATTTTAGTACTTGTGCATTGTATCTACGCGTTTTTTTGTTTGTTTGTGAATAGAAGCATAGCATATGCAAATATGAAACAGGTAGATTCTGACACCATGCAAAATGGTTGAGGGCTGTGATAACAACATGGTAAAGAGACTGATGGTTGTGGAAATTAGAGATAATTTTATCAACGCAGTCAGTGAAGGAGAAAATGACATCAGGAAACACTGCCTTTGTCTGTCCCCAAATTAGATTGCTCATTTTCAAAGTGAAAAGAATGTGTGGGAGATGATAAAATTCTGCTTCCTCCTGTGAAGCTTATCAGTTTATGGAGTTATTCAGAAAAACACCTACTTTCAGTTCACCTGCTGTTTAGAGTAATTTCTGTATGTAGGTAAGTCATCATACATAAAAATGTCGCACCTGCAATCACTAGCACCTCTTGCAGCTTGGAGCCAGGCACTGTTTCAGTAGGGGAAGGTGCATCTTTATTGGTTCCCTGGCTCCTTACTCCAGTACTCAGGCTGTAGCTACGGACCAGGCCTGTTGGTTTTACCATATATACTTAAATATGTCATCGACCAACAGAACTCCAACCCCAGATCATTGTTATTTTTCTGTGAGCTGTAAGATAATATAGTATGAAAGAGTTTAAGTGGTAAAACATAGAAGTTACAATAGCGATCCTGGAGATACCCGTCTGTTTCAGTTTAAGCACCAGTGGTTGTTGAGGGCTTACGTAGAAGGTGGATAACACAGAAGTGGGGAATTTTCTGAGCGTTGTTTCCCTGATACCAATCAGTTGCAGGTGGATGCTTTTTCTCAAGTCACAATATAAATTATTGTCCTATTCTTATTCTGTGTTGAGCAGTCCAAATGGTTATTACAACTGGAACAAAAAGATGAGAATATCAAAACAAAATTATCTGATCTGCTAGTGTCCCACAAAATACAGTATTTGACTGAAGAGCAAGAGAACCAATAGAAATGAAACCTCAAAAGTTAGATGTAGCAGTGCTGTAAGGAAATGAGCACTTCTTGTTCATTTATTACCATGTATTTCAGTGTAAATTCACCTATGTTATTTTTAAATGCTGTCTTACAAGGTAGGTAACTGCCCAGGCATCACTTAGGAACATTAACAGAATGTTTCACAGACATCTGTGAGTATTGACATACAAACATACTGAAAGCCACGACATTTCTGATAATGTTCAGAATATGCATCCGTGGAAGTTAGAAATTTCCACAACACTTTAGATCGGACGGTTTGTAAGTTATTATCAACACAGCTCTCCTGCGGGCACGCTTTCAGCAGAGCACGATAGGCTTTAGCTGCTCGGCTCCCATTAATGTTAATGTTAAGTCTTCACACTGTAACTTATCCCACAGTGTGTAACACTACCCAGTGTTTTAAAGATAGGACCATATGTGCTACACTGAAATACATAATGGGATCAAATTGAAGAGACCATAGAAACCTTATACTGGAGATGTTTTGTGAACTCATCTGAAACATGCTCATGATTTATTTATTTTGCCAGGAATGCCTGTATACTTAGCTCTTTCTAACCAAGGGTTTCAACTCCAGCGAAGTAGGTATTTATTCATTTTTCATTCTTCTACATGGGTAAACAGGCACAGAGATCAACAGACTTACACGAGGTCGTGGCATGAGTCACCGCTGTGTCTAGGAATAGAATCCAGGAGACCTGATTGCCACTGCCCTCCTCCAAACACTGTCCCGTACGCCTAAATCAAAGCAGGGCTAATTCTATTGTTGCACAGAATACAAGGTGTCTGAAATCAATATAATGTTATCATTTCCTACAGAGGAATGCATTTATCTTTATGACCCTGAATCAGCATTACTCGGGAGCTAGTCTTCTGGTGGAAACAACACTCATTTTATAATGGTATGCTGTGAGCATCATCATAAAGGTTTTTACACATGCTGTGACACATTTTATCCATCAAAATCTAAAACAGTCAAGGATTTGTAATTCTGTCCCAGAGATTACATTTTGAATCATTGGCTGTTCACAGTTACTGATTGTAATGGAAACATATTGAATATCATAATGGCATCATCAATCAAATATCATCGATTGGCATTTCTAAAGCACCATTATGCTTATGGATGCTCATTTGACCAATTTTGTCCCTGTTTGGTGCAGACAGGAGGAGAGAGAACTCATGTACCCTCCTTATTCAAAGAACAAATTTAATATCCAGCGGAGGGTGGGGCAAATATGAGTGTCCTTTGTACAATCAGCAAGTGACAGGGGCCTGCCAAACAGCTGTAAGTTCCTATCAGTCACGTATTCTAAGGAAAATTCAACGAGAAGTGAGAGAAAATGGAAAATTAAGAATATATAGAGTGAGGCAACAATGGTAAGAAATTGTATCACTTGCATCTTGATGGGAAAAATGTTGTGGGGTGTTTGCAAGATGATTGGTTTGTCCTTATGCTGCCTAGTTGCCAGTATTACTAGTAAAGAATATACTAAACAATGGGATACAAAGGTGGCTTTTACAAAGGTAGCAATTTTGACTTGAAGTTGCATACTAGAAATCTTGTTCACATTTCTTCTACTTTAAATAGCATTCAACTTTTTTTCCCTATAAAACTAAGTTTATCTTCTTCAGCTGGATAAATTAGAGTCTAAAAGAGGCATAAGAAAGGTGTAAAGGACCCAGGGCTCTAGGCTGACTTTTACACAGAGGACAATTTTATCCCCAGTCTTCTTTTGATTTCATTTTTTAATAAGTCTCAAAATTGTCCAAACATTAGTGAAAAGGAGTTTTACACCTTTGGGAATGTCATCATAAAAGACTATTAATTCTGAGTAGCTGTAAAGCCAAAATGAATCTAAATAGAAATAAATAAATTGTACCTTTAAATTTAACTGAGACAAGGAAAGAGAAAGAGAAGACACAATTAACATATTTTCTAGTATTAGCACATCCCAAGATGACTCCTTCTTAAAACACTGTGAATATCAGCACCCTTATACATTCTCACATAAACTTACCTTGAATTAGTGTTTACAGAATAGAATATTTTGCTATATATTTCTTTATATAAACAATTAGAATATTTTATTAATATTTTATTCATTTAACAAAGTATTCTGTTTGTTTATCTAAATAAACAAATTCCTCAAAATGTCCTTTTGCCATGCTCATTGTACCTCAGAGTGGACAATATTCAGTAACTGGAAACTCCAGTGGGATGTGGTCTTGCAAATTATTTTTTCAGGCTTGTCCAGTTCTTCAAAGAGTAAAAAGCAAAGTGAAGCACAAAAGGGAATGAGTTTTGGTCAGTCATCTTGGCTAGCCGAACGCTTAATGCACCATAAGAGTCTTGTTGGGAGGTTTTACATGACCTGCTACACAAGGATATTTTGTTAAAGATGCATTTTACCAGTGCTCTAGCAAAGTATTAAATGGAGTAATAAGTGGAAGTAGTGGAAGTTATAAAGTGGAAATGCTGATTTTCATGTGAGAGGCAAAATAAAGGTTCTGACTTCTGAACAAGAAGTTTCTGAGCACCCAAACCCCTTGCTTTCTGATGATGGATGATGTAATTCTAATATCCCAGCCAGCTGCTCGTTTAGAGAAGATTTCTGCATACATAAATTTCCTCTCCTGATGAGCTAGAGATGCCTTATTGACTATATCCTCTGGTGTTTGCTTTCAGAGTGGTTTGGTTTCAATTGTGGGAAAGTGATTCCAGTGTATAGTTTACATATTTGGTTATAAAGCACTTAAGTAGTCATCAGGGTGGGGGGTGGGGGAATGAAGGAAAAGACATTTTTTCAAATAGTCAGATTCCAATTGAAATGAGACCTCTGAAAATTAGCTACATGTAATACAATGTGCGCTCAGAAAGGAGGACGATTTGGGATTCTGCTTTCAAAAGTTCCCCTTTCACACCCAATACTGCAGGAGTAGTTGCCATGAAAATGGGGTCAGTGTGTCCTGCAAACAAGGGTGAAGATGAAGAAAAGCATGTTTTATCAATAACACAGTTACTGCAATAATGGTGAACTTTCTCAGCTCTCGTTCCCCTCAAGACTGCAATATAAACCAAAATACAGCAACTAGACACACGTATTCTCACCTAGTAATAATTTATTGCCTGCTGCCATTTTATGTAAATGGCTATTACACATATGAGTGTAGTAATGCAGCTGCATTATCTGAGAACCTCAGATAAAACTTTTAAGTTCATAAAATACACTTACAGGCTCCTTAATTGCTACAGCAGAGAGCATTTAATTGTCCAAGCACAGTGGAAGGATGATCACACTACATCCATTGTGGAATAAAGATTCTTTCATAAAGATGTCTTTCAAAAATGCCTTTAAAGCTGTTTTTTTCTTGAAGTACGATTTTTTTGAATACTTTGATGGTGTACGTGAGCCTACAGCCACACAGATATGTATGTAAACTCTTTTCAGATAAATACTTTTATCGTCTAAAGGAATAAAGTGCTTGAGGCAGAAGACAGGAATCTCTGGGTAACACTTCTGTGATGAATGTATTTGTCAACTGAGTGCCACAGCGATGAATTTTCAGGGAAGATGAAAAGGTTTTTCATGACAGCAAGAAATTTGTAACTCAAAGAAGAGAAAATGAAGCAAATAGTTTGCATTTATCTTTGCATCTTAATAGACAACCTTATTCCTGTTTTCATGATGTTGTCTTCATTCTCATGCTAAAGGATTTCCATTTGTATAAAATATTAAAAAGAAATGGAGACATACAGGTAAGGGTTAGTACTCTTGTCAGTCTCAGCAGACAGAGAACCTAATATATGGTTATTTTAGTCTGAGGTTTTTCATTAGTACTGACTCTAGAGCTGCTTTGGACCTGACAGTTGACATGCACAGAGAGAATGCATTATAACACCTACAACTTTATTATTAATTATGATTTGATAACTTGCTCCCCCCACTCTCCCCTAGAACATATGGCGTGGCAAATGAAATCAGAAAGGCATTTCAGCTCTTTGATAGCTGGGTCTGCCACTACAGCACTGAAATCAGTGTTTGTTTTCTCTTAGTGGGTGCAAAGATTGAGCCCTGAATGCAAGCAAGCTGTAGGCAGTGTGTTTTCTGCTCAGGATCTGTACTGGTGAACATGCTCTCCCTCCTCAACCATCAGAGCCTGAGTTTCTTAACTTGCAGGGCATGCTGCATAACCTGTACTTTCATTTTTTAAATAGCAAAGTATTATATTTTCCTTGGAAAAGAGGAGAGAATAACCTCCAGATCAGCCAGCACGGGGATGAATGTAATTAAAGCTCTTTTACTGAAGACATTAACACCAAATACTCCCTAAAGTACTGACTATAGAGTTCTACATTGCCATGAGGTGAATTTGATAAATTTTAAATGTGTATATACACAGAAATAGCATAATTAAATTGAAATACTGGAAAAGTTCCATGTAACATATTTGGCAATGCTCCTGTGCAGGCTACTGGTCTGTGCAATATAGTGTTGATTTAGGGAAAGACTTTGCATTTGCACGCATGCCCATTAGTAAGTGAAGCAGAATGTGTATTGAAAATGCTTCACACACAGTGGATTTTTGTTTCTAAACCACGGGTTTTTCAATTATATAAAATATTCTAAAATGTATTTATTAGGTTTTCAAGAATTATGCCATGCAATCACACTAGAATTTAAAACACCTTGTGTTATCACAGTAGGTTTTAATTTGAACATCCTCTAAAATATGAATCTTGAAAGAGAATCGCCATTAGACCTTCCATAGATAAAATGCTACTTAGCTTCCTCCTCGCATTTGAAATATAGCCCAGACACCCCCACCCACACATAACTATATGTTATACCTGTATAAATATATATATATTTCCTTACTGCTGTCATTTAGAGCATTTGGCTATATGTTGATGTTTTAATTTTATTGTTATTATTTGCATTCGTGTTATAGCTAAGATTTCCTGGCATTAGTTTCTTTTGCAACTTTCCATAAATATCAAAGCAACACACTTCCAGCTGAAGAGACTCCGTTTCAGTAGTAGCCACTGTATGAGCACAGAACGAAAAGGCAGTTTTCTCTCCCAGAGATCATGCCCTGCAAGCCCAAGGCAAGCGGCAGTGGTGCAGGACGTGGAGACGAGGCAGCAGTGGCGGCTGGTGTCAGCTAGCGGGAAATCTGACCAGTGTCGGGTGCTCACAGGCATGATGCCTGGTCGCGGTCAGGGTTAGATTAGCTTTTGGTGGGCTCCTCACCATGGGCAGGGCTGAACAACTGCTGATGCCTGTGGCAAAGGGGCAGGAGTGCCTGAACAGTGGCAGACGAGGCTTGTGGGGGTCCCTTCTGCAGGGGGTTTGCATGGAGGAGGTTATGGTTATGGCACTGCCCAGACGAAGGTCAGACCTGCTGTCCCGCTCAGGGTGATTTCAAAGGTCTGAAATATTTATGATGGGCACAAGCCAGTAAGGTCAAGGTGAATGAATCCGGCCATGCTTTTAACACCCTAGAAAGTAAATATGTCCATCAGAGCATCACAGAGCATAAAGAGCCCTGAACCCACAGCTCCCTGGCAGCTTTTTGGCAGAAGGAAGCAAGTCGGTTTGCTGCATAGTGCCTCAGCCCGTGGTGCACCTTCCCCAGCCGCCCAGCACAGCCAGCCGCTAGCCTCGCACTACGGCTGGTCGGAGCAATGGACCAACTCTACTGCGTGATCACATCTGGTGTTAGAGATTGTTAATAACTTCACTTGCAGAGACCAGCTAGAATTGTGCCTCTCCTTGCACTGAGCAAATTAAAATAAAATGTAGCTCAAAAGTCCTTTTACTGGCTAAGACCTTTGCTCCTCCCACACAGAAAAACCCCATGCAAACCCCTTCACTTGACATCTGGTACAGACATTTACGTTTTCAGGTCTGAGGATGCTCTACCACCACCCTCTCAGCGTGGAAACACAGCAATGCCCTCTGCGCTGATGTGGCCAGATCCTGCATAGAAAGGGCCATGGCTGCTTAGCCCATTGTTAACAGGTACATCTAGTTACTCACAAGGCAAGGCAGAAGTACTGTGCAAGGCAAAGTGATTTTGGCTGGGAATCATGCATTCATCCACCTGAAGTCACTGTTTGTTTTCTTTTAATAGGCTTTTGGACAGGCCTGCATGAGGCTGAGCTGTGTGAGGACACACAGAAGAGGAAGGGAGGGAAGAAGAAAGTTGGCACTTTAGTTAGATTAGTAAAAAGCTGCCTATCGCAATCCAGGATATAGATCTGTGTGTATATATTGGCAGGTCTGCGTGTGTTGAGCTGCAGATTTTCCCCTATGCAATCATTCTTGTGATTTCTCTTGGACAGTCAGTTATGCTGAGCTGGAACCGTCTCTCAAAAGCCAATTTTCCAACTCTGTCAAAATGCTTCAACAGCATAATAAATAATTCATATGGGCATACTCTGATCAGCCATAAAGCCACGAGGAGATAGCCATAATCTGAAAGTTTTACTAGTTCATGGAAGGTTTTGATCTTCAGAGGGTTTGTGAAATTAAATCAGCAGAGTGGGGGTAAGCAGTATTTCCTGAGGATGACCGACTTGGCAGGCTCCAGAGCAGGACATGACCCAAACCGGTGTGTGTGGCACACCAGCAGATCAGCAGCCCGGGAGCTTGCCTGCTGGTGCCGGGTGCCTGCAGCCTGGGGGCAGCAAGGCTCGCCCTGGGCTGGCAGCAAGGAATCATGGCCAGCCCCAGGTAGCAGGCACCCACAACAGCAGCCCGGAAAGTGTTGATCGACTTATCTTCCAGCTTCACTTTTCTGATACACAAGTGTCAGATGTGCTAGGTAGATGTACTAGGTAGATGAAGTCACCCAGATAAGACTGGGTATATTTTCTGAACATCATGAAAATCTCGGTTTATGGTTGTATCAAAGAAAGAATCCAGTCCCTGTGTTTGTAAGTCTAAGAATGTGTATATTCAGTATTTCATGTATCCTAAAGTCTAAGATTGCAGCCAGGAAATAAAAAGAATACCACCTTTCTTGTTTTTAAAGACCTCATGACTTCTGCAGGCCTGACTCAGGATTTCTGAATGCTTGGGGAAATGACTACCCTCATTTCCATTCTCACACAGCCCCTTTTTCCAGCTCCCCCAAGCCAGCACGGTGCTCTTCCATGTTGAGAAACACCAGGGTGGGTGACTTGTGAGTTATCAGCTCTCCCCTCACTCTTTCCCATTCCTCAGCAGAGGAGTCTGGTGGTGAGGCTGCAGTTTCACAGGAGCTGGTGTAAGCAGCCCCCACTGCTGCCACCCCTCATTGCTGGGGATGTGAGCATCCTCAGATGCACCGCCAAGCACCCGCTTCTGCTACCTGGTCAGCCAGGCTGAAAAATACCTTTTTTCTTTCTGCTGCTTTTTTTTTTTTCATTTTTTTTTTTCCTGAGCGATCTTTAACTCAGATCTGTCCACTGAGCCAGCTCATTGCACAGCCACAGAAATAATCCTACCAGCAATGGTCAAGGACAGCACATGGTGGGAGCCATGGGACTGCTTCCGCTGGCTGCTGCCAAAATGCATGTGTGTGGAAGCACATCCCGTTAGCAAGGCTGGGACGTCTCAGGGTGCTCTCTGCTTGAACTGGAGCCCTTGGGTCCTTGTTAAATGTGCTTTTTAATGAGTGTGGTAGACAGAAACTTTGTGATTTTTCTTCCTACTGAAACAATGTAAAGAAGCTGTGAGATAGCTGGTGATTGTTCATGTCAAAACAAACACTTCTGTGCAGGACACAACACATTTCCTTTGAAACATACAGGAAAGTGATATTAATTACCTCACTAATTCCATATGTAGCTGGTTCCTCATTTTTGATCCGGAGCTATCCTGCTTGTCTTTGCCTCATTAATTCAAAACATCAGGCTTAAGAAAACTCTGGAGAACAAACAAGGAAATCTTTGCTACCCCTTTTGTCATGTAAACTTAGATTTTCTTTCCTTTCTTCCAGGAAAAAAAAAAAAGTAAATCCCTTTTCTTATGTCAGTTTCATTTAAGAATAATAAAAGTATTCTATTTGCATTCATACTGACCTATTTAATACTGTTTTTAAATACTCTTATTAAGTCTAATCATTCTCCCAAAAATAGATCTGCATTTAACAGTGTTTTATAGTATCCCATAGGTTACTCTCTATGATATATGAAAAGAAACATGGGACACTTTCTTTGCTGTCTCCCACAGCAGTCTAATAAAGAAAACAGTGAAACCAATTTTCTCCTCTGATATGTGTCCCAAAGACACTTTAATGGAGCCTGTGGTCTTTTCTGAGATTATATTTTATATTTACACTCTGTTCTAGTCCCTTTTGATTTAAGAAAAAAACCCAAAACCTTAATTTGAAAACACGGAATATATTCAAATTCCATGAATACCCTTCCAAGGTATGGGAAGGGATAAATTAACTTCAGGATGTCAAGGGACAAAGGACTAGCTGAAAAACTACTAGCTCTCCATTACTATCATGTCTCTCTTAATTTGTAGCACATGACAAATCTGGGTATAAATCTGTAGCTGCTAAGCCCTGTGACTTGAGGATAAATCCCTACAATTCTTGGGTAATTGAATGACAGGGGCCTAGTGTTGGAGACCTTTCTCCAGAAGGAAGTCACGGCTGCCCTCCAGAATGTGCACCTGGGTTACTACCTGTGGAAGCAAAAGCCAGCGCTGGATTAGCTTTCATCCTCATAAATTGTCAGCAGGTAGTCAGTGTCCCAACCTGGACAGGGGAACTTGGCAGCCGTCAAGTCTCACAGGTGGTACACAGCTGCATGTACACATACTGTAACATTAGCAAAAATGCAATTTTTCATAATTTCACTATTCATTATTGCATAATACACAAACATTTGTATGGTGTTAAATCTGCACAGCACATATAAATATATATAACATACATACATATTTATATTTATAAAGAAAATTTGTTATGTTTATTTAACAACTGAAATGGCTTCTAAAAAGAAAAAAAAAAGTACGTCAGGTTTTGCAACCCTCTTCAGAATCCTTGCACTAACCTTCCAGTGCAAAATTATCCCAAAGCAGTACACCTGCTTCTTGGTGCATCCAGGGAAAAAAAAGAAAAAGAAGTGTGGAGTCCTGAGAGGTTTCTGTTGCAGTGTAAGGCTGGCTGGAGTAAGAGGGGGTAGTTGGGACATACTTGAAACTCCAGCAATCTCCAAGTAGAGGTTGGGGCTCTCAGAAGCTGTTGCCATTGTCAGAAAGTATCTGGCTCTTCTAGTCTATATCCCCAGACTCGGGGACAACCGAGTGCGTGACTTTGTACCCTGCTTGCTGGTCTGGCCCTGCTGACTGCTCAGCTGCATTTGGGCATCTGCTTCAAAATGGAAAACAAAAAATCTGAGAGAGCTGCTGCTAACAGAATCATGTAGTTTAATGCGGTTAGAGTGCTACTACACCTTATTTCCAAGATCACATACTGAGTGCCTAGATTTTGCATGCAAGTAACAGAAAACACTGAAGTTCAGTTTCTAGGAAAAGAACAAACCTATTATATGATCAAGGGAAGCCATAACAGAGAACTGATCAAGATAAATCTAAAAGAGCAGTGTAAATCCATTAAGCTGGTAATTGTCTATGTGTGATAACCTTATTTTAGATACTACACTTTTCTTGTAGTAATACTGACACAGCACTATAAAATTCAGGGCTTCTTTTCATGTCTGCTCCATCCCAGTGGGATCTCTGCCTGAAATACTGCTCCAAGGGATACAGCACATAATCAGTCCCTTTGAAACAGCTTCAGTAATGCTGAATCCATATAAGTGCGGATGCCAATTATGCTAATGAAACTGCAATGGGACTGTGCTTCTTGCCATCTTCTAACAGTGCTGTAAAACTATTGTCACACTCAGCAACTTACGTAGCATACAACCACATAGAGTACTGAAACTTGCTGCATGATGGAGGTGATGCCAAATGTTTCCAAAACCTAAGTTGTCTAAAAAGACGAAGCAAGCCACAGGTAACTGTAGAAAATCTGGGAATTTTTTTCCTATGTTTACTTTTCTACTTCTCCTATATTCACCTCTCCAGAAGATGCAAGACTAATGTAAACGATGTTTATACCATCCTCCTTTCTTGCTCCTTGTTTCCCTCCAAGGCAATGCTCCATCCTGAGGAGAAGGTACTGGGAATGTATAGCGGGCTAGCAAAAGTTCAAGATGCCCCTGAGAAAAACAAAGACACATCTTTAACATCTTGTCTCTATTTCCTCTTTTGGGCTGATAAGATCTCTTTCAGAAATATGGCATCATGCCTTGGCTAGGCATTGCTTTAGGCTCAGACAGGACCAGTTGTGTGGTTTCTCTTTTCCTCTCTTGTGTCCTCTCACACAGCAACTCCTGTGGCAAGGACAACTCTTCTTCCCAGGCAAAAAGTGGGGGTCTCAAAACCTACATATTAAAGTACTTAGATTTCCCCCCTGCCCTTAAAATGCCCTTTGACTAGAAGCTGCACGTACTTTCTGTAGCTCCAAAATAAATGCCTCAATCAGGAGGCCAAGGAACTTAATCTAAAGACTTAAATCTCAACAGAGGGTGGTAGCATATGACCTCACCACATCACCTTAGGCTGTAATTTCAATTCAGATTTGCATATCAGGTGGACAGTACATATTTTTGCATAAATGACATGCACACCTGTGCATGCTTAGAGTTTAGAGTTTCTCCATCAATGCTACAGAAATGTCTTTACAGCCTGGCGATGTTATAATCATCTCTGTAATACATCATGGGCCAAGGTACAAATCAGCTTATGTGAACAACATTATTAAACCAAGTGCAAGGTCCTGCACATGGGTCGGGGCAATCCCAAGACAAATACAGGCTGGGAGATGAAGGGATTGAGAGCAGCCCTGCGGAGAAGGACTTGGGGGTATTAGTGGATGGAAAACTATGAGCCAGCAATGTGCACTTGCAGCCCAGAAAGCCACCTGTATCCTGGGCTGCATCAAGAGAAGTGTGGCCAGCAGGTCGAGGGAGGGGATTCTCCTCCTCTACTCTCATGAGACCCAACGTGGAGTGCTGTGTCCAGATCTGGGGCCCCCAGCGTAAGAAGGGCATGGACCTGCTCAAGTGGATCCAGAGGAGGCCACAAAAATGATCAGGGGGCTGGAGCACCTCCCCTGTGAGGACAGGCTGAGAGAGTTGGGAGTTGTTCAGCCTGGAGAAGAGAAGGCTGCAGGGAGACCTTATAGTGGCCTTCCAGTACTTAAAGGGGGCTACAGGAAAGATGGGGAGGGACTCTGTATCAGGGAGGGTAGTGATAGGGCAAGGGGTAATGGTTTTAAACTGAAAGAGGGTAGATTTAGATCAGATATAAGGAAGAAATTCTTTCCTGTGAGGGTGGTGAGACACTGGAACAGGTTACCCAGAGAAGCTGTGGCTGCCCCCTCCCTGGCAGTGTTCAAGGCCAGGTTGGACGGGGCTTTGAGCAACCTGGTCTAGTGGAAGGTGTCCCTGCCCGTGGCAGGGAGTTGGAGCTAGATGATCTTTAAGGTTCCTTCCAACCCAAACCATTCTGTGATTCTTTGATTCTATGATTCTAGTAAGGCATATTGAGGACACTTCTAGGGTGTGGTGGCAGTAATTGATATAGATCATGAGAAGACACAGACAGGAATATGGATTCATCAGGAATAAAAGCTTTCACACATGATTAGTCAGGAAAAAAGAAAATGGCAATGCAAGATTGACCACTCTACATTATTGGGCTATTACTTCTTGCATCAGTAGAAACTCCTTCCTTACTAGTTTTTTTCCACATTAAGTCCTACTCACATCACTACAATTCCAGGACTGCAGTGTTTCAGCAGCTCTTCATCCCTTCTTCATGCACTACCAATACTACAGTCTCATGGAATCATGAAATCACCATTGCTGCAAATGCATCTGCCTTCAATTCTGTCATTGCTTTGTAGACCATGACAATTGCAGTCCACAATCTTTTTGTAAAATCAGTGAAACCCTACAAATTTTAACCTTTTGTTTAGTTTATAAAATAATAATGTGCTTTGTGTTTTTCTGCCCTCTCAGCTGCCTTTGAAGGGATGTCTCACTAATGACACAAATTCCATGATAAGTGACAGATGCTTGGAATTACCATTGTAGTTAATGGCTGGCAGCTTTTCTGGGAATAGACTTCATTCTCTGTCATTCCTGCAAATCCATGCTTGAGCTCATGGTCCCTGAGTCACCTGCTCTGCCCCTGCTCCACACACTGCAGAGCTGTTCATGAAGCAGTTCCTAAATCCTTGTAATTTACAGCCTGTCATTTGAGAATGTGTCTTCACAAGTTTCAAAATGAGGTAGAAATACTAATTTTGTCAGGTATCCTGACATTTACTATGCCTTTTCTTGAGTCAGAGCCCAGAGATGTGCTATGATATTTGATCATTAGGCTGCTCAGATGCCCCAAACACAAAGTAATTTCCAAAATTAAGTTTCCAGGCACTGACATTACCACATAGTGCTGATAACGTTCAGAAAACTAATATTTATGTTTCACAAATTTTTTTTTTTAAATATTAAACATACTTATTATTTGCTTAACTGGTTCTTTATTATTATTTCTCTCTTACATACAGCTCCATTTTAACTTAATTATGTTTGCCATCTGCTCAATACTCTAAAAAGGGATTTGCTTAGAAAGTTTGCTTCTCTACCACAGGTAGCATTGCCTTTGACGCCAGAGCAAAGGGGCAAACAGCTGCCAGTACCCAAGAGAGTGCTTAGAAGAAAATGTCTCCATTTAAGAAGAGGAGAGAGAATATGACATCCCACCATAGTGAGGCAGACCCTTCCCTCTGTATTTCACTGTAGACTTCAGCTTCCCATCTTCAGCCCTGAACTGTCACTAGATTTTGTATGAGAGGTTGCTTGTGCAACCTAGGCTTGAGGAGTACGGTAAACAGCAAATGGCTAGGAAATGTTGCATTGCTCATGTGTTTCTGAGTATCATAGTGTTTCTAATGTATGATCTGAACTGCTCATTAGAAATGTTGAGATACACACGCTGGATAAAATGCCCTCAGAAAAACCTTATATGTCATACCTGGAGTAAGATGCATACAAAAAATGGAGAAAGATGCAGATGGGAGTAGGGAATAAAGGTATGTGGAAAACTCAACAATTGTATGGAATTTGCCTGTATCTTATGCTATCGGAAGCCTGAAGCTATTTCATCATTTCTTGCTTGCTACTCACTGCTGCCACCACGTGTTACCACAGTTTTTTTCTGAAATAATAATGCCCCTTGAAATAGAAACGCGTATACTGCTGTGGGCGAGAAGGACCTGAAAATTAGTTAGACAGTACCCACGTAAAAAGATGTGAAATGGGCAACCCATTCCTTGGAAGACTGGGCATTGCTGGAAACAGTATAACAAACTTCAGAAGAACCCCATATAAGCAAAAGCATAAAATTCTGAATTGAGGATTCACGCTATTTAATACCAGTAGAGTTTGTGGGTGTGTGTTAGGAAGTGCCAGGCTAGTGCAAGTACAGACACTGACAGTGTCTCTCTCCCATGCCTTCCTCTTGCACTTGGATCTTTTGTCATGCTTTTTGGGATGACATGCATTAATAATGAACAGATGTGGACTGTGCTCAGGAAAGCAGTTTCTTCCTAATTCCCATGATCTAGTAGTGCGCCTGTTCCCTAAGGAAAGAAAGCCAGTCTTCCAGTTTGGGCCTATTAAGAGTAATTGTGGATATTTTTACTGTCAGTATGAATGGCTAATTAAAAGGTATTTAGCATTTGCTGTGTCTCCATGATACCAAATGTGGGTAAGTTTTATCCATGTCATTACACACTGTATTAAAAACAAACGAGGCTCAGACCTAGTAGCAAATTCCTATAAGCTAAATTTCCCCCAGTGTGGCTTGATTCTCTGCTAATTGTATTTAATTTTAAATAACTATTTAAGGATGACATTTAAGTGAAGATCTGATGACAGCTAATCACAAGTTTACAGAATATAATTTCAATGGAATATCCTGATATGTGAGTAAAGGTTTATGTAACAATTTGCTGGTTTATGGTCATGTTGAGGGAAACAGGGAGCATGTGCACAGCTTAGCTCTTCTCTCTTCCCTCTGTCTTGCAAGGTCTGAAAGCACACGCCTAGGTATAGCAGTGTTACCAGTTCTCATGTTGGTTAATGTGTTACCAGCACATGCTCCTCAGCCAAGGAGTGATTTCAGAATATCAGCTTGCATTTAAAACACAAAAGCAAGTTTAGTTTCCAGATTTTGTGACTGAGAGATAATGGATGGATAATTCCAGCTCCAAACCAAGAATGATGCTGAAGATGTGTATTAAATCATGTGACATTTTAGCCACTCATGTTTCTGAGGGACTGCTGATGCATATGACACTGATGAAAGTTTGTATAAAGTCAGTGGCCCTCTACACACGCGTCCTTGCAGCCAAATCTGTGTTTATATACCTCGCTGGATCAGCATGCTGGGAAATGATAGGGAGATAACACTCGGTCAGGTTGATGAGGAGGAGAGGAAATGAGAAGGACACAGATACAAAGGTCTGATCTTGCTTTGGTTAAAATATAGCCTATTTAGGAATTACTCCTGCTTTTGCACAGCATTTTTAATTCCAGTGCCTATAAGGAAGTCTTTGAGAAAACAGAACCAGCTTTATCACAGCAGTGCATGGCAAGGACACATGAGAAAACAGATGCAGCTTGAAGGAGGAGATGCTCTGACTGGATATAAGGAAACATCATGAGGGCAATCAAGTATGGGAAGACAGTGCCCAGAGAGGCTGTGCAGTCTGTGTGCTTGGAGTTTTTCAAGGCCTGACTGAATAAAGCCCTAAGCACTCTGGTCTACCCTCGGAGCTGACCCTGCTTTGTGAGGAGGTTGGACAGGAGTCATCCAGAGGTCCTTTTCCACTTGGGTTACCCCATGATGCTGTGATGCTATGAGCCTAAATGACAGCAAGAGCAGACTTCAGCAGTGTTGAAAAGTAACAATCATGCACTAACATTAAAGCCTATATTTTAATAAACAGGACAGATTGAAGCAGTTAGTCTGTGTTTTCAAGGGTCAGTTTTCAAAGAAACATTAAAAAATGTGGGACTCCCATTCTATTCTGTGGGGCAGGAACACTTTATTGATGGGAGGAGAGAACAGAAGGAAACGCAGACTTGATTTGGTGTCAGTGTAATGCTAGTGTAGGCATCACCTCTGTGATCACCCTGTGTCCTATTGAGATGTTTTCAAAAATACAGAAAGTACAAGGTCATTTCTGTAATAGGACCTAGGTCCCTCAGATGGAATGAAGTTCATTATTCCACTGACAACCCTCCTCGACATGGCATACTCTTCATACATTCCCCAGTTTTGGGCCTGATGGCAGGCACCTAGCAGTCTGTCTCAGGCTGTCCCTAATATTATGTAATTAACATTCCATTTTCTTCTTTTTTTTTTCTATTTCCACCTCATCATGACGTTCTTCATTATAACATACCTTCCTGTTGCTTACTGCCCAACTCCTGGCCCTTAGTGAAGCAAGAAGAGAAGTAGATGCAAACACCAGGAGTGTCCTGTCATTAAAAACTGAGATTGTATTTGATTTTCCTTTCTAGAACAGTGATGGTGAACCACTACTTCCAACTGATGGAGTCATGACACTATCTACTTGATAGTGAGGAGACTTAGGTCCTCAGTCAGAGGTCCTCAGAGCTATTGTCTCTGACTCTTGGTTAAGGTTGTATGTCATTACAATGATGCTATGATGACATATATACTTTTGTGTTTGGCAGAGAAAAGTGCTTGTGGCTCCACTAATTTACTTCAAAGCTGATGTGGGTGTTCTGAGTGCTCTATAATCTTGAAACAATCAATGTTGCCTTACTGGAGATGTCACTACAGCATTTGATAGAAAACAGAAAAGAAAAAAAGGTGTGTATTTTGGAGGATGTGAAGGGATTCAAATCAGTTTAGAAGGATAAATAAAGGCAATGTTTCTTTAACAGGGTAATCCATATGAGACTTTCCTACCAAGTACAAAAGTATTTACATCAGCTACCTCTAGAGCAAGTCTAAAAAATATTGCAAATGATTTAGGCAGTCATTACATATGACCTTTGTTCTTGGCAACAGCACAAGGAAAGCAAGAAATAATTAAGCAAGTGACTGTTGAAAGCACTACTGACCAATTTCAACACCGAGTTTGTTTTCTGCTGCAGGATGTTTTTGCATCTCGTTTCATTTTCCCATGTTGAAAGTAAGACACAAATGTCATTTTAGTGTCTACAAATCTAGTTATGGTAATTAGCATTATACATTTAGAATTGGCATCAATTATTTTCATACATACTGCAGCATCCGGCATTACTGTTTATATTTTTATGTTTCTGGGTTATAAATTTTTTAGTACTTCTCTGGAATCTGCCAAGTAAGGTACACTGTGTTGCTGAGTTCTGGCAAAAGACGGCACTGAGCCAAACGCTTCTTCAAGGCATAAGAAATGAATAAGAAAAATCTTTTGGTGTTTTGCCCCTTCATCTCACTGAGCAGAACCAAAACAGTCTAGCTGCTCAAAGAATAGCATTGGACATCTGCCCTGACTACTGACAGGTGCTAAAAAGGCTTTCCAAAATGCCTAAGTATTTAGCTACCAAACTCCTCTTGATTCTCATGAAATTAGGCAGCTCAGCATTTGGAAAATCCCACTAGGGTCCAGATTCTTTAAGATATTTAAGCAGTTGTATAAAGATTGCAATTTTTTTAACATAAGAACCCATTATTTTTAGACATCTTCTGAAAAAAATTGTCCCCTTTTCTCTTACCCTAAACACTTGCAGTGAGATGCAATACAGCAAAATACACATGGGGAACCCCTTTTAAGCAAGTATATTACAGGCTAGTTTACCTTGAATATCTTTTTTCTCATCTCAGTTTTTATGAAAAAGAGAGAATATTTCTTGACATTATAAGAATTATAGATCTGAATATGTTTTGAATCTTCAGATCTATTACAGCAGACTCTCACTGGGATATTGCACTTGGAATATGATGACATTATCTACCCTGATAAAAGAGGACAGAAAACAAATCTGCAGGCTTTAGAAGTTCCAGGAATTCAAGTACAGAAGTAACAACAAATTCTTTCTGTGTAAATAGTAAAAATTGGACAGAGAGTGGTAGGTCCTACTAGAAAGTCAACCAAAAAAAAAGTCAGTTGTGTATAAACACTTCTATTCCATTGTTTACCTATCCCAATTTCATTCTAATAATTGCAATCAAACTCATCAACATGCACCATTTCCAACTAAAATATCTCACAAATTGAATAGAAATCAACAATGACATGAAACTGTGAAAAGTCAAACATTACTCTTGAGTGCTGTGAGCACAGGCCAAGGAGAATATGGATCTGGTGGAGAAAGCCATGGTGAGAGCAACAAATAATGCTATGTTATCAGACACTCTGTTCTATAAGCACAGATTAAAAGAATTGAGTTATTGTATCAAGCAAGGAGAAGAACTAGAGCAGGGATGTGAAATATGTAAATGTTGAGAGAAGTGAAATGAACTACTATTTATTGGAATATCCCCTGTGGAGGGGTTGAGACCATAAAGGGCTTCCAATGCAGCAAGGAAGACTCAGGTTAGATATTAGGAGACAAAATGTTTAACTGTAAGGGCTAGTTTGAGACAGGACTAGGAGGCCTGGAGGGGCTGTGCACTTACCACCAGAGAGTGGCCTTAATAACATCCGCCTGATGTGGAAAAGGTCTGACTGGCTCTGCCACAAGACAAAAGGATGGACTAGATGAGCTCTTGTACGCCCTTCCAGCCCTCATTGCTGTGATTCTGAGAGTCATCATGCTGGAAAGCCTTTCTGTAATTATTTTGACCAGCAACACTAGTTCCCGTATCAAAACCATTTTATTCATGGGATACATGAGCACATGTAGATAGAAGTTCTCTGAGGAGTGGAGCATTGCATCCATCATTATATTATCATTTGTTTCTGAGTTATAACACAGTACTGTGGTCTAACTCAAGAAATTTGTGAGTTATGAACAGCCCTGTTAGTAGAAAGCTTCTGTTTTATTTCAGTGTTTTGAAGGTTAGAGGCTAGATGCTCAGCAGTAGCTTAATTTCTGTGGCTTAAAGGCTCACTGAGAGGCTAGCTTATGCCAAAAAAAGTTAGGGTTTATTATTTTTTCTTAAGATAACATTAAGAGAACTATTTTTTATAAATCTTTAAGTAATGAATGAACTTCCTCCATTATTTCACAATGTGTCTCCATAAATAACATGCCGTTATGATAGTCACATTGTAAAGTTAAACCAATTAGAAACAAGTTAAATAACTGATATAGTTTAATAGTCCATGTAAGTAAATTACAAATGGTAAGCAAATAACTTTAATAGTAATAAATAGGTCTAAAACTGACATTGTGTCATAATGAAGCTAATTTTTAGAAACACGGATGATGATTTGCTTAAAAAAGAGCAGTTTAACCTTGACAGTGAATCCAGCTTTCAAGCCAGCCAGAGGAGATAGGAGCATGAAGTTATATTCCCAGATATCTATGTTATATTGGAAAACAGTGTCTTATGTGCAAGGGAATGTTTCCCCAGCATCAAAGCACGAATATAAACCAGTGGCATCTGAAAGGGAATGCCTACATGTGCACAGACTGATCTGGGGCTTTCTTTGGTCTTTCAGCTATAGGAAGACAAGAATGTGAGATGAAATCTAGTCCTAGGAAGAGCTGCTCTACATGTTGCTGATATTCCCCTGGACTCCAGGACTAAGCTACTTTACCTGAACTCTCATATTTGTGTATTCTTCTTGAAGAGAAGTCCTCTGCCACTCTTACGGGAGTTCAGTTTCCTATGTCTCCACCTTCCTGAATATATGCCAGTTTTCTTATTTAAACCGCTGTGTGCATTTCCATATAATCGAAAATAAAGATCTCTCATCTTCCTTCCCACAGAGCACTATAAATGCCACATCCCAGCCTGACATTTATTGACAGAGACAAAAGCTACTGACAGTTTATCAACCTTCCCTGCGCTCCTGGGAGAGGCTGCGGATGCAATACAGCCACCTGGGCAGTCCCTTGCGGTGACTGTATGCAATCCTGGTAGAGAACAGGCACTGACAGTGCTCAAACACTGATGCAGAAAGAGCCCTTCTCAATGTTCCCCAAAACATTCCAGCCTCATACCCATACCCCCATGCCCAAGGATACCTTCCTGGGTTGTCCTTCCCAAGAGGTCTGGCCCACCACTTCCATTCTGTCCCTTGGCATGAAGAGTGTTTGGATACTGTCCTCCCTGCTCCTACCTACCCAGGGGGCTGGAGTCATTATATCCTGTCTTTCTGCATTTTTTGATTCTGTGCATCATCAACACTCTTTTCTGCAAATGGTTGGTATTTGCAGATTGGTTTTCCCTCAGCATGTTGAAAGAGCTGCTAGCCTTGTGGAAGACATCATCTCAGAACATAGCAACATCGGATAAAATGCACTATGAATTCCATTAAACTCCCATCATGGTTTGTCCTCTGTCATTAATAAGGTTGTTACTGCATCTCATGTTTATCATCACAGCCTCCTGTTGAAAGACCTGTCTGGAAGCATTTAATATTTTTACAGCTCGTCTCTGAGACTTTTTTTACCTTATTCACCAGCTATTCAATTCTGTTATGCATTGTGGCACAAGAAAAAGGTCCCTGTCACAATTTCCTGAAGAATGAGCATAAGAATCAAAGTTAGATGTCAAAGTGCATTCACTGATAGCTATTTAAGGGAGCAAGCAGGATTATTCTGTTACTCACCAGCATTTTCTAATTCTTGGGTTAATGACAAGTCCATCACATCCTTTGCTCACCAAAAGCTATAATCAGAAACAAAATCTAGATGAGGCCATTTCTATTATTCTATAGCTTGTAAGGTTAATGTCCTGTACTTTGAAATAACTCTTATTTCATTTCTATAGGACTTTAATAGTGTAAAACACATTATATTCACTGGATACATTAGTAATTATGTTCTTGTAGCTTAAAGCAGAATCATCCACTTTTCAGAAAAAAACCCCAACAAATCAAAGCTATGATAATGAATAAGGAAGAATAATTCAAGCTATGTTTTTTTGTTTCTTACTATCCTGGCATCCTTCCTTCTACTCTTTTCTGTTCAGCTTAAGTGATTTGACTTCCTAAGCCAATTCTTTAGCTAAATGAGTGCTCTAATTTTAGGTTTATCATATGGACTACAAGACATTTTCTTTGTGTGATTCTGCAGTGTGGTTTCCATACAGTCATTACTGTGTTGGGGGTCAGAAGAAGAAAGAACATTTAGACTCTTTTTCTAATTCATCCTGTGTATATTTGCAAGGAATTTAGTTCCAAGAAAGCTCTAAATAACAAAATGCATGGCCTCACAACATGCTGCAAAGTGCTCATTATTTGGTATCCTAATACACTCTGACTGCTTTTGCAAACAGATGCTCCAAATACTGTTCTTAATTAAATATCAAGGGTTGGATTCAAACGTTGGTCCATGCCAGCAGAAGATAGCACAAATCTTGGCACCAGGCCCCAATCCTACAAAAGGATGGTTGTGAATGCCTGAAATGCTTGCAGGCTCCCTTCTCTTGTGGGCAGACTTGCCAGACATCGGGATATGATTCAAAGAGTCTGGATTTGGGGGTGTTTCTGAGGTGTCAGGGCAGTAGTGCAGTCCAGATGGCTGCTTGACATCATGACTTGGGTATGCTTTAGACATGTTGCTCTCCAGTCAGGTTGGAGAGAGCTGCTTAGTCACATCATCAACAACCACCACTACAAATCTGTTGAAACTTTTAATGAAGATAGAGGAGTTAAAGTCACTGAAGGAAGAACTATGAACTGAGCTTTCACTTAAACAATGCCTCTCTTTTTCTTATCACTTTATGGGATTTTTTCTGTTTAATAATGGATATGCAACAGTTTTTAGATTGTAATGAAGATGGTAAAATATTTATTTTGGAGGTGGGGAGTGGCTCTTAATACCTAGATTTTTGGTGTTCGGTCTTGACAAGGAGAGGAGATAAAACACTTGGAAGAGAGGCAGAGAAAAGGAAAGCACAGGTAGCAAAAGGGTCTTTTCTTTGAGCTGATGACTTCTGAACCACATTGACATTGCACAGTGTAACCTTTCTCGAGAAGGTTAAGTAGTTTTGGAGAGCACCATGACTGTACAGCCTTACTGGTCTGGTACCAGAGATTTCAAAGATTTCCAAAGATTCAGCATTTCAGATTTTCAAAGATTTAGCATTTGCCTGCAGTGTCAGAGCTGAAGAAAAGCAAGGACATAGCACAGTCAGATCAGCAATTGCATAATATATACTAATCCAGGTGAACCAAAGATTTTTTTTTTTTTAGATCATTTCTTCTAATGGGTTCACTTGAACAGCAAGGCTAAGCTCTTTAAGCAACAGGCATATACAAAATGAGGAGAACTGAAAAGGAGCAGGAAACAAAACTAAAAATGGAGGAAGAGGCAGAAATGTGATTTTGCCAGCTCGTTTGTTTCTTGGTTCCCTTCTCTAGCTCACTGGTCAGGTTATTTCTTTGGCTTAACTGGATACCATGGGCTCAAAGTCATGGGTAGCCTGGGGCTGAGGAGCTAATAGAGCTAGAAAGCTTTTCAGGCAGCCTGTTCTCCCAACCTCTGTGTTAATCTCCCCAAAGGTCTATTAGCTACTTTCCAACACAGAAACTTTAGTCAACTGATTAATATCCAATGTTTTTTTTATTTAAAAGACATAGTGTTACCACCATTCTTTGTGTAGTATGAAGTAGGGGTTTATTTATTTTTAACTTTGTTGTCTTTTATGCACAACTTCATAGAGCAAACTGATTCAAAGTTTTATTTGCTTTATAGGTCTACCTACCCTCACGCAAAACTGAGGCACCTCAATCTACCATCTGCCTTTCCTCAGCATGTATAGACACAATTTCTAGGGCAGAGAGATCCGGTGGTGCCTCTTCTCCCTTCACTGCTGAGTCTTAGAGGAAAACTGCCAGAAGAAGCCAGCCTGAGACTCCAGCTAGTGACAACAGCAAAAGTAAGGCTTTCTGGATGCTTGGAAAACATTTTACTTCTGTATCACTCTTTCTCTGCTGTGTGCTGGCTGGCTCTCCTGCTGCCTCTCTCATGATTGCTTCACCTCTATATCATTCATTCATTCATTGATCTGTTCTTTTCCCTTCTTTCACCTTTTCTGTTCAGTCATCCTCATTTCACAATTTTCTTTCTGTTTATCTGATTTCCTCCTAATTCAATCCATCACAAAAGAGAGGTGAAGAAGACCCGTGGAGCAAACATCCTAATTTTTTCCATAATTTCAGGGAACCTTATTGTTTATGCATTATGCCTCTTTCCCTACCTCATTTATGTCTGATCTACCTCTGTTTCAAGCTGTGTAGTACAGAGACTGTCTACAACTTTTTGTTTGTGCAAGGATGCCTCATTTATATTTATATTTGGTCCATAGGCAGCATTAGAAAAACTTGTTAACAATTAACTGACACAGAGAGTCAAACTAAGCAGGACCAGCACTGTAGGACTTCATGATATTTTAAAGAAAAAACACTTGTATTCTAATCCTGATTTTACTTTATTAGCTCCTTAGTTTCAGGCACTGGGAAAAATCTTCAGTGGCTGCATCTTACCAATTTACTGTTTGCTTCCATGCTCAAGTGTAGTTTAAGGCTCGTGGAAACAGATGTCCCTTTCTGGTGGAGAATTGGATGCTTAGCACAGCAGAAGTAATAAAATTCAGCAACTGGGGATGCTCATTCGGGTATTCTGAAAAATTCACACTGATCCTGTCTCCTTGAATGGGAACAGTCACAAAAGGCTCACAGGCAGTTCCTGCTTGGAGAAGATATCTCTGCCTTTTCCTCACCAGATCTGTTGTGTAGAAATACCTGAAGAAAATTAGAGGCACAGCTCTAAGGTGGTAACGCCTTTTCTCCTGCATCTCCACTGGCATTTTTAAGCATTGTCCTGGGCCTTTTACCAAGCCCATCTGTTCTACTTTATGCCACTTCTCAGCAATATAAGAGAACTAGAGGGCTTCTACTGGGAGGCCAAGCAGGGTACAATCATCCTTTTATAGTATTCTCACAGTATCCTTCTCTGTGTGCAGTTTACTGCTTGGCATCCTAGTGGAGTTTGACCCTGGGTGTGTGTTCAGCAGTCTTCAGGGCTAACACACTGTCCATTAATAACTCCTGAACAACAAACCATAACCATGATTAAGGAATGGGAATGATCCATGCTTGGAAGGATTTTGCCAGCAAAGATGCAAACACGTGTAGACCTGACAGATGCTATGGAGCAAACAGCTACAAGATAGGCTGGGGGCAGTGCCGTGGGTGCATGGGGCTACTGCACATAGGCTTGGACCCCCAGACTGAAAGGGCCTCTGGAGTCTAGCAGCCAGTGTCATGTATTTCCTCACTAGGATGCAAATGATGAGAAAAACAATATGAAGAGGGAAAAAAAAGCATGAGCACACAAATTTATGAGAACTCCAACATGTGATTACGCAAAATGCAAGGTGTGGCTGGATGTATGTGTTTCCTCATTAAGATGACATTCACATGATTACAAGCAACCAACCAGAGATAAATCTGTCATAATGCAATCAATTTGTCATATTTTTTCCTATTTTGGCTTTGTGTGTATGTCTACCTGCATAAAGGGGAAATCAGGTGAGGAAAAGGAAGAATATATAAAAAAAATCTATCATCAGAACTGACTGTATTCCCTCTAAAAAAATTTCCGTTTAATAAAAAAAGATAATTTAATATTGACATGCAGCTTATTTCTACCACAGCCAGATAAGAAATTACATTCCTGCCAAGAATTACAAGACCATCCCAGTCGACAGACTCTTTCACATGCCCAACTTCATGTTGTCTTATCAGCAATAAATTGCATTCCTAGTAGGTCAATAAAGAGTTTTCAACATGCCAGAATCAGGACTAGTTTTCACAAGTTCACTTGGTGGACAAGCAAAATCAAGATACTCAGTGCAAGCTGCTTTGAACAATCAGCTATGTAATGGTGAGTTTTAAAATTGTGAGGAGTTGTAGGCACCTCCACAAAGATAAAACTGTTGCTTTGTATGTCAGTTATTTCTGACTGTACTTTTCTCTTTCCACCCCATTGGTTTGCATGTCTGGCAGAGTGCAACTAATTGCCTTTTTGAGTTTAAACGAGGTCTTAAACAATTTTTTTCTTTCTATGAAGAAATGAATAAAAGTATTTATCATATCAACTTGGAGTTACAAGAACAAACAACATGACTGGCAGAAAGTTTTAAAAGAATTGGGAAATTTTTGGCATCAAAGACCTAAAGCAATCACAGAACCAGAGTGTAATGGAATGGCCCAGGAACGTTGGAAAGACTCAGCCCTTTTGATTCATCCTTGCAGGGCATGTCCAGAAATGTTGAAACCCTGCTAAAGAGACCCCTATTTATCTGCAAAAGTATATTACTCAAGTGGTAGTGACAGTATTGACACAGTATTGTAGTGTTACACAGTATTGTTTGCAATTCTTTTTGGATAAGAAAAGTAAAATGTGATTCATTTAGTGTGCCCCCTTCCCCAAATATCTACGGTGCCATTAAGTTGATTTTTACAGTGCAACATACAGAAGGCCAAATCCCAGAGAGGTAGTTTCAGGAGTTTATCACTTATGGCAACAGCTATGGTATATTGTGGCAATTAGCAGTTTGCAAGAATAGAATGTCTCCCCTTCAGAGCACCATGGTCATGACAATGCATCAACTATATGAGGACATTACACACTTTTATAGGCACAATTAAAAGGATTGAATGAGTTTTCTGGGTATATTCTCTGTATGGGGTAATGCTTAACTGTAATCATTGTATATTGAATGAAACATGCAAGTTATCTCGCGTGACCTGATTAGTCAGAAATAGTGTTTCCACTCTTTGGAATGAGATTGTTATCAGTTGCAATAAAACAAGCAAGACTATACTTGATGGGAACTGTGTGCTGCTAGCATCATCAAGTCTTTGAACTTGTATATAAAACATTTGAGAGACTAACTCTGAGAAATTGAGGTAAAGCAAACAGCTTCAGAACCTGATTATGACAGCAATGAAGGTATGAGATAATGAACTTGTTTTGCGAGAGCCACTAGCAAAACTGCTTCTCAAAGAAACAAGAAGTGTCGATTTTATCTGTACCCTAAAGCATGGCAGTTTGAGCCTGATTACTTTGTCCCCTGTCTAAACCGATTTCTGTAAGTTATATGGCAGGAATTTGCTAGACTCAGATGTATTTGATCATATGACTGTTTACATGGAGATGCTCCCCTGCCAACCTCTGATCTCAGCTTATGCTTTACTTCGATTCATCTATACAGGGCAGTTGCCAGAAGCTGGAGCCTACCTCCTGCTTGGGTTGGAGTGGGCTCTCTCCCCTGGATCTCCTTGCACCTGGAGGCCCCACATTTCTGTAGTTTCCACTCTTTGGAATGAGATTGTTATCAGTTGCAATAAAACAAGCAAGACTATACTGTAGTCCTTCCAGTTTCCCCATTCTCTAATTCAAGAGAAATGGTTATTTCTGGGAACAGACATGTCCTTCAAGGGTCATTCCTTCCTCTTGTGAAGGGAACTGGGTGATAGCAAGCACAGCAGGGCACTTATTCTGACTACTCATGCCTGCTCCTTTGCTTCTGCCTTTATTGTCATTTGAGGATCTTCTGCTGAGCCTCCAAGGAGGCACCTTGAATGAACTCTGTTCCCTCAGATTAAACCTCTTTCCCAAAGTTGGTGCCCATTATTTTGATGCAGCATCTCTGATTCTCATGTATGAACAGTTTCATATCACAGAGATCTCTGGGTCCAGGGTTTGGCTGCCCTATCCCCTTCCTTCTGTCTCAGTCACTCCTGAGCCATGGGGTTGAAGTATCTTCTCATCCCAAAGGCTTTATCTAACATTAACCATTTCTCAGTTTCACAACTTTTCAGCCAGTATTGCTGGTTTTCCATACAGCCTGTCCTCCTGCCCCCTCCAAATATCTTTGGGATTGTCTCCTCCAACCAGAGTAGTCCAAACACATACATCTATCTAGCATACTGGGTGCCACCTGCATCACTTTAACCAAGACCTTTCCTGTCCTTGATGCGAGGCAATCCTTTCAAACACATCAGTGAGTGCTTCTAGACCACTTTACTTTGCTGCCATTTTATTCCTTGGTATCTCCTCCCTCTGGAAATCCCTGCTATGGTCATTGTTACTCTATCTGCAGGCCAGACATTTACTACCACAGCTTTTCTGCTGTATTTCTTCCTGCCATTTTTGTAATGGCACTTACCTCTCCACACGTTTTTCTTTGGGGAAGGCCAGCTGCAATACCACTGTCTGGAGCTCTTCCTTGCAAGCAGCAGTGTATTATGCAAGTATAGTGTCCTCTGACAGTTCAATGTTTCAGTAAATCAACAGTTCAATAGTTTCAATAAAGAAAAGCCAGTTCCAGCATCACAAATTCATTTTATACAGGATCCCTTTTCTGCAGATTGCCAAATCTCTCACCCTGTCAGGCTAGTGAGTCCCGAGATTTCGCCTTGTGCCCATCTGCTTTTCCCACCCTTGTGTACCAAAGACCCAATCTCCATTAAAAGTCAATCCAAATGTCTCCCAAGTTTTCCTTCTTGACTGGCTTTCTACTATTGCCTTACAACTTTTGACATCTGGTTACTGGCAGCTGTTCATGCACTACTGCCTTCCTGAACCCAAAGTCCCATATTCACATACTTTTTACCTGGTCACACATTGCCTGGGGGTGGCACTGGAGTCAAGCGGTCACCTTTCAAGGATTCAGGTCTCTAGTGCAGTGCTGTCTGGGCCTGCTATCAATGTTTATAAACTGGTAAAGGAAGAGTCCTCTTTAAAGAGAAAACTGATTAAAAACTTAATTTCACAGATACGTGCCATGATCAAGACTAAATTCTCTGCCATAGGACAATGGGACACTAACATCTGTTCACTGAGTTCACAAGGAATTGAATAAATGCAGAAAAATAGCCATAAAGAGCTAGTCTTTGCAAAGGCACTGTCCGTGGGTCAAGAAATCCTTGCATAGCACATTGCTGGCTGGCACTTAAGCAAATATTTTGGGGAAACATTGATGTATGGTTGCCCTATTATATTCCTCCCTTGGCTTGCATTATTGCCGACAGTCAGAAACAAGACACTGAGCTAGCCAGATCTCCATCTGATCACCTTATAGTATTTTAATTTTCTGTGTTATAAGACTGCACTTACAATCACTAAATACTTCCAGGAGGTTATTGGATGTACTGAGAAAGCAAAAATAAAGATTAAAGGTGCTTCTAAGTTAAAAGCCTGAATGACAGACATCAATAGTGACAAAACAGAAAGGACTGGAAAAGATTTTGAAAGAAAAACCTGTTCATTTTTGGTCACTGTAAGCTGGAAGGTCATTTAGGGTCATTCACTAGTAGTACTTTCTCTGGTTTTCAGTTTCTGGTTTCTGATACTGAGATCTGAAAATTTTGAGAGTTGACGCTAATCAAAAGCCTGAGGTAATACAGAAATAAACCCCAAAAATTGCAAGGGAATTTACAGACTTTGCAACTGCCCCTCATTTGTCTGTATTCCCAAGACAAATTCAGACAGAAATACTAGAAACATGTTTATTGAACAAGCAAAGCTGTGGAGCTGAGCGCATTCTGAGTGCAAACAAGCACTTGTTCATTGATAACTGACTGAAGCCCGACAGTGTTGAGACAATCCCTTTGTTGAGAGGATCAGACGAGGCAGTTTATAAGAGCCTAACAGCCTGGCTTGCACAGCTTTGCTGGCTCAATTAACACACTTCTGCACCCGGGGAGGAGGGAGCCTCCGCACTGATGGAAAGAGCCCCACAACTGTTTCCAAAGCCACCGAAGTGCCACCAGATCAGATGCTTTACCAGAGGGCTTAGCTAGTGTCACAGGCTGCAGCTTTCCCTTTTTACTCCAGTGAGTACCTAGGAGAGGAAAGCAAATCTGTTTCCTGATAAAGAATGACTCACACAGGCTGTTTGGCTTCTCCTTGCTGTGTCGGTGATAGGGCATACACTGTGTCTTCCAGTGTACCTTTTGTAAAAAAAATACCTGATATACATATGTGATTGGCTTTGCTCTTGCACAGACGTGTGCAAGAGCAAACACAGCTAGCTCACGTGACTCATCGGTGTTGTTAGGGCTAACTAAAAGCTTGATGAGGATGAGCTCAGGTCCCAAGTTCATGTCTAAGTTTGTCTCAGGCATAGCAGTTCAGGAGGAAAACTGGAAATCAGCATTCGCAGAGCCTAGATCAGAGCAGTGGCACGTGCCTGAGCTGAGGGAAGAGCTCCTAGCAGAGGGCACAGCAGCAGTGCCTGCTGGCCGGAGAGCCTGGCCGGCCCCCTCTGCCCCACCAGTGCACATCAGCTCTCCTGACGAGAGCCCCATGGCGCTGGGAAGGGAGAAAGCAACAGGTCTGGGGCTGCCCCACAAGCTGAAGAAGGGACTGCTGATGCTGCTTTCTTCAGTGCTGGCACATGACTCTGATGTCAGCTGGGGTTGCTTGAATGAAAGGAATTTTAGAGAATTTGAGTCAGTTTGTTTTTCTGCACAGAGGATGCAAGCGCTTAGTGCTTTACCTGGGGGTAATACGAATGATCTCTATATCCCTCTGTGAGACAACTTGCTTTATCATTTTGGTGTGCTTGAGACTGTTGTTTTGCTTCAGCAGCACCTCAAAGACCTTAACACAACCAGGGCACCATCTTCCTAGCAATACAGAATGAAAAACAGAGCCTTCCCCAAAGAAGTGATGATCTCAGTATGTCTTGGAGGTTAAAGAGAGGATGTGAGAGAGCAAAGGTGTGATGCAGCAGGGCTGTTGCTCACAGGCATCCATCAGTTTAATGGCCAAGTGGAGACTGGAAGCCGGGTTTCCTTGCACTGTGGCAAGCACCCACTTTTCCAGTCACCCCAATCATCACGTCTGCACTTTTGGTGATTAATGTGGAATTTGTCTTCTTGCCCATGGCATGTAGGAAGGGCAGACCTTTGTGTCTGGACAGGCTGCCTGAGTACTGCTTTACTAAACACATCAAATCAGCTCTTCTTGCTATCAGGATATCACCTCACAAACATTCATATAAGAGCTAGTCCAGAACAACTGTCAAAGAGAAGGAGCAACTTAAAGCCAGGTCTGACTTCATAACCCTCCCCTGATAAACAAGCCCTGATTTACAATGCCTCCAAATCCCAGGCTTGAGTGAATACAGCTAAAAAGATGACAACTACATCTTCAGAAGAATTTGGGATAACTCTGCAGTGGAAATTTCCTTCTGCAGCAAATCCAGCAGGAGAGAAGAGGAAATATGTGATACAGGCAACAACTATCACTAGCAACATCTCTGCCACTCTCTTCTGCTAAGTTTTGACCTCAAAAAGGAAGAAGTGCCAGACACTCAGAAAATACTCCTTATATTGTGATTTTAAAGGAAGTGCTGAAAATACTGCAGTGCTGGATGGCATTATAAGATACCCAAGGTCACATCGGGAAAGGAACTACTTTAAAATGAGGAACCACCATGTGAACTGGCAACCACATCTCCTCATTCAGCATGCTGTTACTTATCTATCACCAGAAGCACACATGGTGCTTAATAGACAAAGGAAAAAATAAAACCCCTGCAGCATGAGTTTCTTAATCATAATTAGGCATAATCAGGTTGGAAGTTACTTTGTCAATTATCTTTGTTGTATTGTGCTGTGTTATATTTGTTGGAAAATGCCAATTTATTAAAAGGGAAAGTTTTTGCAGAGAAAGATTTACATAAATGAATTTCCCATACAACTTTGTTGAAGGAAAACATTCATACAGGGAAATGCTTTAGACATCTCTAAATGAAAACATTTGTGTGTGAAATTAACATTTTGCTTTTACATGTAAGTTGATGTATGCTAAAAATACACCATCAGTTTTAACAGAGTCAATGAAAGGTTGTGGAGTGATCACAAGTAAGTTTTATGATAATTTGTCTTACTGTAAACTGTAAGTATCTTTGTTTTTCAACCTGCTTTGGTGTAAACATGTTCTGTAAGCTGCTTATTGTTAGAATTTTTTTGATAATGCGATGCAGTGAGGTATGAAACCATATCAAGAACGGGGGTCAGGGTAGTGCTGGGTGGCGGAGGCTAAGATAATCACAGGGCTTGGAAACACAGACAGGTTACAGACCGCGTGGGCTGAGAGCAATCTAGGCAGAGCAGTAGTGTTAGAAACGTCATGGAGTTTCTCCTGGAAAGAGACCAAAGGAGCCTCAAGGCCAGGTGAATTGACAGGGCTTAGAGGAAGAAGGGCAGCGGGGGACCACAGTACGATACTGAGTGTATTGCTGAGGAAACGGCTGAGCCAGGAAAGGATGTGCTATAAGGAAATGTCAGCATGAATATTTCATATGTTGACCCTTTTTGTAGTTTCAACATCTTAAAAGACAGTGACTGTAATTGACGTTAGATTCTGGGTAGAGAATGTAATTCCTATCCCAGATGATTGACATATATTACCCCCAAAAATGCAGCTCTTGGCTATTTTCTGCAAGGTGACATGCATTGCTACACGTATTCACTGAAGGAGCGTCATCATTATCTGCCTGAACCTTAATTTCCCATGGAATATCACCCCTGCACTTTTTTCTTTCTAGCTAATGTTGCAGTTTCATATATAAGGGCACTTCTGGAACAGAAAGGTATAATAAAACTCAGTAGATGCAGGTAGAAACCAGACGAGTTCAGACTACAAATTAGCTAAGGCATTTTTGCTTATCAGTGAAGGTAGATAAACATTAATGAGGGCTGTAGTGGATTTTCCACAATTGGAAAGTTTAACATTATAATTGGTTGTTTTTCTAGCACCAAACACTGCTAATGAATTTTGCACAGGAATTAAGAGGGGGCATTCTTTGGTCTGTGTTATGTGCGAGACCAGACTAGTCCCTTCTGGCCTAAGTTGCTGATTACCCTAAAGCAAACTCTCCTGCCCTCAATAAGAAGAAATTTGTGAACTGAAAGCTAACTGCATATGCCCCAGGTTCTAGCAAAACCCTTTTATACTAAAAACTATTTCCCTGGCTATAGTAGGTATAAAATAGCATCCTAGGTACAGGATATGCATTGGAGCCCTTTAAATTATATACCCTCTGGTAGTTGATGCAGCATCTAATGGACTCATCTAGTGTAGGAGTAAAAAAAAACACATGCTATGAAAAGATTTATGCACTGACCCTAGTACAGACTAGTATAGCTTCTTTTCCATGTTTTGAGATCACAGTCCCTGTTGTCCTCACCGGTGAAATCTCTCAAGCAGAGCTCCCGTCTGCCTGCACCCCAGGCTCCATGGAGGTGCCAGGACCTTGCATTTTTGGAGTGTAGGACTGGGGCTCTGGTTGCTCTCTGGGCTGGCTGCGTGAGCCATCTCACTGTTGGAGAAGCCTTTCGGTGAGGAACTGTTGCCAAGACTGGCCCTCTGCTCCATACCAACAGGGCTTTACTACAAGATGTATTCTTCATGCCACTCCTATAGCATGCAAGGAGCATACAGGAACTAGCCAGCAGATTGACCCCATGGACATACATCCATCGTGTGAGTCGAAGAGCCTGCATCAATCACCCCACTTGTCCAAGCAATCCAAGGCATAAAATTAATGTGTCAGAGACTCATAAACTGACCTCTGCATGGACTAAGAGCACAGAGTCCTCTTGTGAAGGGGCTGGGCAGAGAGCATCTTCTAAGTGACTCAGAAGAGGGGGCTTTGACAGGCAATTTCTGCCATGAAGACATACCTTGTTCACTATGAGTGAGGTTGAATGCTCTTCTCATCCACCCAGCCACCCTGGGAGCTGTAAGTGCAGCACAGGCACAGAGCACTAAAGGACCTGGAGACTTCTCTTGTTGCTGAAAGTTAGGTACTTAAATAAGTGCTTTGCTAGATCAGAGCCCTTGGACTAGAGACTTCTTCACCAAATAGTACAATGCCATTGTCTCATGTGGCACTTTACACTGACCTATACACTTAGTTTCTCTCTAGGAGCTATAATGAGAAAGGTTGTATGTATCAGGTAGAAGATGGAAGAATAAATCCCAAAGTTTGCCTTTACCTCACTTTAGTTTCGTCCAAACTTCCTCGTTGTCATCAAAGGGAAGCTGTTTGTTCCAAGTCGATTTAAATATTAATATAGGCTAAAATGCAGCATAAACCAAAACTAAGGAAAACATTTTACTAATCTATAAACTAGACAGAGCAAGCTGCCAACTGGGAATAGTGCTAAATGGGCACTTTAAGCTACTCCATGGAATGTACATTTGATCAATTCAGTCCAAGTCACATTAGTCTCATAAAAGCTGAGAGTAGCATTTTCTCCCAAGGGTTTCCTTTGAGGGATATTCCTCTCAGAGTGCAGTATCACAGAGGCAATTAAGGATGATAATATTTTTTGCATATACTAAGCAGCTGATGAGTCAACATTGATCAAGACATGCTTTCATCATTATTTTTTTTAAAAGCACTTCCAAGTTCACAGTATAGTTGTTGTCACTGAGCTGACAGAAGCAGTAATGACTAGTGAGAATTATTGTACCACAACCCTGTGAACTATTTTTGACAAGCAAATACTTTCCAGGAAGTTAGTGGGGAAAAAAATAGTGTTCTCATTAATAGTCTGTGCTCTTATTCAGGTGGAAGACAAGGTGGGTATGCTATGAGACTTTCTAGCATCATTAGCACATTCTTACTCTTCCCTCCCAGATTAATTGGCATTAATGTTCCCAGGTCTCAGTGACGGTTGCAGGCTCATTACAGGTGCTGCTTTGCTTGTATATCATTTCTGTCCCACAAGCATATAATTTATTGCTTAGAAAGGATTTCTGGATATTTTCCCAGATGTAAAATCACAGAGGCTTATGATTAGTGCTCTAGCTGATGACAACCCTACCTGCATACATTCTCTCTCTCTCTCACATGCACACACTTGGCTTTGAACTCTGACATTTATCTTATGTCATAAATTCCTTCAATTAACCAACACAGTGCATTAGTATAATTGTTAGTTCTGGCCTGAATTCTCTTTTGGAATAGCTAAGCAGAATTGTAGCGATGTTGTTATAGTTCATATCGTATATACAGTCTGCTAATAGGCATTTAAGGAGTTATTGGTGAAGGTCTTGCTATGATAATGCTCTTGCTTCAAGGTTATTTATATAAAAAGGTGTCTAGTCTTTGTAAAGAAAAACTGTGCATGCCTCTGTGCTTCCCGCACAATAACATGACGCATTACCTTTCGCTCTGAAGTTATCATCTTGGTTTCTCTATATAAATTTTCAGCCCATTAGGACAATCCAGACCTTAAAACAACTGAAGAGATTCATTCAAAGGTGCCATTGAAAGTGCAGGGTCATAAAATGGGAACAGAAACATCAGCATGATCAGAAGCAGTCCAGTTCTGAACTCACTTCCTTATATCAGACCTTTTCATCCTTTAGACACCAAACTGCAAGACGATCTAATATTAAATAAAGTTTGGGAAACCCATGGCACCACCCAGAAACAAGCAGTTCAGAGTAGAGCAAAACTCCCATCATGTTCCTAACTATCCAGTTCAACTTTGTGGAGATTTTTATTTCATGTGAAATATGAGGGAATGTAGAAGGATCTGGAAATGCTACCTAACACCACTGGATCATCACAAGGTGGGACTTCCATCAGCACCATTGCCTGTCAGTTGGTCCTAAACAGTTTGCTGTAAGTTACTGTGCTAACTCCTAGGGCCTGAGTGCCCATACAGCTACTGGATGATGGCAGGGACAGAGTGCATACCAATCTTGTCAATTCTTTTTGACAAGGAGCCAAGAAATCATTTTTCACAGTTGATGAAGCGAGGATTTTTAGAGCAGCAGAGTTCACATGTCTCCTGTCCTAACACATTGCTAGGAGAGACTAAGAGCTCTGTAGGACTGTGTCTCTTCATTGTATTGATCCCTGCTACAGCAAAGATAACAGGGAAACACCTTTAATTAAATAGGCACTCACCCTCAAAGTCCATTAGTTATTATTGAATCACATCTGTTTGAACATGAAAATTATGTTTTGTCAGTTGTTTTCAACCGTCTTTTCTAGACAGTCCAGCATTGTTTCTCATGGAGAAGGCAACGGGCTTGCTTGGTTAAAGTGACTTACTCCAGACATGGAGTATTCACACCCAGAGCAATAATTAACATACTCTCAAGAAAGCACGGGGGGCTGGGAGACTTTCCATTGCTCTGGGATAATAGCCTTAGTCACACTTTACAGTACCGTGCCATTTCCACGAATTTACCCATAGCGAATCATTTGTTTCTAGGGTGATTCATAGCCACGGCTGTTTCCCGTTTTCCTGGGGGCTCTCTGCAGCATGAGGCTTCTCACAGTCTCAGCAAGACCCATGCCTGAAGAGGGCTGTCACCAGCATCCAGCCGGGGCTTCTTTTCTGGTGAGAGCGGGTGATAAGGGCGTCAGGCTGAACAATGGATGCTCCTCCACAAGCAGATTAGCCTGGCCCTGCAGAACATCATGTATCTTTTAAGGGATGCTGTCAAGAAGAAAACGGCGGGTCAAATCCTTGGTGAGAGCAAATTAGCCCAGCTGTGTCAGCTGCACTGTGGTTGGTGGAACGATGCCAGCTGATAGGAGCTGAGGATCTGACCCCATCTATCTAGGAAAAACAGTGTGTATCTGGGGTTTGAACAATGCTGGGGAAGGGGTTACTGGAATCAAAAGGAGCGTAAGCTTTTTGCTCACTTTTCACCATTTGTGCTGTTTCCCATACTCTCTGCTGTAGCACCGATGCTGGGCAGGTCTGGCCTCTGTGAATGCATTTTTGGTTCTCATGGGATTCCAAAATGACCGCTGTAATGAGGCTTTCTCACCGAGATTAGAAAAAGCTGCAAAAGGTTCTCAAGCGTAATTAATTTCTATTACATGGAAGGTAGTATTCCCTCCCTTCTCTCTTCAGGTGAAGGGGACCTGACACTGAGGAACAGCAGCAGCAGGAGACTTTGCTACCCTGTGCCACCCCAGCCCGCTGGCACCCGCTGGGGACCCCGGAAGGATGGGATGCTGCTGCAGCTCTGCTGCAGGGGTAGCACAGAGAGGAGGAGACGGACCCTCCCACCCCTATGCAAGCCACAAAAGCGATGTTCTCTGCGGGAACATCAAGTGCATTTTGAGGACTGACAGAAATGTCATAGCACATCGCAAGTGCTTTCGTCCTCTCACCAGAAATAAAACACATGTCAGGTCACAGAAGACTGTTTTCTCTCTTACCAACAGTGCCGGCTGTTGTCTGGCTGTGCTGGACCTCCCACCCCCTCCAAAGGCATTTTTGATGCCCAGGAAACAGCACTTTATGAAAACACTTCCTTCTCTCCCTCTCAGAGGTTTTTTTTTGGTCACTCAAGCCTGAAATAAAAGGTCCAGCTAGCTGGAGCCTGTTGCTTCAGGTACAGCTTCACTTGCTGGGGTATCACTCAAACCAGGATTTTTCTAGCTTTCATGGATTGTGGCTAAACTTTTTGCACAGTTTGTCCTTCAGAAGTTCCCAGATGTCTCAGCTGACACTTCTCTGGCATATATTTCAGGGGAAGAAAGATGTAAAAAAACCCTGTCACTCATCTGACTGGATTTTTTCTTGCTACAGTGCTATAATAGTGTTGATAAATACTGAGGAAAATTGGCATCAGCTCCACTTTTCTCCCTGACTGCCAGGACATGTCCAGCTTTGGTTTGTTGGATGATCCACAAATTTTGTTGGCAGGTGGCCTGTATGGTTTTGTCCACAGTTTTGGCCTGCTCTTTTTCACACTCATTTTGTCTCCAGAATTTAGAGGGTTTCCCAGAAGTTATCTTTGATTCTCTGATGCTGGGCAGACAGCATACTAACAATCATGTTTAATGGTAGGTTTCCAATTAATGCTTCTTATTCAGTGATCCAGTTGCCAAAGGGTGTTTGTTTTATTAATTCTGTGGAAAATCTGCCCTGATCATTTGCCCGGATCTATTCAGTACTTAAACTGTGAAATCAATTTTCATAGGCCTTAAGGGATGTCCCCAAGTGTGTCTGATTCCCAAATGAGGTAGATCAGGCCCATCAGTTTGTGGCTAATATTTTGCTTGATAAAGTAGGCATCATGCATTTATGAACCAGAAAGCAAAGTGTCATAAGTGTCTACAGATTCAGTTAAACAAACTGCTAAATTGAGCACTGAAACAGGTCCATGCTTTTGGCAAATTAGCTGGAGGCATCTGTATCACACTGATGCAGGTTTGTATCAGCTCTCTGCCTCCAGATGCATTTGAACCTAGAGGTGTTTGAGGTTTTCCACAGGAGTGTTTCTGCCTTCCATCTTTCCAGGACAAGCAAAGTGGCTTCTCTGTATTGCCCCATGCAGAGACAGTCCAGAGATGGTCCCAGGAACCGAGTACCTGATGCCTCTGAGCTCATTAAAGGCCCTACAGGATTGCTTACAGATGTAGAGGCTTGTCCCATTGTTTTTGGTCAAACATTTTACTCTTCACTGTCATTAAGTATCCAAATATTTGGGCCCTTAGCTTCTGGAATTATAGTGACCATCCTCTGCTCCACTGTGGCACTGCCCAGCACAACTGAGTCCGAGAAATCTTACACACTGCTACTTGGACACTTCCCTAGATACAATGGTCTTCCCAGGAAAAGGGCTGCATTTCCATACTGCCTGGCTGAAAAGCTGAAATCGTCCTTTAAGATAATGCAGGTAGTAAGAGGTGGTAGCAAATTAAGACTGCACTTAGTACACAGCACAACTGCTTAGTCAGAGGAAGGCAACCAGCTGTAATGTTAACTGTTTTTCAGTTATCTCCATAATCTTCATGTCTGCAGGCTCTCCTGGATTTCACACAAGTACTGCAGTTTCTATACATTTCATCCTCACATATGATCAGCAGCAATATATCTCTTTTGTAACCAATAATCTGGCTACTACAAGAAGGCAGGCTGATGCATGTGGGTTTCTTTTATCAGTAGCTTTTGAAGCGATCAGTCACAGTTTTCTGAAGACTGCCTCAAATGAGCATCAGTTCCACTATTAATAATTTGATTTCAAGGTGAGCTCATGGGCATGGCAAGTCCCCAGCACAGTAATTACTTGGGGTGCTTAAGAGCAGTGAGAGCTCCTGGAAAATTTGATAGAGTACTAATTATATCAGAAAGGTTTTTAATTATTCCTTTCTGCACAAAGATAGAGGAACAAAATAAGGCATATATTCTGCATATATCCTGAGTGCTTGCAAATAAATTTTCCTTGCATGAGGGGCCTCATGGATGCTCTAATAAGAAATACCTCAAACCTCGCAGGAGCTCTGGCTTAGTCAGAGTCAACAAGCGACTGCACCTTGGTTGTGGCACTACCCGAATTCTGTACAGCTCTACTTTCAGAGCCTCAGTCTCTCTCTTTATCTCTCAACACCAACAGAGCATCATTCTTTTTTTTTAAACAACACTTCCTATGCTGACTATTAACCCTCTAACCAAAACCTTTCCTTTCTTTTTAATGTCCTCTGTACTCTTTCTGTGGTATACACAGGTTCCTGATTTGGTCCCCTTGTATAGTGCATCCCTTGCTCATGCTGGTAAATTAAGTAGGACAGTGGAAGTGTTTCCAAGATGAAGGGCAGAATGATCTTCCTATTCCAGATGGGCATTATTTGTCAAAGACTGTTTTGAAATAAATCAACTTTTATCTCCCAATAACCCAGAACATTTCTGTGGCCCTTTTTAAATTTTACAAGATGATAAATTTTACGTATTTTCAACAATTGAGTTCTTAAGTGCACAGGAACTTAATTTATAATTCCAAAATCAGATTATTGTAATTTAAATGGACCAGTGGATATCACCTCATAATATCAGGAAATGAGCCAGCCCTTCCATTTTAATTTTGCATTGAAATAAATGTATTCCAATAATATTACTGAAGGTAAACTGCAGAGGTGTTGGGATGTGATGGATTTATTAAGATACACCATGTACTTTTTATATGAAAATATCCTCCAGAATCTGAGGCTTAACACATTCTTGTATTACAAACATAAATTATTCATAAATAATTTCACTTACACGTTTGATACTTCATAAAGTATAATTTTCAGTAAGACGAGCATTTTTGAGAGGATCTTCTCTTTGAAGAGAAGTGTAAATAGTTATATGTTGATATTACAAAACTGAGCCTTTCATTATAGTAGAATCATCTGGAATCCAAATGCAGTAGTCCTAAATTTGCCCTATGCTTCAAAAGGATAAGGAATATATTCCTTGCATAGCAAATAATTTAAAGTCCAATTTCTAAGCTCCTTTTTAAAGTTAATAGAGCTCTTCACCTGCCTGAGGACTTTTGGTGCTGTGTGATAATCTAACTACTTCAAATCTTCATTCCCAAAAAAACCTGCTAACTTTGATGTGCTGGTTGTTGTCTTGTTCATGGCATTTGGTAAACAGTAAGACCGGAGAGGTCCACGCTTGGTCTTCTGTAACCAGGCACCTAGGTCAGTATGAGATGCCTGAATGAACAGCCTTGTCCACACAAGAGCTGAGCTCATTCTGCTGCTGCCAAAGAAAACTGCAGCAGCTTCATTTACTTCAAGGGGAGTTGGAAGTATGGATCATCATTTGAAAAATCAGGCTGCTTGTATCCAATGCATATGTGTAGGCTTGGAAATTTTGGCCAGAGTGCTGTGCTTTGTTTTATTCACCTGCACCTGATCTCATGCAACCGGTGAGACTATGCCATAAGGGAGGAGTGCGATTGTGCAAGCTGGCACACATTTGTGCAAAAACAACCACAGGAGGAAACACCTGGATAACACCAAGTCTCAGTGAACCATTTTAATACCATCTGTGGTTTCTTTTAAACTACAGATGGACTGTGATTTTTAAGAGTTCCTTCTTCCCAGGCAACAGTGTTTGAAACATTGCCTGTAACAGCACTTGCTTGTCCATTGCTGTAATCATTGCTCAATTCACTAACATGTCCCATGGTTCCTAGAGCAATTTCACATATATGGACATTTCTGTCCTGTAGTCTTTTAGCAAACTTGGGTAATGTCCATGGCAATTCTAGCACCTTCTCCAAAAGTGGAGAGTAATGTGAGCTGAATGTCACGGCCATGTGAAGCCTATTCACTGCAAAGCGAAGAGGTCCGGTGAAGCAGAACAGCGCAGGCCCCCAATGAGAAGCCCATTCAGGTGCCAGGAAGGGACAGCCACCCATGGGTAGGAGGTGGGCTCCTCAAGGCTGGTAGACTTGGGGCTATTCAGGTAGCTTAGGTAAAACATGCTGCTCTTCCTTTCTCTAAGGCAGTCTGATGTTCTTCAGTGCTTATGCACTATATCTGCTGTCTCTTTTTTGCTCACCTCTAATTATCCTCACTAAAAACCACAGTGGTGAGAACCACTTATCCTCAGTCTTTTTTTTTTTTTTTCCAATAAGTAAAACTAATGACCATTTTAATACTTCTGATACAGTCTTATCTAAAAAAGTAACAAAGAAAAGTCTCCAACATCATCCTAGATGAAACCAACATGTTTAGTACGCTAGTCTGCATTATTAGCTTGAGTATTTTTTAGAAGTGAAAAAACCAAATTCCCACAAAAATAAAATACTGGGTGTCATTCCTTAGTGACTGTTTTTCCTGATTTGGGAACTAGATTATGTAGAACAGATGGGGCCAAATTTTGCTCTCATTTGCATCAGCCTAACTCAATTTATTTCAATGACAGCAGTTCCTAGCACTTTTATAACAGACATCTCTCTCTGGAGCTCCTGGAACATCACAGCTCAATAGCAAAAAAACAGGCAAATGAATGCTTTCAGACCTCTTCAGTTAAACAACCAGTACAACCAAAAAATTTAGGCAGCATATGGTGGTGTCACTTTCACAAAACATGTCATCACCAGCACACTATGAAGATGGGATAGATAATGTCAAAAACCAGGGAAATACAGTAAATAAGTCAGAGGGTAATGGTAGTGCACAGAAGAGCACCAAGAAAAAAGAAGCCACAGAGACCCACCAAACAGAAGCAGAAATATCACAAAGCAACAGAGCTCATGCAGACAAGGAAGACTTCAGCCGGAATATACATTCTAGTTTTAAATAGCAAGCAGTTTCTTATGCCTCTTCAATACAAACACAGAACTTCTACCAACATGTGTGTGTGTGTGTGTGTGTATATGTATGTATACATACATATGTGAAATTAGGATCAAATTAAAAAATATAACTGGGGTTTTAACGTAAATATTGCTTGCTGGCTAAATGTCATGAAACAAATCAATGTATTACAGCAACATTTCTGTGGCTGATCTTGTGAACATGACCTGCACACAGCTGAATATATGTGTTTTCTTGATGTTCATGTTTGCTGTTGGATGTTTCAAGATTGTCTGTATCTAAGGACAGGGTACCTGGGGAAAGTGAAGGCACGGGGTCAGAGGAGGAACACAAATGATTTTATAGGCTTGGAAGAGGAAAGACAGAGAAATCTGCTGGATTGAGGATATCTATTTTTCTGGCCTGAAAAAACACATGTTACCAAGCCCACATGTACATCCAAGGCTGCAGTGCAGCCCAGCTCTGCCTGACGGGATTCCCAGCATGTGTAACACGGAGCTATACTGCCCAGCAGGGATATATCTGGGCACACGTGGTAGGTGGCTTCCCGAGGTGCAAAACAAAACCATTAAATAACCCAGCCAGTAGCAGTGAAAATACAGGAAAAGTCCCATGATCTCCCTAGGAGCAGACTTCAACCTTACACTATGGAAAGCTCTCACATTTTGCAGGATGGCCAACACCATCTCCCACCTCCGCTGATGACCACTGCTCTGGGCCCCTCATACTGGGAGCACCAGCAAGGGGTTCACAGGACCATGTCAGGGCAGTGCTGGTGGGAACTGCATGTCCCTGCAACACAGTGGGAAGAAGTAACCATCATGCACAGAAGAAGCCTTCTCCATTTTCAACTGAGTGAAACTATTTGGAGAAACTTTCTGGGGAGAATACACTCCTACCCAGGCAATATTCAGTGTGTGCGGGATTGCACACACAATTTACCAGCCACAGGCAGGTATCTTTATTCAGTCCTGCCAGTGCTGTCAGCATCTGCCTCACCTCCAGCCAGAAAACCCTGAGTCCCTGCACTCACATGTCAAATAAAAAGGGTGGTGTCCCTCAGAGACCTGCTCGCTGGTGCGGTACTGCCGTGGACAGGTCCCCCTCCACCCGACCCAGCTGGCGTTCAGATGACCTGGTCAGCAGTTGTGGGATGAGCTTCAGTGGAAACAAGCTTCCCCCATCACTCTCAGTTCTCCTTTGCCAGCCACAGAGGTTTTGAGTTGTTCCTGTCTATAGCACCAAGGCACAGATTATTAGCTGATGTGTCAGCCTGTAATTTGTTTCGCGATGTGAGCCCGTATGCCTGAGTGGTTCTGTTCCCCTTTCCTTTAACAAAGCCAGTCCATCCTTTAATTCAATTACAGACATTTTTAGCTGGCTTCCTCACAGATCCCTAGCAAACCATCCTCTTTGCTTTGCGGGTGATAAGGATACCAGCATCCTGGATTCTTGAACTCAATTTTTATGCAAGCTACAAAGACAAGGAGACCGTATTTTTTCAGTGAGCACATCCTGACCCTCTGAGGTGCTGAGTTCTTGTTCTGCTCCAGAAACCCCCCCTTTGCTTCAGGGGAATGAAATGCTCAGAATGTGCTCAGCACCTTGCAGGACACCACAATTAAATAATTTCCTGAAGGCCACGGCGTGAATCAGAAGTAGTGCCAAGAATTTAATAAGGCTTCCTGAATCCATCCCCTGCTAACCATGAGCACAAAACCATGCTCTGTTTACAGAGAAATTAAATTACACTGAAGTTGTACTACTGCATGATTACATCCCTGTGTTGGGTTTGTATGTGGCAGGGGTTTTCATAGCGGGGGAAGGGTCTCAAACCACGACAGTCCCATTTGTTATTAATTATTCTCTCAGCTCTCTTTTCCACACCCCTATCTGGAGCATTAATTTCCCTGTTGAAGCTGCATGTTTTCTAGAAATCCCAATGGCAGAATCACCGCCGCTGGCCAGATCTGGGCCACGAAGGGCTCTCTGTGCCAGCATCCCCCTCTCCTGCAAAGAAAATATCACCTCCTCCAGTCTCTTCTGTCTTTCTTCTGGACTCTGCACTGGATTTTTCTGGGGTCATACTCCAGGAGAGAGGACATTGAGAAGGAGAGAACATCCTTCTCCTCATCTCTCTTTGCAGTAAGGAACTCCTAAAAACAGGGTCCACAACCAAGACTGGAGGCTGCTCTTAGGCAAAGTCTTCTCTCCCCTGTCAAAACAAGGGAAGAGAAACTTTCCCTAACCTAGCATCTTCCCTTTGCAGGATCTACTCCCTGGAGAAGGGTTAAGATTCAGGGTTGAGGAGAGATTCAATGTCCTGCAGTCCAGAAATTGGACTGGAGTGACCTCAGCTATAATGGTCTAGACCCAAGCAACATACGGGAATACTGCTGAGCTGCTGTTTATGTCATTTCCACCCCCGTCTCTCTAGCATATGGCCTTTCCCTTTCCTATCTGTTATCAGAACTGATACTGGCTATATCAGACTCTCAGAGGGGCTTTTCCTATCACTATACAATTTGATTTTTCCCACCTATGGCTGCTCATCCAGTACTGTAAGATCTCTACTTCTGAAACCACGCTAACTTGCATGCTCCTACCCACCTGAAGATGAATCTACATCCCATCTGATGGCGTTTGCTCTGCATGCTGCTATGTTGGGTCCCCTTTGTCACCCACAGCCCTGCTGTCACCCCCTTGGGGTTGCTGTCTCTTCCAAGGTAGCAAAACTGATGGCAGTACCACTCCCCAAATGCATGGCATTGACTGTGGGTGGGAGTTTGCACAGTCTGTGCAGTTCACGTTCTTTATATACTGTCTGTTGGAGATTCACACCAATTTCTGCCTCAGGTCTGCTACCAGGTGTGAGTTCTCAGAGAACTGTCCGCTCTCTGCGAGCTTCCCTGCTGCTGGGGACTTTCCTCTCAGGCTATGTTTAATTATCTTGTCAAGGGTTTAGCCTTTACTGAGTGTTTTGCTCTACTCTCAACTCAGCCTAGTCTCCTACCAAGAGTTCAACATTTTCCCAAAATTGCAACGTTGACTCCTCAGGCCAATCATGTACTTCTCTGTGCTTTCACCATACTTTTGGTTTGCCACTTAAAAACATACTACTCATGTTTCATGGGCTGCCTGTACCACTGAAAAGCCTGTAATACAGTTTCACATCTAGCTGCATTCTCTTAAATTAAATGGAAAATTTCACAATCATCAAGTGCTTTAGAAAAAGCAATGGTCAGAAATTAGACTAGTTTGGCTTAACTACCTTTATTTTGGCACCCATTGCTTGCAGTTACAGACTGAGTCACTGTTTCAACTCTCTCTGGTAGATCTTCATATTTCCAGAGAATTTCAGCCCTGGAAGGCAGAAAGCTTTCATGCTTCCTTTCGGGGAATATTCTCACTTTCTTTCAATCCTGGTTTCCTATATTGCTCAGCAATTACTCCAAACCCTGAAATCTGGGCTCCCAGTCTGCTTCCCTCCCAGTCCCAGTTATAATCAGACTCAGCCTCCAGCCTGACCCAACGGGAACCTCTTCACAGCGTGGGCATCAGCTCTAACTGTCTGTTGCATAGACCAGTTGGGAGTGCAGTCCCCTCGCAAAGGCAAGCCTGCAAAGGGTAGTGAAACTCCCTGAAAAGCAGAGATCAACACTGTTATCAGTCTCAAGGGAGGAACACGAGACCTTTGTCACAGATTGAATACACAACAGTGAGTAGAAATTAGTAGATTCTGTACAAATAGTGGTTTCCTGCTTTCCTGGGGAGGGGCGGGGGGAGAGGAAGAAGTAATTTCCGAGGAGGATATGCCAATATTCACAATTATCTATTTCAAAGAAATTTTCCTAGGTGTCAATAAATGCATTGGTAAGACAAAAATCAAAGCCAAATGGCACCCCCAAATCCATAGATAGTTCTCCCCTCATCCCTCAAGAAAATAAAAACTAGTACACACTGTACATCAATCTGTTTCTTGGAAAACTGGCATATTGCAACACCCAGGGTTGGCTCAGATGCTTCCATAGCAGCCAGACTCTTGCAAGCTTGAGCTCTGACTGCTGAGGATGGCATCAGGCTTTTCTCCATGGCAATGCAGACCACTTCTGCTCAGCCATCTGTCTTATCCATCACCTTTTAAATTTCACTGCTGTCCTTGTCCATGCAATTCTGACATTTCATATGCAAGCATGCTGCATACAAATCCCCAGTGCATGACTTCTCTGTAAAATTCCAGGTGCTGTTCAGAGATTTTATTTAAATGAAGGAGTACATGTATTATCATCACAGTAAAGATTATAAGAACTTGCTTTTTTTTTCACACTGACTAAGCCAGTGCAATTTTATTTAAGATTACTTAAGAGATCAAAAATGACAGGCTTACTGAAATGTATTCTGGTTTTCTTCTAGGCACCACTCGAATTGTTAATTCTGTTCCTGGATGCTAAGGAGTTACATAATCATAATAATTACCTTGCATATCTATGGTATTTTCATGTCATGAGTATGCTCTACAAGCCGAACATGGAAATAAATGGAAATGCCACCATTTCTAGGGGTTTTACAGCCATTGTCAGCGCTAGGTAGATAATAAGGAATGATAACCTATCTAAATTAAATACTTTGGGCAGGCTTGTTTGGAATGCAGGCAGCTACAGAATTGCAATTTTTACATGAAAATGTGGGGATTTACTTAAAGCTTCTGCTCTTGAAATCACAGGATTACAAAGTTTTTACTGGAAATATCCCTCTTTTGATTGGCAATTCAGAAAAGCTTGAACATAGGAAACTCAGAAGCTCGAAAACAAATGAAAACAACCCCTGCTATATTGACTTCAAGGCAGTGTTACGATTTGAGAAGGAAGGAGAGGCTGTACCCTCCATTTTCAATACATGCCGTCAGCAGGCATGGTTTTTGACATTATGCTAACCGCAATTTGTCACAAAGACAAGATGCAGCTTAAGTTAATTAATAGAGGCCTGGCAATCTCTACTCACACGGCTTCCAGTGATCTGTATTTTCAAAGAACAAATCTGAGTCTGATTTTTGCTCTGAGTAATGAATCATGGCATACCTAAAACCTGGGAGTATAAAATACATAACTCCATCTCTTACAGCCTGTGGCCATATTGTTATTAATTCTTTGCTTTAATGATTGTTCACATTAAACTTCTGGCCTACTAAATCTGTTGGAAAGGCTTTCTGGGACCTCAAGAAGCAAAATGTTCCCTAGATCTGCCATGGTCAGGGTTTATGGATGTCAGGATATATGGGAAAATCCATCCAAATTTATCAAAGATGTAAAATTGCAGAGGATTCATTTAATCACATTATATTCTCATGGGGATGCTCCTATCTGGAGTTAAACTAGGTCAATTTGACCAAATTCACTTCATTTCTGAGGGAGTTAAATAAGATCATGGGGCACCCACTTTAGCTCGGAATGGGAGTCTAATACAGGGATTAGAGCAGGCTCAAATCAGCTTCTTTCTCTCTGTGAAGAATGGCCCTCAGTGTGACGATCCCCATGGAAATCTGTGTTCTTCCACAGATCCTCCTGCAATCTCAGGGCCCCTTTTTTCCCTCCATCCTGGAAAAAATAGTAAATGGACCAGGTAGGCACAAAAGACACAGCACTTGAACACAGAAAATTAACATCTTGCCTGCCTGCAGCTCACCAGCTGACTCAGCAGCCGGAGCAGGAGACCTTTCAGTTCACTGTAGTTATTTGCTCAAGAGAAGAATGTGCCGCTTTTCATGCAGGAACATTAGACTGCCCAGGCCTTTTGCAGCCCTCACCACCTTGGACATTTATGGGTGGGCAGAGTCCAAATGCCATCACACCGTTTACAGCCCTCCTGAAGGGGTTTAATCCAGAGAATGTATCAATTTTTTAGATCTGAGCCCTGTCTGAGTTTATTGGCGTTACTCCTGACAAAACAGGACAAAGTGAAAGGAAGAGCAGTGGTAGCCAGGAATTGCAGAAATACTGGCCCATTGTGCAGAACTTGCAAATGCTAGTCAGGCTTTAGAAAAATGCAGTAAATTATGGCTGATTCAGCAAAAAGAGAGAAAAAGATTAAGATAGCAAGCAAAGTCTGTCTTCTCTCCAGCTGTGTGTTTTGTTTACTCATATTAGGACCACAAAGCAAAATCGCTGGAGACTTTCTTCTCTTTCTCTCTCTCTTTCTTTCTTCCTTCCTTTCCTTTCTTTTCTTTCTTTTCTTTCTTTTCTTTCTTTCTTTCTTTCTACGTAAAGAATGACTTGGCAGCAAGGTTTGATTTGAAGAAAGAAATGCAAGTCAATACACTCAGAATGATTAATTCTACTTAAGCAATGGTTGCTTAAACTGGCAGGCTTAAAAATTCTGAGGGTGTCACTTTATCATTTATAATTATCTAATGTTGTAATGTCTTTTCCTTTACTCTGCTTGCTATTTGAATTAAACTGGAATCCAAAATTTCAAAGCTAAGCCATTTGAAAGGGATTTTTAGGAGGAGAGGGAAGAAGAGTTGCATCTGTATTTGCTTTATTTGCAGTCCAGTCCAAACCCACAAAGACCCTACTCTGAGATTCCCATTTAAAGGAACTGACATCCTGAAAAAGCAAGACGTGTTAATGTGTTAATATTTTAAAATCTGAACTTGAACCACAGCCTTCATGCGACCTTGATTCTAGACCTTTAAAGCTTCTTTGCCTCAGCCCATCTCCATGTGCTGCACATTTAGCCAGTATCTCTCCTGCCACAATTTTGATTTTGTGTCCCATTTATTTTGCTTTTTCAGCAAATTATATTTTTTCTTCCCTATCTATAAAAAAGGTCAAAAAGGAGAATTACCGTGCGTAGGAAATCAACATTCTTTCCTTTTGCATTTGCAGCCAGCTGCCAAGCACAATAAACACATCCAGTTGCATCTAGGCTCCCTTCCCCTCCTACCCCCCTCCCAGACCTAGTCAAAGAAAGAAGAAAACCAGCTAAAAGAGAAAATATTCTGGAAATGGGGAGAGGATGCCTGGCTCGGCGTGTGCTGTTTTCTGCGCTGAACAGCAGAGGGGGACAGCAGGACAGAGTCTGTCCGGCTGTGTAAGGGCTGCACAGGCCAGGTGCCGGAGAAGGAAGTCCCCAGCACTGGTTCCCCAACACTGGGGTGACCCTAAATCCTCTCATGCACTGAAGTTTAGCGTTAAATATATTTCCTCAATGACTGTGAGGTGAATGAACCTCTTTGGCAACAGACTGTGTCTTCAAGATGGTACTATAGAGATTGCCTGCTATTAACTCTGCGTTACACCCTTAATGGGCCAGATCCGCAGAGATGTTGAGTGCCTAACTCCCACTGGTTTGGAGTGGTTTCTACAGCCCTTTGAATGTGTATCAGCTGGTATTTCCCTAGGATAAACGTGTATGAGCAAATGAGCAAATATTCAATCAAATCCAAGCTAGCATATAAGAGACCCTGGAAGTAACTTTAGACTGAGGAAGGATTATAGCACCATTACTTGAGCATTCACACTTTGCTGTGTCTGTAGTATCTATGTATTTCATAGAGCTGATGTCAGGTGAGATGTGGGAGCTGACCCACTAAAAGAGAGCAGAGGCCAATGGCACTGGCGCTTATTGGGGTTGTGAGCTGTGTGTGCAAAGTGTTAGGAAGTACTCAGCCTGGAAAAAGCTCCTGGGAAGGGCTTAAATTCATGAAATAAAGGATGGGAAGGCCTTTTAAGAAGGTTGGAAACTGAAAATATCAGCTGCCTCCCAGGTAATATGTAAAGCCTGGAAAAGAGATTGCCTTGAAAGTTGCCTGGTTTTCATACGGACCGGCACATAGATCTTATGGCTGCCTGCTGAATAGCCTTGTCATGATACCAAGCTATGTATGGTTTGTAAGCAGATAGTCTGGAAAGCATAGTAGCCTTGCAGACTGTCCAGAAGTGGGGCTCTCTACAGCCAATGCAGGGTTTGCCACGTGATCACATCCACTGAGCATTGCGGTACACCCAGATTTGCAATACAGCACATGCCCATAAGTTTGGGGAGTCATGGCCACAGAGGACATGGTGCCAGCACTGCTCCGGAGTGGCACTTCTTTGAGATGGGCTCCTTCAGAGGCAAGGGGTAGAGGTGGCGTGTGCCTAAAGAAAGCCACCCCTGCTCCAAAGTTTGTTCAGGAAGACAGGCAAAGACCCTGCAGATGCAAGAGCATATATGCATTTGTAGAAGACCCTAAACCAAAAGCCTAATTTTAAACAGACAGAGCTGAATACAGAAAGAAAAGGGGCCATGGTAAATGACATTTCCTGGAACAGCAAAGGAACCCGGGTCTTAGGGTTGTCATTCTGGAGTTAAACCATGTTACTGAAGGTACAGCAAATTTGGAAATCCTACTAGGGAACTTGGAGGACAGTAGCTGAAAAGGCTGTTTTCAGTCTCCCAGGAGGGCACAATCCACCAGCTGAACTGCTGTGAATTGCAGCCAGGGATAGGCAATGAGTTGTGAGGAGCAAAAGCCACAGGCATTGGATCACATATTCTAGACTACATGTGCACGTGTGCATGTGTGCGCGCATCTGCACATGTGTGTACATGTTTGAGTGTCTACCTCAACTAGTAGCTGAGATAATGACCATATCTACTAGAATAACCAAATTCACAGCTCAGTAAAGAAAGGAAACTCTGAGCCTAAGCAACAAAGACTAAAGCAAAAAAAAAAAAAATCCATTAGAAGGGAATAAAAATATTGCAAACCTGTAAAAACAAAAAGCAAGTAACAGCACTTCAGCAAGAACAGAGAAACAGCCTTAGCTCCAGTAAATGTGCTATTAATATTTGGGGAAAACATAGAACTATAGGGCAGATTGGAGATTCCATCTAGCAGCATGTGTTAAATTTAAGAGTCAAGGATCCCAACCCAAAAGTTTCAGAAATCTTTGAGGTAAAAAACTGTATAAGTTCTCATCTCTGCAGCAAGTCTGTGAATTAAAATGCAGAAGTTACCTGAAGGGTCATCCTACCTAAAATTACCCTTTAGTATTTCAACTCCCTCAAACACACCACTCTGGAAACAACGGCACAAAACTTTATTTAAAAAAATAAGGCTGTTAAAAAAAGGCGAACGGAGAAATTGCATTGGCCTTCCTATTGTGGGCAATGTTTTCTTACCAAATTGTGAGATAATTTTTATAACAGGGATCTCTACACTAAAATCCCAGTCTGATTTAATTCATTCAGACTTCCCATACTTTCCCCGCAGTCTTGCTGGCTTGGCTTCCTGCACAATGATAATATTTATGTTGACTAAAAACTTTGCATACGTGATTTCCATATACGCTTGTGAACTTTAGAAGAAACAAATGCTTGTCACAGCAAAGTGTCACATCAGCAAATATTAAAAAGCACCAGAGCTGCTAGTAACAGTAGCTATGAAATAAGGGCAGTGCAAACTGCCTGAGCTTTAAGGTTGTTGCTTTTGGTGTGGAAAGGGAGTGGCAAAACAGATTGCATCAACTAGACAAATTGAACAGAGCAAAGAAATGGTCCACTAAATTAATAGGTCACTATTTTCCCCATAGTAATTATCTACATTAATTCACCTCAGAAGGATAAATGTATAGGCGCTGCCAAGGGACATGGTCAGAACCAGGAAGAGGGAAGAAGGAAGAGGATGCGCTCATGGCCGGTGTGGTGGGCATGCATGCTGGGCAGAAAAATGTTATTTCAAAAGCAGTTACAGCAGTCATGACACAAGGAGGGATTCAGTTGTGGAAATGGTCCTAGGATATCTGTCTCTGCTGCCAGAGAAAGTAAGAAAATTCTGAATCCCTGTGCCCTGTCCAAGACCCTAATGTGTGTCCCTCAGCCCAGGGAGAGTCAGGCACAGACCTGCAAGAGGTGTTTCAGCTTCTTGGACCTGCAGAGAGAGAAGGAAGATGGGCCAGGTCTGCAGCACCCAATGCCTGCATGGAGGCCTTGCAGAAGCGTGAGCAGATGTCGCCCATCTTCTGAGGACAAAACCAGCTTGTCACAGCTGGATAAATCCAGCTTGTGGTCACAGGGAATTTACAGGCTTGTAGGGCAGGGCACACTTACTGGGGTGCCAGTCAGCATGGATGAATAAAAAGGGGATCTGGAAATAGACAATACTGAAAGGAAGGTAGCTAGAGAAGGCAATGGATGGCACCAAAGCCCCTTTACGAAGCTGGGTTGAAGAGGAAATGCAAATGGAAGAAAAAGTCCTTCATTTCATGAGCGCCTGTTGCTGGCCGCTACATATTCCCAGCACAGGAGTACATTTGCTAGAGGGTTACTAATGCAGACAAGAATGGCATAGCACTATTTTTTTGACAGAAATATTTTATGTACTGGGTATTTTGTCACCTGCCATGCAATGTTGGCATTCCTGAAGTCAAATGTAGCTTATAACACTCTCATATTAGCTGTTAGCAATGATTTACAATAGGATCCCGGAAAATAAATATTGACATTTGAACAGGATAGTGGGTCATGGTGAAGGATTTTTAAGTATCATAAGTAGACACAACCTCTGTTTTATAGCTTAGTTGGAAGATCCTTGTGAAACCAAAGAGCTTATAATTAACTTTATAACAATACCTAGCAATGCAAGCACGTTGCTCAGGCTGCTCCCTGGTCACTCCCAGCAGGACGCCAGCTCTTTCAGTGAACAAAGCAAAATCTCTTGCTTTCCCCCCAGATGAAAATAAAATTAGCCTGAAAGAGATGGAAAACTAAAAGGGAAAGAAAAAATAAAAGGTTTAAGGAGAGAGGACAGACAGAAGGGAGAGAGGAAAATGACTACTGAGGAATATTTGTCTTGCTTCCTACTATTTTTGTGTGTTATGGCCCTATTTTGGGCTGCAATGCTATGCAAGTTCCCGACTATAACACTGATGGAGCCTGAAGGATTTTGCCAAAAGAGGCTCCCACCTCTGGTTTGACTTTTGCATTCAGCAGTGGTACACAGTTGTTTTTTCCCTTGGCAGACCTTCTGCAGAACGGGTGCATGTTGGCTTCGCTACTTCCAGCAAAAAGAACATCCAAAATCCATAACCACACAATAACATCAGGGTGAGGTTTAGCCAGCCACAGATATGGGAACTGATTTCAAACACAGACAGTAGGTTTTCCCTCACATATAACTTTTCTATTTGTTTTCACACTTAGAATTCTCAGAAATAGTTCGGCAGAGAGTCATACAAATAAAGCATAGTAAGCCTATGGAGCCCAGGGCATAGAGCAAAGGGGCTGACAATTATTAGAATTTTTAATGTAAGAAAAACCTTTTCGTTACTCATATGTAGGAAGTGACTGCTTCTCTCAGCTGGGGTGAATGAGGGAGCTTAGTTGGGTCCTGCATTGGGTGATACGGATGGAGCATTTCCAGCAGCATTCCTGCTTGAGCATGAGTTTCTCAGGAGAGGGAAGCAGCGTGTAGGACTTCAGCATAAGATGAAGAGTGGCTCAATGTATATTCTCTATAGGCTAGCTTCACACAAAGGCACTATACACAACAGCAATGGTTGCTTGCAGTTACACAGCTCTCAGCCCTTCAACACCAGAAATGTCTGAGCTATTTTGAAACAGGAGCAGCTGTTATGGTGGGCAGCTTTTCCTCTACACCATCACTATAAAATAAAAAAACCCAATAATTTCTGTACTTCCACTGTATAGTCAAGGCTGACAAGCTAAAAAAATTTAGTTATGACAGAGTCTCCCATGTAACCAGTCATCCAGGTTCTTCTTTAGTAGCTGTCAGTGACATGGCTAAGCAATGTCATGCCAGCCCTATGTAAGCAAGTATCTCCAGTACATTAAATGCTATCCCATCAGGAAGTCACCAGCACCCTCCTGGCTGCCTCAGTGGACTAAATCTCTGTAAATGAGCTACAGTCACTAGAAATATCAGGCCAAGCTCAGGTATGCTTTATGCAGACAGAAATAGTTTCAGAGGGTGGTATTCGCATACACCAGGGCTGGTTTTTGGCTTCTAGGGCTGTCTCGTCTTTCTTTGGGAGCTGAACTAATGTAAAGTTGAAAATCAAACCAATCTAAAAAAAAAATCAGATTCTGTGATTAGAGAATTTCTGGAATGTCATTTCAGTCAATATTGCTTTTCACAAAATGCTAGTAGGACGAATGCACTGTCAAAAAGATAAGAAAAGCCCACATTTTCTGGTCCCTTCCTACAGGGGTGTGATGCTGCAGGGATACTGCAATAGCAATGCAGCACGAGAGCATGAAGTGCACTACATCTAGCTTGCTCTTGGGAGACAACAAATTTGACTGTCATGGAAGACAAAGCAGAGTTTGGGTAACTGCAGTTCAGGTAAGCACTATCTGTGACATATTGCAACCAAGAAATTTCCTCGTGGTGGAAAAATATTTGCCAGAAGGACCTTTTTTGTTGAATCTATCTTCCATTCCAGTATTGTTTGAGGATTTCTGGTACCAAGAAACACAACATACACCTCTGTCAGGCTTAAGGAGAAATGCAGCCATCTCTAATGAAAGTCCTTTGAATACTTAGTTTACTGTGCTTTACTGTGGGTACAAAACCAACTCAGGAATGGTTGTGTCTTGTGAATGCACTGGCAGCCACAGACAAACTCAGCTCAGAATCATGATTAGATGTATATTGAGACAGATGTATTTGTCTGTTGAGGCCTGGGAACTTTTCAAGACACATTCCAGCAAGTCCTTTTGAAAACCAAGTCAGAATTTGAAAATATTTCTCTTCTTTTCATTGGCTTCCAAGCCAAAACCATCATGTCTTCTCCATGCTGCAAGTGTTTAGGAAATCCACTTCACATCTGGACAATTAAACTGCCTGGAGATGGTCCAGCTCTGGGCTTTGAAGAAAACACTTTAAATGTTGAAAGAAAACACTGATAAGCCAAAAATAGGGAGATGGGTGGATTCTATCAACTTTCATAAATCCAAGATCATGTACATATGTATTTAATTGCAGAAGCAGTTTCTGTTCTGCTTTGAATTGCATTAATCTAAAACATTTTTATTGCTCCTCGCATTTACACTTTGAGATTCTGTCCTGGTGTGCCTTTTTTTTTTTTTTAATTAATAGGATTTCAAACTGCTGAGATAACTTTCAAGCAAGATAATTGTTGGCCTGTGACACTACATACCATATTCTATCAGTTTATCTTTAAAGGCTTTAATAAATAGCATGACATTTCAGAGCTTTCCTCCCAGTGGGAAATTACTATACCCCATATTCTCTTCCTGTCCCCTTTTTTAAATTGCTCTTTTGCTGGAGGGTTTGTAGCCCAGTTGTGAGTGCTTGCTGTAGTGAGAATGTTTTTCCACTCTCTTTAGTGTGAAATTCCAGGTACAGTATTATGTCACATCAGATCTCTGTGAAAAAATGTATCTTGGTTCCAAAAGAAAAGATTAATGGAAAAATCATTCTCAACCTGCCAGGAAAATATTTTTTCCCCTTCAGCATGAAAACAAAGTGTAAAGTCAGCTGAGGGATCTAAGGATTAAAGGGAAAGTAATGTTCTGAGCTTTTCTTAACCTCCGTCCCCAAATTATCTAAAGGCTCTTGGAGGAAGTGGAACAAAATAAAGAAAACCAACTTTGTTTATTCCTGTAAAACAAAGTCCCTTATTAGCAGTCTTTTACATTGGTATAAAAGTTAAGGTTGCTTTTACCAGCAGTGCTATTTTTGGCAATTATGTCTAGCAAAAAAACTTTAAAAACAGCTGGATAATACAGAATGCCACCTTTGGCTCCAGAGCCACTCTGTTCTTTATCTGTCTAGCAGCCACAGGAAGTTTCTAGTGCTAAGTAAAAGCAATGAATTACAACATAGGTAAGCCTGGATCTTTACTGTCATATTTTATTAAACTGGCTACAGTGCATTAAAGTTCAGAAAAGACAAATATATATGGAGGAGGAAGAGGGAAAAAAGCACTGACACATCAAATTTTACGTTCTTGCACACGAATATCAAGTACTTGTCCAGAAGGGTGTATTCGGCTGAGGGACACATGAAGTAAATTCGAGTAATGCATGCTCTTCCCATCAAACTCATGATGGCCCGAGGAGAGGCACGCTGTGCCCCAAGGTGAATGCTGCCCTGCAAGGCAGTGCGCAGTGGCCAGGTGCCCCGGTGTGGTAGAGAAGAGATGCTGTGCCCTTATCCCATAGTCAAGCTCTGATCCGCTAAGTGGAGAGCAGGATGTTCAGCTGTCCCGGGTCAGCTTCATTAGCTTTTCCTGGTAATCTTATTCACTGGAATCCTAAGGCAGCTGATCACTCTTCTGGCCTGCATGTGGCAATTGCTGAGCTGCTGCTTCCTATGAGCAGCAAAAACCTTCTGGTGCCTCCAGCAATTTCTCCCCAAAGAGCTCAGTGGCCCTTGTGGACCCCGGTCCATTCTCTGCTACACAGCCAGAGAGGCAGAGCAGCCAATGCCCTGTGTTACTGAGCAATGCTTTGGGTACGTTTTTGAGACCTTTTGGTGCCAGCAGGGCACTCACAGCCAGTCATGGGTAGGAAAGGGGAGAACAGACGCTGAGAGAGGGGCAGGCATCCTTCAAAGGCTTTCAGAGACAAAGAGTGCAAAGACCCACACTAACCCATCAACATAAAACAAAGCAGGTAGTATAGCACAAAGATTTGCTCCAGCACTTACTGAAATCAACAGGAACCTTAACACCGCATTGAAGGAGAATTTGATAAATGCCCAACATGAAGCTGGCCAAGGAGAAATGAAGTGTGGCAGTCAGTTTTTTTTCAGAGAAAATGAATGCTACAAAGTGTGATGCAGAAGCAGAAGACAATAAGGACTCAGAAGACTGAATACACCAACAGGTTGAGAAAACAACCCTGCACCCTACCCTTCTCTTTTGAAAATGTCCTTACGCTGAGTGGCAGCAAACTAGGGGAGCAAGCAGGGTTCAGAAATGAGAAACATTATCCCAAACCTAGCAGAGATTCTCATCTTAGCATGCCTTAGACTCTTGATCAATCCAGCACACACACACACACACACACAAAATCTTGGCAAAAGACTGAGCATTTCAATTGGATAAATTACTTCCACATTTAATCAGTCAAGACTGAGCTGTATTTATTATTGAGTGCAAAACTTCTGGCAATTTGAGGTGGCTGCTTATGTCATTGTCTTCTCTAATGCTATTGAAACACTGCTACATTATCACTATGGAGTCTGACAAAACATTTGTTGTGTGGAATGGGACTCAAAAGTCATGAATTTTAACTAAATTTGGACGTAAGGAGAACATTTTTCATAATTGAATTAGAATGCTTTCCGTGATCTGTCGGGCCAGTTCCACAGCTCAGCTCTTATCGAGGTCTCTTCTCGCTGTTTGACTTACCAGAGTCCCCGAGAAGAACTGCACAAATAACAGATGCTCGGGGGGTGATGAATGAACCCTCAAATCAAAGGCATTGTTCTAGAGTAGTCTGAAATGAAATGTGAAGTTTTGACATAGAAATTAATAGCCATAATGTTTTGCCTTTGGTCAAACACACTGTTTTGGTCAACCTGACATGAAACGTTTCATTTTGGGAGTGCAGGAGGTGGCAGGCTCTTCAAAATGCTCTTCAGGTATAAAAACTAAATTTTGTTTCAAAATAACAAATGGATTTTAGGAGAAAATGCTGACTAAACATCTAGATTTCTTTTTCAGCCAGCTTAAAAAGCTGGTTCTATAAACTGACAAATTCAAAGATAATTTTCTTTGCCTTGAATCTGCATTTTTGGACACATTTGACCAACAAATACAAAACCATCACCAAGATCCACCCTTGAGCAAGCTCCCCAAACAGAATTTAAGTCAAAGGGATCCATCCTCAATGATGAGAGAAAAAAACTAGACTTCTTTCTCTGTTCAGTCATTTGCTTCCATTTTATTTGAACTAGTAACAGAGCACTTTTAACAAATTTTCAAGCTAAATTAAGCCTCAGTAATTCAGAAGTTCTACTGTGTAGTGAAGCAATGCTGTAATTGACAGATCAGTCTTCATTTAAATTAGCTCTTGGGAGGATTAGCTATGTGGGGATTAACTCCTTTCATATCTGACCCAAATCCCCCCCAAATTAATATTAGCTCCCTAAGTCAGCTGGTTTAAAATGTACTTTGATCACCTGGGAAACATGTCTCTACTTCTGACTGATAGGATTGCTGTGTTACAAACTCATTGCTCTTCTCTTTGGCCTGACCCTGAAAACATGACATGAGCCTTGTAACTCTGCGGAAATTAAGAGACTCATGCTGTAAATCCATGCAGGTACATATTTTGTATCATCTGCAAATGAATTCTTATCATCCTTCTTTTTTCTTGATTTATTTGGAAGCCAAAATACAGGATTCTTGGGTTTTTTTTTTAAAAAAAAAAAAAAAGTAAAGGCAGAATATTCCAGGGTGGTCCTAATCTTCTCATCTTGAATTTATATTTTTATATGTCAGGGATGGAACATATGGGCAGAGTGGAATGTCAGACAGGCAGAGTATTAGGAACAGACAGAGTAGCATAAAGCAAGCAACCTTCATGTAACTAATTTACTATGTGTTAAACTGGATCAAATTCCTATAAATGTAATGTTAAACACTTACGTATGGCAGTATATTTTTATGGAACAGGATTAAGAAATGATGTAAATTTCCAAGCATAAAATTTTGGCTAATCAAAATCTTTTGGCAAGTTACCATTTTCATTTTGAATGAACACTCCATATTACCACTTTATCTCCAGAAAAGACCATATCTTCATGTAGATCCCTTGAAAATTAAATAGATCATTTATTTTCCTGACACAAAAAATTTCCCTGCACCACCACCATTCCCATTTATTTCCACATATTTCATTATGTACAAAACATGTATTTTTTTAGTGGGAACAGACCTTATACGTGAAATACAAGCACTTAACCAAGTTTCCTTAACTCCTGACCTATTAGCAGCAAAAACCTGTCAAAAGAACCTGCAGTAGAGGAACATTTCTGTTTAAAGAGGAATGGCAGCACCTGACAAGATGTGCAGATTTTGGGGGAGAAGAGGTTATAGCAGTATATAGCAGATCATAGCAGTTTCCAAAATTATAGATGGAGATTACATTCTCACCCAAGTCTCTAATAATGTGTTTCAAGATGGAGAAAAAAGATGGTATGGCGCAGCTCTGGCTCTGCTGTTTCTTCCTAACTCACCTCTCAGCTACAATGCTGTGAACTGGAGTCATCCCTTTTGATTTGACTGGCTGAAATTCAAGATCTTGTCTATTCTAGTCAGAATAGAGACATCATCAGAGTAACTCCCACTATGTAAAAACATATTCAGAGTTATTTCTTATACACAGGAAGCCTTGAAACACCCCACTCACAGATGAAGACATCTTTCAGCCTGTTTTTGGACTATGTGCCTCCAGATCCAAGCGCTCCAAGTCAGGAGTGACACCTCTGGCCAGACAGAGGTGCATAACTCATTGTTTGGTGAGATCTCCCTCCTACCTGGATGTGCAGAGCAGCATCCTTGCAGAGGTGCAAGGATGGTGCTGCCATCCTGCCCCACTCCTCGCTGAGCCAAAGGCCATGTATCCATCTGTGTGAGGCTGACCCCAAGCACATCTATCCCACCTCTCAAGCTTTTCTCAGAAGTGAAATTCTGTGTTTTAGCAAGAGGTGTTTATTTTCTGTTGGTCCACCTGTCCCTTTTCTTATATTTACATGCACAGTCCTGCTCTCATTTTTTAATTCTAGTCCAGCTTTCTCACTGATTATAGGAGTGGAATCCCCCAAGGGCTTTAGCTACCAGGTGGTGCCTGATCCTAAACCATCCATTTTTAAACAAATCTAATTGAGAAAAACCATCAACTGGGGAACCAACTCTGAACCACTGAGCCCACCTAAGGTAACTAAGAAACTTTATATTTCTGTGATAGGAAGAAAAGCAAATTATGGCAACTCTTTGTGTAGTTGGCAGAAAAACCCTTGATAATGTCCCTATGAAGCACAGCTGAGATGGCAGGGTGGGAAAAGGAAGCAACTCAGAATTGATACTTGTCACACTTGTAATAAGATGCAAATGAAACCACTGGCTCTTTGAGGTACCCTAGCCTGCTGTCACATGTCTTGGGGACCCTGCAAAGCCTGCTGGCAGCAGCAAGTACAAGGAGCAATGCAAATGCTGCTCTTTGTACTGGAAAAATGTTCTTTTTTGAAAGGTCTCAGTCAGCTAGTCCATCTCTCAAGTCTGAAATGCGGGAACAGAGGGGCACTGCTGCTTTCTGGAAGCAGGCAGCACTCCTGGAAACAGCATCATGAGCAAAGCAAGGAATGTTTCTTTGTTTTGGAGGAAGAGAAGGAGGAGGGATGGTGGAAAGAAGGTTACTCTAAGGAGAACCATATGAGTAGGAATGAAGAAATCATTTTGTTTTCTTTATCATCTAATTAAAAAAACATGTTACAGAACATTGAGATTATGAAAAGGGTTGTGTCTCTGGGACTGCCTATTTTGACTTGTGGGATGCTCTTGAGCATGAAGGAGGTACTACGGGCAAAAGAATTGGTGACTTAGAGTCACGCCCACCACATGACATTCACTGAAATGTCTGGGCATGTAGGACATGCAGATGCTTTGTCAATAAAGTCATATTGATGGGCAGAGACTGCTTGAGAGGGAGCTGCACCGACAGCTCGTTCATATAAGCTCAGCAATCAGGAAAATGGAGGCTGGTGGATGTGGAGGGAAAAGCTGCTGTTGTGCAGCAGATGTTTTCAGCCTGCTTGGATGGAGGCTTCTTCCAGCTTACAATCAGGGAGGCCAAGCTGAGGGGACACAGATCAGTTCAGGAGTTCATAGTCTTGTTGACTGATTTTTCTACTGGGGAACTGTCAGGGTGTGTTTGCTTGCACTTTGGGATGTCTTAATTCCCTCCTCCTCTGATGATGATTCCTGTCCTGTAAATATTTTTACTGTTGCCGGTTAATGAATTCACTTTAGCCTGGCAACTTATCTGCTAATGCACTTTGAGCAGCAGATAGTTGATATTTACCAGGCTGGAGTTAAAAATAATTCACGTGTTACTTTTGAATGTTGAATCTGAGGTAACCAGTCAACACAAGATCATAGTCCATAAGCAAGAACAGATGCAAAATTAATCAGATACATTTTTTTCTGTTTCTTTCCCTATGACTTCTGTTTTTTCTGCTGAACTCTGACACTTTGCATCTTTTCCCTGCTGCAGAGAATGACACCTGCATGCCAAGCTCACAGGCAAGACTGCCTTCAACAGTCTTTCTGCTGATAAACACAGCAAAGCGCTCATCCATACTTGCAATCTCAGGAGTCACTGTAATGACAATGTTATGTGCAACCAAAGCAGTGCCAGGAGGTGCAGGCTGCAGTGTGACTAGAACAGAACGTCCCTAAGTGGCCGGTGGCCAGAATGCTGGGAGCACATACCACAAGAAACGTCACTGTATGCCTCTTGGTATCTTTGCTTTGCTTGCAACAGGAGGACTTTTGTCTGACCTACCATGGCAGTTCCACTCGCTTGTTTTATGTTTTTATGTTTTTTTAACTGCCTATTCACACAGCAATACTAACTGCCAAAGGGGAAAGCCCCAGAGATCTATCTTAGCTGGACTGGATTAAAAATTCCTTCAAGCACGATACTGTCCGAGTGTTCATGGCTGTGATGCAAGGGGAATGTAGCATAGAAAAGCAGCCTAAAACAGTCCCAGACATCCCCCACCTAAGTTCCACAGAGTAGGAGCCTCAGTCACCTGGTGTGGCTGCTGCACAAGCGGCTCCAGGGATTGAGTGGGGAGTCCTTATGGGCAGCAGGGGTGAATAGAGTCCATCCTGCTCTCAAGAGGCCTCTCTCCCAAAAAGGCCACCAGGTTTGACACTGCACACTGATTTCCGCTGACTAGTGATATCAGAGAGGCTGGACTCTACAACTGAGAATCTGACAGCCATTGATGGGGTTCCTACACCTATCACTTTCCTTCCCATGCTGCCTCTGTTAGGAAAAATTTAAAAGGTTTGATGGGCAGGCTATGAATAAGCTTTATTCTTTTCCCTGTAGGGATATTGTAAAGGTAAGTGAGAAACATGCATCATGGTGAGCTGACTGTGCTTATGTCTGGTCCTAATAGCATCCTGGGAGCAGGCCTGCCATTTTGACACCACAAGACTAGGGTTTCACAGTGGAAGGACATAATTCAGCATTAGTTACCTCAGAGACTATAAATGAACTGTAAAATACACAATGTGCTTGGCTACCAAAGTAAGAGCACCAACATGCCACCATCCATGTCACAAAAATTTTGGACAATTGAACACAGGTGGGCCATTACTAGTGGCTGTAGAGGCAGAGAGTTTACAGCCTTAATTGTGGCAATTGAGAGCTGAGCTAGCTGGGTCAGCAAACAGCAGTAGAGGTGATGAATCTCCATAATGTCCATGTGAAGTGGTATACTGGCCACACCTGCATAGATACCAGGCACAGATTTCCTGGGAGGGGTCAGGGACCCCTTCAGCATGTTTCCCCAGTGACACCCCTCGTCTCACATAGCTGTGCCACTCCACCACCCCCTCTCTGGGACACATAGAGGTGCCCTGGCCTAGTGCTGACACTGAGCATTGAGGCAAGCAAGGAAAACACGCTCTTGTAGACCACCCTTTCACTCTGGTATTTTCAAGCAAACATCAAGAACAACATCTGGTACATCTCCAAGGTGCTATGAAGAGGACGTGCTCTGGGACATGCCTGGGCAGACCCTCCATGCTCATGGCTACGCTGTGGTCACTGCTGCTCTCCTTATGGAGCAAACCCTTCTCTTCACTCTGGCTCCTAGGAGTAGCTGAACATTTACAACATGCTTGTTGGTTTGAGGCTCACTTCCTGCTCTGACTCACTAGTTAGTTGTTCATTGAATATCAGATTTAATTCTCAAAAGTTGCATGAATACAAAAGAGATATAGAAGTGACTGGATTCATGTGTTACAATCCACTTTAGAGGTTTCCCCCATAATTACAAATATCACAACTCATCACACTTGATTTCACACCCTTGTCTTACTGCTTCTATTTCTGTCCTCCCAGGAACAAAGAGCGGGGCAGCCCCAGGAAAAAAATAGGGCATCTCTGAGAAATGGCTCTCTGAAAAGGACACCATGGGGCAGGAGGCTAAGTCTCCCTGAGGACTTGTACAGGCTGCATCTGAGATTACCTTTCCCAACATGAGGCACAACTTCTGACAACAACCCTGCAAACTTGGCCAGGACTGTGAGGGCTGAGCCAAGCACCTCCTGCCATGTGCATTGCTGCTGCAAGGGTCCTCAGGGAAAGTTTTTCCCCCACTTGCAGTCCAGAAACTCCACAATCGTTCCCTTCTCTCAGTAATATGTAGGAACAAAAGAGGACATATTTTTCTTGTTGGGAGCATCAACTAGTTAACATACCTTCCTAGCTCAAAATGACAAAAGCATGGAGGGACGCTAGAGGAAGAGTCCTTAGGCCTATTGCTGTAGGTGTTTGCTCATCCTGGGGGTGTCAGTAACTACCAGATCCCCAGGCCTCCCCAAGATGCAGGCTGAGAGTAAAGGGGGAGCCAGTGGGGACCCAGGGGCAATAGAAAAGGATGCAGCTGGGAAGGTGGTAGAGCTGTTAGCATCAGAGTTGCCTTGCCCCTAGATAGGACTAAAGTTGTAAGTTCTTCAGTCACAGGAAGGATAGGGTAACTTTTCCCATAGAGGGAAGCATGTCTCTTTCTTGCTGTACTGTCACTGCACTTGCAGTGGCCTTCATGCTCTGAGGACCATTCAGTTTGGTCCAAAGATGTCCCTCCACCCTCCAGCCTTGTACCCTCTCTGTCCTCAGTTAGGTTTCTGTAGTCCAGAAAAGTGGCTTGACCTGTTCTTTATTTCTGTCCTGCAACCTGGCCACCCAAAAGAGGCACTTCTAAGTATCTCAGCTGGCTGGCTTAAAGGGTGGCTGCTGTCATTAAGGAGAGGATAGAGATGGCTCCATAATGTCCAAAGAGAGTTTCAGTAAGTGCTCAAAGGAATGTTCCCCTCATTTTTTAGGACATGTATCTGAGAAACACTCACTCAATGTTAAAAATAAATATTTGTTAGACAATAAATCCAAGACTATTCTTTCTTGATAAACTAGATGACTGTGAGGACTCTTCAGTGTAAGGCAGATTCTTTCACAATGTCGTCATTTGTTTTGAGCTTTGCTCTTTGTTACCTGGTTTTGCCTAGACCCTTCTCTATGAATGAGAAAAAAAAAAAACACTTTAATTGCCCTTTGTGTAATCTTAAGGGAGAAATTCAAGTAACTGGTAAAGTAATAAATCCTTACTACAGATCATCACTCATTTTTCTTATGAATATATTTAAGACATTTACTACTGGTTGGAGGGGGAGAAAGCAAAGGTTAGTGCAATTTCTCTGGTTTGTTACCATAACAGACTGAAAAAAAAAAATATTCCTCCCTCTATCCAGCTATTGCACCAGTCCAAGTCTGTGCAGGGGGACCATGAGTCATGTCACCAACAGCTCTGTAAGTACAGAGCTATTTCTACATCCTAACAAAAGCAATTCTTAGCTCAGGATGACAAATTCATTAAACATCTGTGAAAGGTCATGAAACAACATGCCACTTTGGGACAAACAGACTTTCTTCTGAGGTCCCACATTTCAGTGAAAATCTCTGCTTCTCTGCACATGCTGTCAAAAGTTATATTAAAAATATCATACCATAAAAAAGAAACAATGTTAGTATAACATATTGCTGTTTTATTTAGGTTTTTTAGCAACCTCAGAAGGGCAGATGTAATATTTTAAGAAAACAGCAAGGTATTAGCATTCTTTACACTGTGCAGATGCTTCCTTGCATCCAGGCCAGATCTGCTTTTTACCCACCTCTACTGTCCCTTTCCCTCTCTGTATAACCTGTGCAGCCCAGGGGCCGGAGGCTGCATCGTTTCCATATCTCTCCCCTTTCCATTCTGGAGACTGTTCCCAACAAACCAAGACAGCTACGAGGGTTTCTCCACAGGAAAGAGCCTAAGTGGGAGTATGGGTGAGGTGAGGGGTGAGAAAGACCCATAGGGCAGGACCTGAAAAAAGTTAGCTCAGGCATCTGTGTGCCCACTTGGAAGGGAAAATCTGCACCCTTTGGAGAGCAGAAAGGGAGATTCTGCCTCTGGGATGAGTCGGTCTGGGAGAGGTCTGCAGATCACCACGTAGCAGTTTCCAATCGGAAATCCCCTCCCGTGGGTTTTAACATGGGAGGAGACAATCTGGCCCAGGTTTAAAACAATCCTTTTAAATCCCTTGGAACATAGTTTTCCTTTCTGTTTTGTCACTTACAATTATAATTGTAGGTGTTGTTACTGCTCCATCCATTGTTACACCAGGCTAATACTTTCCATCATACCCACTGTTTCCAGTTGCTTGTAACTTTGTCAGACCTTTAACTTTTAAGGTCTGAAATCTTCCATGCTCTTTCTCTGCCTGAGGTCGATTAGGAAATACCCCCAAAAGATCAGATGCTTTCCAGAACAAAATCTAGTGACACAGGCAGGTTTCCCCACCCATTTGTGAAGATCACTGTGAAGGTTCAGAGCAGGAAGTTGAAATTTGGCAGAAAGACAACAGTGAAGTTAGAATGGTGTGTCACACCATCTCGCTGACGGTTCTTATTGATTCAGTTGATGTGGACTTGATGCGCAAGGTACCAGGACCTGCCACCCCCCCCCACCCCCCGCATGCATAGTTGAATTTGGCCAGTTTTCAGTTACTCTGTTGCTGAAGCACAGTGTAGCTGGTGGAAGCTCAAGCTCCTGCCACACACATCCCAGGCACTGGCGAGCCTGGTGCTATTCAGAAAGGTCTGTGTGGGGTTCTCGTGCCACATGGAAGAGACTCCATGTGGCACACACTGTACCAAAACCTTTAGGCTGATGCCGTGGTCAGTGCTGGAGTGGTAGAGCAGTTCTGCATTCACAGAATCATCTAGGTTGGAAAGGACCTTGAAGATCATCTAGTCCAACTGTTAACCTAGCACTGACAGTTCCCAACTACACCATATCCCTAAGCGCTAGTCACCAGGCAGACACGTCTGAACCATCTCACCTGTGTTATTGACACAACCCTATCTGTAAAACTGGGGAGGATGCACATCACAATATTTTTATTAACAGTTGTTATGGTCACAGCATGCTAGTATTTTAAATTGTATGGATACCAACCCTGTCCTGGTCTTCCCTGGTGCACAGTGGGATCACAGGCCTTTTGCACAGTGGGAATATTTGTGACTAGTTCCATCAGAGGACTGGCCTTCTGTGTGACCTTCCAGGGCTTGCTCCCCTCCCACAGAAAGCATATTGCCACTGACTGGGTGCACTTTGCAGAGCAAGCTTTGACCTGACAAAGGACAAACTACACCAGCAAAGGTGTCACCATCACGCAGCTGCAGCATTTCCACCAGGTTCCAGGAGATCTGTGGTTCCCAACACCTAATCTCCTCCAGCCTAAGTGATGGACCCAAGAGATGAAGGCCCCCAATCTCTCCTGTGTTCAGGTTGCTTTGTGCCACTCATATATGGAGGAGGCAGCAAGGCAGAAAAAAAATGCTCAAGTAAAAGACATTCTTAATGTTGCTTCTTCATGCACATACATTTTGATAAATCATTTGTTTTTAAATAGTATTTAAACAAGCACAAATAAAAAATTCCCTTTGCAAATGTAAATGCTCCAAATATCTAGGACTGTATGCTCAATTAACTTTCAAGGAAATAAAGGCTCATGAGTGTCAATATTATTGTTGAAAATGAGATTTAAGTCACTTAGATCTTACGTACAGCTTTTAATTGCATGCTTGAATCATTAAAGCATGTACAAAAATAACATTATAAATGTGTATAAGTATCTACATAATGGACACACGTGTTCACATGTATTTAATTTAAGGTGGCTTTTGCATACTATCTGCTTCCTCTATTTGTGGCTAGGAGTGAGCTAAGATATTGATTTGGAATTTCCTTGTCTTTAGATTCTTGTAACTTTATTTTTATGATAAATTCTCCTGTTTGCTCACACCTCAAAATTACAGTAACGCTCATCTTAGCTGTAAGTGCATAATTTTTCCTATCTATCTTCTAACATTATCCAAGCACTTTTAAAAGATTACTCTAAAAAAATGTTCTTCCAAAAAATTTGCTTTCAAAATGAGGGTATTTTTTGGTAGGAAGAGATCTGCTGAGAAAACTGATGTTTAACACCCAGATACATAGATCTATACTCATGAACTGCATTGATTTTAAAAGACCTGCTTGGAGTGGTAAGCTTATACACATACAGGCTGGGACATCCTGTTGTATACAATTTTCTTGCCTCTCAGTACTCACTGCAGATGCATTTCTGTTGTTTCTTCACCACTTGCACCGTACTTTATTGGAAAAAAAAGCCCTCAGTCATTCATTACACTACTTTTGAAGTGAATAGATTTTAAAGTCTTTGAAGCATGATGACTTTTTGTTCTGTATTTGACCAGCACCAACAGCACTACAATCCAGCTCAAAGACTCAGCCTTTATGTTGCAATTACATTACAAATAAGCTATAAGATAGACCAAGATGCACTTGATAATTGAGATGCAGGTAACTGAATACCAAAGAAAAATATGGTTTTTTCAAGAAAGATTTAAATCTTTACACATTTTGAAGCCTTCTCTCAAATCAGTATCTAATAGGCCACACCACTGACATACTCCAAATATTACACCCACTTGTATATTAGACAATTACTGTGCCAAGGGAATATTTCGATTTCCTTTTTACTCCTGGCCCTATGCTTGTTTCTGCAGATTACACTGATTCAAAAGCCAGTGACCTTGGCTAATTTGTGAAGGACAATTAACATTCAAGCAAAAGTGTTCCAAAAATCCATCTACTGCTAATTTGCCAAAAGAAAGGACAGTCAAAAAATCCACATTAGGGTTGAAAAAAGAAAGAAAGAAAAAAAAAAAAAAAAACCAAGGAGAGAAAAAAAAAAAAAGAGCTGACTTCAATCCTAAGGGAGAAGAGAAAATGACCAAGAGAAACTGAAGCAGGAATAAAATACACTGAATGCCTAAGCAGTGAAATGTTTTCTTGAATGCTTGGCAAATTTGTGTGGGAATCTGAGAATCAAAGAATATAGGGAAAAATAAAAGCTCCCTATTTGTGGTTGCTTAAAGAATAGAAAAGGCCATGTATGCAATAGAAGAGACCAGGTGAAATATGAAAAATATGTTACTATTCAGCAGTATGATAGATGTATTCAAAGTATTGGTGGCATAAGTATTTTCTCACTGTTAAAGCTGCTGCAAAACACAAATGGATCTTCAAATAGAAAAAGAGACTCCCCAAATCCACCTCTGCTTCTTCTAGGACTTCAGTGAGACAAAGAATTTTTCAGCAGAGCCACAGCCTGAGCCCACCTTCCTACCACTAAATGCCTTTTGGAAGCCTAACTTTGAACTTTACTGTCTTCATGTTTACTAAAATTATTCCACACACTGATTTTGCCTCAGCTACTCTACTGGAAGTTGTTAGCTAAATTGAGCTGCTTTACAGACTTAACAGACATGTATATCCTATCCCTGACGGGGTCTTAGAGATCATCTCAGTGTTGAACAGGTCAAACTCAAAAGTTTTAGCAGGGGATGAGTCAGGGAGAAAAGGGACAACACAAATTCTTTGTGGCAGAAGGACCATAATTTGAATCATGATTTGGAAAACACTCATTTCAAGCACCACTTTTTCAAACAAATCTCCCTGGATGACAAATCCTTCCCATAAGTACACTATAACTAGTCAAAAACACACCCACTTTGGGAGTATATAAATACTCTGAGACTGGTTAGAACTACCCACATATTAACATCATATATTACAGTTGTTTCAAAGCAAACAAGAATTTCAAACTACACTGGCTGGATCTTTTTTATAGGTAGTTATAGTGTGCTGGAGGTAGACCTTGGAGAGCAGACACTTCAGTGGAGAAGGCTGCTGTGGAGCATGACCTACCTTTACTTTCCTCTCCTTTTCATTTTTTTCTTAATAAGCAAGATTATTAAGATCATCACATTACATGATGCAAAGCAGAAAATCTGTTCATCCAGGGCTGTCATACAGAAACTAGCGTCTGTGGTTTTCAATGCACTTCCCAAAGGAAAGTGGAGCTCAGCATTCCCACTTTGTAAGCAATAAAAGGGCAGCACAGAGAGTGAAGTGACTTCCCCAAAACGATGCGAGTTTGGTGACAGAGATGGAAGCAGAATCCACATCTCTTTGCCATAGTTTATGCCTTCATCCTTACCCAAACAAGTGAGCAAATGAAATGCAATGGAAAGGAGCTTGCAGTGACCACTACTCCTCATTAAGCTGTCACCTTATAATTGTCCATTGAATTTGGTGCCCAACAACTGCAGCAATGGGAGGGGTAAGAAATGAACTGCAGTTTAGGGACTCAGTGTTGACAGAAAGAAAATAAGAAAGATGTGGTGACTAATCTCAAAGCCTCCCTGGGCTGAATTGCAATATATTCTGGGACTTCGGCAAAAACCTCAGTCTCCAATGAATTGTCATGTACTATAGCTTTATAACCTTGAAAAGAAAAGCCACCAAAAGCTTTTTGACAAACCTCAAAACCACTGTCTGTTCATGACATTCATAACCCTGCTGAGTACCAAACCTGGTCCACAGCAGTGTTTAAATCATGCAGGTCTGAACAAGAAGAACGGGGAAACCACAGAGTAAAACATTTTCTGAAAAAGCGTGAGAGAGTATGAGAAACCTTACATCTTTTGCTCATGCTGCACATCTGTCTCCTTTCTTTGCCCTCGTTGGCAGTCCAGTTGAAATGCTTGATGTTGTTCTTTTAGCCTAGTTGAACTGCTACCTGGTTTTCTTCACAGCAAACATAGGAATACCTGGATTTTGCAAGAGAAAAATAAACCAATAAACTGAGATTTTCCATCTAATCCCAGCATGGAAAAATTACTGGTAGGCTTCACATTTTCTTTCATTTAAACACCTAGGCAAAGCACTTCCCAATCTGTAATTCAGTCTTATGGAAACAACTGCAGAAATGGTGACTGAAATTATCCTTACTCTGAATCCTTTCTTATTGTTCAAAACTAACTTTGTCTTGCCAAGCAGACACATGAGCATATATCTTTCATAAAATAATTAGACACAATGCCTTCGCTTCCAGTGGGCTGGTGGTATCACACGTCTATTCAACAACAAATATGAGCCTAAATTTCTTTTTTAAGCTCTAACTTTATCCACGGTTTTCTCTGGAAAACTCCTCCTTTGCAGTCTCTAGTCTTTGTGCTCCAAAGGACTGAGCAAGTTGCTAAAGTGTTTGCTCAAGCTAATAAACTAGTTGGCTGGCACAATTTAAGAACAAAGTTCTGCATTTGTATGCATTATCTTTAAAACTGTAACTCACTTGCAAGGACAAGAGCAGTCACGAAGCAGTAACTTAGCTCAAAATAGGTATGCAAATGTTGGTTGTACTGGATCACTAAGCCACCTGCTAGAGAGTCATTTGCATCTACTTAAACAGAACAGGGTTCACTGGAATACAGACTGCTTTCTTAAGTATCTGTTAGGATCTAGGCAGGACAAACTTAATTTCTTAATGAAAAAGCTCAAATTCTGCAATCCACACACTAACAAGAATTTTGAAGAGATAAGAATTAAGAACACCTGTGTTCACATATTCAGATGAGCCTCCAAAATAAATGCCAAGATCACTTTAAAGGCAGATGAGTTATCCAATATGCTTGTATGTGGGAATGCAGCTCTCCCTGCACTGACAAGTTTAACACCAGAGCATACAGCAGCCATTCCAGGTGAACAAGCTTTCTACAGAATTTGAATCAGAAAGCTTTATCAAAGATTTTTTCTTCCTGCAAAGACAATAGACACCACTCAGAAGTGCCAAGTGTGGCAGTTCCTATAATGTAATACATCTGCCTGCCTGTGATCAGCTCTCCAAGATTTGAAGTCTATGTGCTGCCAACAAACAGCTGTACCACAGAAAATGTTTGATTGAACTGAAATATTTTCACTATGTGGATTGTGTCTGGCCTTGAGTCTTTTCCAGTGCTGGTTCATGCCAGTATTGCAATAAATCCATTAAAAACAGCTGAGTTACAGCAGCATAAGCCTACAGTCTCCTTACCTTTGTTGGACTCATCTGTTAAAATAGAGGTCATCTCCCTTTGCCAGTCACTACTGAGACCACAGAAATCCGTACCTGCTACTGAAATGGGGCCAATTCCTTTAGTGGCTGAATCTTTAATCAGAAAATCACAGGTGTGGCTAGACAGCTACAGCAGAGACAGACCAGGTGCCAACAGCTTTGGAGTAAGTATCCCTTCATATAAAAGTTTTCCATAAAATTATCATTCCTAAACTTTCCTTGTGGGTCTGATGATGTGCCATTCTGTGTAAATACCTCAGCAGGGCCTGATTTTAGGATGCTGGTGTCTCATGAGGTGGAAGGGGTGTATGAGAGATCCTGTGCACAACCAAAGCAATCTGAGACTTTGCTCTTCATTGTTGACTGAAAACTAACAATGAGAACACTGCTACAGATTTTAGCATCAGTGCAGTAAAAGTATACCTAATTAACCAAAGTGCTAAGAAAGTAAAAAGTAAATGCCCGTGTACACCAGTCTTAAATGGAGACATTTTAATGAATGCTTATTAGGCGATTTAAGCATTTACATAGCCTGTTTACACATCACTGGTTTTGCTTCTCTACCAGTGTTTTTTCTGCAGCAGAGATGTATCTGTACAAAACCTATTCAGCACGTAAAACCTAAAGGTGGAACATATGTGTCTGATAAACATCCTGTTACAGGCTTATTGTATTTTAAGATTGTTCCACTTCAGTTTACCATTTGTTTTATGTTCTTTTGAAACTTTTTCAGTAAAACTGGCATTAATTTAGTACACATTTTAATAAAATTGTTTGCAGTAGGGTAAGCGAAATTATGAAGTACAGCAGACATTGAAGAACTGAGCTGCCTATAGTGCTTAGGGCAACTAAAATTAAAGCATGTCAAACTATGAATTCCACAAATTTCCTGATTTCCTGGCCCCAGTCACCCTGTTTCAGATCCATGTTAGAGTGAAAGGTCTTTTATACAATTCAGCCTTTCCTTAGACAATATGATAGGTATATCATTAAATTATTTCCATGCAGCCACTGTGTTCAAACAATAAAATTCTCAGTCCAACTCGTTTTGTAAATATGCTATGGCTGTTCAAGGGCTCTCTGAGCTCATATGATTGGATTGATGGCCCTCAATGGTCAAAAGAAGGGAAAATTATCTGCTGGGATTTTTCCATCTGGTTTACATTGCAGTTCAAACTCTACGGATCAAAGAAAAAGCGTTTTCTCTTTCACTGCGTTATCTAACATGAGCCAAAGTATTTTTGGGTCTGTTCAGTGGAAAAGCAAGAGAGCACCACATTATGGAAACTACCCCTATTTTTATTAGTTTCAAGTAACATTTTAAAATTATAATGTTTAGTAATAGAGATGGGCACCAGCCATGTGAGTGCTGGTACAGGGAGCTGAACAATGAAAGCTGCTCAGTTTTTATCTGGTTCTTAAGAAAAGTTGTGACACCCATTCCTAGAAAGCTAAAGACGCCTGCAAGTTTAGAGGCAAACATAAGAAAATTTTTGGCTTTTTGCCTCCACAAATCAATAGCAGAGCCTCCAAATTCTCTTAGAAGTTGTAAGGCTATTCAGCCTTTACAGCTTGGGCTAAAATGGAGCAGTCTAGAAGAACCAGTTTAGTTAGTTGCACAGAGCTTTGACCTGAAGCCTTCAAAGGCAGATATACTCTTGTTTTCTTTTCCTTTTAGGCACTTTCTTCTAATGTTTCTTAGTTATATCAGCAGCCCCTCTACGTCATAAGTTCTGGTGATTGCTTCTCATTAGCTGGCACCTAACCATGTTGCCTAGTTAGCAGAATTGAGGTAGAGATAGAAAAAAAGCCTTTTAAAAGAGAGAAACTAAAGCAAAAAACAATGTGCAAGGAACATGGACTCTTTTGCATCCTGAACTTTCCAGGAATGCAACAAATAAAGAAGCTTTGAATAGGGACATATTCTTTTCATGACAGGGTACAGACTTCTGAAAACAAAACACCCTACAACCAAAAATCAAAGCATAAAGTAGCCATAGCTTTGCAATTTTTATGTCTCTTGGGCATTAGAGAGACATTTAGTAGCTATAACTTTACAGAGAAATGAAGGATGCCGACTGTGCAGTCAAGCACTTTGTTCTGGACTGTTTATGAAGTCTTTTAGTCATGCCAGTGTTTTAATGGGGATCAGAAATCCAAAACATTTTAAAACTTGCTGTATTTAAAATTAGAAGAAACATAAAGATTAGACGTACAGAACATACCCATCAGATCTTGGTGGGAAGACCTTCAGACAGTAAGTAGCACAGGCAACTCGGTGTGCTTATTCTATAAAGTCTGTGAACAGCCCAAACTTGCAGGAGGTAAGGAGCACACGTGGGAGCAAGCACAGGCATGCAGAGTGTCCAGCTGTTGGAAAAAACTCCTCTGTCTGCAGGAAAACCAGACATTTTCACATCAGTCTGTGAAAAGGAAAAGAATATACCCAAGACCAGTCCAAAGCGCACGTATTCCAAATAAAAAAATTTCAGCTACAGAAAGGAAAAAAATATCAGAATTCAATAGCTAGATACATCCACTGACTGGAATATTATGTTGGATTTAGATGAGATGATTATCACGAACAGGACGTGACTACCCTGATTAATGTGACATCTGAATCTAAAATAAAGATTTTGCAGAGAAAGTTGACTCGTGGAATAAAGATGGGTAAAACTTGAGGCATACACAGAGCATTTTACTCCTCGTAAGGAGAAATAAAGTCTTGAGAAATAAAAAAGTTTACAATCATCTATGGAAATGGAATACCTGTTCTTCGGTTGAAAACGTATCAGTGCATATATTTCATTTAAAGAGTTTATAGTGCAGAGGATGAGAAAACCTTGAAAACAGGAAGTATTTCTGTAAAGAGGAAGAAAATAGAGCACAACTCTGCATGAAAGCTGATGTGCTGTAATTGTGGGCAGCCACCAAGAGGGGAAGGCCATCTCCTTCCCCATTCCCCTTTGGGACTGCAGCATCTGCCATCCTCCCATGCATCGTCCAGCTCGCTCATCTCCCACAGAACTACTTGCTGTTACAGGGGGTTAGACTGGGGTTGAATCTGCTCACTGAACCAGTTCCTGCCTTGACCAGACATTTACCAGCTGTTTACCATAACCAGGCTCTGCATGACAGGCAATGGAGGGGGAGTGGGACTGTCTCTTCTGGTGGCCTGCAGTTAGACTAAGTCCCATATAATGTAAAACTCAGTGTAAGCAAAACTACACCAAAGGAAGAAACAAATTGACAGCAAGGAAAGAAATATCATAGACACTCCATTACAGACACTGTTTTTAATATTTGAAAACTTCTTTAAAAAAATAAACATTGTTTAAAACTTATGACAAAAAGCAGAATGAAAACAGTCTGACATTGCACACACAAATACGTGCAAGCAAATGTTAAATCCACAGTACAAGTTTGGCCTGGGAGTATTTGTTGATGTTGACTCTAGGTAGTGGTTCTGCATTACTCTTGTCACTATCCAGATCTCCTTAAAGATCTATGATATATGATCTCATGTATAACCTCTGTATTTAATACCTATGACAAACTAGCTGAGGGTAATGACAGACATTGGATCACAATTTGATTATTATGTTTTGCAACAGCTGTGATTTGAATGACATTACTTCATAATCAGGGAATTACAATTAAGCTGCCTTATGGAAAACAGTGTCAATACTGTTAAATTGACATTTTAAAAACCTGGTAAGTTAAGTTTGCATAGGTAGGGAGTATTAACCTGCAGGGCAACACACCTGGGACTATCACCTGTTGAAATTCTGTATAATAAAAGTCTTCGACACAGGCCACTAATGCTAAAAATGAGAATATTGTAAGTTCTTGCAAATATAATGAGAAAGTGAGACAAAGAAAAGTGTCACAGGCATAGGCCTATGCACATATACAGTATCAAAAACATCCCAGAGGCATCTGTCTCTAATGAAGCTGCTTCTGTGAGTTGGTTGCTATGTTCCTGAATACAATGCAGAGCTCTGTATTTTAACTCCTGCATGGCACTGGGTTTTAGCTTCCAAAAGGTACTGTGGGAATTGGAGCAGCTTTTCAGAGCAAACTAAACAAGGACTTGAGCCACAGAGATGTTGCAGAAAAAACTCACTTAAAACAGATGGGATTGAGGCAAAAGTCAGTGTGGTACTGAAGGTTTCATGAGACACATATAGCCAGCATTTAAACTCTGTGCATCAGTGACAGGAGCAGTGGAACATATGAGAGGCCTCAGGTTTTTGTGAGTCCCCAGGCATGCACATATTACATGCTAAAAAAAAAAGCAAACCATGAATCTAGAAAGAAAAAGCATTTCTCTGGCAACTGCAGAATGGGCTAATTTCTAAAGGAACTCCATAAACCCCAGAGGAGAGGCAGTGTGAGCCAAAGGAAGATAAAAAGAATATATATATCGGGGAATGGTAGTGAATGTAAGTGGAACCAAGAAAATCTAGCACACTCTTTAAGTATTGCTTCCCAGCTGAGCGCAGTCATGATCACCTTGGTGTGTGATGATTCACTCAGGTCTAGAAAGAGCAGGATATGGGAAGAAAAACGGAGTTCTTCGCAAACTCCAGGATTAGAGGATTTAGAATAATTCATAGTGTATTTAATGTTAGCTCCTCTGCTGCTTATGAAACTACTAGAAATAGATTAAAGGTTAATGTATTCATTTGTCATGCATACAATTAAACCAAAAATCTTTTTAGCTGATTGTGAATTGTTTATACAGACTAATAATTACCTGATACATCCTTTTGAGACAGGCCAGCAACTACATAGTCTATCTCCTGGCCAGATATAATTTACAGTCGGAAAGGATGGCTTAGGAAGCTTGATTCTCATGGAGAAAGTTGGCAGTACATGGGGAGGCAGAAGATTAAAAAGCATTAGACATTTCAGACATGTAAACTTTCCTTGTGAGGGCAGTTTACATTGCCTGATATGTCCTTTTCTAAAATATTAGCTTTATTGGCCAGAAGCCCAATTCTCTGGTCACATTCATGGACAGCTCTCATGTGAGTACTGACTCAGACACAGAGGATGAGAAACAGTTCTTGGAGTCTGTATCTTGAATGATATGAAGAGGAATAAAAAAAACCCTTATTCTATGAAACAAGTATCACTGCAAGCTTATTGCAAATACTTGTGGACAAGATGCTCAGCAGATGTGCAAGTGCATAGCGTTACTGACTTCAGTAGCACAAAGACAACTTACTCCTGGGTAGAGCAAAGCCTTGAGCCTTCATAGTTACCAAGTTTTACTTCCGTGGAGGTTTGCATGGATAATGCTCAGATTGCTGAGCCATTTCCAGAAAGCAAAACATGGGGCTAAGCAAAATATTTTTTTAAATAAGATGAATGATTGCCCTCCAAAAATAGAAGCCCTGCACGGAATGCAAGTTTGCCTCTTGTTTTGGCTAACAGGAAGACCTCACAACTCCAAAACTTCACTCCACAAGCCCTATGTGAGGCTGACAAAGTACATACATATTCCTGTATATCTGGATATATAGCTGGCCTGCTGTGATAACTTTGTTTTCTGCTGCTGAGGAATTTTATTTGACATGTGAAGCGGTTGCTAGCAACCACATATGGCATCCCTGCTCTATAGTAAGGGCTTTATGCTGTTAAGCTGTCCATCCTCAGACAGCCCCAAGCCTGCAGTAATGTGGACAAACTGCCCTGGCAGTGGCTGCCACATTGTCAGGCAGGTGGGCTCTGGGCAACCACGTGGACTCACCACAGGTAAGCCAACCAAGTTGCAGCTCAGCCTGTGAGGCCATACTAAGGGGACCCCAGAGGAGGGTTGGGGGAGTCCCTTCTTCTACCAGCCATGGGACATGGCAGTGCAACCTGGCACCAACTACTAGGGATTTTACACTTTGTAAGAGTTAAAAGTTCACTGAGGCAATTTCAACCATTCTGGGTGAGGGACAAAGCCATTTTTGTGAATTGTTAAAAGCCTTATACAGAATGAAGTTTGTAATTTTTGACTGTACATGGCTGCCCAACACAGTGAGCTAATACATCTCCTCACTAGGTCAGGCATGATCCCACAAACTGTAGAGCAGTCCTGGCACCAGCACTGTTCCATGTCTACCTATGCAGGCCAGATGTTCGTGTTTTACAGCCTACAATAACAAAAGACATGAGGCCTGCTGACTGCAGGCAACAATACTCCAACATCTCAGACCAGATTTGGGTTTTATCTTCAAGTAGATATTCAAGGTACTTGTGGCAGTTTTCTGTTGGCTCCTGAAGACAACAGCTTTTTCCCAAATGATCAGTTGATCAAGCTGAAATACCTGTTTTGGAGTTCATCCTCAAGACAGCCTTCAGAGCTTGCTGAGACTTTTTTCCTTTGGAAAAATTCAACAGAGGCAGTTAACCTCAGCCACATGTATCTACATTACTAGTATATTTTTACTACATTATTGAAGCCTCATGGTTTAAAAAGCCTGCTGCATAAATTACACTTCGAAATCCTTTGCCAGAAGCTCAGGGGGAGACTAATTTTAACCAATCATCATCCCATCTCCTCATTATGGGCTGTACTAATTTTGAAGGGATAAATTCACCACAACACTCAGAGGTCTAGTTTCCAGTTGTTTTTTTTTTAAAAAAAAACCAAACCACCAAACAAACAGAATTAGGTGATTACATAATGCAGAAACACTTTCAACTCATTACTATTATGAAAAAGTAAATAAAAATCTCAAGTTTAATGTGCCCAGAGTTCTTACTTTGGGAAGTGGCTTGGTACAGGGGAAAGTGATGCAAGAAAAGCCCCTTTGGCCTTTTGAGCATGACTCAGAAGCCATGAAATATTGCTCCCAAGGCAAATGGACACCTGTTGTACCTTCCCTTTACACTGTGGATGCAGGCAAGACTGGCAGCAGGTTCAGAATCACTCCAGTGAGCAGAGCTAGCCAGAGAAGCCTCAGCAAGGAAAGAGCCTGTCAAAAACCCTGGGGTTAATGAACCATACAGCAGCACCTCAAGACTCTCATTTCATTCCAATAAATGGTTGTAAATGGAAATTAAAACCACCAGCAAAAGTAAAACCATGAAAGGAGGAAGAGATTTACACTCACCTGCATGGGGAGTTCTGAATCCCTCGTTCCCTCAAGACAGACTCTTAAATCACCCAGCAGGAACTGGGTTTGTCGGGATGCTTTGGCCATACAGATTTTCCACATGAACACCCGGTATATATAATTTGTGCTCCATGAGCTGTATGTGTTACCAGGGGTGGGATCTGCAGACAAAAAAAGCAAAGGTGAACCCACATGTTAACTAGTTTTTACTCACTTCTGCTTTTAACATGACCTTGGAGAGCATACTTAATTCTTTTTCCATATTACACATACTCATGCACACCTGTGGGATCGGCTGGGGTTTTTTTTAACTCTTAAGAGCTGTTTTGTTATTTTTGTTTTAAGGTCTGTGAGAAAGATTTCAGGAAGCTGTTACTTTCTGAAGTTCTTCCCCAAATCACAAAAACAAACAAAAATAGTCAGCTGTGGTGATCTCTTGTGATCTCTTTTGGCAGTCTGTTCTGCCACAAACAGCCATTTTGAGATCCTCCATAATTAGAAAGGTTAGCAAGGCTCTAGACTGTCTGAAAAAGTACCACCTGTGAGCTGGAAGCAAGTCTGAATTGCAAACTGAGGGCATTTTAGACACAAGATCTTTGATGAGTGATTGTATAACTGGAAAAATATTTCAACAACAGTTTTTCTGCTAAAATAATTCCCATCATATGAAATATACCTTCAACTTTCTTCTTTTTTCTTATCTGTGGGAAAACTGAATAAAATCTAACAGGTAAACTGAATTAAATCATACATCTCTCAATTATTAAACTGTTTGGCCTTCTGGGTTTTGAGGCTCAGGGAGCTGCAGTTTGAGGCATTAGTTGCCATTTTACTTCAATGCATTTTGCCAAACTATGGTCAGATCAATGCTGAGTTTCATGGGACTTTTGATCATAGGCAAGCACAAGAAATGCAGGTCAGCCTGGGAGAAATGCTTATACAGAATTGAAGCACAAGACCGTCAAACTGTAAATTTCATGTGGCACTGCAACAGCAGAGGGGACACAGGCTTGTTCTGACCTGAGCTAGAACAAAGTATTGCTATACTGTACAACATACTGTTCCAAAATACTTTGATCAGCACCACAAAAATGAATCTGGATTAATGCTTTTCTTCACTTGCTATTCTGTAGAATAGAATTTCAGGCTTTTCACCCTAACCAGACATTTTTACTTCTGAAAGAATCTGGGTTCTCCAACAGACAGAGACTTCACTTATCCATGAGCTCCAATAAGGGCAGCTCATCTCTCTCTTCTTGGAAGAGGTGGTAGGGATGATGAACTCAGTGTGCATCTGGGAAGCTGCTCTCCAGAGCAGATGGAGACCCCAGCATGTGTAATTCAAGTAGGCAAATAATGAGCGCCTCTTAATACATGTCTTTCAGGAAAACACACTTCTAATCCCTATGGTCACGTCACACGCTGAACACTAGCAACATGTCATTTAAAGGTAGGAACAGATCAAATTTTAAGGAACTGTGAAAAAAAGTGTAGCCAAGAGGTATAGAAAGCAGTAACTGTAAGCCAGCTACATCAGTAAAAAGCTGAATTCCCATGGCTGGGAGAAGGGGAACTTTTTACCAAGGCTAAAAACAAGTTCCTTGTGGCAGCAGCTGGGAAAGAGATGACACTGCAAGCAGTCATGGTTCCCATGTCCTCAGCATGGCTGAGCAGCCACCCAAGCAATGAAGCATCACACCTCAGGAAAAAGCCTGCAGAGAGGCGTTGTACAATAACCACTAAAGTGCAGGGTGGGAAAGGGTCCAGTTAACTCTCTGGCAGGATGAATTTGGCAGTTGTTAAATCCCCAGTTATTTAGGCCTTTATGAACCAGGAGACTGAGTTTGATCTCAGATCTCCCATGGTAGCAGAATAGGGACAACAGCAGTAACATGGCTGACCAGCTCGCTATGACTGGCCTGCAAAGGGAATTTCCCAGTCTCAAGTTTCAGATCAGCTGAATTTCCAGAATTGTTCATATCAGCCTTAGGAAGATGTTTCTTCCTCCCTTTTACTTCAGTTTCAATATAAAGTAAGTGCAGAAGCTTCTGGCCCGGAAGCACTTTAACAAGTGTACAACATACAATGGTCTGTCTGGACCAACAAAATAATTATCACTGGGTTAAGAAAACAGAGACAGACAACCTGACCAGCCACAGATGGCAGAAAGGGAAGAAGGCTTTCTGACCTATTTCTTTTTGGGAGATCAAGAGCAGGGACAACCCACAAAGATGTCTAGTCTGCTTTCTGAAGAGCAGTAATAAAACCCCACACAAACAAGTGTGGTACAGGATTTCCTTATTAACTGAGAAATCGAGGCAGAGGTGGATATTCATATGACCAAACTGCTGATACTTACCATAAGTCTTTCAGGTCCTCTGTAGGTAATAGTGAGAGGGAGAGACAGATGCACATCCCCAGGGTCAGCCAGTTTATCTAAATTACACTCCTGCTATAAATCCCCTCCTCAATAGAGGAAGCATCTCTGTCTCTCTCCATTAATAATGTTAAGGAATCTAGTTCCTGACTTAGGAGCATAATCAGTGCCAGAAGTTTGGTGCTGTTAGTACTACCAGGTTGTCTTTTCTCTTTGTAGTGTCAGAGCTGTAGAGCAGACTGTTCTCTGATCTTTCCTAATGGTTTCTGTCTGCTTCCAAACAAAAGCACAGTTTGCATGCAGTTTGTGATTAGATAGCAACACACTGGTAGCAGATATGCACACAACAAACAATAGTTTTACAATGAAAGACAAGCTAAATATTAATAAACATCACAAAGTCTTCTTCATGGGGACCTACTCACAGAAAACGGCTTATAGGACTGTGCTTGCACACTGCAAGTGATCACTGGTACTATTCCCTAGCTGAGATAACGTGTAGCCATTAGGACACTAAAGAACTCAAAATAAAGGTAACAGACAGGCTATTATATATATATATATATACACACACACAAATAAAGCAAACAAAAACATCCCACCTTCAGCTGAAAGATTATAGAGATGGTTGTCTGGCTGACATGAGCTAGCATATCTCAAACAAGCAAGATACAATAAAAGGCAAGGCTGTAATAGTTTTTATTAGGCAAGCATGCACAACTGATGCAGCAGTTGAGGTTTTTGGAGTATGTATGCCCTTCTCCAGGTCTGAAATAGAAACAGCAACTACCAGGCCAAGTGTACATGGGAACGGCCAGTCTGAGTTGTAAGTGTAACAGCTACACCTAAGACTGTCTTACTGTTTGTATGATGCTCCCCAGTGAAAACATTCAGCTGAGAACAAACAGTGAATTCAGGCCAGGTGGTTCCCCACTCACAGAGGGGCTGCCTGCCCCTGCCTGGGCAGCTGTTTTTAGAGAGGGACAGTGTCTATATTGACAAAGATGGTAAAAAGCAAGAAATTTTCAAGCTTAAAACAAAGATAAAAGCCAAGTGGAAATATACTCCACAAAACTTTTCCCCTTTGAGCTGCCTTCCTCCTAAGGAGAAACGAATGTTTTATCCTGACAAATGAAAAGCTCTGAAGTATTTTTATTGTTGAAGTTTCCTATGTTAGAAAAACAGTTAATTTTTTCTCCTAGTTTTAGCCTACCTAACCCAAAAATATTTAAACATAGGAGAAAAAAAAAAAAGGGGGGAAAAGAAAAGAATAAGAAGGAGCTTTAAACTCTAGGAACATTTTTTCTGCAGTGAACTCAGAGTGACTGAGGTTCATAACAGAAGTTGAGCATGTAATATTTTCCACTGCTTACAGTTCCCTTCTGAACTTCCATTTTGTGGGAATACACTTGGATCACTGCTGACCTGTCTCTGGAAAAGGCTCACTGTGTATTTTGGCTTGGCTTCCTTCCATTTCTGCTCCTCTAAGTCTGTTCCCCATTTCAACATCTCTTATTGCCACATTCCCAAACATGTTACACAACCTTAAAGAAGCAATTTATAGGAATATTAGTAACTCAGCTGTGACCAAACAAGCACTTTTCCCTTTTAACAGATCATTCTCTCCTGGGAACCATAGTTATGTGGCTGTTTGCTCACTTGTTTACAGCATTGTACTGGATGTGATATTTAAACGGGCAAATGACTCAAAGCAGTATAAACCTGTGAAAGCCAGTGCTCTGCAGCAGCTTTCAAAGCAAAACCTGGCTGGAAATATCCTGTGAAGACTTTTCCAGGAGAGCCTCATATGTGAGCACGTAACCTTCCTATAGCCAACCAAATCATGCCAAATGCACGTACAAAGATCCTGCTTTGATATCTATAGCCTGAGGGAGCACTGTCCTGATGAGAGTCCTGAGCACTCCGGGGAACATAGCCAATCACCAAGCACAGGGCATTCTTATAATGGCAGCAGATACAAGGATGTGAGGCTGCATAATTTATCCCAGGACTGGAGTTAACCATAAACCGTAAGTAGGCAGTCTCACCAAACATACTGATACTCACAACTCTTGCCTGATCTTGCAAGCCCTATTTCCTTGAACACTGGCTCCCATGGGATACTCCTACAAGCCATCAATTTGTCAGGTCAAAGACCTTAGTTTTCAGTATTTTATCATAATGTTACAACAAATTAAATGTCAACTTCTCTGGAAAAAGAGGACCCCCATTATACAAGCTTAAAACCCAAGTCACAGTTAAGACCTTTTCATCTTCCTCTCTGCAGAACAAAAGCTTCCCATTCATAACATGAAGTGTATTTTGCTGACCTTCAGTTGTCCTTTTTACCCTGCTCCAAATGTTGCCATGCCTGCCGAAGAGCTTGCCAGGTGGACTATCTACCTGTCACAGTTTACAGCCTGACACATTAACATGAAATAAAATGATTGACTTCATATTTATGCACTCACTACCAGCTGTAGCTCATGGTCACATTTATTTCTGCTTGGCTGTGCCTCCAGCACTGATAAAGACCTTTGGAAAAAGGTTTGTGACATGAATTAAGGGCAGTAGTTGCTCAAGCCATCTCCATTAATTCCATCTTCAAGTCAACCCAAAGGAAGTCCTGTAGCTATACTGTGCTCTACCATAATCATATTCATCCTCCGTCATAGAGTCGGTATAACCTGACACCAAAATTAAGTGGAGAGCTGTGATCAAGAGCTACTCAGCCTCTCACAGAAATGAGAAAGAAGACTAGAGAGACCCTCTGGATCCAAGTCAGGGAGCACAGCCACAGGCAGAGCAGCAAGCTACTGAGGCAGCAGTCACAGCTGATGGCTGCCTGACACCCACCTGAAGGTAAAGCAGGTCTACTAAAAGCAACACACCTAACTTTGCCTGTGAGCACACAAGGAGATGGCCTCACAGACATGAAATGACATTTTTCCATGTAAGGCTACCCAAGCAATCCAACACAGTCTGCACTAGCTTCAGTTACAAGCAGATTTTACATTTTCCTGCCCCAAAGTGGTGAGCTCTGCAGTCTGCCAACAATGACACCATATGTCACCACAGAGAGATCTTCATCAGAAAGACTTACTCAGATGTAGGCAAAAATAAGTATCTCCATCACTGGTGCCATACAATTATCAATAATATCCTCAGCCTGAGAACGTGGGTACAGAATAACACCCACATACCTCCACCTGAAGTGATGAATATCATTCTCACCATACGTTGTTTCCTTTCGACATCCTAGCAATATCACGGATGTCTTTTCTGGCTTCAACTGGTGCCTACCTATAGGACAACACCATCAACATCACTGCGTGGGCAGTGGAATATCTAACTACTGGGTGACATGCAGTCAGTACACACTGTCTGTCCAACCAGCCTAACTGGCCATTTCACCTATCACCTTCTCATCTGATAGCAGGTTGTCTCTGGTTATGTGCAGTTACCACATGTGTTTAGGTCAGGGATCACCAGCGATGCGTGTGTATGCACAGAGCTTGGCACAACAGGCCCTCAATAGCTTGAGGGAGTTAATCCAGCCCCGAGCAGACAAAGCAGTTTGCATTCTTGCACTGCACCACTGGATCCATACACTTGAGCTTGTTTGGCCTGGCAGACATAAGCTACTCTCTATCTGCCATCTCTCTCAGAAGCAAAGCATCAAGAAAAAGTAATTTTTTTAACAATCTTACCAATAAAACTGAGGAGCAACAATGAAGCACAGAGCAGGGACAGGAGCGAGGGGCAGGGGAAAGCAGAAATGTCATAAATTGCTCCCCACAAAGTCACCAAATTGTGTAATAGACCCGCAACTTCTAAAAGTCAGCACTAACAAGTAGGTTTTCTCCTGCCTCCAAGTTTTCCATTTCTTTCCAGGGCAAAAGTGAAGATTACGTAGGCAGTAACAAGGGAATGAGTAGGCAAACCAAGTGACAGATATTTGTCAAAAAAATTGGACAGAAAATTCCCACATCCTCTTCAAGGATTTTAGTTGCTATAGAATCACAGAAATAGCATTGGGCTATAAAGGCACTGTAAACCAATAACTTTCTCTCACTGTCCAAACTGGTGGAGGGGCAAACAGGAAAAAAATACAAGACCAAGGCCAGAGCCATAAACTATTGGGAGCCTTTGGGACAGAAGGAAAATAGGTTTGAGCCCTCCTGTGTGAACTTTCTGAGAAATAATAAAGTTAATGAAAAACTGCCATATTCAGACTCAATATAGAAATTTACTGATGGCTGTGCCAGGACAGTATGATCTGTCAATTTGCTGGCTACCCTCAGCAACAAATACTTGGACTTCCTTTATCAAGGACATTTTATCCACATTCAGTCTGAAACACAGTACATCCCAACACACTAGGACCTTATTTAGATGTGCCATGGAGATACCAGGGGTGAATCTGGGGACTTGTTACCCAAGTTTTGTCCTACAGGAATTTTAACTTGTCAGTACTAAAGCAAAGCTCAGAGAAGATGTATTGTTTCTAAAGCTCTTTGAAGAGAAAAGAACCTGAAACACAGTCTTACTAAGTTTGCCTGGACTGACTTTTATCTGCCTAAGGAAAGGCCAGAGCATCCCAGGGCTGAATGTCCCAAGCCAGACAAAAGGGCAAACCCAGGCTGGGACAAATGCAGAGGAAGAGGCCCAGGGTGTCTGGTGTTCTGTTTCCACCACGTTTGCAAGACAAGGAGGATAGAGATGCCCCTTGCCCTGGGCAAGCACAGAACAAAAGAAAGGGGGTGAGAAAATGTAATGCTTTTGTTAGAAGCAGATGCAGCCACAATGGGACACAGCTACAACATAATGTTTCCTTTAATCCCCATCTGGCCTTGGTGTTCCCCTAGATCTTCTTGCCATTGCAGCACCCAGTCTGCCGGTCCAAGCCCCTTGGTGTGTGCTCTGGTGGGACATAGGGCCTTCTCAACCCCACAGGACCTACAGCTGCCATCACCACACAGGAACATCCTTTGGGGTGGTGGCAATGTGGTGGGGGTGGCGCAGGACCAGCTCAGGTCTGCTCCCCAATTCTTTAATCACTGAAACTCTTCTCCCAGCATGCAAGCCAAAACCCTTCCTCTCTTCCAAATTACCGTTTTTCTCTCAAAGAAAAGTTAACAAATCAGAATAAAACCAGGCAGGGCATGGGAAGGCCCCAGGGGGACTGGTCATGGCCAGTGATGCCCTGCTAGTGCCACCAGACCCATGACAGTCCCAGCCCTTGCCTTGAACATGAGACCACAATGGCAAGCAGTGCCTGAGGGTGTTATTTCATTACTCTGATTGCTGCTTTGTTTTTCACCGCACATTTGGAAATAAAAGCAACTTTTAATCAAGAAAAGGAAGAAGCGCTGGAAAATGGGCAGAATTTTTGGTTTTGTCTTTGGTGAGGGTGATGGCACAACAAGGGTGCTTGCAGCATTTTGTTCTGCTCCAAGACACTTCTCACATAATTAGCCCTCTTGCCACTGTGAAACTATTCAATATATACTTTCCCTAGTGAGCAGTCCCATCTATCCACAGTAGTCAAGTAGCAAATAACACTTTGATTGTCCATGCTTATATTTTTCATCTTCAGCAGAGCAGGTATTTTATTTCCGTTAGATTTTCCAACCACTCTTCTCCCATCCATGACAGACATAAAAGAGGACAGTTAACTCACACCTTTCCTGAGGAAGCCTTCTTTCAAAGCCTATTATCTAGATTTCTCAAGAAGCTTTCTCTGTTACTCTGGAAATTGAGGAAGAAAAAGCATCAAATGAACATTTCTATTTATTGTAGTAGCATCTGTGAGTTTGTGATAACGATAATACAATTCCGTTCCCAAATCCTCAGTTGTTCTTCTTGAGATGACTAACTTAAGAGTGAATACTCCTACTCAATGGTTTCTTTTCTTCCAAATAAATTCATAGTTTTGAGGTAGGTTTGGGGTTTTTTTTTTCCCCCAAAATACTCATTATCCTTAAGCAGTGACTAAAGACAAGAAGATTGCTGCTTTTCAAAGAAGCCAATCCTGTGAGACCTCCCATCTCTTCTCCTTTAAGAGCATTAACAGGAATAGGAGAAAGGCAGAAGGTTCCCCCAAAACATAGGGATAATAGAAACCCACAATAGCAGGCTCTGGCCCTCATGGTCCTAGGGAATTAATGCATTTGTTCACTTCTGCAGGGCTCTGAACTCAGTTAAGTGAGGATCATCGAGTTCACTCTACCATTAAATCTCTGCCACATCAGCCTTCCACCATCACTGTCCAGGATCAAGAAAAATAGTTAGAAGTATGAAAAAACCTCACAAGTGCAAAGTATTTTAACTTGGATTTGTACTTATTTGTGGCCTATGTGACAACTGCTTTAATCTGGATTTTAACTTCCTCTAAGAAAACATTTCTAACATACTAAAATCACTCACACTCAAAAAAAACCCCAAACTCAAGCCAAACCCAACCCCACCCCACCCCCCTCCAAAAGAAACAAAACAGGGAGGACAGGGTGGTCGTCTTGTCATTTATGCCTATGGAAATTTGGTGGACATGGGGCTACTTCCTAACCAATTATTTTGCACATTGCCATAAGCAGACAGAGAAAGGGAAACAGACAACACCACTGAGGATTTTGTTAACAATTTTACCCAAGAATTCCCCCACTTAGCTAGTCCAAGCAACACCTATATGAAGAAACTGTTATCTGTGTCTTAGTAGTTACATCTTCCTTCAGCATTTAGACTCTACAGTACTTTTGCTGTTTGAAAAAGATTATGGTAACTGGAGCAACCTATGCAAGCTAGAATTTTATTTTGAAGGGAATTAATAATTGCCAGATTGGTTTTTAGCAACTGAGAAGTTGAAGAGCTTTGTGGCATACCACAAAGGCACCAGAAACTGAAGAATTGGAACGTCATGAAACACAAAAATTACTTTGAATTATAATGTCTGATAGCAAGGTTAACACTATGGGGATTATGAAGCTCATATTGCAAAAAAGAAAAAAGACATTGTTTTTACCCACCCTCCCCACTTTTTAAACTGTACACAATATGAAAGTATTTCTCTCAAAGTGGTTAACAGAGCTCCAAACTAAATCTAAAAGATATTGTTCATTTTCCTTCACTTCTGGTTGACAAGCTCACTTTCACACCAAGCTAAAACAGAAGTAGCTCAAGAGTTATCTGAGGATCACTAGAGGATGGAAAGACTGAAGCTTTTTAGAGAAATGCAGCGTTTAAAAAACGTACCAGTAAGTAATAATTAGCATCAATATCCTGTCCTGCTTGTATTACCTGCTTGCAGTGTCACAGCACTTTACAATATGGCTAGGTTTGCATAATGAGAAACTGGGACACTGCTGATTTAAGCTTAATTCACATCCAGATGCAAGTTATTGTTTTTATCACCTGTGTCTCAGTGGAGCTGTTGAATCAAATAGGCACTTTCCTCACAGGGTACAAAAAAAAAGATGGGTTAGAAAGGTCAGAATAACTATACTAGGCCAGAGTGCTATATCTTCCAGTTCAGTATCCTTTCTTGGACAGGGACCAGTAAGAGATGCTGAAGTCAGACTATAAGAACAGGCTAAGCACACAGTGATGCTTTGCCAGAATGTGCTCCCAGCAATCAGCAGTTTTAGGACTTCTCAAACCAGAAGCATACGCTCACATATCCTAGCTGCTGAAGAAGTTTTCTTCTATGAGCTTGTCTGGTTGCTTTTTGAACCCAGGTAGAGTTTTGGTCCCCACAGCACTCTGTGGCAAAGGCTGCCAGAACTTAACTATGGATCATGGAAGAAAATTCCTCTGCCTGTTCTGAACTTTTGAACCTGTTATTTCACTTGGCATCATGTAACAGAAGTAGTAGAGAAAACAGTGAATGACTGTTCCCTGTCTACCTTCTCTGCTACTCTACTATATATGCTCTCTATCATATTCCTCCCTCCTAGTCATTTCTTTTTCATGCTGAAGATCTGTAATCTATTTAATCTTACCTTGAACAGAAGCCATTCTGTATCTCTTATTATCTCTGCCTGCCTTCTTTGTATGCTTTCTCTTCACTCATCCTTTTTGAGAATGGAGGATTCATGAGTTGGGCACACCATCAGCTCTTAGAGCAGCACAACTGTTTCTTTACTCCTTTTCTATCACCACCTAATACTCTTTTTGCCTCTTTGACCCTCATTGAGCACTTAACTGACATTTTCACAGAACTGTCCAAAATGACTCCAAGATCTTCTGTGATTACTAATAGCTACTTCACAGTCTATCACTGTTCTCCAAAGCGTACTACTTTGCTTTTATCAACAGCATCAGATGGCATTTTATCACCTAGTTGTGAAATGCAATTTTTCTACACCATTTTGAAGCTCTGTTTTCTCCTCTGAAACTTCCTTTCATCATTCTCTATCAGATCACCCATGAACAATTTGGGCAGCACTGGCTCTAGCATTGATCCCCAGTGATCTCCTTCCTTGTGGAAACTCATTATGTAATTCTTACAGTTTGCGTGAGATTCAGCATATAAAGAAAACATCTCATGTAATTTTATGTGCGGCATAGCCTGTATGGTGCCGACAAGCATGTTTCCCTTAAATCCCAGGTCACATCTGCCAGCTTTGTGCAGATGTCTTGGATATCACAGAGCATCCCAGGTGGCACAAAGTGCCTATTTTTAGGCCACTGAATCCAACTGTTTCCTGTTTCTTAATGAGTTGCAGACTCATATACAGACAATCACATTGCTTAGTTGTTTTGTTCCTTTTCACGTGTTTGTCAAGAGCTGTTTTAGAAATTCAGACCTACCATATCAACTTTTCATATATGCTAGTAACTACTCTAGAAAAAACTCTAATAAATTTGCAAGGGTATGAGATCCTTCTAGAAAAGCAATGATAACTCTTTCCTATAATATCTTATGTGTCTCCTTGTGTGTGTACTTTTTACTGTGCTATCCATAGTTTTCCTGATACAGACTTATTGATCACTAATTCCCAGACCCTCCTGAAAATCTGTTTTATATATTGAAGTCACATTTGCCACTTTTTAATCAGCTGATACCAAGACAGTTTTAGGTGCTATATTATAGACTGAAACAGTTCTACTTCTCCATACTAAATGTTGATGCAAAAATGTTGAATTAATCTGAGCACTGACTCATCATAAATTAATCCATGAATTAATCTGTAATCCACACGCCATGATCAGCCCTTGACAAAAATGAGAGAGAATGTGCATCTAATTCTTGGTCTACAGTCTTTTTGCATTTAAAAGCTATAGCCACACCAGCAACTCCTTCTAGGGTAAGCACAAGTAGTTGGCCAAAAGAAGTTCTGTCCATGTGGTTTGTATGTAGTCCTTAAGCAGAACATGCTACGGTAGCAAATGGATTTTTTGGCCAGCATTTGTACCGGGGCTATACTGCTACTGCCACATCAGCAAAAGGCTCTCACTCCTCACAGACGTTTCTCTGCCAGCAAAACTTTTAAAGCATAGGTTGGGCCTACATTTTAGTACTTTCCCATGTCTGCCTCAAGGGCCACAGCAAAATCTCAACTCTCCACAGCTCTGTGGCCCTGCCCCAGGTTCAGTCCTCTTCCCGCATTTTTTCCCCTCTACCTGTGCTTTCAGAGGAAACCAGCCCCAGCTGCTTAAACATCTGTCTCCCACTGTGCCCACACTGGACACATGCCACCAGCAAATAGGGAAAAGACAATGGGGTATGAATCATATATGTGGATTTTCACTGGTGAGACAGATGTGAAAGCTTCTCAGGGATGTTTAATCCATGAGTCATCACCATCATTAAGAATTCAAATCTTCCTCTTAAGTCAAAGTGTGAATAACTGAATTAAACAATTTCTTCTTTTGTGTAATGAGTAGTAAAAAAAAATAGGTTTACTCCTTTATTGGGATCTTATTTGTCTGTACTATCAAACGCAAAATCTCTCTATTCTGTGCTTCTGAAGACTTTTATTCATAGCCATTCTTCTGGTAAGATACTTGAATCTTGTGGTAATATTTAGACGAGATCAGCTTCTGGCTAAAACTAATGTGTTGCTGTAGATTATTCCTACCCTTAGCCAGTGTCATATCACATAAATGCATTGGGACATTTTCCTGGACTACAATGTCTTTATACGTACTGGAAAAATTACAGAATAAACAAATGGAAAGGCATTCCCTGTGGATGACCTGTGATTTGGAGTTCTCTCAATTCCTTGAGTTTCATTTTCAGTGTGTAAAAATAAGTCCAAGAATCAAAACTATACAACTGTCACTTCCTCTAATGCTCATCTATGGTTACTTATCTGAAAGGAATACAGTGTGTAACATGCCTTCACAAACACCCATGCATCAATACATCCTCCATTCACATTTGTATTTCATAGCTATGTTGCACAGATCTCTGCCAGTTCTAATGCTATTTGCAGCTTCCAGCCTATGTCCCTTGCCTTCTTCCTTCTCTGCCTTCCCCAAAAGAAGGAAAACCCAAGATGAAAGTTCAGCCATGCTGACTATTCACTAGGTGCTTGTGGCTCACCTCTGCCTGGAAGATCCCTGTGCACAGGGACTAGTTCTGCTCCAGATCACAAAAGTGTGAGACAGTGCTACCAAAACACCATACTATTTAATGCAATGGCCTAATTTGCTCCTGCAGAATTTCTCAAATGCTGGGATTAGGGTTACTTCAGTGCTATGCAAAGCGGCAAGAAGTAGGGAGGGTGGGAAGATTAAGAGAGACCAGACCGAATTATGACTACAATGCATGGGAAGTCTTGGGAGTTAGACTGATGAAGAGCAGCAAGTTTACAAGACACTTTTTGTCTTACTCCACCCCTGCAGCACATTTTCAGGGATACGTATAATCTTCAAAGGTGCATCCAGAGAGCAAGGCATAGAGCAGGTGGCCAACATCAAGCGAACAAGACAGCAGCTCCTCAGATGGCTGCACAGCTGCTTCCCCAGCACAGGCCATGTACAGGGTTGCTGCGGTGACTCCAGATGCCCAGGAGAGAACCGGCTCACTTGACAAAACATTGCAATTTGGACAGGAGCATATGGTGCTTCCGGTATTACCTACACAGGTGGTACAACTCTCATTCCCCCTCAGGATTTCAAAAGTCTTTAAGAGTGTAATTTTCACCTGGGGAACACCATAGAAATGCTAGGCTATAGTGGCTGGAACAAAGCATTAGTTTAAGAGCATGAAATCACAGACATTTTTGAGAGTGGATATGGTTGACAGTATGCTATGATAGGTTAAAAAAACCCAAACAGCCTTGATAAGCAAATATCTCTAGGGGGGAGGGTTGAGGATGGGGTGGGAAATTCCAGCTAGGTGGATGCTTTAGCCCAAATGTCAAGAGGAAACCTGCAGATGTTTCAGGGCCTATTTCAACATGCAGAGCTCAAGTAAAGAGTCTATATAACAGATGGCAGTTTCTGAGTCACTAAACATTATTATTTGGCAACAAACTTATGCTCTCTCAACCATTTCTCAAGGGATTCTTGCCACAAACTGCTGTGAAAGTGATGTGTATTCTGTAACATTCAATTGCAGAGTTTCTAAACCAACAAGCAGAGCTCCATATAACTGTAGACACAGATACATATTTAAATAAAAGATCTAAAGTAAACTTGGCATACATCAGCCTGAGTCAGAGAAACCAACGCTGGAGTCCAGAGGTCCACCATTTTCTGTGTATTTCTGGATTATTTACACTTGCACTCATTACCTCCTAACAGATCAGGTTTTTTTTTTTTTTTAAGGTAGGTTTTCAGGAAATTTCAGTAAATATGACAGGGGAATTAAATCTTAAGAGCAGTTTCTGGAACTGAAAGCAACTTTCTCTTTAAGATATCTTTAAAAAAAAAAAAAAACAAACCTAATATACAGGTTGATTCCAACAATGCTACTATCAGCATTACACATCCCACTCAACAAGTGGATACAGGCTCAGAAGACTAGATGATTGAGGTAGGCAAATGCTTCCTGATTTTATTTAGTCCAACTTTGGTGGGATTCAGGTACCAAAACACGTTACAGGATCTGTCCCTGTGTATCTTTGCAAGACTGTTGGAGGCATTACTCTTGGGGACAGGATTAGGAAGTCCCAACTCCAGTGTCATCCTCAGTTTATAAGGCTATAACCTTTTCTCAATTGCATCAACAGAGTTAATAGAAATAGCACACGACCTTTCTGTGATAAGGCTCTATCACAGCAGCCTCCCATAAAGTCAGTGTCCACCCTGCAGAGCTAATAATAGATTACATTCCTACAGGGACATAATTCATGGGGCTGCATGCACAAGGCATGCACCAAAACCTCATAAAGCACCAAATGAACCATGCTCTGAATAAAATCAAACAAGCAGTACACACTGCACAGTGAAATGTTCAGTACAGGCTATCTACATAACAGCTACATATCTTAAACTCAGAAGGAGAGAGAATTGGTAGAGGGTAGGCAATAGCCAAATGATTGTGTAGCACATCTTGGGTGACGAGGTTGCTATTTTTGCCTCTGTAGTAACTCCTTTTGCCTTTTATGCATTTTATTTCTATCCTGTAAGGACTGTTGACTAGGAAGAGAAGGAAAACTACAAACAACAAGAGCAGAGACTATTCACAAGAAAGCAGTATGGTCTGCTTAAATCTAGGAAGAGAAAATGTAGGAAAGGGGAAAGGATGGCTTCACTTAAAGCAAAACAAACCTTCAATGTAATGCAGTTTATCAAGTGAAAGTTTGCTGGATGAAATGCTTCTCTCAGCAATATGTCAGTAATATCTAGAACTGCTCATAATAGAAAGCAAAGTCTGCAACCATCTTTTGTAAACAAAGTTGTTGCTTGTAGGCACGTATTTATCTAGAAAGTGATTACTCCTTTTAGTGTTGCCCTTTAAATTGTCATTTTGGGCACAAACCTGCATTTTTGAAAAATAGAACCAAGGCATCATGTCACATAGAAGAAAAGCATCATGTCCTAACCTGGAAAAATAGGCTACCTTTCCTCCAGGGTTTTGTTTATCAAAACAGGGCGACAGAGCTTTGCAACCTTGATATTGTACACTGATGTCATTGCTGCTACTATATCCTGTTCACTGTGCTAGGTACGAAAAGGAACCTACTCCATCAGTACAGACAGTAGTCGAAAAAAGGAAACAGTTAAAAACCACTGATCCAAACTACAGTCATAAATAAAGAGAAGATGACCCTTGTGAATAATTAGCAGATAGAAACCTTTTGGATTTTGCTTTTAAAGTTCATGCTTTTCCCTACTGTTTGCTTTATGCATACTGCATTTTTATTTGATCTGGTGATGATTCACAGGCAAAAAAAAATTATGGCTGATTCAAGGAGCAACATATCTATTATACAGGTAGCATCACAGCCTAATCTCCATTGCAAAAGTATATGAAATTAAATCCTGTCCCTTCTGAAATGCACAGGAGTCTATCATTGAGTTCAATAAGGACAGGATTTCAGCCATCAACTGAAGGTATTTCTAAACGGTAAAGCGAGGCAGCCAGCATAAAAACATACTAGTTAATGTCAAATGGTGCTTAGACAGAAGAATTTTATGTTCGTATAGTTTTGCTGTTTGAGGGGCTTGCAATGAAGGCACATTAAATGCATTTCCAAAGTCAAGCTTTATCAGCTCTCCTTCTGTAACTACGTAGATATGCAGAATTAAATGTCATTAGAGCCAGCCCTTTGTGATCTTTTCTTCTCCTGTAATGTTTATAACGTGTCCCTGCTTAGCAAAATGTCCAACAACTCTAGAGACGTCAAACGTTTTCTGGCTTGACTTCATAGAGAAGCACACATGAGATACTCCCCCTAAGGATTTAATCTTGCCAAGCTTTCTTCTGCTCTGTATTTTGCACTCAAATAGTGATGTCCATGTATCTCTACTGGTAGCTCACCTTGCTCCTGAGCTTTGCCTAGAAGGAGTATCAGCAATAGTTCTTCTTGTAGTGACCTCATTTCTTACTATATTTTTTTTTTCCAAAGCCTGCTTTTTTCCCAGCAAGTAGGAAGCAAAACAAAATACTGACTCACAGGCTAAAATAGATCACTAAGTCCAAAGAAACCTTTGAAAGGGATGGGTGTTTTCCTCCCATAAGACAGACTGTGTAATCTTTAGCACATTCTTTTGCAAGTAACACATTCTATCTCACTTTAAGAGAGCAGCAGCGTAAAACCACTTCACCTTTTTTCATCACTACGCATTTTTACAGTTGTTCTGTTACTGCTTCATGTACTGTAAAATGCACCAGTTCAGTCAAGCGCTGCTTCAGTCTGCGTGAAAACAGGCATGAGAAATTCAATGCCTTTCTAGTTTCTTTCCCTTCCAAACTCCCATCAGCCACCATTCCATCTCTTCACAAACAGCATCCAGATGTTAATAAACATATCAAACTTACTGTTTTTCAATGGCAACCTTTCCCTATTCAGTTTTCTCTATCATTTATTTCATCAACCCTGCAGCCTTTGTTGTTTGCTCATATTTCCAGCTCACCACAAAATATGTTGTATGAGTATCAAGAGAAAAATTCCTTTAATATGGACCAAAACAATATTATTTGCTTCAAATCCAGGGAAATAGAACCTGCGTTTAAATTTATGTTCATTGGAGCTTCCTCTAATATTTTTCTGGATGGGAATTTAATGTGAAGCATCACTGAGTGTTCCAGTTGGAGTTCCAAAGTGAACTGTTATTTTCAGAGTTCACAATAACAACTAGACTGAGGATCTTTTATATATTTTTTAAATGTGCTTCATTCAGAGGAAAATAGGTCCCCAGGTCATGAACTATGGATTGTGAATCAATACAGGTCTGATTAGGTTGACAAGTGACAGAAGTAGAATATGCAGCACCTTCCACAGGCTTTGCAGCATCACTGAACACATTAATGCCTCTACATTTAAAAAAAAAAAAACAACAAACTTCTGACAAATTTATGGGCATGCTGATTTTGATTAGAGAAAGACATTTTAATAGCTATATGGGAAATAGGATAATATATTATAAGGTGTTTGCCACAGTTCCCATAGTTATGTGTATAGTGATAAACAGTTGTCTTCAACCTGAGTTCAGTGGACTCTGGAGACTTGCAGACTACTTCTAAGATTAATAGTAATGAATAAAAGCAAGGGCATCTTTTCTCACTTTAATTCTGCTAGGCAGTCATCCCCATCTCTACTGATCAAGAGTGCTTGAAATAACTGGTACAACCTAAAGAAGATTGAATTAGGTTACTTCCTCCATGGACCTGACAACAATGAAAACTGGCAAAAAGTATTGCTAAAAAGTAGTGGCCTATTTCCAGAGTATTAGGACCGAGGCTGAAACAAGGGGGAGCTCCCCCAGCAATATATTACCGTCTCAGGAAGGCTCCTGCAGAGAACCTGAAAGATTCCAGGTTCTTAAAAAAAGGTTGACAGCAAGTCTGAGGAACCATAGAATTTCCTCAGGAAATCTGAAAACTGCAGATACCAGAGACATTGCACCTTCAAAAACCAGCTCAGGAACTGAGATGAGGTGCAGGTCTGAGCCAGAGTTTTGCTAACTGAATCATGGCTCTCCTGCTGTGTACCCTGCCCTGCAGGGGTGAGGATAATCTTGTTTACTGTCGAAAAACTCACTTGTCTGGCTGCTCTTTGTGCCACAGGACTGAGGCCTGCTATAAAGGGTTAAACCTTTGTCTCCAATTAATATTGTTTAATGAAGCTAATGGGTATGCTGGGCTCGCCAGCCCAAACTGAAGAGCCAAGGGCTTACCCTATTTCAAAGCCATGACAAGGGCTGGCAGCATCGAAGTGATCAGGGAAACATGGAGCAGACAGATTGTAGACAGCCAGAGCTCTCCTGGCATGTGGAGCCATGACAACCAACAAACACTGTCCTTGGGCCTCATGTTCAGATCTTCCCTCAGGGAAATTTGCTGCCAGAGCATGTGCTATTTGTCAACACCCAGGGTCAGAAAGTAGTCTCTATGCCTCCCTGGTGGGACTGAATCAGACCTAATGCTAACCAAAATCCATTCAAACCAATGTTTTTAAGTTCTTATTAAACTCATTAACAGCCTTCCAAAAGTGTTTCTGCTAATCAGAGTAACAGCGCAGCTATTGCTGGTGTCTCCAGGTAGGCACTTGCTGAGCACCAGGACTGTCTGCACATGTGCAGGTCTGCAATGCTGTGTTATATCCTATACCACTATAGCTTATGTCCTCAACATCCATAGGGCTCTCCAGTGGGTGCAGCACCAGCCCCTGTGCTGCCCACAGGGAGGCTTGGTGCTGCTCAGGGTCCCACCTGGTGTCTTCTCCCTACCAGGACTCTCGTGCTGTATGCTATCACTGGCTACTTTCCATTCTGAGATGGTCTGTTTTCCAGCTCAAATAGGTTTAAACTGGTTTGGGGTTACCAAACTAGTTACTCGGTTAAGAGTCCACCAGTGGCCTGCATGGGAGCAGAACAAATTCACCTGGAGCAAAGTCCAAGAAGAAAGAAGTCATGGTTCAGCTTTCTGTTTTTTCTTCAAGGACTTTACAAATGAAAGTAAGAAAAATTTAAAGGAAACGGAATTGTGTAGAAAATGAGAATTATCAGTACAGCCAGCCTCTAGAGCCTCCTGTGAAGTCTGAGACCCATGGGTAGATTTTGCATCACACAGTCCTTGGCTCAAACAAGCTCCAATTCAAATAAATAAGAAAGGAAGGGAAGAAAAAAACAGGGCAAAGAAAGTTAAAACAGAGTAGTGACTGTGCTGTCTTTGACCACAAGCCCTGTGCTCTGCCCCAGGGCAGCAAAGTAGGAGAAGAAAAATCCAAAGAAAATGCCTTGGTTACAATCCCCTCCTCATGCCACAGTTTCAGGGTTGCTATTTGTTTCCCTGTGACCGCACTGCACTTTCCCCAGAAGCTGAGATTTTTTTTTTTCCCCCCTGTCCATCTAGACAAAAACTTATCAGGAACATGAAATGATATGCAGTAGATTCTCTGTTATGACAGGCTAAACAGAAGTCAGTTGTAATGTGAACATGATTATGGGAAAGGCCTCCATTATTTTGGTTTGGGTTTTTTTGGTTTTGTTTTTTTCTGTTTTGTTTGTTTGGGGTTTTTTTAAATAATCTGTTGTCTGCAGCTGAATATTTGTTCAAGGAAATAATGGGTATAAAGCGATCACTGGCTGTATGCAGCAAAGGACCAGATGCTATTGGGTTACACTTCCCTGAACAGGCAGCACTAAAAGTTAGAACAGTATCGCCTCAATAAAAATGCAACAAGTTAAACTCCAGGCTGTAACAGTGCAGTCACTACTTAAATCTCTATCCCCATTTGTGTAACAGTGTTTACTACTTTTTCTCCCCAGGAGTAAGATTTCAAATAATTCACTACTCTTCTCATTTGCAGTCTCAAAACTCTGTTCTTTCCAGGTCTTTATAGAAAAGAATCAGACTTTATTTTAGAATCTGATTCTGTTTGCTGCCTTTCCAATTATGTCTTCTGCAAACTTGATTATTTATACCCAAGAAGTAGCTCCAAAGGAACCCCTGTGAGAAGGAGTGTTGAGAGATGATTAGCAATGACTGTAAAAAATATTCAAGGGTATGTCTCAGATTTTGCTTCAGCTATGAGGAAACACTGAACTTCTGTTGTCAAATTAGCATCAGAAACATGAAGAGTCCAGAGACACAGCAAGGCCCATAAGATGCTCTCTAGCTTCATAGAATCATGGCTATAAGCAGGACTTAGGACTTCTCAGCAAGGTAGGCAAAATTGGATATTGCTTCCTGGAATAAAGAGCTTGAACTGGAAGTTGAGCTGTTCCTATGACAGGAAGGACAAATGAAAAAGGGGGCACAGATGGGATGTAGAGCCAGAGAAAAAGACCTGTGAACCTTTGAAACTGGACTATATGCTGTCCTAAAGAGAGAAGGGGAAAGTTAGTGGTCCATAACTCTGAGTGACACCTTAGATACCCTATTGCCCTTCCTTCAGCACAAACACCCTGGTCTTTGAGGGCTCCCAAGCAAACAAACTAGGATTAGGGCAGGGGGGTTTTTGGGGGGGGAGTTTTTTGGGGGGTGGGGGGGGGTGGGTTTTTTAGTTTGTTTGGTTTGGGTTTTTTTTGGGGGGGTGGGGGGTGTGTGCAGGGGTGTGTTTTGTTTGGTTTTGGGTGGGTTTTGTTTTTGTTTTGCTGCCCTGGGCAACTTTGATATCCCAAGGGAAGTTCCTGGCTACCTATTTATGTTGTGTCTGTGAGATGGCTTCTGCAATGAGAAGCAAGGAGGTCCATTAGAGGATTCCTAAAAATATTTTGAGGTATCCATCCAGTTTCTAGCCATTACAGGAAGCATCATTGTTTTTATGATCTAGATACATTGCACTGCATTACAACGGTAGTATTATATCACAGTTTGCAAGCTTTCATATACTGCACTTAGGACCAGTTAAATGCAACCTCAGGGATGGATTGGGATTAATCCAATCAGATGGATCTGCCATTGGGATGGATCAACTTGTCTGTTGCACCATCAGTGAAGTCAATTTTTGTGCAAGGCATAACTGAAACATTAAGATAAACTCAGAAGCAAAATATTAAGATAATTAGTTGCCGTGGTGACTCAACACATAACATTTCCCAATATTACACGTCACACATTCACGCCTAGAATTTTCTTGTTTGAAGTGGAAGGAGAGTAGATGCTCTCCATAGCATCTTGGGATCTCTTCAGTGGATGCTCCACAATAGGTCATCCACTCAATTATTAGAAAGTTTTTAAAGATATAGCAAATCTGGTATAACGTCAGGTTAAAATGCAGGATCACAGTCATATCAGGACTAACCAATGCCAAAAGCCACATAAGAATTTGTACAAAAATCTAGAAATTCAATACTTATTTCATGAAATTCCACCACCTGGAATGAACACAAACAGAGAATGAAGTCACTTAGATTGGAAACTTCATATATTTTTTTAAAAAAGCCACCATGATTTGATCAGTTTGCTGCTGGCCTATTTACCAGAACATGTTTGCCAGGAAATTTTAAGCTAGTGCAGTCAGAAGATGACTGTTTACTTAGCTTCTTCACACAGTTACTCTCTTACACACAACTGTAGTAGGCCTGATGCTGAGATATCAGTTCAATCACATATTTAAAAAAAAAAAAAAAAGAGACACACATTTCTTTAGATCTTTAGAGGTGACACTTGGTATAGCTCCTTCAGCTGTACTTTGACTCCCATTTCAACCCCTCTTGGTGCCGCCTTTTTGGTGCTTGTTGAGCACTGGTTGAAGTTTGTTTATGGGAGAAGGAGAAAGAAGTATTCTACATTGGCAGGAAAAGTCACTTTTCAATAAGTCAGAAGTTGGCCTGCCACGTTCTGCGTGTGAAATTGTTACGTCAGTTCCTTCCTCATTCTGTATTATCTAAATAATTCATGAGGGTTGTTTGGTTTGGTTTTTTTTCCAAGAGTGTGCAGTAATTCTATAAAGGACCATATAAAATATTTATGAGGTTTACATAAAATACACCTGCTGTGTGGATACGTTACCTACCAAGTCTTACCTCAGATGGACTGATTTATTTGGGGTCTGTTTTCGTAAAGTTTCTCAACCTTTCCCACAGTTTCAAGCCACATAATCTTCTAGCAAAGGAAGTTAAGAAACTAATGTCAATGAAGTCTGTTCAAAGCTTTCACTTTTACTGATTTTACCCCTCCAGATATTCATAGATCAAAAATCCTAATCTGACTGAAGCCAGATGGCATGAGTATGCCTAATCCATTGTACTAATGGTTTTGGAGGGGATTACTCAAACTTTTCTTCTTGCTTGCACTGAAAGAAACAAACCAGCACTTAAAATGCACCCAAACTTAAATAATTTGATGTCTTCTCTCTGTAAAAAGACCAATATTAAATAAGTAAACAAACTATGTCATTGAGTGTACGTATAAGGATACCATGAGACAATGACATAAATGAATGAGTTTTGCCAGACCTAAGTTTCATCTCTGTGTATCACTGCTTCCAAAGGGGAACAACTGTGCAGTTATCATTCCGTTATGCTGATGCATTGCTTTTGCTCCTTCTACAAAGTGAAAAGCTAGAAGTTTCACCAACTGAAAATAGTTTTGCTCATAAAAAATGATCATTTGGTTTGTCCACTTCATATTAGAACAAAGAACTTCCATTAACCAAGGGCTTATCAGTACTTCTTGATGAACTGATCTGTCAAGACCAATGTCTTTGGTATCCTTTTGTTATCATCTGAATCAGTGAATATCTTTTAACCTCTGATATCGCACATTTGTTTCCAAAGAAAACCCTTAGATGCATCATTGCATTAAAACAGCAACAGAAGTGTCCTAGAAGTATGGGTTAAGAGTGTGATGATTATCTTTTTCACTGTAACACTTGGTGGTTTAGCTATTCAAAAAATTATTATTCCATGACTAACATAATAATTGCATAATGGTGCTAAATAACACAAAATAAAAACAAAGCTTTCTAACAATGTTTTTGGATTACACTCTCCAAAGTCTGTTAATGAGTGACCTGCAATTTATGAGGAGCTGGGGGAGTAGACTCACACTAGCTGTTTGTCTTAGGATATGAAAGGATAAGAGAGACAAAAGGCAGCTTTGAACAATCAATGCATCACTATTGATAGCTGCACAGAGCCACAAATACACTGACTCCACAGACAGCAGCAGGAAGATTATAGAAACACTGCTGAGCAAATTGTAGCCCACCAATGCCAACCCTCTCTAGCCTGGCAGGCTGTGTGGCTCATTCTGGTGGTGGGCAGGGCCCTATGGTGCAACCAGCCTTCAAATACACTGCACAGCCATTACTTCCCTACATACCAGTGAATCCAATGCCATCAGGAAGGAGAGAATGACTTCAGTCACTTTACGGGCCAGAAATCTTCATGGACCATTTATAGACTATTTGATCCGAGTGGTCATCCTTTTTATGGATAACACATCAAGTAGGATGAAAGAATAAAACCCTCTGTGCACTGGCTGCCTGCTCTTGAGTCTTAAACTTAGACTTCAACTTATAAACACTCTCTATGTATTAATTCTGGGAAATACTTTTGGAACATCAGTCTGCAGTTGGGGTGAAGAAGTACAGATGACTCACACTTTTTATTGGTTGCATAAACTTTTATTTCTATTAAAAACTGTTTTCTAAACATGCATTTCATTATTTTTTTTTCCTACTTGCTAACGTTGATTTGGCATTGTTTTCATCTGCACCAGAATAACAGTGGTTGTTATTTTCATGGCAGGATTTGTTTTCACATTTTTGGTAATAACAAAATAAGTACTGTTTTCCCAGCACTAATCAGCCCAATTTATCACGATTCCAGAGCTGGCAAGTTGTGGCTTCTCTATGGGTACAGTTAAGCATATGCTTTTCAGCTACACATAATATTCATCCTGCCTCTCAGCTGGATTTTACTTACAATATACACCACCTAAATCCAGAACAGCTCCTTGTAACCACAATCAGAATCCAGCCCAGACAGTTAATTCAGGAAAGGAACATAAAAATACCATGATAGTATTTGATGTGCCAAGGACAGCATCATTCTAACATAACTAACATGCTAAATATGGTGGGAGAGAACCTGCAAGTAGGTAAAGACCTTCTACTTCATGCTGCTTTGATAGGTCTCAGCATATACAGGTAAATAGATATGGCACACAAAGTGTATGGTTAGAAGGTCAGCCTCCATACGTGGCTAGGTTTGTCCAACAAGACTCAATACCCTCACCAGGGCACAGCCTGGGACATCCATGCAGGGATGGGGACTGACAGTTCAGTTGTCCTACAAGCCTCCTCCACATCCAATCCAGGCAGCAGCATGTTGCTCACAGCAGCCCACACAGATGAGGTGGGACAGAGGCCTCCAGCCAACCTGATCCAGCCCTCCACCTTGCTCTGCTCAAGCATTAACACACAGACCAGGACAATGCCCTACCTGGGAAAGCTCAAGGCCATTTCTTGCCCCTCTTTGACAAATCCTGCCACTCACCATCATGTGGGAGAGCGTGAAAAGTGGCATCAGTAAAGACACCAGAAGATGGTGTCCTCATGGGAAACAGCCCAGCCTATAGTCTCATTGTGAAGGATCTGTTAGTTTGCACAGGGCAATGGGAATTGGAGCGGTTTCACTGATTTTTGCATCCTTTATGTTCCATGCTACCCAACAGCTCTATTCCATTTTCTGTAGTCACCTGGCACTAACTTTATGTGATGCACCAGCACTTGCATTTCCAACTCAGGCACAAAGCGTCTAAAAGCTGCAGGTATCATCTGCTCCTCACTGTGCCGTGAAGACTTGCTACAGGTATCCACAGCTTCCCTTGCCCCACTGCGTAGTGGTTTGAGGTTACTCTTGAAACATAGTTCACTGCCTGCCTTTGACTTTGCTCATGCTTGAGGGGGACCAGCTTGTTGCCTGGTTTGGGGCTCCTATTTTCTCTCTTCCAGGAGTGCACCTTCCCCACTACAGCACAACCATGCCTCAGCTCTGCATGCTGAGGCAAATATTGGGAGCAAAGAGATCTGCTTTTCAGTGGGTACACTTTATTCTGCAGGGGTTTTTTTAACATAATATTGTCTTTAAATACTTGTGGCATGATTAGAGAGCACAGAGAAAGAGCAGGACAATTGCTGTCTTTCAGCCAGGAGGCCAACTTATCTCAGTATCTTGTATCAGAAATGGGGGCTAAATACTACGGTGTACTTGTAAGCCGATTTTAAATTTTGGAGGCTTACAACTTAGAAATGCATTAACTCTGGCCATTTTAATTCCTTGCCTGCCTGACACTCTTGGAACACTCCTGTAGTTTTTTTTCAATACTAAGCCCTTAGGCTTCCACTAACTAAGCTGGAAATTGTGTGTGGTATTTTGACTATTTTATCTATTTAAGTTTTATCTATTTAAGTGTATTTAGGTTTTCCAAAATAGCTGGAAATAAGAATTAAATGAATCTTAGATGTAAGATAATGAATAAATATTCCAACTCATGGACTACAAGATTTGGTAACAATTCTCAAGGGAATCACAACAGTTTGAAGCAAAACAAAGCTTATTAGTCCTCTCCAGGATTCATCAGCTGGGGCCACTCTGATTACATTGAGCAACAGGTAAGGAAGGAAAACCAGTGTTATGACGGAGCTGACAGAAAGGGAGCCAATCTTCTTTACTCCTCAACTTTAGTCATTACGCCCATTCCCCCTTTCATTCTCTCGAACTAGTAATCAGCCATGTCTCATAACCCAAGAATGAAGCTGCCCTACAAACATGTTACACACTAATAAAGGAATTCATATTTTTCCCTCATGTCTAGCCTTCTATTTTAGGAAGTTGGGTTTGGCTTTTCCCCCCACCCCCCATTCCAGCAATATTTGTCCCTGCTTTTCCCTTCCCAGTTCCTTAACCCTATTTCAATGGAGGCTCTTGCCACCCTTCTCACCCTTGCCTCTTGCACACCCGCCTCTTTGCACTTGTTCCTCTAATTATAGTTCCTACACTTTTCCCTAAAACAGGCTGGCGTGAACCAAGTAACAAGCAGCATTGCCTTAAATGCAAAGACAACATTTAACAAAGTAAGCGGACAGGAGGCAAACTCCAAGGAGACAAAATTGCAGTTACACAGCCCACACTGAGGAATGTCTCCAAATACTCATGAATAAACAAGATGTAAGGGAAGCAAGGGCATTCAGTCACGAAGATAGATGAAGTAACAGTTTCTTCTTCTCAACTGCTTGGCATTTAATATATCAGTGAGATGGCAGCAAGCCTTGGCTTTAGTACAACTTGAGCCTGCAAGGATAACAGTTTGTATTTCTGCCTTGCGGGTGCCACATTTATGCCTTGTCAAACAGTAGTGTGGGAACATTTGCAGAGTTTTGCCTCCAGACTGAAGGAAGCAAATAATTGCATGCAATTGTCAGAGACATTCCAAGGTTACACTAGTAAACTCACGTACTAATAGTATTTATTGTTTTTCTTTCTCTAAATGAACACCAATTAGCCTTGCACTTTGCTGACAAAACCTTCCCATTCTGTTCAAAATAGGATCTTTGAACACGCTTCTTGTGTTCAGTAATACAGCTCCTCAACATAATGTTACGTGCCTCATTTGAGTCATGGTGGCTGAGTAAAGGGTAAAGATCCAACACTGACATTTCGTCTTCTCTTACAGTTAAGCAGTTATGAACATGGACAAGGCAAAGGTTATGAAATTAAGGCAGAATTTACCACCTCACCAGAATCCAGATGGAGGAAGCTTTCTTCTCAGAATATGAGTTAACAAAGATATATGGATTCAATTAGTCCCTGCCCAATATGAATGGTGCATAGTTTACCTTTGTGTCAAGCCACCTTGTAAATCAGATAGCTTTACAGTCATCTGCCTGTGAGTACCTTAGCTGCCATTCTTACTGCCTGCCACCATGTTTTGTCTATTTACACAGTAAGAAACAAAGGGGGTTTTTTTCAGTTCCTATGTCCTTTAACTTTTTTGCTTTGGAAAGAAATTCAGTGAGTTTTCCCATCCTTCTCCCCCTGCACCTCCCATTAGAGGAAAGAAGAGGGAGGGTAAGAAAGAGAATATGAGAAGAACAGCAGAAGAAAAAAAAGTTAATGTCTCAAGCATGTCCTCATACCTTTAAAATGCCAAGAAAGGATAACTATTTCCATTTCATTTCCCTCCTCCAGTCTGAAGAACTCCATGGGAGAGGAGATGATGACTGGCTGAAAGCAGCAAGAGGTATATCATGAGCAGCTGAAGCAGGAAACCTGACAGTATCTAAAATGTCAGAAAGGTTTCCTCTCTCAGTGAATTGGAAGTTGTTATGTAAAGCCCAGCCATTTCCTTCTCCCACTTCGCTGCTTACAGGGAGTGTTACCCCAAGTTGCTCTACATCAAGCTTTGGGGAAAGTGTTTTTCTCCATTGATTCTCCAGAGGTGTTTACTTGTGGCCATATCTAAATACTGGTCATGCAAGTCATGCACCACTAGCATTAGTCACTCTCCCTTCTTTTGTTCCCTAATTGATCCAAGGAAAGGAAATGAGATAAAGGCATGTCACCAACAGTTGTTCACTGAGTGACAAGACCTTTGGCAAATTCAAGTTGAACATGAGTCTGGTAGGGCAAGAATTTTATATGAAGATTCTCTGCCAGGACATTCACAAGACAACATGAAAATGGATTTTGAAACATGTAGAAGCATTTACAGTAACTTAATCTATAGTAATAAACAAGTTATGGCCAAGACATAAGCCTTAACAACTGGCACAAGATCATCTTGTAGCATTTAACTGACTAGCATAGTGACTGGCATGGTTTTAGCCTTTGTGAACCATAATTCAAGCTATGCTCAGACAGCACAGGTCAGGGAGCAGTCCTTTTAGAGAAGGTGGCCAGAGGTGCACGACACCTGGTAGCCATGCAGCTGGGCCATACCTCTCTCTCTCCCACAGGGGCTGGCTTGTGAGATTTAATAGTATAGACATACCTGTAAAACTCTGGGCAGGAATATCACCAAATGTACAACTACTAAGAACTGTTCCCAGAGAGCAAGGCCTATTAGTGAGTGATGCCGCATAATGAATCTGCAAAGGAGACATGAAAAATGTGTTCCATGGCATTCTTGGCATGATAACGCTGGCAGTTGAAAAGCTTGTTGTAGGGGAGGGTGGGTGTTTTTACCCCTTTTCCCCTAGACTCCTAAAAAAATCCAGGTGAGATGCAGACACTTTATAGTAAACTTAAATCAACAGGCAATACTTTTTTGTTGTTAGTTGCCTTCTGTGGTTCACAGATTTCAGAAACAAACTTAGGTGGAAAAGTCACAGCCGTAAATCAGTAGATCTACTTCTCATTACAAACCACCACTTCTGATATTAGAGGTTGAATCCTGCAAATGGTCTGTCCTATAACAAGAAGCAGCCATGAGTCCTTCTGCTCCAGAAGGATACTTTGGCGTGAGTTTTTTTCCCAGAGCAGCACCTTGTCTGGAGATCCAGAGGACACAAGTACACCCAAGGCAATGCACCTGGCATGACTCCCTAGTACCACCATGACAAGTAGTGTGCTGTGCCCTGTAACACACCTGGGACAGCAACAGAACCTCCCACAGTCACTGCTTCCACTTTTGCTCACTTGCACTGATACCAGGGAGTTTGCCACACTGTGTCACCAGAGCACTAGCTGTCCCTTGTCAGATAGTCTTCTCAACCCTGAGATCAGAATACAGACACTGTCTGGTAACGCATAAATCACCCTGTTACCTTTACCTGGAGGTAGTAAGCCTTGACCCTTTCATAAGGCAAGCGCCCGAGCAGTGCTGTCAGCAGGGAGTCCACTACAGTGGCAATCAAATAACGCCAGATCATCCATCCCAGAGCTTGGCAAACTCAGATCTCTGTGCCTTGTGTGCCACAGGGTATCTTCCAGTGCTCAAGGCTGCCCGAGAGGAGGCTTGATTCCACAGTCTAGCAAAGCTGTCTGTCAAATAAGATTATCTGGGCATTTAGCCTACATTTTTCATTCGTATTTTTCATGTTTATACTAATTTATGCATATAAATAAGCTATATGTATACATTAGCTTTTCTAGATTTTAACAGCCAAGTATTTCTGAGTGAATATTAAAGAGATGTTAATAACATGGCAAGGCTAATTAAACATTGAACATGTTGCTATGTAGCTAGCATTTTAAGGAGAACTACAGCTGCTGTGATGGGATTTCATTTATGTGCAAGAAAACACCCTCTTGAAATAATCAGAGATATATTATTCGGAAAAATACAATATCAAACTATTTCAGCTGTCAAAATAATAAAAAATCTGATGGGAACAAATCAAACCATTTAGCAATTGTATAAGAAAGCTCCAATTTATAGGAGGAGGTGAGGCTTGTTTCTCTTATACATTTGATGATTGTGGCTACAATAACACTATCTATTTATAATGGATTTGGATGAAGTAATCCAGTCTTAAATGGAACTAAAAGAGATAAATACATATTAATAAAGGCACAGATAAAAAGCGTCAGCAGATATGCTAAGTATCTCTCAGTTGTGAAATACAGAGATATAAAATATCTTTTAAGAGTTTGGTAAATAGCTACTCTGAATGTTAACAAGTGCAGGCAGGCAATTTAAACAAAGACTAAGGCAGCAGGCAAGTCATACTGCACTGCCTCAGCTGTCTCTCCTACCAAGCATCTTGTATCATCATGCAGAACTGTTATTTTCCTTATTTTCCTGATTTATATGGTAGATCAAAGTCTGAAATACAATTTTCTGTATGAAATGTGATTGCCAGCTCTACTTTCACTCTGTTAATGTAGCACTGTAAACTTCCATTTCTTTTTGTCATTTCCTTGTCAACCATTAACTCTTTAAGCCTTTCTTTTATTTTAGATTACAGTCCCTGTAAACAACCTTTGAAATGTGAAAATAAACCTAACTTATCATAGCTTGTAGTTCCTCTCAAGCATCACAACAGCTATACTGCAGCTGTACAGACCCTGGCACCTCATATTGTGCCTTCTGATAGCTGTACGAACTGCAGTGGTTTACACAACTTAAATATCTACAACTTAAGCAACTCAGTGGACAAGATAAATATCCAGTTGAATGTCTCCAAGTAGCACCAATTCATCTAGGAAGATGGTTAGTAAAATTAAGTATCAAAACCAGATATGGCTGTATCCACAGAGGCATCAGATCTGATAAATGGCATAGCAGCTACATTAAAATGGAGAAGAGTCATAATTTAAAGCCATATTGGTTCTGCAGAAGCAGCCAAAACTTGACTCTTTGGCTACAGCAGCTGCATATAAAAGGATAAAAGCAGGGCCCACGACCTCACAGTGTTACTGAGGCACTCTAAAATCTTGAATGTTTTTAAAAAAACTGGACTATATCCAAGCAGGCTGAGGTACAGCACTCCCAACTCCTGCAAAATTGCCCTTGAAATAAGGAAGATGTTGGCACACCACATTTGAGCAAAAGCAGACTTTCGTAGTGGGATGAAGCATTGAGCCGTTTAGACCAGCAACAACAAAGATTAGATGTGGCTAATGATGATATTTTATATAAACAGAAACAAGCAAGTTAGGTCGCAGCATTTCAACAGCCTTCCCTCTTCCAGACAATCCGTCACCCCTATGATGTAATAGGGAAACCTCCAGACAGGAGAAACATTTTCCTATGCTGCTTTTTACAAAGGTCTAAAGATTCACTGCAGGATTATTTTCACTGATTGTCTCCCACAGGTCAAAACCATCTGCTTAAGACATGCGTCTAAAACAATTATCATGTTTCCCAAGGCAGTAAAACATAAGGAAGATTTTGCCAAGATTAAAACCAAACAAAAACCCCCATTAAGACTGAATGTCAATATGCAAAACTGGTTAAGTAGTAGCCCTGCATAAAAACACTGACATGAACCCTGCATCCCAAGATTGCCCATGTTCCTAAATTTGGGGCTTTGATTGCTAAGTGAAAGATTTTCTTCATGAATGTCTAAGGAATAGACCATATAGTGGCAAATAGACAATATAGAGATCAGTTCAGGTAAATGGGCCCATCTTTGCTTCAAGAGCAACGTGAGCAAAAATTTTTTTATATTAGCAGGGGAAAAAAAAAATTATGTACTTGCCTTACACCTTTGTGCAAAACATTAACAAAATGACCACACTACAGCAGAGAGCGTAAAAACCGTTTTCATTAGAAATGGCACAACTGAGACTCTATGTGATGGTAGGCTACAGCTTAGCAAGTGTGAGTTTAAATCATTTGCAATAAAGTGCAGATTTAAAAACGTAACAAGCAATTCCCATTAGCCCTAATTAACGGCTTGGTAGAAAACAGTGTCAAAATAAAATGCCTACTGTAAAAGCGATAGAATGAGATTTTGATCCATATATAATACTCTTAAACTAAAAGACACCAGTGGAGAATAGATGGTTGCCTGATGACAATTTGTTTGCTAGAAGGTTGAAAACAAGAACATCTACACTGTTACAAATTCATGTTAGAGTTACTGAAGATTTAGAGAGATAAATAGGCAAAAATTGAGCCCTGCGTCTGGTTAGGAACCCCAAAACCTCTAAGTGTCCTGGGAACGATTTAGCGTATAGCATCCATGATAAGATCCAAGTGTCTGTTATTTCACAAGATATAACACAGTGGTCATACAAAAATCATCACTACGAGTGAACTTGGTGTATGGAAAAATTAAGAAGTTTTTTTCTTGTTCCAGAAAAGTTGTGAGAATCAGACATGCGGCCATTCATTCTGCAAGGCAGCAGGCTGTGGCAGACAGCCACCCTGGCATGGCAAGGCAAAAGTGGACTTACTTTATTCAGCAGCAGTACAGACAATGTTTCTGAGGAGTCCAGAAGTTCATATAATAAATAGCAGAGCACACCCCAGAGACTAATTGAGCGTAACAGGTGCCTAGGTTGTTCTAACGCATCTGGAATTCTGCATCACATCAGTGTGTAGATTGTAAATTACTGTCATTTAGATGTTTGTCTCAAGAAGCGCCATACAAGTAAGTACATTTTCAGTCTGAAGAGGAAGACCTGGCAGGAACAGATGTCCCATAGGGCAATGTTCATTAGCTTGGACTGCAGCACAGAGTGCAGCCCCCCGCCGGAGCCATCTTCAGGCTGTATAAGAGCCCCATGTCTCCCCAGAGGGAGAGCCCTGCTGGGCAGCAGGTGATGGGAGACAGATAGCCCTGTCTGTTTCTACGGGGCAAAGTACACAGGGGTATTCTCCAGCATTAATTTCTGACAAATTCTGCACAACAGCAATTAGAGCAGAACATGCAGGGCCAGTTGCTTTGTTGTTAAGATAAATTCATTCTCAGAGCAGTCAAAAAGCATCTTAGAGATGTGTTGATAGTCTCTTGCTCTAGGAAGAGCATCAGGACAATACAGATATATTACAAAAAAAACCCAAAACAAACCACTGTAAGACTGAGATGAGCTTGGCACAAGCAGAAAGAATGAAGGTGCATAAGAGCTGGCGTTAAGAGCAGACAAGCCTACAGTGACGCACAGAACATGATTTGACTGGAACCTTGGAGTTCACAGTTAGAAACCTGATCTCACATCCACTGAAATAAATGGAAAGACTTCCAGAGACTAATCTAGGTGAGATGCAGACTGAATCCTTAACCAACACAAGTGGGGAACAAGTTGGGCAAGTGTTTTCGGGGAGTTCAATATTTGTTTGAAACAAGCATTTCTAGGAAAAGTTCCCTAAAAGTAGGAATTCCTGTCACAGGAAAACATTTTTCTTCACCGTTATAATGTTATTTTGACTTAATTTGTCATTAAATTAACTTTAATAAGCACTTTAGTACATCTCTGGGTGAACAGAACACATACCATGAAACATGTTCCTCTAGCTAATTGCTCATTGCTAGATGAGAGGAAGCTTCAAAATTGTTCCCCTCACCACCCTTTTCTCTTTCTAAAATTAGTGACTTTACACAGTTGCACTGTTTGTAGTAAGTACCATTTCAAACAGCATTTGTCTGACCAAATATGGACTTCTAATTAGGTTTGTAGGTTGGATATAGCTTAGCTGTGTTTGTCTGAGTCTTTGCCGTTGTCTCCAAAGAGATAGTGGCAGCTCCTAGATTTGCTTTACAATCAAAAGCAGTAAATTTGATCCATTAGTAAGTTACCATTTAAATATGACAAGTCCCAGAATAAATTTGAAAAGAAGCTGAATAGTTATCAGCTGTAAGCACTGTCCAGATAAAGCAGGGTCAGACAGCTACTGGGTTTGGTACCTACATAAAAATTACCTTCTGGAAAGAAGAGGGTAGAAGTCAGGCTAAAGAAGGATGTAAGATGGCATGCAAGACCTTTTTGTCAAGCAGGAAAACTTCAAAATGTGTTTGACTAAACTACTGCCTATGTTGCCATGCTGCTGCCCAGGCACCTGCATGAATGGAGCAACCGTGGATAACGAGAGGCAAATCGTGCAGTCATGTGCAGAGCTGAACATTGCTGGCTGGGGACAAAGAGCAAATGGAGCAAGTGCAGGCCAGCATCCAACATTGAAGGCGTATAGGAGAAGGAGGCAGTATGGATATGGAGCATCTCAAGGGTCTGAGGGTGCTGATAGGGTATCGGGAGTGATGGTGCTCATCAGGATTCAACCAGTTTGCCCCTCATTTTGCACATTGCCCCCACCCAATAGTAATCAAGAATCTCCCTCTGTAAGCCTAAAGAGCTGCAACCACAAAAATAAACTGCATTTTCTATTTACCACAGATGTAGGCCTCAGACACTTGGCCTGTCACTAGACACACCTCTCACATCAACTGAGGCAACAGGTCCAGCCAAATAAATTTACTGCTGCTTATTTCTTTGTTTATAACTCATTCTTCTGCCTCAGTCCCTTGGCTCTAAGCAATAATTGAGCAATAGTGCATGCATCTCATATTTCCACCACCACAGGTTCAACACAGAGCACAAATCACAGAGACAGATGTACCATGGGTGCAAGTCTCTGCAAGCTGGGGCTGCAAATCCTCAGTCTGTGAATAGCTGTCTCGCTGGCTAGCGGGCAGCCCACGCATCAAGAACTGCAAAATATCCATCATTATTTATTACCACTCATCAAGGTTCTCTTGGTTTGAAGGCTGGTTTCCTAGCCATCTCAGACATTTTTTCTCCACACCAAACATTTATTATTGGGAGACAATGGCAAGATCCTTGCATATTACAGGTCCCTCATCTCTCCAGACCATGCCAGAAGCGTGGAGCAGCTGAAGAGTTGAGGTAGCCTGGGAATCTGTGGATTTACTTTAAGCTCAGTGAAACCAGAAGACAGTGTGGGGTGGTTGTTTTAACACGCTAATACAAAAGTCTGTCAGGAGACAAGGAAATGACAGCCCTGTGGTAGCAATTGCTATCTGCAAGAGAGAGGAGCAAACTGCTGTCCTCTCATCATTTGCAGGAATAATATCTGTGATGATACAGACCTAGGAATTTTTATTACAAGTTCTGTATAAGTGATGTGATTTGACCTTACATTATCTAGTACTGTACTGTTAGAAGGATACTCTTCAAGCACCAGCATACACTGTCCTGTTGTAAGAGACGAACAAGTCTGTTAGCAAGTCTGAAGTATACAGACTCCTTGTGAACACCACTTTCATCCATGCAAAAGCTTAAAAAAATACAGTGGACAGCAGGTAAATAATTAAATATTGCAGGAGAATAAATATTTTTTTGTAGATGTTAACAGCCACACTGAGCTGTGAGCAACAGCACATCATGAGCTCTTTCTACAGCACTGAAAGCTCCAGTTTGTGAACCCACATTTGGAAGAGCCAGTGGAGGATTAGTAGAGACAAACCTCTTACCCTGCTATGTTGAGATGCCCTAGCCATTTTGAGTCTCTTTGTAGAAAGGCTGTTCTAGCTGCAAACCCATTCCACCAGTAAATCTTCTCATACAAGGGATCTGTCATTCAGAGCTACAGTTGTTTACACCAGTCAGTTACACCTACATCTACCTATTAGGTTACTTTCTTTTACAACTTTGTAAAAGAGCCTCATTATGGCTATTAATATGTCTGATGCTACACTACTGTAGCTGGGGACTCAAGGTATGACATCCTGAGCCAAGCTAAGAGCAGCTTCCCCTGAACTTAAGTGCTTCCTCAGTTTGCTGTCCACACTAACTCCAGCCTTTACACAACTACCATTAAGGTAAGGCTGACATTGCAGAAATGCTGTATGAACATTTGACATAACACAGGTCTCATCTGGAGAAGGGAGAAATCTAAACAGACAGAAATGTAGGAAAAAAACCACCAAAGGCAAGTGATCCACCAGCAATGGCTACACAGAGGGGAGAATCCACATCTCCTCATATCCCCCCTTTGTGCTGTTTCCAGGGCACTGTCACCATTAGCTACATCTTTCTGAAGCAGTTTTCAAAGAGTTTGCATATTCCCTCTACCTTTCTCAAGGCATAGATAGTACCACAAGGCATATGCTCTAGTGTTGTTTACAGAGCAACAAGTAACAGAGTAGTCTGTACAGCTTCCAAAGGAATTCCTGGTCGCTTACTCTGCGGTTATCATAATACCAAAATGTGTTTCCTGGTTACTTCTCTTTGCAATGTTTATGCACCAAGAACAGATGATCATTTCACAGAAACCAAAGAGCCTAACCAAGTGCAGGGACAAATTACAGTATAGCAAAAAAATTGGTGCATTACACTAGCAGAGCAGATTAAATTCTCAAAGCATTTTAAGCATTTAATAAATATATACAAGCTGATATTTATTTGTAGGAAGACAATTTTTTTCCATGTTGGACAATGTCCACCCATTCTTTTTTAAATTAAACTCTAAAAAGGCAATTTGAAAGATAATGCTAGAATCTGTCCTTACTGCACGATTCTGTAATTAAGATAGAGCTCTGCAAAGTACTTGCAAGAAGTCCCACACTAACCAACTATTTTTACATGGACAACAGTTGTTCCACCAAAAATTCATGCAAGTTAGATGAAACTAGACCAATACTTTTCTTAAAGAATCCCATCCACAAACTATTGAAATACTGGTAGTAATGCAACAGTTTTACATCTAGCTTGAATGGGTTTGGTTCTGCATATTTTATTTAAGCACATAATGTTAAATTTATGCCTTCACTTTGATAGTGTTCCTGGGATGCTTTTCCCCCCTTCCCCCCCCCACCCCCCCCAATAAAACATCAGAGGTGAAACAGATTAGTCACATCTGAGACATTCCAGCACATGAGTTTGCCAGTCATTAGCAAGTGTAGTTCTCTGTAAAGCTCCCACTAAAAGCAAAACACAGACAGATTTTGCCAAATCCTGCTCAGATAAAGAGGGGATCCTTGAACTCCTTTGCAGGAGCCAAGCAAAATGCATTAGCTTGCACTCCCAGTATGTAGGGCCAAGGGGAAAACAAACAGAGAGCTAGCCTCACTTACTGGCCTTGTGCCCTTTCCACACCATAAAATGACTGAGGCAACATGGAAGAAATGTTCTCCTTACCCCGCTGAAACGCACAGGCCAGCTCGCTTGTATCCTCATTTTCAAAGGCCTTTGCTTTACTAACAGGCATAAATGCATTGCTTCTTCTTGTGTGCCTGTATGATGTCCAGCGTTTCACCTTCCATAACTTGAAGTTTGACAGCTTCCATGCTGTCAAGGAATGCACCAAAAGTGATGTTGTGCAAGTGCAAGGGGGTGAGAGTGAGAATGAGGAGCAGTTTCATATGTAATATGATCTACAGACTTTCATACTGTGTGCAGTAGGAATAAAAGGAGTCATTAGTGAGATGAAGTATAAATTTTACACTCCTGTAGTCAGTTACTTAACTGATCTTTCCAGAAACTTGGCAAAAGAAGTGTACTGCAGCTATGCATATATATTATACTTAATGATGGCCATTAAGCCTGCAGTCACAAGATTCAGTTTGCCTTTTGCTGCTAAATTTGTACTGCAGCCTCCCAGATTTTGTAATAGTTACTGACAAGGTACAAAATAATAGTTCTGTGAAATCACAACCCTGATTACTAAAGGGGTAACTGTACCCCCTTTTTCATCTTCATTGGTCCCAGTGGGTTTATACCAACAATAAATTTGGTTCATTCTTTGAAGATGAAAGGTGCTATAAAGTGCACTTTATTAAAACCACTATAAAGACTTGTTATTTTTGCTCATATACCTGCTGAGTGATTGTTTCCAGAAGTCTAACAGCACCCCCTGAACACACACACTCACTTTACTTTCTGACTTGGAGAATCCCTCTTGAAGCTGTAGGCCACTTTTCCAGCTTTTGGTGTATGGCTTCATGTATACTTCAGGACTACAGATCTGCCTTTCTATAACCCAGACAGCTGTGTAGGAATACAGCTTTACTACAAGGTAGAAGCAATACAACATCTTAATAGATGGAGATGATCCAGAGAACCAGGTTCAGACTCAGATGATGATTTTGAGTCTTGCCCAGCCCATGGACACCAGTGGGTTCAGATGTGTCAGTGTCAAATTCTGACTGTCTTTGACCCCAACCAGAGATCTCCCACAATGATTCTAGTGATTATTTCTTCCCCTGCACGATGACTTTATTTACATAGGAAAAATCTTGAGAAGCCTGCAGGACCATTTTTTAACATCTACTGAAAAATTTCCTCCCTCACTTTCCCTTTTGGTGCAGAATCTCTGAATCACTCTTTCCCAAAATAGTGTCCCAAAACTCACATGAGCTTATTCTTTTGAGGCTGTTGACAGAAATGTTAGTGCTAGCAAAAGAACAGCCTAGGTTCCCAGTACCCACATCATGATATAAAATCTACAGTCACCAGGCTCTCCCAAAACAGGATGCCATCTCCAGGTATACACCTTTAAAAGTAGCACTCTTCCTACCAAAATTGTCTGCTTAGCATTTTGAATTTCTGTTGTACGGAAGCCAAGAGCATGATTTCTGAGAATCATAGAATGGTTTGGGTTGGAAGGGACCTTAAATATCATCTCGTTCCAACCCCCCTGCCATGGGCAGGGACACCTTCCACTAGATCAGGTTGCTCAAAGCCCCATCCAACCTGGCCTTGAACACTGCCAGGGAGGGGGCAGCCACAGCTTCTCTGGGCAACCTGTGCCAGTGTCTCACCACCCTCACAGGAAAGAATTTCTTCCTTATATCTGATCTAAATCTACCTTCTTTCAGTTTAAAACTGTTACCCCTCATCCTATGCCTGCAATCCCTGATACAGAGTCCCTCCCCACCTTTCCTGTAGCCCCCTTTAAGTACTGGAAGGCCACTATAAGGTTTCCCTGGAGCCTTCTCTTCTCCAGGCTGAACAACCCCAACTCTCTCAGCCTGTCCTCGCAGGGGAGGTGCTCCAGCCCCCTGATCATCTTCGTGGCCTCCTCTGGATCCACTTGAGCAGGTCCATGTTCTTCTTATGTTGAGGGCCCCAGATCTGAACACAGTACTCCAGGTGGGGTGTCATGAGCATGGAGTGGAGAGGGAGAATCATCTCCCTCAACCTGCTGCTCACACTTCTTTTGATGCAGCCCAGGATATGGTTTGCTTTCCGGGCTGTGAGTGCACATTGCTGGCTCATAGTCAGTTTTCCATCCACCCATAACCCCAAGTCCTTCTCTGCAGGGCTTCTCTCAGTCCACTCATCTCCCAGCCTGTATTTGTACTTCAGATTGCCTCAAGTACTTGAGCAAAGACTTCGTTCAAATTATTAACTGCAAGCCTGCCTCCTGAGCTTTCATTTTCTCCCCATTTAACAGCTCTATCATTTGTTTCCATTTCTGTGAGCATTAACCAACCAACTAGCTTCTCAGACTATATCTGCTAACCACCTTCACAAACCAAGCACCCCATCCATGCCTACAGAACATTTGTTCTAAACAGAAAAAAAATTAAAAAGTCAAGGCTTAACATGAAGAGGAAAGGAGTCAGTGAAAAATCTCAGTTGTCTTGTGCCATATACAGCAATTAAGTAAGAGAAGAGAAATAAACTTTTACTTCAGTCACAAACAGAGAAAATGAACTGGAATAATCAGTCACATATCTCTGTTCTTGTGCAGCTCAAAGCACGCCCAGAGTCTGGTGAATGACCCTAGTTTTCCTGGCATTTGACAGTCAGAAATCCCTGCCTCAATGACCTTTACAACCTGGATTATAATTTTGCAAGCATATCTTTTAAAAAAATTGATGTCTATTAACAATCTGTCTTGCTTGTGATCATAGCAGTAAAATGGTTCATGTCTATTCCTATTGCCTCTTGTTTGGCAGTCAGAAGTGACCACAGCCTGTACCTTCCACCACCCCTGCCCCTTTCCTAAGTTGCAAGAAGTCAGAAGTTTTAGAGGTTTAACCTAGTGTTATGACAATACTATTTCTTATAGTTTCCAAAATCCCCATTATTGCCTAAGTTTTTGTTAAGAATAGAAGCAAGCTCAGAAAAATCACACAGAAAGCACAGAAAATCACAAGTCTTGCAAACTACAGGCATGAGGAAGCTTTTCTTGTAGCAAGTGTGCCTTGCAGCTGGATGCCTCACCTCCTTCGAAGGCTAAGTTTGGAAAGGACGTTCTTTTCCTTTCTGCCAGAGCAGTTCCTTTGGAAAAACAGACTTGTATAGGGAATGTAGTAAATTAACACATATCTCAGTTGTCTTGCCACTTCCTTCCACCCTACTATTCTTTTTAATGGCTTGCCAACATGAAGATATTTTCACAAGACAGTAAAGAAAAGGGTCTCATGTCCATTAGCAGCTTTCCTTACTCAAGGTTCTTGGATCTCCTATTTCAAGACAGGAGAAAATAGCTCATCCAAAACAAAACAGGATTCACAGTGATTGTCACAACATGAAAGCAAGTCTGCTTCTGCTGGAGAATATGCTTTAAATTGTTCTCTAAGTTCCAGCCATTACTGAGTAACTTCTCAGAACATCAGTGTTAACCAACAACGTATATAGACAGCAAGTTTTAAAAATATATTAACAAATTAAAACCATATACTTAATTCAGCTGTACAGAATTCAGTTCTATACTGCTACAGGGATGAGAATAAGAGTTTTTATCTATTCCAGTTTAAAAAAAAAATGCAACAAAGGAAGTATCTTCAGCAGTTGGTTTACTCCTTTCTTTAGTCACCCTGACACAAACCAAATAGAGCACATAGGACAGAATGGTAGGATAATCCAGGTGGGAATGGATGCGTGAGCCATGAGAGTGGACCGGGTTGTTTTTATTTTATGTATTTATATTGTCATATATACACACATATATAGTATAAACACAGGCTGAAGTTCTATACACATACATACACACATTTCCTTTCTCTCTTTCTCCTTAAATGTAATCCTGCTCTTAAATACATAGGCCACACACACAGCTGCCACAGATAGCAGCAGCAGTGCATATGTGCATCTTTGGGCTAAACCTAGTTTATCTAGAATATCTTAAGCATGAAGCCCAGCCTCATTTTTTGATACTACTTTACACTTAACTTTTATTCACTCTACACAAACATCGATGATCTAAAACAAATGTAAAGAAAAGCACAGGGTTTGTTTTGGATTCTTGTACAAACATTTCTAAGATCTACATTGGTATGCAATGCTTCATATTTTGTAGAATATCCATCCCATCATGAGCTGCACTTCAACAGGGTAGGGAGTGAGGGGGAGAAGGAATCTAGGCCTTTATTCTCAAAAGTTAAATTTTACATACAGACAGCTGAAGTGCATGATAACTTCAGTGTTAATTCTTGTGAATGTAGTGCATTTTTTAAATTGATATTTTAAGAAGAAAACAACCAATAAAGACAACAGGCTTACAAAGATGAGTATTTTCCACATTCCTCTTAATAAATAATTAAAGAATACAAGTTTTGTTTGGGAGATACAGAGAGAAGTCATAAGTCCAACTCACACACTTGTGATGTTAACATAACTTACTTTCCTTTTCTTTGTATTTTCCTCATATTAAAAATGAAAGTACAGAAAAATATATACTGTAGCTTTACCTCATACATCCACTTTTACTCCAGCTCTTCCATCATAACAGCATTCCCAAATATGCCCTCTGTGCTCCCAATTTATGCTCACTTGCTATCCAACTGCAGCTCATTAAGCTGCACACCTGCAGTGACTTAACTTGGGCTTCGTAGCAACAGTGAAATCATTTGCTCTTCACACTATTATTAAATATTGTCTTCTCAATAGGGTTTTTGCAACTATGACACTCTCTGCCAACTTCCCTGATAAATCAAACCCCTAATATTCAGCAGGTATCTGAAAAGCAGCTATTTACTATACAGTGTACGCAGAAATATGTAGCTATTTAAAAAAAAAAAAAAAGTAATTTCCAGTTTATGTACTGTGGATGACCATTGAATTGAAACTGGTGCAATCAGTTATGTAACTGCATGTCACTCAATACTTCAGTGTGTCAAGTGATGCAAGAACCATTTAAAGCTTTTTTTTTTACTTAGCCTAAACACCATTTTAACTAAAAATACTTTCTATAGGGACAGCCTCTCCATATCAATATTGTGACTTTTAAATGCTGTCTGTATTTAAAGTTTCTGGGAAGAATACACTGTTTATGTATCTCCTGTATATGCAGAAAGAAATAGAGTAGATGTGAAGTTAGAGCTGCCCACCAGGAAAGAGTACTGGGTAGGGAAAAAAAGGCTTTTCTGTGGGTATCTTTAGTATCACTCAGATTTCTAGAGATGCTCTCTTCACCAATGGTTTCATGGCCTGTTCTGTGGAAGTAAATTTCTGACCATAGATGAAACTCTACAAGCAGAGTTCCCCAGGGGAAACCGTGGTGGAGATTTTCTTCCTGTGAGTCTCCACCCATAGAACTGAATTTATCCCTGAAGTAACTCTACTGATGTTGTTGATATTACATGAGGGATCAATTTTCCTTACCTCATTTGTTTCATTTTTAAATCCAAAGAGGCCAGGACAGCCACTCCAGAAGAGTAAACCACCTTATTTCCATTTTCACCTGTACAGCTACAGCAATTTAGAGCCAGCTAAGAACCTATCCCACTGTCTCTAATGGTGGGTTAGATTTTATGGTCAACATGGGATGATTTTCTAGTGAAGGATGTTGACACTAAAATAGTCCCAAACAGTTTAGAGCTGGATTCAGGTTACCTCGGGTTGGGGTACTGGGGGTTGAAGGTATACAAAACCGTATCCATCTTAAGTATATTAATAGTGGCCAAGTATAGGAGGCAGGAGGTAGCAATGGTATGTGTATTGCCCACAGTGCTTGAGATGTATAATTTCTAGGTGGGTTTATAATGATCAAAAGTCTCACCCCTCACAGATAGCTGGTAACTGTCTAAGGCTGTGTTAGAGGCTAGGTTCCAGGCATGGAGCACATTCTACTGCCCTTAAAGTCCTGAGACCTGCCATTTCTGAGTGAGCCAGTGGCTGCGGTGAAGTAAATCCAGAAGCTGTCACTCCTGTGATATGTTCTGTCTACTTTCCATCAAGTGCTGCTGACCTTCACACCCACAGAACTGCTTTTGCAAAGCAGTGCAAAGGTCCATGCCTTCCACGCTCTGTGTTACACTGGCCACGTGATTTATGAGCAGAAATCTTGTAAAAATGGAATTTCAGCTGCATTTTCTTCACTGACAGGCTGGCAAACATCTTATAAATCACAGTGCTAGTGCCAAAATCCCTGCCAGTGATCAAAACAGATTTTATCAAGCTTTGATTGCCTCCAAAACCAAGTTCCACAGAATCTTGTTCTAATTCATTACTAACTTGCTATTAGAAAATCTCACTGAAGGAACAATATTTGGTACAACGCCAAGTACACAAAACATCTGCAACACCTGCAAATAAATTATATCTTGTGATAATCTAAAAATACATATTTCTTATTGTATCCTGGGAAGAATGGGGAAAGTAACTTGACTATAAAACCACCACAAATCCTGTGCACCATGTAATCAGTCTCATTTTATGCACTTTCTTCACATCTGTGCAAATGAAGCCATTTTTACAAGGCACAAAGAGCTGTGGCATGTAATACATGCAGCTATGAAACCATGAGTGCTGCTACATGTTGAGTCTTTAAATGGAAGGTGGCACATCTGCTTTTGGCATAGGGGTGTAAATCAATCCAAGATGTTTATTAAAGAGTAAGTAACAACCTGTCCACACGCTCTTTCCTTCATCCAGCCTTGGTTTTGTTCTTGCTTTGTTATTTTCCTGGCAGTTAAATATGGGCTCTGCACATTGAATGTATGTGTTGTTTCTTCCCGTATGGATAACATAACATGTCACATAATATTTAACAAGTATCTGATGGGGAATGTTTTGGACAAAAACACAAGCCAAAATGAGGTGGGGAGGAAAGGGTCAGTACAAACAGCTACACCACCTGACTGAAAAGTTTATTGCTTTGGATAAGGCACCTATGTTTCCCAATGCTTTTTAAATGAATAAGACTAGCTAGATTTGATTTCATGTTCTAGCTCTTGGAAATTAATGAGCAAAATTTGCACCAGTGAAGGATGGCAAGTATTTTCTTCCTCATCAATCAGAGGCAGGAGCAAACATTAAAAAATGGAGTAGTCAATATGGCTTGACTTTGTATTTACTGAAGGTATGTATACCTTCCACAGCTGGGTCTGCCTAAGCAGGACTGGTAGGAGCTTGTCTTTCACCACTTGCATGGGCTGACCAGCAGGAAAGACAACACAGTATTGGCACTGATCAGTATTGGCACCAGAGGTTGGCTCTTTCTGGAGCAATTGCTGATGTATTTGGCACAGCCTGCAACACGTTCCTCTCCCGCTGACCAGCAGCTCTAGGGTCTGCTGTAGAACAGCAGTCCAAGGACAGCAATACCTTTTGTGGGCAGCCTCTTTCATGGGCTACATGCATGAAGCAGCACTTAAGAGCCTGGATGTGGGGAAGAAGGCAGTGGCTCTAGGCCTGAGGTTAGAGCCTGCGACATGCAGTGCTCCTTCCTCTCCCATCAAAAGATGCACAGGAAAGTGTCCTAGGATGCCTGGGGAGAGGGACTCTAGGCATGAGGAGCAACCTGTTCTGTGTCCCAGGGAAGGGTTTACTTTGTAGCATGCTTTTTAGTAACCACAGGTAGAAAGAAAATACCATGGAAGTGGTCTTCTTGACTTCCAGGTGAGGAGGTGATAAGAAAGTGATGCTGTTCTTCAAGTGCATTTCAGAACCAAGACGTCCTCTCAGACACTGAAGGGCTCATCCATTGGAAAGACAATGTCTCTTTTGTGTGCTGGCAGTGGAAAACCACAGTGCTTTCCTGGCTCATTTTTAAGAGACGAGGTTGGAAAACAGACTGGTTGATGGGAGATGATGGTTCAGGAAGGCTCGTTGTGCAGAGCTGGAGATGGTTGTGAGGAAGTTTCAACAGAGAGGTCCATGCTGGACAGGGAATAGAGGCTGCTGGAAGTGTGCCACCCAGTGTTTTATACTTGCACATTTAATTGACTAGACTGACCTCCCAACATCTTTGTAATTGTTCATTTCTTCTTTGTTAAAATGGTCAGGATATATTCAAAGGCCAGGTTCCATATGCATACGTTTCAGTGATAATGCTACCTATCAGCTCTGTCCCTGAAGTAGCAAAGATTGCTGTAAATTTGTTAATTGGGTCTCTTTTCATATGTAGCTGAAATATAGCTGCACAAGTGACCCAGGTGGATTTGCTCAGCAACACAGAATATACCAGGACAGAATTTATACAGCAGTTACCACTGCAGGCTAGAATTATCTTGATCAGCGTTGTTACAGCATCTTGTTACAATATTTTGGCCAGGGCAAAAATATTAATTAAATTAAATCAAAATACTTGGGTAGAGCAGAAAAGTAAAAAAAGAAAAAAAGCCAGTAATACTTTCTCGCATTTATTTCACACACTCTTAAGTTTCTCCTTTTATTTTCTTTTATTTTCTTTTCTTCCATATGCCTGATAATGGGACTCTGTGGAACTGAACCTTTTGCAAGTCACTGGTGTCAGCTGTTTGCAGAGTGCCCAGGACAGGTCTCTTCACTTCCATTTCATTTTGTCTTTCTAGGGCTGACACATATTGTTATTTAAATGAATGCTTTTGAACTCAGATTTTTTTAATGCAAATGTGTGCCGCTTCCCTATTGAAAACATCAACACTATGAAAAGTAGAATAAAGAGTAATATTCTCATGGCTGAAGGTTGTTTGGGATGTGAATTTAAGCTAAAAAAGGGAGACACCCACAATGGTGAAGTATGAAAATATTGGCTAAATCTTCCTTCTACCCAAGACATGATTAAAACAGTCATATCTTTTCAAGAACAGCTGAGGTAGGGAAGGTGCCAAGACACTGCAGACTGGTCATACCACCTCAAGGCATTTTGTGTAAGACGGTTAGGGGAGTAGAGACAGAAATGAGAGGCACTACATGCCTCCCGCAATTTTAAGGTGCTCTATCCCATCCTTCCTTTTGAATGCCATGTCTCAGTTTGAAAATAGGTGTCCTCATATTTAAATTTTTGGAAGCTGTTTACCAGGAACCATAGGCTGAACTCACAGAACATCTTACAGGGAAGTATGGGGAAGAAGGAAAAAAAGAACAAATCCTTGGTTCCCTTTAGAGTATACTTCCTTCATGTCTTCAGGCTTTTCTTTTACCTCTAATGTCTAGAAATGTACTTTTTAACAAAAGGTGAACATGGAAGTTCTCCAGTAATCACATGCCTCCCGGAGCTGGAGCTTTCTGCTCATCAAATATTACAAGATATGCAATAAACCACATCCCATTCCCTCAGCATCAAAAGGGTTGGTAACACCTGAGTTACATCCATACCTGATCTCTGCCAGACCAAGAGGTGTGTGACGCTGAAGCATGTGGACTGTCTCACCCCTTTTCCCATTGGATGAGCATCCACCTCGCAGCAAAAAATGACACAGTCCGTGCCCACTAGCACCGGTGCCAGCAATATTAGCAAACAGACCTCAGAGACTGAGCTCTCCCTTTAATCACAGAAGCCGTTGTTTTCTTTCAGTGTCAGTAGTTGTTGTTCCAGCCCAGGCTTTCTACATGTTATTTCTGGACGAACGAAAACTTGAAGTGCTGCTTGCCCTGCAATACCAAACTTATGGATGAGGAGAAAACTTCAGTCTGCCAGGTGATAATTTGGCATCCTTATGTCAGTGTTAAAATTCTACAGCTGTAAATATTTATCGAATATGAAATATACTCATATACTCCAGCTAGCACATTACCATATGAATAAATCTAACGTTAAATAAATCATGTGCACTCCATCTTTTATTCAGTTTATAAATTCTTGCTTCTTGCTCTGAGCACTGTTAGCTTAATACATCTATTGAGAAGCTGAGCGATTCGTGGTGTGCCTTGATTTCTTTTCTAATACAACGTTTTGCTTCTTATATTTCGCCTCTTACAGCTTTTGCAAAGTTTTGATTTGATAGGACAAGAACAGCGAGGGCATTAGGACCAAGAGAAAGACGCACACATTGCTCTGTATTATGTCTGGCAAAGTGCTTCCTGACTGAGTGCCGTAGTTATGTGTGAAACAAAGTCAGGGACCGACTAGTTCTCATCTGTTGATCACAGTTAACTTGAAGGCTCTGAACGGGGGAGAGCTGTCAGATCTGCTTGCAGAGATAAGGCGCTTCAATCCAGGCAGCAACTGGAAACTTTGAAGAAGCAGGATCTACTCTGGAAGGAAACTATAAGAAATGGAATTTCTTTTTACTTAGAATTTAAAAAGGAAAAAAAATCAAAACTTTAGTTACTCTTTTCATCAGCTAAGCATGCGCTTTCCTAACTAAGCTGGGACTCTGTATAATAAAGGATCTACTTTGTCTCACGGGATCCATGCTACGGTTTACTACAGTAAGTGCAACATTAATAGGAATGTTATATTTTGTCTGTAAATAGAGAGGAAAGCATGAAACGGCATCAGTGAAATGTGAGGGGAGCAAAAAATCCTCTTGGCAGATAGTGAAAACCAGGGCTTTGCTGCAACCCGGGGACTGGAGTCTGAGGAAGATCCAAGTGATATTTAACATGACAATCTGTATCGTTTTGTCACCAACAGCATGTTCTTGAGGAAGAAGTGCAGATATGGATCACGTAAGCTGCAATTTCTCTTGTTGTTGCTGATGCTGGGCTTTTTGCTACTGATGGTTACAATGCTGAACCCACCACCCAGCAACCAGAGCAAGGAAGGGACTTTCCAGCCTGTGGAGTTCAACCTCCGGGAAGGGTATCAGATGGACTTTGCGGAGACCCAAGAGATGCTGGAGACCCAGGAGGAGAGCCAGCAGTACTACCCTCTGGATGGGCTATCCCCTTTCATCTCCCTGCGGGAGGATGAGCTGATCGTGGCCGTTGTGTCGCCCACCGGCAAAAGGAACCACAGCAAGGCCAGGAAGGGCTATCGCGTGGTGAAGCAGCCGAGCAGGCGGCCGGAGGGGAAGGCAGAGGGGGACGCGGAGTCCCAGCTCCTGCCCCTTCCTCTGCAGGCTGGGGAAGGGGCTGCTGCGGGGGAGCAGCCGCTCGGCCTGGAAACCCACGGCTTTAACGAAGCGCTCAGCGAGCGGGTCTCTCTGCGCAGGGACCTGCCTGAGGTACGACACCCGTTGTAAGTAAAACAGACTATTTAATTTCTGGGAGAAAACTCGCCTCTTCCCCCGTCGCCGTTCCCCCGCGAACCTCTCCTCTGAGCCCCGCGTCTTCCCGACCAAACTCTCCGCTCCGGTTCGGGGTAACGTTTCTCCCCGTGCCGTGTGAGGAGCACCCCCGTCCCTCAGCACCAGCCGTGCCCCCAGCCTCCCCCCGCCGGCAGCCGAGCCGCCCCAGCCGGCTCCCACGGGCGGCCGGCGGCCGCCCCGCCCCGGCCGCCCCGGCCCTGGGCCGCAGCTCCCGCGCACCCCGAGCCCGCGGCAGGTGCTGCCGGAGCCAGCGGCGGCGGCACGAAACGCCGGCGGCGTTACAAGCCCTCAGGAGCCGACGGGCGGCAAAAGGGGAGGGGGGGGAGCTACGGCTTCCTCGGGGCTCCGGGTCAGGAAGGGGAGAACGACCGAGGGCACCGCGGCCCAGCTGATGGAGCTGCGGTTCCCGCGGCCCCCCCGGCCCGGCCCGGCCCGGCCCGGCCCGGCCCGTCACCACGGCAACGCGGCGCCCGGCGGGCGGCAGCGCCCCCTGCCGGCGGCCGCGCGGGGGGCGGCCCCCGCTGCGGCAGGTGCCGGGGGGCGGCCGGGGAGCGCTCCGCATGCCCGCGCCCCCCGCCCCCCCCCCGCCCCGGTGCCCGTCTGTCCGTCTGGCGGGGTCTGCTAGGTGCCGAGGGCGGGCGGGGTTGTCGAGCGGGAAAGGCGGCTGCCCCGCTCGGCCAGACCCCGGCCCCAGCACACCCGCCGGCTGCGCCTGCCCCGGGCCCGCTCAGCCGGCTCCTCACGGCGGGCCTCGGCCGGGGCTGTGGGGACGCCGGGCTTACGGGGTGATAAAGCCGTCAGGAGTTGGGGCTTTTGGCTTTTTTAGTATAAGAAGTGACCCGACAACCACTGAAAGGAAAATCCTGGGAGGAAGCAGGGTGGAGATCCGTCTGTCCGACCACATCTGCCATCGCTGCAGTAGCTAGCGGCAGCCAGGCTGCAAGGCTGCGCGGGACAAGGGCTGTGCTTGAAGCCCCCGAATGTTGCATTTGAAGCCTGGGGAGCCGAGAGCCAGTTACTCCCAACAGCCCAGAAGTAGTTCATCACAATTCTTAAAAAGGGGGCTGAGGTGTGTCTATGCTCTCCTGTCCAGAGCAGAGGGAAAGGGATGTGGGTGGGTATCTTTTTTTCTTGCCTCCTGTAATGCGACTTACTGTAGCTTTCCCCCAGGATATGGTGGAATGATGTGCCAGAAAACACTTCAAGTAAGACACAGAATATATATAATATCTTTCCTAGTCGTGATTTTCACATGTTTAAAGACAGCTGGTGGCTCTAATTTAAGCGGACAATCTTAAGGAAAGAGAAGTGAAACTGTTTTCTATACTTGCTGACTAGGTTCAGTGTTAATTTGGGTAATGCCATTGAATAATGAAATGCTGATATTATTTCAGTTATTTTTCACCATGCTTCACTGGCAACTCTTTGACCTACACAATGTTCAAAGGAGGAATAATGACCCTGGTTTACTGCCTGTGATGTGAGTCAAAAAACAGTTTTACTTTGGCAGCTGAAGGGCTATCCTACTAGGGGCAGGTTTAGTGAATACTAATCTTGGTAAGATTTAAGCCATGGTCTCAGAGCTCTTGGATGGGTTTTCCTGCCTGACTAGTTACAGCCTAAAGAGCTATCAACACCACAGCTTATAGAGTCCGTATTGAAACTACAGATCTGGACATCTGAGGCTTCACAGTGTTCAGATCTAAATCCACATCATAAACCTGCAGCAGAGGTCTACCTCTAAGGCAGTCCTGTCCTTTATGGCACAACACACAAACCACAATGATAAAAAAAACCACCAGGAGGCCTGCATGGATGAACAAGGAGCTCCTGGACAAGCTCAAACACAAAAAGGAAGCCTACAGAGTGTGGAAGCAAGGACAGAGAGCCTGGAGGAATACAGAGAAACTGTCCGAGCAGCCAGGGATCAGGTTAGGAAGGCCAAAGCCTTGACAGAATTAAATCTGGCCAGGGATGTCAAGGGTGACAAAAAAAGCTTCTACAGGTACATTGGTGATAAAAGAAAACCTAGGGAAAAGCGTGCCCTCTCTGGAGTGGAATGGGAGACCTGGTTGCCTGGGATATGGAGAAGGCTGAGGTACTCAGTGACTTTTTTTGCCTCAGTCTTCACCAACAAGGGCTCCAGCAACACAGCCCAAGTAGCAGAAGGCAAAGGGGGGGACTGGGAGAATGAAGACCTGCCCACTGTAGGAGAAGATCAGGTTTGAGACCATCTAAGGAACCTGAAGGCGCACAAGTCCATGGGACCTGATGAGATGCATCCGCAGGTACTGAGGGAACTGGTGGACGAAGTGGCCAAGCCACTATCCATCATATTTGAGAAGTCGTGGCAGTCTGGTGAAGTTCCCATAAGTGGAAAAGGGCAAACATAACCCCCATTTTTAAAAAGGGAAAACAGGAAGACCCAGGGAACTACAGGCCAGTCAGTCTCACCTCTGTGCCCAACAAGATCATGGAGTGGATCCTCCTGTGAGGGTGGTGAGACAGTGGAACAGGTTGCCCAGAGAAGCTGTGGCTGCCCCCTCCCTGGCAGTGTTCAAGGCCAGGTTGGACGGGGCTTTGAGCAACCTGGTCTAGTGGAAGGTGTCCCTGCCCAGGGCAGGGGGGTTGGAACTAGTTGATCTTTAAGGTCCCCTTCAACCCAAACCATTCTGTGATTCTATGATATTTTTAGGTGTAATTTACTATTGGGGCCTGGCTCACAACTCCATCAATGTAGTTTTATAGCAGTGTAAAATGAGAGTGAGCCAGTAATGAATCAGATTGTCTTTTATTCTATTGTTTTTGAATCATGTTGTTCCTAATAGTATCTGTTATTATGTAGTTAGAGAGAACCCAATCAGTTAGAGGCATTTCAGTGAGTTAGCTCCATGGATTCAGTCTCTCTCATTTCACTTGAAATTAGATGGCAAATTCTTTACACCAGAAGCTGTGCGAACTAATTGTAAAGTACTTCTAGATACTGTAGATTAAGACTGGCCAAACTTCACACTTGCATTCTTCATGTTTGTTCTTAAACCATAGTGTAAGATGTAAGGTAAATGCCATAAGATATACTTAGTTCATGTTCCTTAGAAAATCACATAAAGAGGTCTGTGGTACTTTGCCTTGGAGCGATGAGCAGCATAACTACAGTTTCTTCTTATGTGAAGAGTACTGAGCTCGGCTGGAAACAAACCAGAGCCTGTGGACTGTGCTGTGCCTTGACAGCCTGGGATCCAGCTGCCTCACCTGGAAAGTGATACTTTAGACCTCTCTCACCCAACCCCAGCTTCTAACATAACCCACATTTCTGCATGCCTTTCAAGGTGGATTTTTACGCTACTTTTCAGAAAGTAGATGCATAAAACACTCCTTCCAGCACTCCTGGATCACTACTGCTCCCACAGTAAAACTTACCCTGACAGATGAATCAGGTACTTTGTTTTACTTTGAATACCAGTTTTGACATAGTCAGGGTTTCTGGGTGAAAAACCCTAATAACTTGTCCAGTTGTACTAGAAAGTTGTTCTTCCACATCAAGGCTCATCGTCTGAGGTACCTTCATCCCTCAGAGTGCTTTCTGCTGCTATCAGTTGCTTCAGCTGCCATGGACACCCTCCTGGGACAGTGGACCTGAATCAAGCCTGCCATTGTGACTTTATGATGGGGATTCTGCCCCAAAAATGATCTGTTTTCCCTCTTGGGCTTGAGGGTCACACATATCCAGGCAAACAGAAACTCACAATGTATCTAAAAACCTTCTGAATTTCATCACAAAAATATAGCTTCCACTTTAGTGCTGTTGGGAGCTGAATCTCAGCGAGACATTTTCCTGAAGGTGAGTGGGAGTTCCTGTCAGCAGTGCCTTTGCTGTGTCAGAATTGCTCTCCTGTTCATTGCTGCATGTGACAATTCCTTATTTTTCACAAATTGGATTAAATCACTGTATCAGTCACAGCCCTGACTTTTTGAAATGCTGATTTATGATGGACAGTCTATGAAACTGCTCCAAATTACAGGGAAGGTATTTCTGTATACCAGTACCCTTTTGCATCTGAAGATTAGATATCTATATTGCAAGTCTTTGCTAATCTCCATGGCAACTAAACACTCACCACCTAGGTTATGTATTCAAGTACAATTATTTTCAATTCTTTTCCAATTAAGATTCCATAACAGTCTCATTTTCTTGCTGTAACCACAGTACTTGCATAAAGGCATTGTAGCATTATGGTGTGAAATATTGGTGCTTATAGCTGTACTGAATGTTCCTGGTTGGAAGCTGGCTGGTAGTAAAAGGACTGCATCAGATCTTCACTTTTCTTAATTACCTCTAGATTCTTCTGCCTGAAAATACAAACACTGCCAAGTCATGAGAGTATCCTTTTCTCCATCCTGCTGAAAATAGAAACAATTATCCCATATGAAATTGTGAAATAACAGCATTGTTGCTTACAGAAAATTGGTAAACCAAGGACAATATAGATTCATTACAATGTAAAGATGATCACAAAAATCAGCCTCTCTATTAAAAAAGATACTAATGTGAAATATTATAAACTATAATAAATTATTATAATTGTGGTAATTTTAAATTTATATTCCCAGAAGTGTATCTATAGCATTCGTTTATTTGTTATTAAATCATTCAGACTATGGATTCTCTTGAATGATAAGCCGCTTTGTGTCTGGATAGTGTCTAGCATCATAGGCCCTCAGTCCATGAATAGAAGCACTAAGTAAAATGGTAATAAACATAGCAATATTAAAATTATATCCCTTACATGAGCTTCTGCTGAGTAGCTAATTGTTTAAAAACCAGTGTAAAAACTGTACGATGATAGGCTTGGCAATACAAAAACGCTGAAATAACAATGGGCCAAATTCAGCCAATTCTGTAATTTCTTAAAGAAGTTCTTACTGGCTAGAGATTAAATGAGTTAGGAAACTGAATGACTGCTACTCAGGAAATGAAAAGATTTTAAAATGTATTTTCTAATGTAAGCAAAGCAGAGATATAGGCACAGTCTTTGCATCTCTACAATGGGCATTTGAAAGCCTTTCCTGGAAAATGTGCATCCTCATGCCAATATAGTGTGTCCTGTGTCTCTGAACCAAGACTGGCACATCAGAAAACACTTTTTGTCGTGAATGCAATTTGTAGATCCTTTACTTACATTTATGAATCAGCCATTGCTTGATGAGGGTTTATAGTTTTCATATACAGATTCTGTGAGGATTAATAGGAAGTGTTTTTCATTCTTAAATGCTTGAGTTGTCAAAGCAACTTCTAATTCACAGTAATTTTGATGGAAGTTGTTTCAATGTCATGGGTGAAATATTGGCCCATGGAAAATTGAGGAGCCGTGGGCCCCAGCTGGCACTCTGGAGCATCTCTAAGAACGCTGTACAGTGACCTGTGCAGCCAGGCCTCCTGCACTAGATTGTGTCGGTATCTGAAGTTGTAAAGTAAGTAGCAGAAAATGATATAGAGAGTATCTACCCAGCTGGGAGCCTCATTCATCAGTGATTCATTTTCATCGGAAAAAGCAACCTGTACAAACTTTATAGGGGAACTACATTTACTTTCTTAAATGTGTCTGTATTTGTTTTCATTGCCCATGTAAGGATCCATTTCTTTCCTGTACAAGTCTGAAATGTTGGCTTCATTCACTAGGATCTTGGACAGGCAGTGCACAGGTATACTGATCTGTTGTGCAGATGAGTTATTTTATTTATTAGTCTTAAAGGTACTGCACTTCAGTTTGCTCTTTTCTCTGTTTCTTGAGAAGATGTGGAAAATGGTGGAGGCTGACTGACCTGCTTTATCCCCCTCTCTGCTTTGTCTAATTGTCTTTTCAGTTTTTATTTGCCTTCTGGACCATTTCTGTTAGAGCTCTGTGTTTTGAGGCAGCCAGAGCAGAAAAAAGAATCCCAGAACACAGCAAAACTTCCCTATTTTTGTATTTTAATTTTTATAGAGTCATTACCGCATTTTCACTTTGTACTCCAGTCTTGCACACCTTAATACTTCCTTTTCTTCATTAGAAGTGAGCTGAGATCTTAAACTGCTTTCCATCCTGAAGGTTTAGGTGTAGATTATGGCTTTGCTCTGAGAAAAAAGTAGCCAGTTGTACCAGTGTTTCCAGTGTCTCCCTCATTTGATCCCATGCAGGTGCCTACAGCAAGAATATGACTCCAGTCTGCCTACTGCTAGTGTCATCATCTGTTTCCATGACGAAGCCTGGTCTACTCTGCTGAGAACTGTGCACAGCATTATGGACACAGCCCCAAAGGCCTCGCTCAAGGATATCATCCTAGTCGACGATCTCAGCCAGCAAGGTAGCCTCCATTTCTCTGTATGTGAGCTGTTTTTTCCAGAACTTCAGGGAAGAAACTGTCCTCCTCCAAGAAGTGTGTGAAGAGAGTAGAAGGTAAAGAGGACTCTCAGGAAGAGAGCTAAGCAGAGCCCTGAGCTGGCTGCCAGATTTCACTCTTCCATTCCTAGAATTCAGCTTAGCCATTCAACTTTGGAATATGCTGCTTTTTCCCCTATCATTTCCAATCACTCTGAACTTTCTTACTTTAAAATAAGATCACAGTATGCAAATCTTAGCCTTCCCACTGGACCAGATCTGCTGTAATAATTTCCAGACTTGGACTTTGGCTGAAGCATGAAGTGGAAAACTCCACATTGCTAAAGTAATCCAAAGCACTTGAGAAAGCCAAACACCTGTAGTATCTCACTCTGATCTGCGCCTTTTATGAGATCATGAGAGCATCCACCTTTTGCTGAAAACAGGAGAGGAGGCTATTAAATTTCCCACAGGAATAGTTTCACACCTAGTGAATCTCAGTTTCCATTAGTCTCTACTTCTCTTTGTTATTATGCTGCTGTGGGAGTATTTGGAACATGGCCTACTTGGCCATGTAAAACAAATGCCCCCAAAACATTTTACCAGCAAGAAGTAGCATCTCCTACTGCCTGTTGCTTTTCTGTAACAGCTTGAATCAAAGCTAAAACATTTCAGTGACTGTTCTGTTTCTGACAGGACCCCTGAAGTCAGCTCTGAGTGAATACATTTCTAAGCTGGATGGTGTGAAACTCATCCGGAGCAACAAGAGGCTTGGAGTCATCCGAGGTCGGATGCTAGGAGCTGCACGGGCAACCGGAGACGTGCTCGTCTTCATGGATTCACACTGCGAGTGTCAGAAGGGCTGGCTGGAACCCCTCCTAGCCAGGCTGTCCAGCAACCGGTAAATACCCCTGTGATCTCTGAGATCCCTGCATATGCTAATTTCTGCTGAAAGAGATGTACTTGGAAAGATCTGAGTATTTTTTTTTATCCTCTCTTGGTTACCTTCTTCCTTCTGGTCACACTGCTTTTATTTTCTACCTTATCACCACATGCATCACAGATATATGGGAAGCAGGATAGGTCACACATCTGATAACCCTCACCACACCCAGTATCACTGAACTGTCAGAGTTTGATTCCAGTTAGAACTATAAGAAGGCTTCCTGGTAGTCTAAATTAAAAAAGTTGTGGTCTCAAGCTGTTTGCAACTTGGCAAACATCCACCAGAGAAACTACTGCAAGACTCCATTATTTTTACGTTTTAGCTGTCTCAGTGATGAAGCCAAGGATAAAATGCTTTGTCCTCCTGAGCCAGTTTGGCTACATACCAATGTCACCTATACCATCTCTGTTCCACAGAAAAAATAGACTTTCTGGCAGTCTAGACCATTCTAGATAATCGTGGGTACTCTCACTGACACCAAACCGACAGAGGAAGATAGAGATCTGTATTTTCTGAGTCTTTCATGTTTAGGTTGGTGCTTGGGCCTGCTTTCTAATGTACAGCTGAGCTTATCTATGCAGTCCCCAAGTCCTTCAAAGAGATTAAATCACTGCAAATATTTCAAAAATTACATGGCAGTAAATCCTTTATTAAAGGGACTTTTCTGAAAGAAAATTTTGTACATTAACTTGTCTATCATTACCCATAAGCCACTTGGGAAAAACTGAATAATTGCTAGGGGGGGTAGAAGAAAAAAAAATTTTAAAACTCTTACCAGACCGTTAAATAGTCATACTAAAGACCTTCAAAGGCTGTTCCCAGGCACTGGAACAAGCTGCTTTTATGGCTGATTATGTTTGCTTATAAGAGAATTAATGTGAGTTTTTAGAAATTATTACATCATTCAGATAAAAATATTAAGAATACTGAAAGGAAAAGTAATGCTGCCCTAGGATGTCAGGAACATTCTTTTCTAAAAGGTCCTTCTTGGAAAAGCAGATTATTTTTTGTCTGCTGATTTATTAGATGGTTTATTATTAATATACTTCATGATTCTTCTGCCTTGAGCTACAGTCTATTGTTGATGTTTATGCAAAACTCCTATCTGTATTAATTGGCCAGTCCTTATTCAAGGCTGTATTGCTGAAATTAAGAGTTACAAAAAGTCTCAGAGGAGAGCTGTAACGAAGGGAGAATTACAATGGCAAGAGAGAAGTTAAGATCCCACCCCAAGTGCAGTGATTCACTGTCAAAAATCATCCTTTCTGAAGGAATGCAACGCCACCAAGCCTACTATCACTCTGAGATTTCTGTAGCACTGTCACCAGGGGATGAGAAAGGGATTCACTTCCTCTATAGGGTCCACATGTTTATTCATTCCTCCAGAAGGGCAGAATCTAACACTGAGTTAGCTAATGGCTAATTGGATTAATGGAACAAAGGTGGAAGAGCATTTGGATAATATCATGGGCTAAGCCATCCCTTTCTGTATGCTGTATCAGTCACTGTGTCTGACCCTGGAAGCTTTGTCACTGCTAGTGTGGAGAACCAGTACCATTCTCCAGTGCACAGGGAAGACAGGCTCTAAGGCATCTGGCAATCGCTTTCCATCACTGTCCCTCTTTCCCCAGCTGAAGAATGGTGATAATAACACTGACCTGATAAGGAAGTTAATTCATGATTTTTCTGAAATTGCTTGTAATGCTCGCATGGAGATCACCATGGAAATGTAAAGTGTTAGCACAGTCAACTTGGCTTCATTTAGCAGTTGAGGAGCTGTTAAATTGAATCATGTGCACTCTCAGAGACTACCCAAATGAGGAAAGTACAGTGAAAAAAAGCTTACAGTGGCTGGTGAAATATCCATCTTTCCTCTTCTCAATGTACCAATCATGCACTTTTGCTGGAGAGGCAGGATGGGAAAACACTTAATCACCTAGAGTGAGTAAGTTGTTTGCTGGCAAGACAAAGTGCAGCCTTTCCAAAGCTCAAACCTTTGCAGGAGCTTAATGGAGCTGGAGGGAGATCTACCACTATTACTGTGACCTGTTTTAGAGCGATGCTGAGAGACCCTTGCCCAAACTAAGACCTCACTGTGAGCTGAACATACCCACAAAAAGGGAGATACCTTAGTAGCCTGTGGTAATGACAGACAGGACAAACATGAGAAAAATTATTCAGATTTTACAGGTATGGAAATATTTGACAGATATTTGACTTGCTCTGGGTGATGACATTTTATCTCCCTACATGATGGTTTTATTCACTAGCCCAATCAAAATTATTTTCCAAAAAGTATTAAGTCTTTCTAAAATCATTATACATGCGTTTATGGGCACCTTGACTGGGACTAGTTCTGTGAACCATACCTAGCAAATCGACTGGGAAGCTGTGCATCAGCTTAGTATATTGCCTAGAGAATGGTTCAGCGGTTTGCAAAGAATCCCTTGACATTTGGATTATTCAAGGATGAATACCATAGGCACCTGGACAATATTAGAAAACTAGATGAGATGCCTCACAGATCATTTCATTTGACAACTGTTTGTGTTCCTGGATAATTCCAGGTGAGCAGCATGGTGCATAGTAATGCAGCTGTGTAATTATTACAGTCGTCTTTTGAGGGGTTCGCCTTTCCCAGGAGACTGCAGGAGACAGCTGCTATTTTGTATTCAGTCCAAAGGCAGTGAAAGGCAGAGGGGGCATATCATGAACTGTGTCATGTTCCTTTAACCTAAAAACAGTGACCACCATGCTGAAGCAGGATGATTTAAAAAAAAAAAAAATATCCAAAGTGTGATTCCTGAGAATACTGAGAATACTGCATGAAAACAAAATGAGCCTTGTTTATACCCTTGACAAGGAATTCCACCTCTAAAAAAGGCATGGGCACCATGACCGTGACAGAGAGGTGGCTTGCAAAGGGATAGCTTGCCCTTAGGACCTTTCCCCTGCTCCTCGTTGGAAGGGCTGTTTCCCTCTGTGCTGGTGCACTGCCTATACTGCAGCTCAAATATTACGTTAGGAAACAGAAGCCTGTGATGTTATTAAAAGAAGCCTATCTGGTTTCTAAAATTCAAAGTGCCTCTTTCTAGCACTATGATTCTAGGTCTCTAATCTTTAATGAAAACGCTGTCAAACTGAATAACAAGTGAACATAACAATGGAAAGTTATCTGCTGTTTGCTCCCATTCAGGAGTGAATGGGAGCCTCTGCTTGCAGATACAGGAATAGAAACAGAGTTCTGCTGTCCAGAAAATTTTCATGTGGTTCTAGTTTTATGGTAATACACTAGAGAGAAGGGAAATATTTTGCACCACAGCTCCTTCATCTCTTTTCATCTCATTCTCCACTTCTCAGTGGCCCATACCCCATCTTTTCAAGCTACCAAATACATAAGCCATCTGTTTTCTACCCTCTCACAGGCCCAGGGAAGCATGATGTTATCCGTCCAGAGCCTACACAACCCCAGCATCTGAGCATGCATTTCCGTACTATTTTCCTTGTTTTGAAAACCTTCCATATACTTCACATATAACAGCCTGCTTCTTGGGACTTCTCTTTTTGCCTGATCCTTTTATATCCTCCATTTGTCAATAGCAGTCATTTCAAATTCAGTAAATTAATGTTCTGCATTTACACGGTATGCTATGTGAAGATACGCTATCTCTTTGCAATCTGTCACAGTTGATCAGGATCAGTAGGTGACCTATTTTAAAGAAGTTGAGGTAAAGAAACTGAAGATTAGACGCTAAAGCCAAAAGCAAATATTACTGCCAAAAGAAGGGGCAGTGAGGATTTAGGCATGATTCATGGCACAGTGCCCTGACTGTCCAGTGTAAAAAGGTATTCATCACTCCCACAGATTTTGGTAACCACATACAAATTTGTGTATTTTAACAAAAAAGACAGGTTCAAAAGATTTTTTTTTTTAAATAAAACATTCCCTTAGCACTATTCCGTAGCAGAGATTTGAATTATATGTTTTGTGCTTAGCGTATGAGTAGTCCATCAGTTCAAGGAGACTGTTCACATCCCCTAAGTTAGTCTGGAGTTGGTCTGTAAGGCAGCATTTAGGTAATCCTTTATACCATAGCTTTAACATCCCTGATTACTGCATTTTATCTTTTTATTAACCCTATCTCATTTCCAATGCTTCACATTACTATTTCCCTGAAGACTTCAGCCAGCCAGCAAGGTGCTTTCACTGAAAATGCAGTGTGCTGTGGAACCAGCTTGGGTTCTCAGTTACTTACTGAAGTTTTGACTACGTGCAGAGCCAGAGAACATGGACTGCCTGGATTTCCTAGCTATCTAATTTTTGCAGGGAATGACCCACTCTGAAACTGGTTGAGGGAAATACATAGTTTTCATGGCTTGTTTTTTTTTTTTGTTCCTTCTTATTTAAAGGGGGTTTTAAACAGATTAAAATCTGTTCCCTTCCTACCAAAAGAAAGTATAAATCAATAAAAAACACTTTCAAGAAACAGTGTATCTAAAATGTCAAAACAGATGTGTTAATTAAGTCTTCTTCTTCTCATGTTACTTATTCTAAAAATAGAAAAGAACATAATGTCCATGGTGACTGTAAAGGGTCATGGGAAGACATTCCATTTGCAATTGTATTTGGTTGAAAAATCCCAAACCAGGAAATTGTTCTTGTTTGGGTTGCTCTTTTTCATGGAATTGTGACCTTTTGTAGTTCATGTGTGTTCCAAGCATTTGAAATATTCACAAATTAGTCAAACTAGCCTTGCTGCTAGTTGTATTCAAATTTCCTGTTTTTTCCTTTCCTTGGATTCCACAGAGTAAAATTAGCAGTAGTTTGCCAGTGTGTATTTCATTTCAAAATGCTGAGAAGCTGCTGACTGTCTGCCAGTTATCCAGTTAAAAACAAAAAGAATAGCTAAGAACATCTTCCAACTTTCAATTACCTTCTGCTGCAAATCTGCATTTAGAACCACACAAACATCAAACCATCAGTGAATATGCAGAAAACAGATCTTTTATTAAAAAAAGCATTAATAGCAAAAGATATGTAAAGCACTGCTTGATTAAGATTAAAATTGGACATTGACCAGTTTTCACATAAGATAAAGTTACTGGATTCCTCTATTTCAGATCAGAAAGCTACTCCCAATATTTAAAGTTTTAAGAGTTCGATAGTAGCAACAAATTTAAGGTGGATCCAAGAAGAAGAACAGGTTTTAAATGACTGATATGATATGAAAATGTAGGATAGTCTGAAATGTCTGGATCATCTGATCCAGCATATATCTGATCCAGAACATATCTGAGCGTAACTGAGTATCCGCATTGTCTCTGTCTGAACTATCTTGGATATGCATGTGTGATCTAGTCTCATGGTCAAGGTTTTTTGAATGGTTTAGTCTACATTGCCTCCTCTGGCACTCAAGCATGCTCTCCTGCTATTTCCCTCTTGACTCTGAAATTGTAAAATAAACTAACCTGGGATCAGTAGTTCCTCGGTCCTGCTGAATGAGAATGGATAAACAAGTAGCAATAGATAGCACGCATTTCAACAAGTAGCAACAAACTGTGGTTGGGAAGTACACAACTCCAGCTGCACTCCTAACCAGACAGTTGTCAGAGATACTTGTGGAGAATGCAGCAGGCTGTAAAAAGTACAATTACAGTGACTTTTCATTTTTTGAAGTTTAGTCATATAAAATCCATTTAACTTGTTAGATGGATTTTTCTCAGCATATCAAAGAAAAAACGCCTGCTTGTGTGAGTCCATCAGGACACTAACTTTTAGTAACTTCCAGAAGCAGTTAGTTTCCTTTTCATACTGTTAGTGAGTGAAGGTTAAATACAGCTTTCAGTACAAAGGCTCCTGCTGGCTTGAGTTTGAGGTGGTTGCTCCTGCCCTGGATACAAAACTATCACAGGGGTATCATCAAGAGAATCAGGGGAGAATATCAGCTTTATTCTTTTTTGTATAATTTCTTTCCATTTCTTTTTGAGTCCTGTGGGAGAATGACAGCAAATGACTGACTTAATGTATATGCCTACAAATGTTGCAGGTGATCATAAAATCTTCTCATCTATTTGTAAACCCAATGCTTGTTTCTAAGAGTGCCTATTATTACATATTACAAAAACTGGTTTTACACCTGGATGGAGAAATATAATCACTTCTCCATTTTAAATCTTTCTGCCTTTAGCTCATCATAGGACAGTCTGCTCTTATTAGGAAACAAAGGAATAATGAGTCATTTTAACACTATCCTCTGCATAGTTCATACAATTCACTGACAATCAGTAGTCTCTGTTTCTCCATGGACTTCTAAAATTCTCTACAGGAAATGGCAACTGTGATAAAACAAAATTTGGAGTTTCCCCCACCCTGAAACTGAAAAAAACATTACTCTAGTGATTGTAAAGGCAGAGAAGATATGTCAAGATTACATTAACATCACCCAGAGCTACCATCTTCATCAGCTGATTCTGGTCTCTGCTGTAGGAAAGTACAAAGGGCTCACTGCATTGGAGACTTCTGAGATGACCTTTCTTCATTGACGGTATTATGTTTTAAGTGTATTTCTCTCAAGAGTGATCTCTGACCAACATATAAATCTTTAAAAGAGGAGATAAAATCTTCTACTTCTTGCCCCAAAATTGACCATTTAATTTCTCTCTCTCAGTTGTAACAAGAAGTTATTTTCTAGGAAGAGGGCTACTCCAGAATAATTTCCTATATGGATACTCTTTGTCTAGAACAAGAGTAATTTTTCCCAGTGTACTTTCATCCCCAGTAACTGTTACTGATTTTTCTCCAGAGGACCTTCTGTCTATAGGCAAGCCCTTACACTGAGACCAGAGACCATCCTTTTTGCATAACAGAGAAGAAATGGATGATGTTGTTTTTCCTGAAATCCCTAACACCATTGCATTTATACTCTGAAAATTTCCAAATGTGATACATCATTGACCTGAAAACAAGGAATGCTCGTGGCTTTTCTGAACTACCAGTTAATTCCAAGATAATGTACAAGCACACACTGAAATACCGTGACATGTTCACCATGGGGAAGTGTCTAATACCTCTTCGCAGACTAATCCGAATTTAACTCGTTAGAAATGAATTGGAGGATTGCTGCTTACAGTGCAATGGCTCTGTTCTGGCACTTAAAAGTAGATTCCACACTGTGACAGTGCATTTGCAAGAGCATTTTAAGCTTGTGATAAAATACAAACAGAAACTGGCTTATGAACTCAGCGATAAATGCTTTTTGCAGAACAAAATAAAGATAAGTGCACTCTTCATTGGCCTGAAGTGACAAACTCATGAAGTGTGTGGAACGTCTACAGGAAAATCAAAGGATGGTAAAGTGTGTGAGGCCAAAATAACCTTTTGCTATAAACTTTGCATCCATGCAGAGCCTTTAGCATCAGAGGCTGGGGCCTCTGTGTGAAACAGCTTCATAAGAATACTGATGGTTAACTTGTAGCAAGAATCTGAGTAGCGTTAAATGACAATGCAAGGTACAGGTTATCAAAAATTACTGATCTTTAGATTGCTCACTGCAGGTTCAGTATTCCCATGCACTGAGCACCTGAGCTTCTATCAGCAAGGAAAATAAGGGCACTCAACATCTAGAGAAGTGCTTGTGCTTGACAGTGTCAAAAAGGAGAACCACTGTTTACTAACAGAGTAGTGAGCTTAATTTGTGCTTTGGCTTTGAAAATAAATTATATTGTCTTTTTCAGAAACAGTGTCGTCTCCCCTGTCATAGATGTCATAGACTGGAAGACTTTTCAGTACTATCACTCTGTGGGCCTGCATAGAGGTGTTTTTGACTGGAAACTAGATTTTCATTGGGAACCTGTGCCAGAGCATGAAGAGAAGGTACGACAGTCTCCCATCAGCCCTATCAGGTAACAGTCCATCAGCCAATATGCCTCCACTAAGCTCAGCAGCAAAACTGTACAATTTGGGTCATCTTCCAGCTAACAGAAGAGAGACGTGGTTACTTGCATATGCTCAGTTAATGTTTTTTGAAGGGATAGGTTTTTGGCTTACACTGAGTTTGTTTGGCCTTTAGTAATCATTCTAACTAGATTGCAGTCATACTTTCAACATGACAAATATTTTCCACACATTGAGACAACTTGTACACAACCTGACCAGACAAGGTGTGGAGGTTTGTAGGGAAACCAAAAGATGGATCATGCAGAGTAAAAAGAGACGTCTTGATCATGATCTGTTTGTCTGTTGTTTTGGGTGTATATCTATGTAACATTTCCCACTGTTCTGAGCTTTATTTAATAATTCAGCTCTTGGCTCCCTTCCCCAAGCAAATCCTAGAATTCAGTTCCAGTTGTTCTTTCTTTGGGTTAGATAATTAATTTATTCAAGCTTATGTGGAGTAGCATTCAATCATTTTGCAATACTACCTCTATGGAAATGGCAGGATTTTCATCCTTCACATAATTCCCTATCCAAAACTGAAGGTGTTCACTTCCAAACTGTTTTCTACATAGGAGTCCTGTGGTAGCTGGTGCAGTGGTGGCCATGGATCGACATTACTTCCAAAACACTGGAGCTTATGATTCTGACATGACCATGTGGGGAGCAGAAAATCTGGAGCTATCTATAAGGGTAAGAATTTTAAGTAAAACATCAAGCTGTGGTAACTATGGGGCTTTTAAGGAACCTGAATGAAAAGGCAAGAAGCTATTTATAAAAGCAATTAAGTGCAGAATTGTCTTGAGGCATGGAGAATATCACTTTCCTCGCAGAAATCTCTCCCCATGCTCTGTGATCTGTCAGGACTATACAAGAACATGCAGCTGCTGAGAGTTAGGAGCATTATGTCAGGAGAAGGAAGTTTCACCGACTATCACTATCTGCCTGAGGACAGAGTCACTGGTTTTGGCACCTTCTGAAAGCTGACTTTTCTTTTTTGGCATGTAACATGCACCAAAGGGAGAGTAGCTTTATTTCTTTGCCAACCTGTAGTTTTAATACCAAATTGTTTATATTAAATTGTTTGCATTGATATTTGCTGAATACAAAGAGTGCATGATATTAAAAAGCAATGACAATTGTAGACACAAAGAGTACAGAGTCTTTAATGTCCCAGACAAAAGAAGGTGCGCCCCCAGGCCTCTTCACTCCACTGCACTGTTTGTGCACAGAAAAACATAAAAGCATATGAGTAGCCATACTGGGTCAAATCAAAGGTCTGTCTTTCCCAGTATCTTCTCTGCGTCTCTGTATCTGTGGGGAACAAGTGTATGAAGAAGCACATAATAATACTCTTGCTGTTTCCAGCAATGTGTAGATTAGGATTTCCTGAGGCAGAATCTATAGTAAAGGAGCTTCTCCTTTTTAGATAAAGGTAATCTAAATAAGGTAATCTCTTTTTGTTCTTTCACCTGTGTTTCAGACCTGGCTCTGTGGTGGCTCTGTAGAAATTATTCCATGCTCCCGAGTTGGGCATGTCTATCGAAGTCACTTTCCCCGTGCTTTCTCCTATGAAGAGGCCATTGTGAGGAACAAAATCCGAATAGCAGAGACCTGGCTGGGCTCTTTTAAAGAGAACTTCTACAAGCATGACACAGTGGCTTTCTTAATCAGCAAGGTAAAGACATCTGTAGCGGTTTGTTTCTGAGGGAAGGAGCATGTTGAGGTAGGGGGTGGAATAGAGGTGGGGGTGTCTGTGTGCAGTCAAACATTCAGTGTGCATGGTGCTGGGGATAGTCTTCTTATGAAACCTTCCAGTGGAAGAGCTGTCAGATTAGGAAGGAGAGAAACTTGTGCCTCAGAGTTGTTTGCTGAAGTTATCAAATCTCTTAGAGTATGACACTTTCTCCAAATAACTCCTTCTTCAGCTTGCCTGACAAGCTGTGATTTATTTTCCACCGATAGTACATGGAGGATTGGAGTGCGTCTGAAGTGGAAGCCAGTAGCACTGTGTGCTCGAAGCGCCCTCCTAGAGGACTCGTTCTTCATTACTGAAGCTCTTCCTCATGTGATTCATGAGGATATTCAGTAATATTCACTGGCACGTAGCAAACTGTGGTGTCTCTTGTACTGGAAGGGAACATATCTGAGTGGTCTAGTGACAAAAAAGGTGATTTTTTTCCTGAACTGACAGATGTCCAGAAGCAACTGTCTGTAACTGAGAAAGTCAGATCTCAACATAGCCACTATTTACAAGTCACTTTTTCAGCAGAAGCATCACAGAGGCAGAAATATGGCCTCCAGGGATTTGGATTCCCAGCAACCTGTACACTAAGACAGGCTTGCAGCCAGGTGTGTGGCGTAGCCCTGGCATGCAGCCACACTTGAACCATCTGCAGGCTACACAGCATCCAACAACTACAGAACAGCCACACTTGTTTTAAAGCCACTGTATAATCCATGGCAGATCAGGATCAGTCAAGGGACTGTATATCCCATGTATTACAAACCAGTGGATATTTGTTTATTGGGAGTCATGCAGCTGTGGTTAATGTTGTTAATGTTAGGCTGTTAATGATGTGAAGTTCTTAATGTTGCTGCAGTTCTCAGGAATTCTCTGGCTCCAATACCTTTTCTTGTAACAGTATCCTGTCCTACAAGGCAGAGGGCAAACTTGTGAGAGTTGTGAATGAAAACATGTAATTCATCTTCTTGTTCATTTAACAATGCCATGCTTTTAAGAAGAAAAAGATTCACTGAAAACAGTTTGGCAGATCATGGGTAGGTGGTGTGCTAAGTTCCCCATTCAGTTTTGCTCTTGCATTTGAGTCCTGCATGCCTCAGTCATTGCAGTGCTGGCCATTGTCTAAGCAAGGCAGATACAGCAGGAGCTGCACTGTAGTGGGGAGAGGAAAAGGGCCCTGCTTCAGCGTGACTTCTCGCCTGTCACCTAGTCTGGCCTTACAGTCCACCAGTGGATCTGCCTCTCCAGTCAGCCTGCTATGCTAATCCTAGAGTCTGAAGCTATCACGTTCCTTTTTTGATTCTATTTCCACTTTTTAAAAAAGCTTCTCCCTCCTTGTCTGTGTTGTAGGTTTGAACTCCGCTGTCCAGAAGTTCAGCAATTGACACACAAGGGTTACAGTCATGGAATTGCAAGGAGGATGCTAGGCCAAGTCTTTTAAGATGGGCAGTTAGGTCTTTAAATCATTTAATAATTTCCTGAAGTTCTTTCTTGTCAACTCAGAAGCAATTTTCTGTACTAAATACTACAGCCATCAGTGATACAGTTTACTAGCTCTAAGCACCATGACCTTTTGCCTGAGAGTTTATTCTAGCCAGAATACTTTTAGTACTCCTAAGTATGATGGTCCTTCAAATGATCAATTTTACGGTCTCTATGCTCGGCATACCATAACATAAAAGGCCCTTTTCTCTGTTCCCTTCTTTCACAGCCAATATTTTCAGTATGTCAATGCAGCAGGACGCTATTCAAAAGACACACGCAAGTAATGACATTATTACTGCTCAGCTGCAGATGGGCCCCATGGGGATTTATTGCACTGAGAGGGGGAGCACGGCAAAAATGTCCATGAGCCTTGGTCGCTGCCATTGCCCACTGCAGAAAATAACTAGCGATCCCCGTTTTGGTGGCTTTAGAAGTCTTTGTGTTTTATGGTCTGCATCGCATCCTGCACAGGATGCCCATGGCATGAGCGTTAATGCAGATGAATAAAGCTCTTCCCAGCTCTCTATTATTTCAGCCACTGTCTCTTTTTCTCGTTTTCTTGTGTGGCTTGTTTAGTTAATTTACAAGCACAGTTTCCTTTCAGATTGGTTTACATGGATAATGACTTTCTTTACGTTATTTACCCCATTTATTTGGCGTCAAATGCAGACTGTAACTAGTATGACAAAATGAGATTTACTGCCATTGCCTTCTTCAGCCAAAGCAGAGTCTCATGAGAAACATCTCTTTTTAGGGGAAGCATTTTACTTCTCTATTTCCCTTTTGCAAGAAAACCTCTTGGGGACAGGTTTGTGTGGTGCTGAATTGCATACTGAATCTTAAGACTGATACTAAACTATGAGGTTCTCTTTAACATATTGCAACTGTTGAGCTTTGCCTGTGTAGCTTACAGGGGCTGGCAAACACCGCCACGTGGCACGGCTGATCCCTGCCTTTAAAAACTGATACCTTTCCCTTGATCTCCAAGGCCCTTCATTTGTCAGCGTTTTCCAGGCATGTCGCCAAGTCCTTTTTTCTTTCTTATGGATATAGAGAAATAGCTGGTCTGAGGAAAAGTTATTTACAGGCAATTCTTTGCTTATGTTACCAATTTTAATTTCTCATGTAGGAATCCAGACCAGTTTCCTGGAATCCAAAACTGCATTTTATAAAGTAGAAACATGAAGGGGGAGATCTAGCGCTGGCAAGAAAGAGGAGAGACACTTTTAAGGGTGATGAGATATTTTTAGTATTTGGGCACTGAGAGATTTGGAAAAGTGTTTTGTGTGGTTTTGAAATGGAAGGATTAGACACTTACCTGCTTAGAGGTTTTCAGAACCCTGTTAGCTACCTTCAGTGCTAAATACCCTCAAATATTCAGACTGTCAGTCCTTTGCAGTGCAGATGCCCGTAGCTGCACCAAGGGTTGAAGGCACTTGTCTTTTTTTCAGAACAGAGTTGCTACCAGGAAGGGTGAGAGTTGATTTTGTGTGTATCTAATTCAAGAAAACACATAAATCATAGGAAAGAGTTTATGCCTTTATAGCCGCAAAACACATTAACTTCCTAGATCTAGTAACTGTCAGATAATAATGTGATAGACTATATTTTGAGCTAAATTCTGTCATCACTTACATCCTCTGATCATGGAGGACTGACAATAACTGGGTAATTTGGGCTGTTAAAGGCCAAAAAATTGAATTTTAATCAGCAGGGCAAATTCTATACTGAATGTGCCCAGGTGGCCAAGAAAGCCAACAGCATCCTGGCTTGTATTAGAAATAGTGTGACCAGCAGAAGTAGGGAGGTGATAGTCCCCCTGCACTAGTGAGGCCACACCTTGAGTATTGTGTCCAGTTTTGGGCACCTCAATATGAGAGAGATATCGAGGTGCTGGAGCGAGTGCAGAGGAGGGCAACAAAGCTGGTGAAGGGTCTGGAGAATAAATCCTAAGAGGAGCGATTGAAGGAGCTGGGACTTTAGTTTGGAGAAGGCTAAGGGGAGACCTCATCACTCTCTACAACTACCTGAAAGGACATTGTAGAGAGGTGGTGCTGGTCTCTTCTCACAGGTAACTAGGGATAGAACAAGAGGGAATGGCTTTAAACTCCAACAGGGGAGGTTTAGACTGGACATTAGGAAAAAAATTTTCACAGCAAGAGTGGTCAGACAGTGGAATAGGCTGCCCAGGGAGGTGGTGGATTCACCATCCCTGGATGTGTTAAAGGGTCGTTTAGATGAGATGTTGGTGGATATGGTGTAGGGGAGAACTTTGTAGAGTAGGGCTGATGGTTGGACTCAATGATCCCAAGGGTCTTTTCCAACCTGAATGATTCTGTGATTCTGTGAATAACAATCTATTACAATCCCACTGATTTCAGTGCAATAAATATCAGACTTGACCCCAACTTTTTTAATTAAAAAGATGACGACTGACTTATCTTGCAGTATAATAATCATTTTTAGAGGAAATACTTATTTTCACAATGTATGATACTTCTGAAACATTTACTTCCATCACAATGCCAGACTAAATGCTGGTTTAGCACAAAGTTGGAGGAAGGCTATAGCTGATCCTCCTCCTTTGCATACTAATGAGAGATATATCTCAATATCTATAACATGCAGGATAGAAGAGGTGATAGAAATAATTCCTATGTCATAATTTTCTAGCATCTCTAACACAAGTACACTAGTAACCTTGTTGCCCCTATGCTTTCTCCATAAAGGCAGAGAAGCCAGACTGCAGTGAGCGCCTTCAGCTACAGAAGAGACTCGGCTGTAGAAATTTCCAATGGTTTGTATCAAATGTGTACCCTGAGCTCTCCCAACCTGAAGACACACCAAGATTCTCTGGCAAGGTAAGAGAAAACACACTATAAAGAATGATGAATGTTTTTGCATTGTTCAGAGACCCAGTATCCCTTCCATGTACTAAGTACTCAGTGAGCATAGAGTAAGAGACTGTTCCTGCTTTGAATAGTTTATTGTCCAAACAGACAATGCAACAAGGATGGGAAGAGAAAGAAGAGGACAGAGGAGACAAACAGCTAGTCCAAATTCTCACATAAACATTGAAAGCCAGCCAGGAGCTGAACCCAGGTTGTCTGACTCAGTTCAGCACCACAGCTCAGAGGATCCTAACTTTAGGTTGTTTAGGTGCCATTCAAAAAGGAAAAGAATTGTGTTGCTTCATGCAGATGGCAACTGCAACAGCAGCTGAGATATCTCTGTGCTGGTCCATGTGCATGAAGAGAAAAAAGCACTTCTTCAGTCCTGCACTTCCCCCAGGGGCAGAGGTGGTAGCAATAGCAGTTCCTTGGCTGACTGTGTACAAGAGGCAATATTCTCAATGTTTTATTTTTAAAACACATAAATTAATAATTATCACTAGCTTAAATATGAATTTATTCCAGGCAGCCTTGCTGGAAGGGATTTTCCCCCAACAAGGCAACAAGGTCCACTAATTATGTCACACTCTGCTATCTGTAGACAGATTTTACTGTGTCCTTTTACTATTTTGTCTGTTCTTTATTACCAAAGTTTGCTCAAGAAGAGTGTGGATCACAGGAATTGTCACATGGTTTTTCTTCTGGAATATCTTGGGTTTTTTCTGACTACAGTGTCCAGCTGAAGTGCAATTTCCATTAGCATAAACATTTTGACAGATTTCTTTTAACTATCATAATAGTTAAAACCAGAAGTGAGTATCTGTAACTTAAACAAAACTCACTGGGTAACACGGACCTTTAGGGAGACTCTGCCTCTTATATCAGGTCAGTTTGCAAGATCAGTATGCAAGATCTAGTCTGAAAGAAAAAAATATTGCATGAATTATGAGCAAAAACATAGAGTATAAAGAGATACAAAAAAGTTAGCTGAAGGATATTTTGTTTGTACCTGATTGCGCTTTATTTCAGTACAAACCTTTACTTACAGCTTTACAATACGGGTGTTGGCTTCTGTGCAGATTACAAACCTGGAAAAGCCATTGCAGAAGGCTCTATTGAACTCTCCCCTTGCAGTCACAGTCTCACCCAGGTACTGTATACTTCAAGTACATCGGCACTCTGTCAGATCTAGGGAACCATCCAGAAGGCAGTCACTCCAACACGTATGTAAATGGCTGGGTTGATATTAGTGGAAATACTGATGTGTTCAAAATTAGGCATGTGCTAAGGCAATGATGCCCACTCTTCTGCAGCTGAGTGTCATTTAAAAAATGGCAATGTTCCATGTGTCACTGAGGGCAGATACCCACACTTTGCTTCAGCAGAAATCATGAAGTGCCTATTTGTTAGTATATTTGGTATTATCTGGAGAACAGAAAGCCTGGGAGTAAAAAGATATAACAATTCTAGAATAATGGGGATGGGTTTCCCCATTTAGTGCCTAAAACTTCAGTTTAGTGCCTAAACTGCAGTCAAAGACCAAAGGAAAATTGATGTAGACTCCCAAGCTGGCATTAGACTAGCAAGCTCATGCATTAAGAGAAGCCAAACCAATACAGATCGACTGCAGATATTTACTCCAAGTCCCAAGCAAGTTTTGCTGCTCGCACTGAGCTCAGGGTGAGCTGCAGGCACATTTCTAACTGCAATGTGTGTGGGCACTGTCAGAAACACTCTTCTGTTAAAATATTTATTAAACTAGAAAATTTTCTTATAGGATAGGTTTACTTTATACATAATTACAGTCCACAAAGCCTTTCCTGAGGTAAATAGTCATGCCAGAATTAGCTAGTGGGGGGAATTGCTTTGCAGGGTCAAGGCTGTTGGGTCCCAGTCACTCATGTTTGGGTTGCATCTTAACAAACATGTACAGGAAATTATTTTTGGAATTAGTATTTAAAAAATAATTGGGATGTCCTTCCATCATTGTTCAAACAAATCCTCCCTTTTCCAGTACTTTGAATATAACAGCATGAAGGAAATCCGGCTTGGTTCTGCTCCACTGTTTTGCTTTGATGTCAGACATGGGAAGGTTATCCCTCAAAACTGTACAAAGGAGACAGACAACAGCCACCAGCACTGGGATGTCCAGGAGGTCAGTAATGACTCTGCTGTGAGGGGAAGGCAGCTGACAGGGACTGTGGGATCACTGGGCAACTGACAGGATTCGTGTGTAGGGAAGGGACGAGATATTTGAAGGGCAAGTTTCACTTCTGTACCATTTTCATCCAGGAAATTTAGGATGCCTCTTGTCCATTTACACTGTCTTTGTGAAATAAATTTGGTTTAAAAATACAATTTACAAGAATCCTACCTAAATTCCTATGTCCTGTTTTAACTGTTTGTCTTACTGGCCTTATGGGAATAGAATCAGAATCAGTAGTTGTGAAAATAAGAGCAGGGCAAATCCTTGCCCATTTCTTTTGGATAGAGGAAGAGTCTGGAAATCCTGAACCCTCCCTTTGGGAGCAGGGCAAACATTAAAATTCCTCCTGCATTGTGAGAGAAAAGTAAACTTCCTAACAGAGGAATTCAGTGGACTGCACCCAGCAGAGCAGGAACTCGTCCACAAGACTGAAAAATGTCATGCTCTAGGACAGCCTGGGAAAATAGCGGTTACTGTAGTTGTAGGGATGCTGCAATCCTCTGGTACAGTTCCTACTGTAATTTGTTTTGGTTCCTAAGGGAAGCACTGGTCCTTTTGAAATTTTGTGGCCTGTAGTACTGTAGTTGATGCTGATGACAACCTGTACCCATAGGAAACAAATAGTGGTGGAAATGAGATTTATTGAATTATTCCTGTCAGCTTCGAAAGGAATTGTGAATACTTACCATGCCCTAGGCTCAAAGCTAAATTTAGTCATTATGTTTAGAGCAATACTTTAAAAATTTTGAACAACCAGTCATTACTGGTGATCTATTGTATGTAAACCATTTCAGAAACATGGCCTAGCTTTTACTGGAAATCCCTTATTTTTAATTTGTTCTTTCTTTCCCTTCTCTCATCTTGTAGAATGGAATGATTGTCCATGTCCTTTCTGGCAAATGCATAGAGGCAGCAAAGAGTGAAGATGAGAAGGACTTGTTATTGTGTGTATGTAACAAGAATGCAAACCAGGTCTGGCAATTTGAACGCTCCAGTGTGCTACGTCAGAGATGACTGACAGGTCTCTGTGGAGGTCAAGTCCCCAAAATTTAACATTACTTCTTTTTGGGATTTAAGACACATTTCCTGCATGGACAAGAAAGATGTTTGTGTTTGCTGTAGTATGCAGGGAAGTTAGGAAGGTCTCTCCTTTGAAAGCCTGGCTCAAATAGTTGCCGCCAGTTCCTGGTTTATTCAGCTCTAGCTAAAATTTCTATTTATTCTGTGAAGCAGGGAATAAAGATACTGTGAGCATCAACAGATTCTCAACTCTGCTATTGCAGAAGTTAGTTAAGTTTGCCCTTTGAAGGAAACATGGAAAATTGGCTGCCAGACAGCTTGTCTTTAGCATATTCTGTGACTTCTGAGGATACAGGAAAACGAATGTTTGTGAAACTTTTGAAACTGTGAGAGGAAGCCAGCCAAACCAGGATAAAGAGTTTAGCCTTTTTTTACAGTGCACTCGACTCATATAAAACAAAGTAGGTTTTGTATACATAAAAGTAGTAGATGTTTTCACGTGTAATTGCTAAAATTTTGTTTTCCAACTAGCTTGAACCAAACTTCTACCCTCTATGAGATTGCACAGAGCATAAATTAGCACTTAATTAGGCACTAACTGCTCTAATTGACTTGGAATACCAACAGTCCTGTGTTTGGCACACCCTTCCTTACATTCTTCCTCCACAGTCTAATTTGGATGGGAGAATGAGACTGAAATATTAACAACTTTTGTTTATGAGTTTTAATGAAATTTAAGAACAACTCTTCAGGAAACTTCTGTGGAATATGGAAGAAGATTGAACTAGATTAGAAAGAAGGGTAACAACTTCTCTGCATATTTTGAAATGGAAAGTATCAGTGGCATCTATTTGCTCTTATAAAGCTATGGGATGAGCTTATTATTATTCCAGTGACAAAAGTGCTGAAAACAGCAATGAAAGGAAAAAGCAGGTTTCAACAGTGGCTACCTAGGAAGAAAATACTGGTGCCTACTTCACTTGCTTGCAGCCTAAGTCTTTCACATTGTGGAAGTGAGTAAGTCTTTCACACTGTCAGTTTTAGCCCAGAAAATCTTTTAGATTCTTGCTGTTGTGGGTCTCCAAGCTGATCCTCAAAAGACAGTAGCATACAAAATTTTCTAAACAAGCTACTGCCGAGCCTGCATCCCTGCTGACCTCCTGTCTTTCAAAGAAGTGAATGAGAGTTTGTGTTAGGTAATGAGAATGGTCTCATACAGTGTGCACTACCAAAGCAACTTTCTCTCAGTATTTTGTTAGGGCACTCTCCATTTTGGAGCTAAAACTAATAATGATGACACTTTCCAAGAGCCTGCTAAGACAGAAGAACAAAGATTTGGGAGTCTTCTCACATCAGCACCACACCTGATTTACAGTATAAATCAGTCATAACCATAGGTATTTATTAAAGGGGAAGGGCATCATTAATGAAACTTAAATTTGTTTTTGAAATTTTTTTCAAGAGACGGAAAATGGGGGTGTTTTTGTAAAAGGTACAGTATGTTGTTTGAACTTAAGAGAAAGGAAGGAATAACAGAATATTCTGCTCAGAGCCTCCCAGTCACCTGCTCTTGGTAAATCATAATAAATTGGTTTCAAGCATATAAACCTGGTTACAACAGAAGTCATGAACAGCATTCTGTGCCGTCCAAAACATTTCCCAGTGGGGTCTCTGCTTGCTTTGAGTGCTGCAGATTCCACACCATGTTCAGGCGTCACTCCAATCACCCTAATTATCACTTACTCTTTCTTTGATAGCATCAGAATCTAATACCATTTGCTGCTGTGTGATTTAAGATTTCCTGTGACGTTCTTGAAAATGCTTCAACTTCCAGCTGAAAGGATGGTAGTAACTTCGTCCAGAACACCAAGTGATCCCTGATCATTGCCCAAATCTAGGGTGAGAAGAAAGAATTTCTAAAATTGCATAAAAGCTGAGTGAAATGCTGTTTTAATGACATGTGATTCCTTTATTTTAAATTATAAGTATGCCAGATTTTTTAGTAATGTATTATTTATTATATTTTGGACTCTACACTGGGAATATCATTCCTTCAGCATTTAGCTTAATGTTAAAAGTGTATACAAATGTGGTAATTGATCACAAGTGGGATTTATCACAAGAATGAAAATATTTTTGGTTTAGAGAGGAAATGTTTGGAATTAAACCTAAGAGATGTGGACAACCTCATCTTATACTGCTTTTTAACATAACAATAAAACCCTAGAAAATAAGGTTTGCTGTAGATACATGCACAATAGAAAAATATGCTACATAACACCTCTTCCAACAACAAAATGAAAATATATGGTTCAGTACCATTTAAAAAATAATTGTTATGACACTTGTTTCTTTTAGTAACAGTGTAGATGTGTGTTTGGTTTCCCAGGGAACTAAACCCCAGAGCACAGGCCAGAAGGGAGCTTCAGTGTGGTCTAGGAGGTCTCCGTATGGGGACAGCCAGGCATACCATGGTGCACACTTCCCTCTAATATAAACATAACTTCTTATTACACAAAAAAAACAAAGGGAAAACATCTATCCCGTTTTTCCTAGTTCCCTTCCTCTACGCCTTTTAACTGGATTGGTTGGTTGTACCAACGCTGTTTCTCCATTTACACTTTGTCCCTGTGGTTAGATCCATCAGCTAGACCCTTCTCCTCATGCAGGGGACCTGACAGAGGGTCTCTGCTGAGGGTGCTAGTGTGTTTTCCTCAGTTTTGCCCACCTTTCACACAACACTAGCAGACATGGAATTACTTTTAGCTCTGTATTTAGACAGGGACAACATTTCAGGTTCCCCTGATTCCCACTGACCGGAGAGAAACATAAGAACAAAATGTTTCAGGCAAGGATGGAGTAGTAGTTTTAACTCTGAAGGCCTCCAGAGCAAAGCCTTGGGCAAGAGCAAAGGAAATTCAGCATAGCATAAGTAAACATTTTACAGTCTAACTCCACCTGTTTCTTTGAATTTGGCAACCCAGGCATAATGAATGCTTTGAGCCAAACCCACCCATGAAGCTGAGCTAAAAGGTCAGATTCACGAACACGTTACCTTTCAGTTGACAACACTTATTAAATAGCCTGGTTTATTCCTCTTCCAGCTAACTGGAAATAGAAGAACATAAAGGCTTGAAGAATTATTCACCTTACTTTTAAAGCTAGACCCAGTTGATGCAGTCGGTATTGGCCATAGTTTGGGGTTTGTCCAGTTAGGTGAGGTGTCATCACTAACGCAGAGAAACAGAATGGCAGCATTTTTCTCCACGTGTTAACCTGAAGTTTGAGCAGGGGGAAGGTTAAAGCAACCTTTGTGCTAAATCCTGTAGCACGGAAGCGTTCAGGGCATGTCTCACTCCATGTGGAAGTGCCTCCAGGTCCTCCCTTAGAGACGTTGATTGAGCTGTAATACTGTCTGATTACTAAAATGCAATAGCTTCAATTACAGATTTCCCCAGGAAGGAATGGGGCTATGATGAGGCAGCAAGACAAGAACAGTAACAGCCTAGAGTTGCGCAACAGCTGGAAGGTTACATGTGAGTGAGAGCTTTCAGATTCTGCCTTTGTATCTCATTTTATCTCCAGAGGTTTGATTCAAATTACGAATGTATTGGAAGGGAGTAAAAAAGGAGTGTTTTGCAAATATTGGTAACTTCTTGGCTCATGTTTTTAAGCTATACAAACTGCACATGTCTGCCCTGAATAAAGTATATCAGTGCACAGTGAAACGTTGTCTTTTTATTCCCCTTCATTGTGATATGAGTGCCTAATGCCTCTTCTTCCTCATGCTGCAGAATAGCTGGTCTGCAAAGACCCCGTTGGAAAGCCTCCAGTGGCAATAGCTTCATTTAGCCATCACCTAACGGTCTTACAGAAATGTACAGGAGGACTCTGCCTCCACCAACATTTTAGAGGGGGGTTGATTTTATAGTCCTTTGCCATAATTTCTATTGGTTTCAGTGGAAAGGTGTGAACAGGGACTACAGAACTAGAGTTCCAGGAAAGCATCATCTCTGGCACACCCTTCAGACAGCTCACAGCTGTTTCTTCACTGGGTGGCTTGGAAGGATGTACCAGAAAAACAATCTGGCTACATGACTTGGGGTAGCAGGCATAGTGTTTTTGCTGTCTTTCTAGCTGCAAATGGTGTTTTTTTGTAAAATAGTATCCCACTTGGGGATTACTATGCGTTAGAGACACGGGACGGGATTCACCTCTGTTAACTACAGCCACATAAACAGTAGACACAACTAAGCTAATTGTCTAGGCTGCTTCTACTGGTCAGCAGAGAACACTCCCAGAGGTTACGTCTTTCTTTGCAAAGACAAGTATTTAAACAAGATGGGTGAAACACTATCTAGAAGTGCTTGCTTTCTCTACTGATTAGAAAAGGAGTCTTCATGTTTAATTTAGATGGCATGCATAGCTTTTAAACTGGAGTTGCATGGAAGGAACATCAGCCAAAGGGTACCCAGGCTAAAATCCCCCCCAGGAGCCCAACCCCACTGCCCACTCTTCTGATTCCCCCCAGATCTGGCTTTATGCATAATGATGACATGCAAGAACAAACTCCCTTGCCACCATCTGCAGTTTCATCAACTAAGCTTACACCAACAGCACTTTTTTTTTTCAAGATAGCTTCTTTGTTCACAAACCTGTGTAGGATGCTGTGTTACAGCATAATCTGTTCCAAATGGAATAAAAATTTACATTTTCAGAAAAGTCTCTTTGGAGATGTTAATTCTAATATTAATGATAAATCTTCTATATCTTTCTGCTGAGTAGGCTAGAAAGTTACAGCAGAATTTTCATGGTAGAGAACAGATACAGGTGTCAGGATTGTCAGCAAGGTTCTTCTTTTTAGCTTGAACCTCAGTTACATACAGAACAGCCTAAAGGCTGAATACATTATTCAGTTTCTAAGTAGCTATACAGCGACCTTTGGTAAAGTCCATGACCTTTGGTAATACTATCATGATATTTATTTGCACTAATGGCAATTTTGTTACAAATTGAGAAGATGGTGAAAATAATCCATTTTTAAAACAGGCATTACATAAAAACATTAAAGATATCTTAACATAATCTAAATTATTTTGTGCAATTATTAAAAGATTGCTACCACAAATCTCCATTCTTTGCCATACATTTACTAGTCTTTCAGTCTTACAGACCAATAATGTCACTTATATTGTTATAAGCATAAATGAGCTTTAAAGGATTACATCCTTTAGTATTATGTTTTTCACAGTATTTTTTCTTAACTTCTTAACTTGATATCCTATTAGGTGAAAACAGGTTTTTTTACAGTCTCCTTTTCATCATTTAATGTGACATTTACATGAAAAATTTAATCGCAGATATGAAAGAAAATCCACTGGTTCTTTGATGCATCAGGAGTTCATCTCTCAAGATTTAGAACATCAGATATTTATATCTGAGTACAAACCATTGAGAGGCTGCTTCAAACAGTGTATTCTGTCAGTCACTCTTTATACATATGGTTTGGGATTGCTGAACAAACCAAAAGTGGTCAAAAGCTGTAGCCAAACCAAAATGTTTAATGTGAAACAGTCCTATAGAGAAGATAGTTCATTGCCTTAGTGTCATTTTCTTTTGCTTTTCCTTTTATTAGCACACACTGCCTGCTCTGCCTGCTTAGAAATCAAGAGCCAAGCAGTGAACAAAAAGACAGTTTCATAATCAGAATATTTCAAGTGGGCAGATGCATAAAACTCATCACATCAATTAAAAATAAGCCTTGCAGTAACATTCTCATTGGCCAAGTTGTCTGTCTAAAACACTGGCTTTTTGTCATCTTATCTAATTTGTGTATTTGTCATACCCATCGAAAACTCATTGTCTATGGTGCCAAGAGCTGTTTTAACTTAAAAATCAGTCAACAAAACCTATAGCCTGGAAGACCGCTTAGTCTGACTGAGCAACGAATGCTTCCTGAGTTCAGCTGATGGATCACCAGCTGCCGTGCCAAGCCCCCAGCCAGTGGCAAGAGCCGCTTCTCTGGGGCAGTTTGCCATCCATTCCTTTATTTGCAGAAGCAAAGGAAACATTAATTTCCTAGTGTAACAAGCCACAGTCAGCCTGTGGTGTTTGCGTAGATATGCACACGTACAACCTCAGGAACGGAGCCTGGTGCTGATGCTAAGGAAATAACTTTTAGTTTTACATAAACAATGAGCAGTTTCGGCTCCAGTTCCTGCTGTTGGAACAACCTCCTGCGTGCAGCCCGTGACAGCGCTCTTAAGAGTCTCTAGTGCCAAGAACAACTCTTAAGTCAGTGATGAGAGGGAAGGGTGAAACAAAATAGGTCTTGACACTGAAAAATAACTTGATAAGCAAAATAAGTTCACCGAGACCACAATTTCCTAATTACAAGAAAACATCCATCTTTTCTGAAAAATACAGTATTTCCTACGTTTTCATTGAACATTAGATGTTGTAACATGACGCTCAGGCTTGGCATAGAGTGCTAATTGCAGAATTTCCAAGGTTTCTGAGTTCAGTTTGCTTTCGGTGTGGAACAAGACCCAGTGTTTTCTTTACTCTCTGAAACAGAGCTGGGCTGCTCACCAGAGGTATGAGGAGAGAGGTCCCCAGGCCAGGGCTGCCCATGGCAGGGTGCTGGGATCCACTTCCTTGTCACCCCATCATAAGAAAGAATGTTTTCCTCTGGGATGTCTTGCTTTCAACAAGCTGGCAAATGTTGATAAAAAATTGTTTTGCTGGAATTTTCTTTGCCAGCTCTTGTGAACATGTTTACAACAATTACATGCTAGCAAAGCCTGCAGACTCAGCAGAATGAGGAAAATCGACAGTTTTTAACAGAGGGAAAGAATAGAGGAAAGTGGCAAATGGGAAAAGTGGAATTTAATTTCAATTCCCAGGTACATCCGTCCAGTCCTTTTTACAGCACTGGAACACTGTAGAACAATCCAACAGGGCTACAACAGTAACAGCAGCCTCAGGTTTACGTTGCAAGTACTGGCTCCTAATGGCATGCCTGGCCAGGAAAGCTTTTCTCTACATTTTCATGCATTCCGGCCATTTGCTCTCTCTGCTCTCCTCAGCACCTGGGGTGATTTTCATCTCTCCCTACCTGCAAAAGCAAGCTCCAGAGGGGAAAGGATGAAGCAGGAGGCTGGGGATTAAGGACCCAGAACCAAGTCCTCGAAGCTGTTTCAGCTGGTGGTAGCTGCCCTGCTGTTTAATCTCTTGGCATTTGACTCACACTTGGTTCCTGCTAGCAGTTCACTCGTCAGGTAGATTTGAGCAGCCTGAGCCTTCCTCCACACTCAATCCTCCCTGCTCTAACTTGGGTGGCATGACAAATTACCTGAGCATCGCCCAAATGTAAGAAAAGCCTCCCTCCCACTCTTCAGGGATGTGGCAGGAATGAATAAAAATCACTCGGGATCAGAGGCAAAGCTAATCTTTTGGGTTCAGCAGTCAGATGCCATTCCTCCAGCCTGCCTAACACTAGCCCATGCTGTCAGCCAACCCACTGGGGGTTTCGGTGACCTGGCACTCAGGTCCACCTTGTGAGAATGCTCTACTGTCAAATACATGGGTACTTTGTGCCTCCTTTCCTTATTATTTTTAGGACCTCTAGTGGCAGAAAAAGGCATTTTGTAGAGATCATCTTGGAAAGCCCTTAACATGAAAGCAAGACGTGAAATACCAGTATGGCCATGAACTCCAGCCAGTAAGGAACGAATATCAAAATGCCATTTCTTTAATTAACATTCTGGATTTTCTCCAGGGAGAGTTATCTCACCTTTTTTCCTTCTTATACAGGATTCTGCAAAAGAACAAACTGAAATGGAATTCTCCATTTGTGGAGGGAAGTATGCTTTCGTGCTAACCAAGGAAAATTACGGCACAGTGATTTTAAAAAAAAGCTATTCTTTCTCCCCTCTGGCACCCCAAAAAACATCCCACTATTCTTCTAAGCACAAGTTGTCCAAATCCAGGGCTGCTACTGCATAACTAAATGAAAGACTAAAGTCTGCCAGGAAAATATCCAAGACATAAAATACATTTATAGCTACTGGTGATTGTTATTTTATGCCTGTCAGTAATCTTTTTAGCAAACAGCCATCCTCAATTATTGATATTTCATTATGGGGTTTCAAGGTGACTCTGTAGATGACAGGTTTAACCCATAACTTTCTGTTTCTCAATAGGAATACTCTTGGCATGATGAACATTGGAAATGTACTGTAGACCGTGAAACTCTGTCCCTCCAGATAATCCTCATTTTGACCCTTGACAACAAAAAACTTGTTTTTTGTCTGCAGCCCTTAGCCAGATCACTCCAGCTGTGCCAGTACCACTAAAACCCCACACCCTGTGTGGATCTAGTTTTGCCAGGCCAGTGATTTTCCCCTCTGAATCGAGGAGAGTATTAAGCTGCAAAGAGGACAAGAGCAATTTATACCTGCTTCTATACTAGGTCTCATCAGTGCAATTATATTATTGAGAATGTTTAAAACACATCTGCAAAATAAATAGTAAAATGAATAAAACCCCTAAATGTGGACAAAGTCTACATCCAGCAAGAACATAGGAGAGCCGTATCTTTTTTTCTTGGTTTTGGCAATAGAAAGATAATCCTAATGGACAACACAGGAGAGCACATAACAGCAGGAGAAGTGGCAAGATGGAGGAGGTTATTTCTCAGACTGTGAGAATGTGCAGGTGGTCATTTGTTCTGCTGAGACCAGGATTTCTCTTTTTCTGGATGGACATGTCAAAAATATGCACAAATCTATACTCGAGGTTTCCTCCCTGCCCTATTTGAGAGGCTCATCTCACTTAGCTTTCCAGTTGCTTTCTGCTGGACTGGCTATAATGAAAAAAATGATGGCATTTTCACCAGCAAAGTAACTGTATTGTGAACTATGGACAGTCTTGGAATTGTCATTTCTTGGCAGTCATAAGCAATGAATTACAATACACTACATCTGGGGGAAAATACCGGAAAGAGTCTGCACGGTAAAGATCTGGATAGTGCAAGAATGAGCAAAAGTAAACAGTATTTCACATTGATAAAACACACTGGACAGGTTTAAAATATGAAAGTCAACTCAGTAAGAAAGTAGAACATTAAAACTGAGTAGTTTCAGATTTTCTCAAAAGGATGTTTCTTAACAGTCATTGTGTCTCCAGGCACGGATGTAGCTCTTCAAATATCACTACAGCATCTTGCTCCGCAGTTAGTGTTGCACAACAACACTAGAGTATGTGTAACACAGCAGGGGTGTGTTCAGGTGCATCGGATAGTGGGGCCGACAGCCTGACCTCAGAAAGCAAGTTACGGCAAGAGAGGCTGATTCTCATCAGGTATCTTACATCTGGAGGGTATTGTAACAGAGATTGTGTAGTTGCTGAACAAAATAAGTGAATAGAAAGAATCCAGCAGTAATGTACAAAAAAGAGAAATCAGACTCACTACTCACCAAGTCCACTGAAAAATGAAGTTTTAGAGGAACCAAAACTGCTCACAGATTGGTGTCAAGTGCCAGCCTGCATGGAGGGATCATGCAGGGTGAGAAATACTGTGATATTTTATACTGACTTCTTCAGAATGAAATTAATCATTTCATAAATGCCAAAATGCTTCAACTGACAGTTTTGGACCAAACTGATTTTTATGAATTTAAAATTGCTCCCCTTCTCTCCTACCTGTTTTTCAGTTCAGCAAGAGATAAAAAATAAACAGAACGGGAGCCGTATCTGACCAAGAGCAGTCACAGAACATGCCCTGTGGCACTTCAAATACGGCTCTGGTGAAGACAGTGTCACGCTCTTAGAAATCAGGGTTTTGTCTGTGGTTCTGCCTCACCCTGAGCTGTAACAGCCTCACACGTGAATGACACCAAAATGCACTTGCCCAGTCTGATCTTTTGGCTGACGCAGTGAAGCAGCAATCAGACAGAGTCTGAAATATTTATGAGAGAGAGTCATGAAGGGCAGAAAACCCAGAAATTTATTATTTACTGCACATGTTCTTTATTCTCTGTTCATGGGTAATACATTTAAATTCTGCCCCTCTGTTGGGTGAAGTGGATCTGAAGTAACAAAGCAGCCCGAGTTACCCCAGATTTACGTGGCTGTGCTGGATGGCAGGATCTGCCTTGGAGCACTTTAGATTAGCTGTGTCTCACAGGGTGCTCTGTGCCTTGGGCTCAGAGTATCCCCAGCGAGCTTCAAAAGCTGCCCTTGCAAGGCAACCTGCAAATGTGTTTACAGATCTAGCACTGTAATTTCTTATTCCTCTGGTTGATTAACCTGTTAGAAACTAATCTCTTTCTTCAGACTTCTATTTTTGCAGGTGCTCCCGGTATAAACGCCTCAACCGTACAAAACTGAACTAGACAAAATGTGCAGACGCTTTATTTGGCATGGAAAGAAACCAAGGACACGGCCCTGCTACAGTTGCAAAAATAAAAAGAGTGTGGGGAACTTGGCCTTCCTCAATGGAAACTCGACATTTGGGTGGCCTCGCTGCAGTCTGTGTGGGGCTGGCAGTCATTGTCTCTGAATGAAGAGGCTGGCTTAACCTGGATTGCTATCAAATCCTCCCTCCGTGAGACCGTGCATTTGGCAGAAGTACTGACAGAAATTCTCTGGCTGAGAAAGCGCAATCAAATCCTGTTAGGCGTAATATCTTGAGAAGGGGGTCTATTAGTTTAAAACACTGAGAAGGTTTGACTGTGGTTGTTTGGCATTTTCTCCGGTTGCTGATTTATTTGAATTCTCCGTCAGTTATGAAAATCTCAGACTTGCAAAAACTATCAAGGAAAAAAAAAAGGGGCGGGGGGGGGGGGGGGGAGAATTTGCAAAGATCAGTGTTTTGTAGGGACCAGATTAAATTCTTCCACTATGTATCTTCTATACATCATCCCTCACTTGCTCTATGCACAGGGGATAACCGTGCACCCCTAACTGCTAGGTTACTTGCTAGGTTTACTGAGCATGAAACAAATTCTAAGATTAGTGCCTGAACAAACAGCTGGGGTGGGGAGAAAATCCTTCCTCTCATACATGGGAGGAGGTGGGCCCTGTAGCAGCATGTCCCCCGAGACTGCCCCACTACCTGCATGCATACAGAGGAAATCTGGATAGGAAAGGCTCAGGTATCAGCCCCCTCTCCCGCTCACCCTTGCTTCCACAGCAAAATCACATCTCTAGATTGCTAAGCAGCTTGCAGTGGAGGTGTGGGGGCCACAGAAACATATTTTGATGCCCAAGGCAGGATGCCAGCTTGGTGTGCCATCACCTGCTCTCCCCTGGGCCTTATGTCAAGGGATATTAAAAATACAGTCTTGGTTCCAATTCAAAGGCGTGCTTGCACCTCATGAACCATCCCTGGCAGGGAGCATGTTTTGCTGCTAACCACGTCCTTTTCACAGTCCTACAACGAGGGGTTGCATTTGCCCATCAATGTCCCACTGCACACCAATCCCAGCGTTTGAGAATTTTGCTGTTTGTCTCAACAAGAAACGGATTAAGTTCCCGACTCCACAGCTTTTACTTGCCCAAGGGAAGCTCGTAGGCTCTGACCCCAGGCTGTTTGCAAAGCCTGTCAAAAACCATTTGTGTATGGAGATAGCAGCAGCAGCAAATATCACAGTGAAGGCTAAAAGGCAATTCTATGCCAATCTCATTCTAGGTCACTAACTTCCTAAGGGTATTCTTCCAAGAAATAGCTTTATCTTGAGTAGTTCTGCAAGAGGAGAAAGACTGTGTGTTACAATTAACCCCTTCTTCAAAAGGAAAAGCAAGAATTCTTCATTCTACCACATTCATCACTCCTGATTTATTCAGGATAAGACTAGAAAATAAAGTTACAAGGAAATAGTAGATTCGAATGAAAAAATATTCTTTGCCCTTTCAAAAAGGGCACTATGTATATGTACATCTTGGGCAGTATTCACACTCCTTTTAGGAAAGTAAATACAGTGTATTTAAATTTAAAGAAATCTCACATTGAAACACTCCACCAACTCCAGTGAAAGGCTTCACTGCCTGGAAAACTCAGATACCCATCAGGAAAGCCACTGTAGCAAAGAGAAGGAAATACAAGAGGCACACTGATGAGGCTTTGAAGAAAGAGATGAAGCTGTGTGAGAAGTGCAATATGGCTAATTAAAAAGAACACGGAAGGGAAGTAACAAATAACAAAACTAAACAAATAAGGCCAGCTAAATGATGGGAGGAGAAGAGCATTAACCAGTCTGGGACAGTCCTACCAAAATCATGGAGCCTACACACCTTCATCAGCTGCCATTAGAAGGTTGTGGTAGAACGACTACTGGGAAGGCCTAGCAGAAAGACCACCTGAGCTGATGATACCTGACTCAGATCATCTTGTCTTCTAAAAGACACCTAGGCCATGAGCAAGAGTAAGTAGGAGAAAGACATGGTTATTCTGAGGCTTAGATTCTAAAAGGTTTTTCCCTTAATCAAACATTAGTTGTAAGGTGTCAGCCTAATGCTCAGCAAGTGTCAAAAAAGCACATCAAATGTTAAGAATTTTTAGAAAACAGAGAGCAGAACAGAGAACAAATATTTTTGTGCCAATGTATGCATGCTGCACCTGTGTCTAGGACTGTGCACAGTTCTTATCTCCCTTCCTCTCAAAAATGGTGCAGGAGAGCTGGACAAGTTTCAGAGAGGGCAACAGAAACAATCACAGGTGGGAGCAGCTCCTGTGTGAAGAGTGGCTGACTAGACAAGGACTTCACAGGCTGGAAGAAGAAATAACTGAGGGGACATAAGAAAAAAATCTTAACAATCAGTAGGATAGAGCAGAAAACTGTCCCTACCCAAAAAAGTGTCTTCAAATGAACTAGAGCGCAATGGGTTCAAAACAAACAAAAAGAGACATCTCTTCACAAAACGTACTTAAATTGTGTAACACCTTTCCATGGAATGCAGTGGATTTTAAGTTGTGATGTGGATTCAAAAAATGATTAGACAAATTCAGGGAAACCCGTATTTATGTTATGAAACACAAATGCATCAGTCTCAAGAAGTCCAAGACTTACAAATTGTGTGGTAGGGTGTTCTAGGGGGCAGTACCCCCAAATGCTTGCCCTGGTCATTACCAGCCTCTTCATTAGCTGCAGGGCAGTGCTGGGGATGGGACCAAGGAGGCCCTTGATCTGCCCTGGGACAGCCAGTTCTGCTCTGATGCACTTACCTATTTTGCTACCACAGGTCATCTCAGCCTCTAGAACAGGAGCTTTCTTTACTGGCTCCAAAATGGCACTCTGACAGGTGGTATTTCTGTATCTCTGCCGCCAGACTGTTTTCATATCTAAATTCAAAATCTGGTTTTCATTATCAAGCCAAGGGATGTACACCAGCATCCACCAACATGGTAACACCTCTGCAGTGCACTGGGGGTCACAGAAGCCTCTGCATATTATGTCAAATGTATTCTACCATAATGAGAGAAAAGGTAGGATAATGTAGAGTTCATATTTTATCTACTCTCGTCTATATTTAATTAAATGAAATATGAATCTTAAAATCTGTCGCAAACTACAAAATCAGTTCTAATCTCTGTTATGGTGTGATAGGAAATGATAAATTTATGCTGCAGTATACAAAGCTCAGTTGGAGCTCACCAATCTCGCTATTGTCTGAAAGATAAAATAAATACCAGATGATGTTTGCATTGGCTTTGCGTAAGTACACAATTTCCACAGAAAGAAGCAGCAACAGGCCTATGATCAGAGATATGCAGACATGAGTACTGTTAGGCAGTATCTACTTCAATGAATTTAAAAGAAAAACACAAATACCCTTGAAAAAGGCAATTTTTTCCTAGGGAGTGTGAAATGGTTATTCTTCCTAAAATTATACCAGAAACTTGTGTTTTGTGTAAACACTGTAGGACTATGCACAAAAGATCATGCTCAGAGATGTTGCAGCTATTTAGCGTTCTGGTGGACTTTTACTTGAAAAAATGAATGTGTCAAAAAGTTGTTTTCCAACTTGTCCAGAAGGACTACAACTGAGACCAAAGCAAAAACATTTGCCATGGAGCAGAAAGAGCCTGAAGAGGGCCCTGAAGGAGTGACTTAGAGGTCAGTGTATTGCCAGCTCCTGTTGACTTTACCCTGAGTCTTGTCATAGTTGGATCTTTCCCTAAAGCAACAGCTTCAGCATTCAAACAACATGATAAGGATCTTAGCTTTGACTTAAAAATAAAAAATGACCACCACACAACAAAAAAGAGGACGTTGGTAACAAAATGAAAACATGATCCCTAAAAGCTTCAATATGAAAGAATAAATATAAAATACTGTTTTAATACTACAATTTTAAGACAAACAGGATTTCCAGGGGCCTGACTCATAAATTTTGAAAGCTTGTTTTCAGCAACATCAATGAGTTGACTCAAAATCTGTCAGGAAAGTGACTCTGGGAAGAAAATGGGACACTGAAAGTTATTTATCACACAACAACTGAAAATATGGAAAAGACTAAAAAGAAAAGATGCTTAGTTAACAAAATATATATGGGGGAATATTAATGAATTAATTACTACTCCATGAATGCAAATTAAATTATGTTTCCACTAGAAGGAAGAGAGCAGGCATAAGATCATAATACTCATGAGTTAGTCTAGTTGTTTCCTTTGGAAATGTGTCACAACAATGACCTGTTATTCGGGGGTCCCAAAAGTTTCCTTCTCAATTACACAGCTGCCAAAACCAATATCACACATGTTGTGAATGCTTCCCTTAGAGCACCAGCAGAGCTCCTCCCTTCCCTAGGGAAAGACAATAAACGCCAAGAACAAGGGTGGACACTGAAAGTGAAGAGCGAAGGCTCACAGGGCTATTCCTGCCTCAGAGCACATTGGTGGACACTAGGATCAAGCTTTTGGCTCAAAAAAAAAAAAAAAAAAATCCACACAGGTAGAGCTCTAAAGAACTCTCCGAGACCCACGCTTTCTGCTTCACCTGGTTAAAGGGCTACATTTGTGTGTTGCAGCACATAACCTAATGCAGAAAATACTAATTTTTCATTCAGTTGGGTTGTTTTAGCGAGATAATTCTCACAGTAGCTATGGCGACTGGCTGCCTGGCTGGATGATGGCACTGCCGGATGGGGCCACTCTGCTGCTGACCTTCGCGCACCGCCCGGCCTTCGGAGCCAGCTTCTGCTGGCTGGCCCTGCTCAGTGCTCAGCGGCAGGGTGAACAGCACGGCAACGATCCTCCACAGTATGACGGAAAGCCTGGGCTGGCCTGGTGAGCTGCCAAGAATCTTGGAGAGGTGACCTGGTATGCAAACAGATCGGAACGGTGACAGCAAGGGGTGGGAAGGAGCGATGATAGGTCACTTAAGCTTTTACCCTTTGGGTTAGTCCCTTTTGACCCACTTCCTCCCTGACTGCAGGTGACATTGTGACAGCTGTTTTCCAGCTTGGCACAGCTTCTGTCAGTCATTGCCTCTGTCACTCGAAAGATTTGACCAGTTACAGGGCTGATGAGCCCAGCACCTTCATGGTTACCCAGGATTCTCCAGATCCTCTCTGTCTCCTCCATGCCACAGCTACTATGGACAGACATTAACAAATCAGCATTTTAAGTTACCATGAAGCAGAATCAAAGCTATGTCCTAATGAAATATAAAGCGAAAGCAATCCACAAGGAACCCTGGTAGGACAAAAATCATGGCAAAGATTCGTTACTACATTAAATATCTTGATAAATTCTATTTGTACAAACATTTCAAGAAGTTTTCAGTCTAACAAATACCCATCCCTACAGTTAGCCTGATTTGAACATTAAACTGGCATAGAGATGGAAATGGGACACGTGGAAACTTGTTTTTTAGTGACAATACAGAGTTGTCAGTTCACTTTCTTAACTGAAATTTTGACAGTTTATTTGAAATTAATCAGTATCTGCTTCTTGGTAGACAGACTTGGTAGTCTATGTAAAGATCTTTATTAAACTGATGTTCTGCAAAGGATGTCTTTTTTTTGACTGGTGCTGAGAATCAAAATTAAAAATTGTGATGGAGGGAAGAAATGTCAAGGAATTTACGTAAGGGTCCTCTTGGATATTATGACTTCCCCAACATACAGACAAATGGAACAAGCGCAACTACTAAAATTGGTGGCCTAATGACCTCAGGTCTCGGAGGTCCAGGGTCTCTGTCACAGACTTCTAGAGCAACTATTCTAAACTAATCATGTATACCACTAACATACAATGAGTCAAAAGTACATGACCTTCTCAGCAAGTTTCTTTGAAATGCAAACAAGAATCCGACTGTTCAGAGAAGCTGAGCCTCTCTAGTTTAATGAAGAGCAAATTATCTTCCATTTCTTCCCATAAAACTGTGTCAAGAGTGTACTGCTTGCTTTCAATATTATATGGGACTTTAGGGGTGTTTAACAGCGTTAGTAATTTCAGAGCTTGAATGTCTGAAATTGATCATAAATTGTTCCACTCCCTCTAATCTCTAGTAAATATGACTTACTCCATTAACGTTCACATGATGCTGTTTTCATCACACTGGACTCCTCTGTGCAGAGTCAAGGACCTAATCAAATACATAATCAATCAATCTGCTTGTCAGATGCAAACAGCAAGCAAAGGACTTCTTTGTGTCCTACACAACTGCCTCTTCAGAAGACAAGTGAACCATTGGTTTCCAAGAACACGCAATACACGAGTAATGCATGAGGGCCCTGCATGCTGTGCAAGAGCCTGTGGTGCTGCAAAGAAACCTTGTGACAGAATTCCTGAAGAGGAACATTTCTGGCGGGTTACTCAGACTGCCTTGACTGGTGTTCTGGAATTATACAGGATGGAAGAATTTTTAAAAAGCTGACTGCAATCACTGGAGTCAAAAGCTTCTCACAGGCTAACAAAACACAAAAGCAGGCAGCTCTTTGGCTTTAGCATCACAGAGCTCTCATCGAGGATGAACTGTTGCTACAGAACTCTACTCCTCTCTACAGAGCACAAGAAGGGAAAGCAACAGAAGAGCTCAGCAGTTTTTAAACATCTCTGTCACATCCCCCAAGGGCAACAAAAAGAGAGACATACATGACATCCAGCCTTGTTTTGCCTCCTTTTTTCGGGGACAGCAACTTCAGCCTTCAGATCAAGACACTGCAACAAGAACGAGTTGAGAGCAACTTATGTGGGCAAACATGGCCACATCCTTCTCTAAGAGTCAGCCACAACATTTTACTGTTGCTATGCTGGAAAAAAGCTCCAGGAAAGCAAACATAATGCATACTTTATTAAAGTTTTGATCTATACTATGTAACCAAAAATAATTTTAATGTGGATAAAAATTGCATTATACAACTTGGATCCTATTCATACTTGGTAAGAATATGCTTATCATGAAACCATCAGTCCCAACTGATGTAATGAAGTAATTTATTTTGCTAGAATTACTGCTAAAAAAGCCACTACCTTTATTTTAGAGGAGAAGGGAACACTACAGAGAATCACTTCAAAGCTTGTATTGGCACATGCCAAATAAAATTAAATTAGTAAACACTTTTTACAACCATACAGGAATTCAACCATAGGGAATATAAATATTTCTCTACATGAGTGTCACAAAAGTCTTTATGACAGTGCCTTACCTTCATTATAAAATGAAATCTGGTCAAATTACTTGGGTAAAATCTATGCACCTTTAGAGATGCTACACCCGGCAATTTACTTTGCTGTAATTCCATCAGAGTATACATTCCCTGGTGTTCCTTTTGAAACTTACTCTTCTTAGTTATATGCAGAACACTTGTGGAAAAATCCTTAAGATATTTATGCATTTTTATGAATTTGAATAGGAACTTAAATGGGGCTCCTGTAAATTTGCTTTATAACGTCTATTGATAGACTGAAACACTTTTTATTAACTAAACTGAAGAAATTCCAGGATCATTACAGCAGCAGCGGCAGCAACTCAACAGCTCTGGGAATCATTGTGGCTGGTGCACAAACAGAATAAGCAATGGCCATTATAACCACCAGTGGAGTCTTAAATATCTTTATTTAAATAGTCAAAATAAATATTTGATAAGATCTAGCTAACCAAAGTACCACAGCTTTTTTTATTTTTTAAGCACAGATATCGAAGTAACAGGAGTGCCACCTTCTGGTTTAGGCAGGGAAACACTTTAGGTTGTGCATTCAAAGTTTAATTGCATTCAAAACGAACCAAAGGGTGTAGTTTTCTTTTGTTTTTTGAAAAATAATTAGAATGTCATCTTCAACATTCACGGAATGTTGTAAGAACAAAAATAGTTAAATGCAAGAATTCAGTACAACTTGCTTATCTTTAGTGCCTGGAGCAAAATAACTATACAAATGCTATGCAAGTATTTTTCCTGAAATTTAACTTCACAGATGTCAAATCCTACTAAAACACATGAATGACCATAATTTTAAATGGATATTTAAACACAGTGGCTTGTAAAACAAGAAGTAGTCTTGGAATCAATGTACTTTGGAGTATATTCTTCCACCTCTTTTCTAGCCTAAAAAAATCCTTTTTACAAAGTGAAATTTGTGCATCTCCTGTTCAGGAAGTGTCAGAACCTAACAAGGGAGGGCTGAGAAATTCAGCAAATGTACTACTACAAATGGCACAAAGAATTGCAGCCCATTTTATATTTGCTGCAACAGTCACATCACAAAGTTGTTGAGAAAATATGCGTAAATCACAATCCACTTCAAGTCCGTTTGCACATTACTAGCTTTGCAGGGGTAAAAAAGTTTGACTCCTTTTCAAAAATTTGTCTCATTCCACGCAACACCCAAAAAAGTGTATCATTATGTCAGAGAGTCATTTGGTAACAGCTACCAAAGCTGTTTCAAAGCAACTGCAATTTAAGAAACAAATTTGTGTCAACTCAGGTGTTGCCCCCACTGCAGATATAAATACAACTGCACCTTCTTTGTGCTTACAGTAGTAAAAACAAATTTACCAACAGCACTGGCTCTGGGTCTCTTATTTTTCCCCACATTCAGTATGGGCTGGAAGTACATAAGCCCACATCCCAGGTGATACTGCGCTGGGTCAAAGCTGTAATTCTGTATGGCATCATGTCTTATGGACTTCTAAATTTTGTCTCCCAATGTTTCAGCTCTCTGCCATTTCACACTGGTATACACCCACACAAAGCCTGCTTTTCTCCATAGGCTAAGAAGCCCTTCCTACATAAATGTAATTTCACAACTCCATGCACTTCTTCTGTATATTGACATGCTGTCAATTAGAATCACAATCCTCAAGTCTTCTAGAATACATACGGCAACTTCTGTATTTTTTTAAAATGTATAACCCTTTTGAACAAAACCCATTCATGTGTTTGATGTCCCGGCGAATTCTCATTCAAATTATGAAGACTGCCAGTTATTGCACTTGTATCTCACAGCAGCAAGCACTTCCAGGAGGAGGACCACATCTCTTCCCGCAGTTGCCATCCCCATTCTTTCTTATTCTAAAGCAGCAACAGTTCATGACATATTCATCAGCACTTAATCAACTCCTTGTTTGTCAAAGGTTCTGCAACGACTTCACCACGCATGAACTGCTCCTAAAGACAGCAAGTAGAGTTTTAGTTAACTTTCATTATTTCTGGATCTTTGCTCCCTCAAAAAACACCAGATGACCATTTTGTTTTCTAGCCTGGGTATAACTGGTAAGAATCTGTCTCCCAAAATAGGAACACCATAACACACCTACTAGATAAGAAAAACTACTAGGCTAGCTGACAAGGCTGCTAGAGTCATAGATAGATCTTAACATCACCGAGATTGTTTTGCCTGTGTTGCACCCCATGCTCACCCTAGCAGGCATGTTTTAGAGCCCAAACACAGCAGGAGAAGGAGACCAGAAAAAAAAGAGATGAGGCACACACCGTAGCCACACACAAAAGTGCCACTAGCTCACACAACCCTAGCCCACGTTTCCAAGTGCCTTTTAAAAGCTGTCACCGCGCCTTCTTCCGGGGATGGCAAACGAAACACGGCCTGGCCTACCCGGCGCCGGGAGAGGCAGGCCGCAGCCGTGTCCGACAGCCCTCCCCCCGCACCTACCTGGTCGTAAATGACGCGCAGGATCAGGGAGCAGCTGGGGCAGGTGGCCACGTCCTCGCCGTTCTCCAGGTCTTCCTGTAAAAGCCCCGGGAAAGCTGTCACCGACCCGCCACCCGCCCGACCCGCAGACACCCGCGGCCGGCGGAGGCGGGACCGCGGCCTAACGTCATCTCCTCCGCCCTCCCCGCCGCCCCGCCCCTGCCCGGCCGCCGTTACCCGCGTGATGAGGAAGCGGTCCCCGCAAGGGCACGGGTAGCTGTAGGTCTCGGTCTCCTCATCATACTCGAAGTCCTCGATCTCCACCTCATCGTGGAAGACCGACATGGCGCCGGCCGCGGGAAACGGGGCGGGGCGGAAGGGACGTAGAAACGCACGCGCCGCGGCCGCGCGCCCGTCCCGTCGCCTGAGAGGGCGGGGCGAGAGCGGCCCTCGTCACGTGACGCGGAGCCGGGTAGGGCTGCGCGGCGGGGCGCGGGGCGCGCGCCCCGGGGGGCTGTTAGGGAGCGGGGGGAGGGGAGGGAGGAGGTGTGAGGGCAGAGCCGCGGGAGCCCCCCCAACCCAGTGCGGCCCCTTCTCACCGTCGGAGTCCCCCGCCCGCCCCGGACTCCAGTGTCCGTCCGTCCCTGCTCCCTCCTCACCGCGGGAGCCCCTCATGGGGGTTGGAAGCGGTGGCCGGGCCGCTCGGCGGTTCGACGTTCCGGCCCCCCGCTCCGACTGGCGCCCTCCGCTCCTCGGCCCTGCCAGCTCCCCGCCTTCCCGCCTGGCAGGCGGCGCGGAGCAGTGATCCCTGGTGCCCGAGGGGACCGCCGCGACCTTCCCCCTCCCCTGGGCCCGGCAGGGACGGCGGCCTTCCAGCCTCCGTAATGCCCCACTTCAGCCGCCAGCACGCTTCTCCCGTGCTTCACCACTCCCCGCCCCGTGTGCGCCCTAATCCCAGGTCAAGGGGACAAGCTTTTGCAGGAGGGACAATGTGTCTATAAGGGTATCTCTTGCCTATCTATATACGTGTTTTGGGTAAAAATTTCCCATTCTGCTTGATTAAGTATCTTTGCTTCCCCCTCGACACTCTTGCATTAACTTCTTCAGTAATTTGTTCTTTGGTGTGTTACAGGTTAACTCACTCCCTTCAGATACTGATGTAAGATTGAGGAAGAGATGCAGTCGTAGATCTCAAGCGATATTAACCCAGGGCCAGTGGGTCAGAGGGTAAGGAGAATGAATGAATTGCTTGATTTTAAAATTGAGGAGAGGAAGGAGTCATATACCAAAGTAGCACTCATTTCTCTCCGTGGAGCAAAGGAAGAAAGGGAGTATTTGGAGTGGCTATTTCTGTAAGGGCTTGGGGAGGAAGAGAATAAAAAACAGAGGGAGAGCATCCCACCAGACAGGAGCTTGGGACGGTGAAGCACTGCACTTCTTGGAGGGCAGGGAACTGGCAAAGGGCTGGATGAGCCAAGAAAGTTGCAGAGATAACAGATGGGGGAGAGGCTGTTCATGTGTTATGAAGGCATGACTCAGACTTGTATATGGTAGAGGAGAACCAGGACTCATTAAATGAGATTTTGGAATTTATTATTTACAGAGTAGAAATTACAACTGATTTTTATTATGACTTTAAAGACTGGAAAGTGATTGATAGTAGTGTAAATGGAGCAAGTATCTTGAAGTGCCATTCAAGAGTTATTTTTAATTTAGGGTAGAGTCTCAGTCTTAAAATAGTCTGTATCAATAGGCTCTCTCAGCTCTGACTTCAAAGTTGTAGCTGCTGCAATAAAATAAGGCTGACATTTATTTTGTTTTCAGTATTATGTATTGATATTGAACTGTTGGTTGGTTGGTTTTTTTACATTTTTATGTGTAGAACGTATTTGCTTCCTAAAGTGGTAGCAATGAAAATGAGAATGAGGTCAGCGTTAAATGACTGTCAACTTTAGCAGCAGAATTAAACCAAATATGTAAAATAAACAAATGGGAATCTTTGTATTGGATTTTAAAGTTAAGCCACTTACTTTACCAGCAGATGTCGCAATTAATTGCAGAAGGGGTTTTGAGGGATGTGAGGTGATTTTAAAAAAAGACAAGAAAAGAATAAATCTTTACTCTCAGTCCTTGGCCTCTGAAGCAAAGCATCAGACTTTATGTGGTTCATTTTGACATTGTGGTGATTTAATTAAAGTCACAGCTGTTGGCATAAACAGCTTATGTAACAATGTTCACTTTCAAACATCATTTTTACTTTGAATTAGTTAATGTGGTAGAGTGAAAAGCTTGAAAACATGAATCAAAAAGCATGATGCCTAAAAAAAAAAAAAAAAAAGATGTAGGTGAATGTAACCAAGATATGCTATCTAAAAGACTCCAGATCATAAAATGATCTCATGAATCTGAGTAACTCAATGATTTCTGAGGACTCTGGGTTTACAGACTGAACATGCTGAGGTGGAGGAATGTGTTGTCTTCATTAGATGTGTACTTTGTCTTGCTATAATCTTTTAAGATTGTTAATACTTTTTTAATCAATAACTTCTACACATTTGCATGTAGAAAGTGCTAAAGTATTTTGTTTAAATAGAGTACTCTATATGCTCTGGCCAAAAAAAATTAATTTTGCTCACTGGTGGTAGAAGAATTTTAAATAATTCCATGTTGAAAAGTTGCAAGCTGCTGTGGAATTAAATGCTAAAAAGCTATTAAAAATTATGGACAGTTAAAAGCTGCAGGAAGTGTTTCTTAGGCTTGACAGTGTGCATTTTGAGTAGTTACAGTAAATGTATTCCATTTCTGAGCAGCCTAATTTATGAAAGCTCTGCCTCCCATTTGTACAAGCTTACAAACAGGACAAATTACCGAGTGACCAGCCGATGCAGCTGTTAGTGAAAGCCTAGAGAGTATAGACCTGATTAGTTAAACAAGCTGGATTGTTGCCATTTCAAAGGATTCAAAATGAAAAACAAAAACATTTTGAAAATAAATTACATGTTGTAAAAGAATGCAGGAAAAGACATTTAAAGGGAAGTAAAAGATTAAGAATTCTTTAAAGAAGGAATGGACTGCATCGTAGAAATAATAAAATTTAATAGGTGATGATAATATGATAGAGAATTATGCTAATTCATTTTAGGAGAAACAAAGGCAGATTTACAAGCAATGAGAAATACCTCTTGGCTCACTATGAACCTGTTCGTACGCTTTGTAAATGAAGGGTATTTCTGACATATTTTGAGTATTGTACATGTCAGTTTCTTTGTCATAGCTCTGTTTGACTATGCAGTTTTGAAGTTTCCACTGTGGTATATGTAAGTGTCTGCCACTTAACTGTTTAGAGATGCAAGTATTATGTAGGATATATGGAAGTATGAAGGATTTCCATGTTTTTAAATAAACCTGTAAACAAGCAGATTTATTTAATGTTTATAAAATTTTCCACCTAGAATCACAGCTATGTTGTCTGGAAGGGACTTCTGAGGGTCATCTAGTCAAAGCTCCTGCTTGGAACAGGACAGTTGCTAGCACTGGATTAAGCCAATTCCAGGGGTAGACCTTTGCACTTCTTTAAGTTTATGCAGTTTCTGTTTTCCAGTCCTGCAGTTTTTCAGTGCCCCTTTGAAGTGAAGCTTTACCATTCAGCATGTCAACCATCACTCTAGTTTAGTATCGTCCACAAGTTTGCTGATGGTACCTTTTGTCTCATCATCTGAGTTATTGATAAATTTATTGAACCATATCAGCCCCAATGTCAACCCCGGGGTACTCTTACTGTTACTAGCCAGCAACTGAAACAACTTGAAGCCATCAAGTCTTCAATTCTATCTGCCCAGCCAGTTTTTAACCACCCCAACTGTCCATCTGGCCTCAGCTTCCTGATGTGTATGCTATGGGAGATGGTGTTAGAAACCACAGGACAGTCAAGAAGTATTGAATGCACTGCTGTCCCCTTAGCTGCATGACCAGACATTTCATCACAGTAGGTGTTCAGATTTATCAAACATAATTTGCCTTTGGTATATCTGCATTGAATCTCCCTGATTACATTCTTAGCTTTCCCACAGCTAAGGGGATGAGCTCTGAGTATTTTTCCAGACACTGAGCTGATGCTGACTGGATCTTCTTCTTGCCTCTCTTGAAAATGACCATGCATTAGTCAGTCGGTTGGAGACTTTCTCTGATAATTGTTTTTCATAGGTGATAGCCAATTGCCTCACAAGCATGTCAGCTGTGTCTCTTAGCAACCTTGAGTGTAACCCATCTGGCTCTGTGTATTTGAATACATCCAGCTTCTCTAAGCAGTTGCTGGCCACATTCCTACTTATCCATCTCCTTCCCAAACACCACTGGTACAAGCAGAGGTCTGGGTGCAGGCTTTGCCTGTGAAGACTGAGGCAAAAGAGGTGTTGAGTACTTCAGCCTTTTCCTTATGTGTGACAAGGCTGTCTTCCCCTCCAATTAATGGATGCACATTTTCACTTAACTTCTTTATGATGCTTTCGTACTTTTAAAATTCCTTCTTGTTACCCTATATGTCTATTGCTAGTTTTAGCTCCAGTTGAGCTTTGGCCTTTCTGATTTAATGGAAATAAAGGGTGAAAAAAAGCCATGTCAAACAGTGAGTATTTTATTTAACAAATATTTATATGGATTTTTCAGGAGCTGGTGATTCTGAAGACGGCCCAGTTATCATGGCTCATGCTACTATTTACGTGGGTTTTACTGTTCCTCAATTACTGAGAGGTGCTAGCAGAATTTTCCCTGCTCATTCTGCATTGGTGGTGTTGAGGCACTCTGTATTTTGTTACTGCACAGTGAACGGGTAGGTTATCCACATACGAACTACTTTTTTTAAAATTATTTTTTTAAAGAGAATGTCATGGTAACACTGTCAAAATGAAGCCGACAAATTGTTACAGATCTATAAATACTTAACTCCCAATTATATATTTATATTTAATTCTTCTTGAGACTTCTGTCATCTGTAGTCTGGATTACACTGGTAAATTGTTATGTTAATAGAAATTCATATCAGTAAGGGACAGTAGCACAGCTGTTACAATGACAATTATCTTTGCTTTTTGTTGCAGCACAATAAAATCAAAAAGGAAAATGGATCATCTAGAGAGGACAGCAAATAATTTTCGCCAGGAGGTTAGTGTTCTGTTCTTTAGAATGTGAGTAACTTTTTTTTTTTCAGTGTGAAGAAACCGGATAATTGTATTTGATTCTTAGGCTTCATTTTGTCTTCTAATGGTGTCTGGTTTACTTCCTTTTTTCCTCATTTTTCATATTTGATATTGTTGTAAAATAACTGTATTTTGTGGTCAGTGGGTGAAATGTAATGAGTTATAAAAATTGTCGGTGATGTGGTGCTGTTTATGTTGGACAAGAAATTTAATAGAATTCTGGTCAAGTATGGGTTATGATAAGTAATGAAAGCACACCAGTACCCATCATCTCTACACAGGCTTCTCAGATTTTTAAAGACTTCTACAATTCTGGTTCAAATTTAAGATTAAAAAAATGTGGAAAATGTCCTTTTATGACCAAGGAGGTAAGATAAAAATTGTAGACATTTTGAAGGGAGAGATGATAGACAGTTGTAGAAACCATCTTAGTTTATATCGATTTTAAATCAAATTTAAGTGCAAGGAAGATAGAGTGTTGTTCTCCATCAAAATCCAGAAATGCTTATTCTGGATCTCGGTTTTGAGCAATAAACATTCTTTTTCATAATGTTCAGAGATGACCATACTTTGTATTTCATATAGGTATTTCCCTTCTGTAATTAGCTAAAGTAGATATTTTTAAAGTTTTAAATACTGGCAGAATATGACTTCAATTCTCAAAAATGTTTCAAAGGTGAAACAATTCTGCATTTTTCTTAGACTTTTCAGGAGAAGTAGGGCACTTTTTTGACTGAAAAATCCCATCTTTAATTTCCAGGAGTTGGGAGACGGTGCCCAATTTTTCTCCATTGTTTACTTAGCTTCTCTCAGTCTTGAGTAGCCATTCATGACAGGCCAGTCTTGCATGTGTCACACAGCAGGACAAACTGTGTTCTCAGACACACTACACAGATGTTCGTGTGCATATGTGTACATAATTAAGTCCTTCTCTGCTGGGTTTTTCCCTAAGTATAGCTGAGAATAAGTCAGAGTGAATTCTCTCGAAAGGACGTTGGGTTGGTGGATATATGGGTAACCCCCAAAACTGAAGATTCAGCACTTGTGACATAGGCTGTAGGTGGATGAGACAAATGCAGCCTCGTTCTGCTCGTCAAGGGTGTGAGCCAGCTTTGGGAACCACGTGTCTCAGAGCTAGTCACACCTAACCTCAGCTCTTACTTGAGTACAGATTAGCACTGCTTGTGGACGTCCAGCCACTCAGGTGGATCTGATTTGTGCCAGATTAACTCAGTACATGGAGAAAATGAGTGTAGAGACAGGTATGGACAGATGCACTTTCTAGTTTGCTTCTGACATGGACAAAATGATTGCACTGATGAGTTTTGCAACCATGTTTTTTTAATCTTGGGTATTTCAGATTGCTTGGCTTGCTTACTTTTTCTGCTCAACATAAACACTGGGTAGCTGGAAAATATGTGGAAAATGGATCCTTATGAGGTGGTGGAAGCTCTGAGGGAACTGTGTAAGGCCTGAGAAAGAGAAGGAAGCTGTGTGGAATAGGTGAAAGAGCAGGGCTCATTCTTGCTACCGCAGATTCTCTGCATATGAGAGGATTGTGCTGTTTCTTTTTTTAATGCTTGATTTATTCTTTGTTACTTTATTTCTGTCCACTTTAAAATCAGTTTATTTTAAATCCTCTACTTGGTTTTAAATTCCATATAATCAGCAGTTGGCTTCCTTCAGTCTGTATTGCCTTATTTGGCCATTTCAGTCCTGTAGAAAGATGAAAGAATCATAGCTCTGTGTTGCATTAGTGTGTGCTACACAGTATCGCCTGTTGAAGGGCAGTAATGGGAAGGACCAGGGCAGGAAAAAGTGCCTAATGCTTTCCTAAAATGCAAAGGTGAAGTCTGGAGTCCTGTGTCCTCCTCCCTCTCACTGCAGCCTTGCTCTGGGTCAGTTGAATTCTCTTGGGATGGTCCAAAATACTGGTTGAATATCTTTGATCACCCTGACTCAAATGCAATTTTTGTAATAACTTTATACTGATTAAGAATTATGTTTCTGGTGCTCTGTCAGATGTATCAGCCAAAGAACAAATTAGGGAGTGTACTGAAGAGTGAAGAAGGGACTGAAGATCCAAACCTAATGTCCATTTCCTGTACTTAAATGGCTGTTCTGATGGAGAAATCTTAAGTCATGTGTCTGACATTTCTTGTTAACTTAGAGTGATTGCATTCCCCATTTAATACTGTCTGCTAAAGTGGAAAAGAAATGTATGCTACTTTATTTTAAATTGGCAAATGTCCTGCTGTTTAATGGGACAGTGGACGTGTTCAGATGTTGCTTTATGAATAAATTAATTTCCTGCCATGTGTTTTAAATTAGAGCATAGTTGCTTAAAGTTCAATTTTTTTTTTCATCTGTTTGATCTTATACAAATGAGAAATGGTAGAGTTGTGGTGGTAGTATTTGCATTTCTTAGTGTGGTAAATGACATCAGCATTTTTTAACACAGTAAAATCTGTGTATTTGCCTGTGTAGAAGATATTTAGGGCATTACTTTCTTTGTAGAGGAAAAAGGTTAATAATTATAACTCCAAAATACCTGAAGAGGAAGGGGGGGGAGGGGATGAAAATCCATGTTGTACTGATAGGCATCAAAGAGTTTTAAGTGGGGAGCTCCTTCCCAATTGTCCTGTGGCAAAAACCTGCTTTTCATTTAGAAAAGCATTATTTTATTTTTTTAATCTCTTTAAAAGTGGTATCAACAATGGCTTTTGCATCCCCTCCCATCTGGTTGCCAAACAAAAACTTTTCTGTTAATTAGCAACGAATGCTTGTGTGGCAATTTCCCCATGTTCATAGATCACATGTGGTCAAATGGGTATGTGTCTAAAAGCAGTAACACAAAGCTTGTTGGTTTTCTTTCATTAATGCATAATCTTTCAGTAATGCATTTAATTACTTAAAACTAGATACAGATCCAGAATTCTCCCTGGGACTTCAGTAGCAGCTGATCTTTTACGGGTTTCCTTTGTCTGTCTTTATATCAGAGATCTTTTTACTTTGCTGGAAGATATAGGAGTGTTTGTCTTGTATAGATGTCAAAAGAATCTGACAGTGGTAACTAGCAATTGCTTCTCTTTATCAATATGTTCTCTTCAACTGAAATAAAATAAATTTGTATATAATCTTAGAGTAACCCTGACAAAAGTGACAGACATGGTGGACTGTAAGTAGAAAACTATTTCTCCGTTCAGTGACTATGTAAGTGAATCCATTTTTGTTCCTCTACCCCAGTGAAAAAATATTGGTGCTTTAGGTAATTAAATGCTGCAGATAACATGCGAAGTGATAGGTGTCTCATACACAGATTCTTGAGTACTTTTGCTGCAAATGATATCTATGTAACACAATGGCTTATTTTTCTTTTGTTAGGTAATTTCACAAGCAAAAGTGTGTGGAATCACCAATGAATCGGAGACAGTCAAAAGACTTCGTTTGGCTATCACAAATAAAGATTTTACCTTCAAAGCAGGACAGTGGTAAGATCTTCTGATATTTGAGGGGAAAATTACTAGCGGAAGTCCACTATAACAAAATGTTGAAAGGCCTCTGATACTTGAGCCTTGGAAAAAATCATTAATCTATATACTAGGATGTTTTATTATTGGGTGCTCTGTCAAATAGCTGATATTTGGCATAATTTTAAAATAGCCTTTATTAAGTATGCTAATACTGATTTCAAAAGGGCAAAAATAGATATTCTTCAAAAGTTCAGTTTGGTTATTTCAGTATTTTCCTCTAGTTTGTGTTATATTACATTGTTTCTTCAAGAGTACTTTGAAGTGGACTTCAGTTCATTCTGCAAGCTGCCTATACTGTCTTTATTTACTAGTTATTTTTTGCAGCAGAGCCGAGACTGCTGATTTGCAAGTTAGTTTTGGTTTATAATTAAATCAGAATTGCCCGTTAACTTTTATTTCTTCCCTTAAAAGTTTCCACTCTACAAATTAAGCCTGTTAGGACAGATTAAAATGTAAATATAGATAGGCAAACTTGAAAATAAAAAAACTTGAATTATTAAGCCTTTGAAATAATTAGCTGTTTGTTTAAGCTATCTTACAGCTTTTTTTCCAGGGAAATAGTGGATTTTCATGTTTGTCTTCCTTGTGAAAAATACTCCCACTCAATCACCTTTTTTTTTTCCTCTCTTAAAAATTAATTTAAAACTATGAGTAGTTGCTTTTGGCATTGGACATTTAAATGTCCTTAAACTTTTTATTGGCTTAGGCCATCTGAAAGTGGTTTTGCTGGAATCAAAGTATAGCTGCTAGAGTATTAACAGCATATGTTACTCATGTAGTGTTAATATGCTGGCTCTTAAATTTAGAATCAGAACACAAGATGTTGATTGCAATAATTTGTTTGTGGAGTAATTTGCTGCAGTTTTTGCACATGTGCAGTGACTCATATTAAATTCTTGCTTGCCAGTACTTGGAAAGTGCATTTACCCTCCAAAAATGTTTTAGAAATTACCATGTTGAAAACTGAAAGCTTTAATTATAATTACTCTTTTTCATTTTCTTCTTCCTTGAAAGTATTCTAATGCTATTGTAAGGTATACAGCAACTTTTCTATACTTGTAGCTATAAACTGTGGTTGCATTTTTTTGATGAGCAGTACAAAACATCAGGCCACAATTTCCTGAGTAGAAAAGGCTAACTTGTTAGAATTTGCTATAGTAAGATGTTACAGCCAAAGATTGTCACTAGAATCTATATATTTTTTGAGAGTGTTCTAATTATTAAGTTTTTCAGAAGTGAATTTGTTTTGCAAGCATGCTGGCAGATACTGGTCTTTATCTGAATTCAAGTAATAATGAAGAGACTTGTTGCTGTTACCCATTTTGATTTACTAAAACATGCACTGAGGTATATGCATGTTATAAATACTTTGAAGAAGTAACTTTATGGTTTTAATGTTTCTGATCTCTTCCTCCAGCAGTTGCTAATTGTTGTTCTTTTCTTGAAAGATTTGGCTTAGGTAGCCTTTAAAAGGAGGGAAATGAAGAACCACCATAAGATCTTTTTACATCTTTTTGCACCTCTCCTTGTGGGTTTATATAGGGTTTTTTCGTTTTTTCTTTTTTTCCCCTGCAACTACTCTTTTCACTCAAGCTGTACAGATAGTGTTTCTTTAGGAGTCCTCTTATCCTTCTTGAGCACAGTGAAAATGAGAGAAGCTGTTAGATATACAAGCTAGTCCACTATAATAGAGCATACTATGTCCTGAAATCTTTCATAATTATGCAATTGGGAAAGAAATAATAATATAGAAAGAAACATATGCCTATGTTAGTACTTTAGAAGGGTAAACTCTGTTTGATTTAGGTTTTCCAGTAATGTTTTGTATGTATGTATCCCCACCAGGCACGAATATTGTTTCTCTTATATGTCAGGCAGAACATTTTGACTTGAATGTAAGTTGTTACTTTACAGCATAAACGCTTTTCTTTTTTTCGTTACTGTAAGCAGTAAGATTATTTTCCACCAGAGGGTGGTAAAGAGCTTTAGTAGCATCTTGAGGTGTTCTTTGATACAATAAATGCTGCAGTACAAGAGTCGTCCTTTCTAATCTCTTGGATCCTTGCTGCCAGGAAAGCGGAGCCCCATAGTCAGTGGGGCTCCAGAAGCTGAGGACAGCAAAATAAGCCTTCTCAACTTTTTTTTGGTTGTTGACCTTTCATTTGCAGTCAGATAACTTTATACATGATCAAGTTTACTAGCGTAAAGTTAAAAACTATTATCACTATAGTATTGTATGTATCACACTTTGTGTGTTTTTCGAGAGAAGGGATATTTTTCTTTGACAGGTAAAGCTTTGTGGGAAGTAAGCGGGCAAGATTTTTTTTTTCTTTAAAAAGTAGTGAACTATTCAAAGTGCTCTCCTCCCTCAAGAATTTGTGATCTCCATGAAGAATACAGCTTTGCTCTTTAAAGAAAATATGCAGTGGAAGTCAGTGTGTATTTCTTGTTACATTCTCATTTAACTCATACTGAGCCAGCCTAACTCAGGCTTGAATTGAATAACGGCTCTCTAGTACTTGGCGTTGCTTACCAGTGTGGTGGTTTCCTAAGTGGAAGAACACAATTAGTTTTAAACATTAGTTTTCTTTTTAAATACAGGGATTTTATGTGCTGTAGAAAATTGAAGTATTTAAGGATTTATGAACACAGAGAAGTTTAAATGTTAGATCGGAAACCAACTTCTAACTTTTTCTGATACTATTTGGAATATCAAAGCCTTACTTTTATGAAAATGAATTATAGCTCATGTGTAGTGATGGCTTGCCTTCCATGCTCTCTAATTGCTGGTGTTGCAGAAGCCTAGCCATATGTTACTTTCTGATCTGTAGAAATCCATGCATGGTTTACTTTTTAAAAAAAGTTAGTAATTCAATCCAGTTCAATTCCCTATCAGCTAGAAAGAAGTATCTGCCACCAGAGGGCACCGCAGTTCAATAGGTAAAGCAATTCTGCTTCTAGCAACTTGTTTTTCACATAAATTTTCTACAGACTGTGGTTTTTACTTCAGATATTTTGTCAGCCCAAGAAAATAAAAGGTTTAATATAAAGTCATTTACCTAAAATTAGTTTCCCAATCTTTTTATGTGTGAAAATTGAAGAGCCCATCAAAGGGACAAAAAAGAGTAGAATTTAAGCCACTCTATCAGACCATATTGTGTTTTTGTTTTAGTACACAAATAATTTATTAAACACTTAAAATTCTAGTCTGTTGTAAGATGTGGCATCTAATGCTAAAAGCAGAACAGTTTAAAAACCTGCTAGTTTAACAAAGGTGATGACATGTTTCTAGATGAAAATAATTCTAAGAAAATGGCGTTACTCAATATTAAGTCCTTTTTTGGAAAAGTTATGTTATGGAAATTAAGATGCCTTTGTAAAGGAAGGGTAATTGAAACAAAGGCAGCCATTTTGTTTTGGTTATTGTTTTCCATGTTTGGTGGTGTTGGCTTTTTTAAACTTGTGTTTCTGGTCTATTTTTAGGGTTGATTTCTTTATTCCTGGAATATCTGTAGTTGGAGGATTCTCAATATGTTCAAGCCCTGGCCTGTTGGAACAAGAAGGAATATTAGAGCTGGCAGTAAAGTACACTGTTCATCCTCCTGCTCACTGGATTCACACTGAGGTAAATGAGATTAATTGTGAGATTTGGTTTTGTTTTGTTTTTCTTGGGAAGTGGAGGGGGTGTTGTGGGTGACTTCAGACCACTCTTTGTTATTGAGTGCAAAACTCCTGTTGACTTGTTCAACCATTTTTAATACAATGGAAATCTTAAAACCTTTTGTTCAGTAAGGGACTGAAATTGGATGGTTATGTGGTAATATGGTTATTGTGATCTTTTGACTCCACTTGTGCTTAGTGGACTTGCAGTGATATTGTGGTTAGTGTGTATAAGGCTTCTCACTCCTTTGGAATTAATGAACTGGAAAATGTTGAAAAACCTCTGTTTTAACTTGGGTCCGAGAGAAGAGGCTGTGTTACACATTATAAAACTACATCTGATAACTTGCCATCATTCCTGGCCATTTATACAAATATAAAATGGGATTTATTGTGAGATAAATATAAATATAGATTATTAAGGGGGGGAGCAAAGGGATATATATAGATCAGTTTTTCTGAAATGATAAAACAACAGACTGCTTCAGAATTTTGTAATATTTTTGTAATTTTGTAATATTTTTGTAATATTGACATAACCCAAGGCTTGATTTTTTGCTATATTAAAAGTAAAGTCTGAAACTTTGCAGTGTTTTGTTCAACTGTTTACCCCATTTAGTTATAGTCAGAAGAATCCTATTTCTGCTGCTGATCATATTTCATAGATGGTCTGTCCTATCAACTTTTGTTCTTTCAGAACCCCCTGTGATCTGTCCTATTTACTGTTTCCTGCCTGGCATTTGTATTTCTTAAATGTGGCTGCAAAGTTTAAATTGACAGATTCTTGTAGGTTTACAAATTCTGCAGGTTTTGTTCAGTGGCCAACAGTTACAGTAAGTAAAGTGGTGCTAATCTAGTAGTTAGCCTGTGACCATCCACAGTTTTTTTTAATTGGTGTCATATCAAGTTATCTCCACTGGAACAAACAAAATAACCCTTTTGAGATGTTGTGTAGAACTTGTAGTGCATGTGCCAGCAGACCTCAGAATGCCTAAGAGGATTTTCTGGTTTTTGGTATTGCTCTTTAGAGACTATAAAGGCCTAACTTCATATTTCCCGGTCTCTGGAGGCTCCTTTAGGATTTTTGATGTCGTAAATCAGTTTGCTGTTGCTGAGTGTTCTGGTGGAATTTATAGGAAAATCTTTAGTTAGCGGGTAAGCTAGGTCAAATCTGATGCAGTAGAGAAACCTCTGGGTATAGTGGACTGTTCTAGCTAAACACAAGCGCATGCTTTTTCTTAGGAAAGAAGAACAAAATAGCAATTTGAATTTGAAAAGGTTGTATATATATGGTGAAAAAACTCTGGTACTTAAGTGCTTAAAAGTTACTTCTAAAGGAAGTTGATCTCAGGGTAAAAGATGTTATGGGAATAGTTAGTACTTATTCACTCACTGTATCTGGGTTTTTTAGAGGTATTTATTTTTAATATTACTGCATAGAAAATCATAAATTTTAGCACAGTGTACTTTATAGCTTTAGGAAAACATAGCCTTTTCTTTAGAAGAATGTACATGTGATGCATTGATTGCTTCACTTCTCTGCCTAAGCTGTTTCAATGCTGTATTTACAAACTAGGCTGAAGGACAACACTTTCTCGCTATGTTACTCCAGAATTTTACTGTTTTTTCTTGAATGCTGACTTACTGTTATCATTGCCATGGCTAAAGCACTGAAATATGTGGGAGACTGCTGGTTAAGAGAGATTCTTCCTGTGTCCTATATCCAATCTTGATGAGCTGTAGCTGGTTAAGGAGGCAGTTTAGATGATAATGAGATTTTTCTCCCTGAAAATGCTTATTTCCAAAAATGCTTATTTCCATATTCTATGTCCTCATCCTGCCACGTGAATCTGGAACACTTCTGGATTCATACATCTCTAAAACAGAGTAAAACATGCTGGGAAAGTCTGGCAGTGTACATTGAAAAAGGAGAGAGAAATTAGTTTCAGATAGTGAATGCCGATTGTCTTACACTACAATTGAGAGATAATACTTTATGCAATAATTAAGAAAGGCAAGAAACTTTTTTTGTGATGGCCGCACTCGCTACTTTAGGAACATCTGTGTTCTGTGTAGTACCCGTGTCCAAGGGCTGCCTCCTTCCTCCTGGTGGAACTGTTTAGACCTTTGCTTACCATACAGTTGTCATTAATGGGAATCCTTGTGTTTCAATTACTGTTTCCTGGTATCAAAAGGATTTTTTGGAGGAAGTGTTTTTATTCTGTAAGTGATTAATTGCTAATCTTTCAGCAGTTCTTGTAGCTTTACTTTTTTCTTTCCTCTCCTCCTTTCCCACCTTCCTTGGTTTCCCTGTTCTCTTTATTTTTTAAACCCTATATAAGGCCTGAAATGAGTTCTGTTTTCTGCTCCTATTTGTTGTGTTAGCTTGCAGTGATGTGGGAGAACTCATCTGACTTCTCTGTACTGCACTTTCACCCTTCATACCGGGATGCAGTGCTGGTTTACCAAGAAGATACTCACCCAAATTGGTTTTTTTTGTTGTAGCATTAGCTTTCCATGTATCAAAAAACCATGCTTTGGTAAATTTCTCTAAGAAATAATTTCTTATGTACCAGTGGAGAGGAAGGGAGAAGGCTTCCCCTTGATTTTTCTTCTGCAACTCTGAAGTTGCAAATGCAGAAGTGGTTCCGCAAGAAATATTCTTGTGGATACTTGTTTCGCTTCTGGGTGTGTTTTGTTTTTTAGGAGTGGGGGATGACCTTCTGCATCTGTGCAGCTCAGTCTGACTTCCTTCTGTGACCCCATAGCAAGGCCTTTTTTGACATGAGGCTGGATTTGGGTAAAAGTGTGATCTCACATGTTAACCTCGGGTTTTCACAACCACTTACTGCTGTTGAAAAACTCTTGCGTGAATCATTCAGCTCTTACAGGGGTGGAAAGGGGCTGTCACCATCCTGCCTTGTCAGAAGATTGAAACTTCTGAAAGTAGAACTAGATCCCTAGAGACACTGAAACAGATTACTTTAGCTGGAAACTTTTAAAGTACTTTGGTTTTCCCTCATTGGTCAATAAAAATAAAAAATCAGAGCCCAGCAAGTCTTGTGACTGTGGTGCAAGAAGAATAGTATTTCAACTTTTGATTTTAGTTTTGAAATTAAGTATCTTCTTTTCCATCCTAGTGTGCTCTTGACTCAGAAGTGGCTCTTCGAGTGGGAGGTGATTTCTTCTTTGATCCTCAGCCTGGTGACTCCCCTGTAAAGCTAGTGCTGATAGCAGGGGGTGTTGGAATTAACCCATTGTTTTCTATACTGCTGCATATAGCAGATCTTCATGGATACCAAGAGGGTAAAGGAAATGGATACAAAATGGGAACAGTGAAGCTGTACTACAGTGCAAAAAATACAAGCGAACTCTTATTTAAGGTAAATAAAAAGGTTTTTAAAAAAATAGATCACAGATATTCAGCTATTAGTGTGTGTGTCATTCTATTGCCAAATCCCAGAGAGCCCCTCTGTGTAAGACACTGTACAGAGACAAAAGTAATTTCCTGCCTCAAATACCATGTGTGTTTTGTTAATTACTTATGCCAGTGTACAAATTAAGGCTGTTACTGGACATACCTGGTCTCACTGACTTCATTAAGTCAGTTAGCCCTAAATGTTTACATTTTACTGTAACAAGAGCATTGTAGTATACTAAAGATTATATATACTATATTTGTGTATATACACACTAACAGTATGCATAATGCTATATGCTGTAATACTGTAACCACATAGTCTCAGTGTAGATTGTATTGAATTTAAAGACTAGGAAGAGCAATTATATCCAAAGGAAGTACTTTCTAAAATACTAGGGAAGCTTTATTGATTTTGCATTAGTTATTATTGGGTACTAGTGTATGAATGAAGGGTTTATAACCACTTGTAAAATTGCTTGTATAGTACTTCATCATCATTTACTTAGCAGTTAAAGATCAGTTGTCACCCTCAGCCATTAAGGGTCACTGATAACATTTTAGGGTCAAATCAGGACAGCTTCTGTGAAGAAGCATCCCTATTGTTTTAGGTTTCTTTGCAGTATTGAAAGCTTTTGATTGCAAGATAAAGGTGAAAAAATCTACCATAATTCCTGAAATTGTGTATAAGATCCATCATTAGTTCTTCTGTACTTCTACCATATTTCTAGATATGAAGATGTTTACTTTCTTTGAAAAGTCACTTGTTTATTGCTAGGAGCAGAATAATAAACTGAAACTTATCTGCTCTTCCATTTGGCCAACTACTAATCTCCCAGTCTGTTCTAAGCATACACATTTTTTTTTTCAGTGCAGGAGCTTCCATTTCCTGAGTTTCACTTCAGCAGTGTTATGACAGCAGAGCTTTTGCATTAGAGCTTCTGGGACAGAAGAGAACACAATAATATGTCGCAGAGCTTAAAATATATCTTTCCATTCATTCTTCACGTGTCCCTCAAATGCAGAACATATATGCAAAAATTCTTCTGTGCAGAGGATTGAGGAAATAGAATCACTAGAGGAACAGCTAGGTTGTTGCTAATGGTTTGCAGGACCTGCTCCCTGAAGCAGCAGCTGTGTGTAGGCTGACAGGGACAAAGGGCGACACTAATGTAGTAATTGGTCTAATATGCGTTTTGGATGTGCTCTCATTTCAGAGGCAGATGCTCTGCTTTTGAAAACCTCGTTATGTAAAATGGTAGAAGCACAGAGTGTTAGAATTATATCAGACAGCATGCTAACTTTGCTACTTTTGGATGCAGTTAGCTGGGTTTTCCTGAGTTTGTGAGGACTGAATTTGACCCTTATTTCCTTACTGTGGCTGGGACACTGGGGATAGGTCTTTTCCCTTAGGTCTGTATTGCTCAGCTGTATGCTTTGTTCTGTACTCGAACTCACTAGGCTGCAAAGAGCCTGCTGAGCTGTTGAAACTCTCCTTCGTTCACTTAAAGAGAGCCTGTCTCTTGCCTTAGGATACTAGAAAATAGTACTTTGATGGTTGATGTCACAGGTACAGTATTTGCCACTTTCTGCCTCTGAATTACAGTGATAGGTTACAAGTAGGTGGTGTCAATGACTGCAGGATTACTTAAGCAGGTGAAGTTATACCTTAGGCATGCTTTCTGGCCTGCTCCTAGGACTTGAACTCAACAGGACATGATTAGTTTCAAAAGTGCCATCAAGTTGTATGTGGTTCTGTGTGAAGGGGACTGAAGTTTAGTCAGACAGTGAAAGCAGGGGTACTGGCAGAACAGCGTACAGCAGTGTCTTATCTGTGCTGCTCTTCATTCCATGTCTTTTTAGGCAATCAGAAACAGATTTGTCTCTGAACTAAAATCTGTCTGGTGTTTTTTGTGAAGCAACCCATGGCAGACTGTTCAGTGTAGTAACTAGTTAGAAAGCAAACAGATAACAAAATGAGCTAATTTACCTATTCACAGAGTAGAAATTATTTTTATTTCAGATTATATCCAAGCAGCCAGGGATCAGGTTAGAAAGGCCAAAGCCCTGATAGAACTAAATCTAGCCAGGGACATGAAGGGCAACAAGAAAAGCTTCTACAGGTACATTGGTGATAAAAGGAAGACTAAGGAAAAAGCGTGCCCTCTCCAGAAGGAAATGGGAGACTTTGTTACTCGGGATATGGAGAAGGCTGAGGCACTCTGCCTTTTTTTGCCTCAGTCTTCACCGGCAAGGGCTCCAGTGACACAGCCCAAGTTGCAGAAGGCAAAGGGGGAGACTGGGAGAATGAAGACCTGCCCACTGTAGGAGAAGATCAGGTTTGAGACCATCTAAGGAACCTGAAGGCGCACAAGTCCATGGGACCTGATGAGATGCATCCGCAGGTCCTGAGGGAATTGGCAGATGAAGTTGTTAAACCACTATCCATCATATTTGAGAAGTTGTGGAAGTCTGGTGAAGTTCCCATAAGTGGAAAAGGGGAAACATAACCCCCGTTTTTAAAAAGGGGAAAAAAGGAAGACCCAGGGAACTACAGGCCAGTCAGTCTCACCTCTGTGCTCAACAAGATCATGGAGTGGATCCTCCTGGAAACTTTGCTAGGGCACATGGAAAATAAGGAAATGATGGGTGACACCCCACATGGCTTCACTAAAGGGCAAATCATGCCTGAAAAATTTGGTGGCCTTCCATGATGGTGGATGAGGAAAGAGCAACTGACGTCATCTACCCAGACTTGTGCAAAGCATTTGACACTGTCCCACACAACATCCTTGTCTCTAAATTGGAGAGACATGGATTTGACAGACGGACCACTTGGTGGCTAAGGAATTGGCTGGATGGTCACACTCAAAGAGTTGTGGTCAACAGCTCAATGTCCAAGTGGAGAGCAGTGACGAGTGGCATTCCTCAGGGGTCGGCACTGGGACTGGCGCTGTTTAACATCTTTGTTGGTGACATGGACAGTGGGATTGAGGGCACCCTCAGCAAGTTTGCCGATGACACCAAGCTGTGTGGTGCGGTTGACACGCTGGAGGGAAGGGATGTGCCATCCAGAGGGACCTGGACAGGCTGGAGAGGTGGGCTCGTGTGAACCTCATGAAGTTCAACAAAGCCAAGTGCGAGGTCCTGCACATGGGTTGGGGCAATCCCAAGCACAAGTACAGGCTGGGAGATGAGTGGATTGAGAGCAGCCCTGCAGAGAAGGACTTGGGAGTATTAGTGGATGGAAAACTGACTATGAGCCAGCAATGTGTGCTCACAGCCCAGAAAGCCAACAGTATCCTGGGCTGCATCAAGAGAAGTGTGGCCAGCAGGTCAAGGGAGGCGATTCTCCCACTCTTATGAGACCCCACCTGCAGTGCTGTGTCCAGCTCTGGGGCCCCCAACATAAGGAGGACACAGACCTGCTCAAGCGGGTCCAGAGGAGGCCACAAAGATGATCAGGGGGCTGGAGCACCTCCCCTGTGAGGACAGGCTCAGAGAGTTGGGGTTGTTCAGCCTGGAGAAGAGAAGGCTGCAGGGAGACCTTATAGTGGCCTTCCAGTACTTAAAGGGGCTACAGGAAAGATGGGGAGGGACTCTGTATCAGGGATTGCAGGCATAGGATGAGGAGTAAAAGTTTTAAACTGAAAGAAGGTAGATTTAGATTACTTGTAAGGAAGAAATTCTTTCCTGTGAGGGTGGTGAGACACTGGAACAGGTTGCCCAGGGAAGCTGTGGCTGCCCCCTCCCTGGCAGTGTTCAAGGCCAGGCTGGACGGGGCTTTGAGCAACCTGGTCTAGTGGAAGGTGTCCCTGCCCATGGCAGGGGGGTTAGAGCTCGATGATCTTTAAGGTCCCTTCCAACCCAAACCATTCTATGGCTTTATGATATTTTAAGAATTTCCAGTATCTGTTCCAGCTGTGAAAATCCCAAATAGTGCAGAATCTAGACAGTAACTAAGTCTTAGTTTCAGAACTAACTACAACATCTGACTGACAGATTTTTTTTTATTTTTTTACTATGATTTAAACTGAAGCAGCTGGGTTTTTGGTGGTAACTATCACAGTTGTGACTTAGGGAACTGAAAATTACAGTTTCTACTCTGGTAAAAATAGCAGCATTGCACTGTAGTTGGTTTTACTTGGAGAACACGAGGGAGTAAAGGGTCTCATAATCTTACCAGATAACGCAGACGAGAGTCAAAAAGTTCTTAAGAAATGGTAAATAAATACTGCAGGTTGTTTTTTTTTTTTAATGGAAAACCCATATGGAAGTGGAATGAGGAAATAGTGAGAATTTATATGGGAAAGAAATCAGGAAAGGATGTAACTGATTCTTAGGTCCAAATCTTACAAATTGCAACCTATTGTAAAAAAGAAGAGCACTAAGGACACAGCTGGTAGCGTATGCACATTCCAGGTATGGAAATTCTGTGTAGGTGTGCAGGTCAGCCCTGTGAAATCAGGCCCATCAAGTTCTCAGTGCTGAAATGTACATGGTAACAATCACTGGTGGTGTGGGACTGTACACACATACATCTGCTTTGATTTAACAGCCTGTGGTATAAGCAAGTGTGTTTAACATTACAGAAGAATATTCTTGGTTTGATGAATGCATTTCCTGGAAAGATCACATGTCGCTTCCACGTCACCCAACAGAGTTCACAGATCTGTGAAGAACTTCAGCCACATGTTACAGGTAACTATAATGGCAGTGTACAGAGATAGTATCTCAAGTCTCGGTTTGATTACTTCCTTGAGGATGAAGTTACATGCATAATTTAGTATTTTTACATTTAAAGATTCAAAATGAGATGTGAGTTAAACCTAAATAATTTCACTGTACATATTATGCTTTGGAGAAAAATTTTTCCCTTTGCAGTTTTTGTTTTCATTTCTAGTAAATCTCCTCTGTTAATTCTAAACTTTATACTGGTATTCTCCACTGCAAACTTTATTCCAGAAACTATTAAGCAGAGTAGTTACTTTGCTTAAGGTGGGATTGATGGACAAGCTGACTGCTTGTAAGAGATACTTTGTGATGTTTCCATTTCTGTTGTATTTGTGTTAGAGATACTTACCTATTTTTTTTCATCTGAATGTGGGATCATTAGTTGTCTATAAGCTATGTCCCTCCTCAGTGACTAATATCCTGTGCATTCTGACTGGATGTACTGATCCAAATCTCCAGAAGAACAAATGATTTTGGAAGCCTCAAGTCTTGATACCTATTATCCTTAAACAGGCCTCACATTTTTAAGACATTAGTGCTTGAGCTACCTCTAACCGGTCACTCTTTTTGACATTGATTCATGATTAATATTTCTGTTCTTATTTCCTACTTTCTTCTTTGTCAGAGGGAAGAATATCTGAAAAGGATCTAGAAGAACATGTATCTAAGGATACTTTATGGTACATCTGTGGTCCACCTCCAATGATAGAATCTCTATCCAAACTACTATCTAACATTGGTGTTCCTAGAAACTGTGTTTTCTTTGAAAAATGGTGGTAGTGACACCTGCTGAACAGAGAATGTATTATTTGTTTCCAGAGTATTTTGATAAGCTGAAATGTACAGAAATGGACTATGAATTACTTGGAAGATTTTACTTCGTACATGAAGATGTTCTCAATCATGATGGTGTTCCTTTAATTTAAATATAATACACTTGGTAATACAATGCTGCTGCTTTTTGGGGAAAAAAGTGATTTTATATTAAAGAGATTAACTTCTGTTTGTTTGATGGTTTGCCTACTTCTTACAGGTGGCAGCATATTTTCACTTTATACGCTTGTTTTGTTAGTCAGCCTTTAAAAGACTTTTAAAAGTCTGATTCAGCAGTTGTAGAGAATTAGTTGTGCAGCAAGGCCAGGTCAGTTTATAATAAATTCAAGCCACAACTTCTGAATCTGCTCCAGATTGTTTTGCTAATGAGTCAACACCCTGCCTTCCCCAGTTCTATATAATAAATTAATATTTTTATAGAAGTAGAGTTGCTGTGTTGTGACTTCCTTCTCTTGCCACTTCTTGTTAAAATAAAACCTGCCTTTTATGTGGTTTATTTAAGGCAGTCAACTCTGTTGACAGTAGAAGACATTTTTTTCATAATCATATTCAGACCTGAGTTAAAAGCATTGAGTGTAAAAGTGTTAAGAATCCAAGAGCGCTGTACAGAGTTGTTCACATGAACCTGCATCCCTTGCTGGTGCTGCGACAGCCCGTCCAGCTTGTGCTTGCATGTGCCACATCCTCAAAAGCAGCAGTGGCCAGCAACAGCCAGGACAGGAGATCTCTGTCATTCTGCCACCACACAGGGTTGTAGAAGGCTCCAGGACACACCAGTTCTGTTAGGAAAAAAGTCTCTGGAAAGTTTGCTCTTTTAAGGTAGGAGTGTACCTCTGGGTGTAATGGCTGATGCCTGAGCCCTCCGTGAATGAAGCTTCTTCCCCCAACTTGGAGAAAAACTCATCATAGAGATGATGAGACTAACAAAAATCCATAATGAGTTTGTTAATTATCTGTATAGACAGTTCAAGTCCTTAAGTGGTAGAGATTCCCACTGTACATTTAAGGAACATTTAAATTATCAAAAATACTAAATTATTATTGAATTATTAAAAGTGTTAAAAGATGAAGCCTCCTCTTTGTTAGTGGCTCTTTTCCTTGAGTTAAATGTTTCAGACGAGTCAAATAAGTAATGCAGCAAGTTTCTTGCCCTCAGCCTCCCTGTGCTCTGCCTTAAACAGAGGATGCGAAGATCCTACCACCCAGTTTCCAGCCTGCAACAGCGCTCTTGGTGTGAAGCACTTTATTTTTCAAGCATAACTTCCCCATGCTTGGCTAAAACAGCCTCCAGCCCAGCTGCAGTTCTCTCCCAATAAATCATTTCAGCTTCAGTATGCTGAGTTTAGCCTCTGGTCTTAACCTCTTTTTATCAGTATCTGATATGTTTTTCAGCTTGTAGGATACCTACTGCCACATCCACATTCACCTCATCTTGAAAAACCAGTGAGAAAGCCTAACTGGGAAACTCCAAGCCCTTGCACAAGAATACTACTGTAATTGTTGCAGCAGTTGAGTGAACAACTGAAATAATCGTAGCGCTTTCTGAGTGTCAAAGAAAAAATCCATACTTGCTGCAGCTCAGACCAAACAGAACGTGAGGCAACAGGCTCTACTTTCAATCAGGAGGAGGTGACTCTTGAGTGCTGGACCTTACAGAGTTGCCTTTTGGGGACAGTACCACGAGGAGGGTTTGCCTGTAAGTTTTCATCTTCTGGTGCCTGCAGCCTCATCCACTTAGGTCTGCAGTTCTACACCACATGCTCTACACGCAAGTTGAGCTGACTTGCCTCTGCAGCAGTCACTGCAGAGCCGGGGGGATGTCTCGCCAAATTCCCTCCTACTCAAACGAGAGGAAGATTCTTTCTGAGTACCCCTATTCCAAGGAATGGTCCTTGTTTGTTCACTCTGGAATGTAAATAGGACAGCATGCTTGTCACAAAAAATAAAACCAAGGGGGTTTTGTGTTCACAGATCAGAACTGACAGGTTGGAGCTTGATGCTTGAAGGAAGCTGGACCTTTTTTTGCGCTGAAACATGCAATACATTGCTATTGGGAGGTACTGGTGCCCTGAAATAAAAACCATGCGCTAGGCTCCTGCATGTTTTACCAGTGTAATGATAAAAAGATTCTGAGAAGCCTTTAAATGTTGGGGTTTTTACAACTTTTAAATCATTAAGTGGATTATAAACTGGTTTACCCTTTTTTCCCTTAATGCACAGGCTTTTTTCAGCCCAAATGACATCTCTTTCACAAACCACTCCTCAGACTTGCACCAAAACGTCCATTTAACAAAAGGCATTTCAAAACCCTTTCCTTCTGTAATCATCCTCTTTTCCCTCTAACCTCTTTCTGTCATCCCCTGTTATACTCAGATTGAGCGCTATGGGGCAAGGACACATCTAATTGTACGGGCTCACCCGCCTGAGGAGGCGTATTAAACACACACACACTCTGCATCAAAAGATAGAGGAGAAGACAAATTTCATACCTCCCCACCCCCAAAGACCAGTAACCTCAGTTACTGTTAACAGGAAGTTCTCTCTTACCTTGAGCAGTTATCCTGCCAAAGGGCACAGAACACCTTCATTCTGTAATGCAAGTCATAGCGATAAATGCCATTTCTGAGCCAAGAAGCTGGGAAAGTTGTTAACATCCCCTTGCTCCATAGCCTTTTCCTCTTGACTTTAAGAATCTTTGGAAATCTTTCTAGACTTTAGTGGTCTTGTAGTGAAACATCAGTTTCACCTTAAAGACTCCACCATAATTGAAGAGAGAAAAAAAAAAAACAACAGGAAAATTAACCTATATAAACATATGCTCTACAAATAATTAAATAAATGTGATATTAGCCTACACTGGCGGGAACAGAGAGCAACCGCTGCTGTCCAGCAGCTACTGAGATGGAGAAATATTCTCATCACATTGTCGAATCATAACATGTAATCTTAGAAAATATTTATTCCTCTTACCTTTGTGTCATCAGCTAAGGAGCAACTTAAGGAGGAAAAGTAGACTGATACATTTTTTTGTAACAAAATACAAGGAGTGAGATAGATATGTGTCTATCTATACATTTATATTTGAACTTAGTGAGATGGTTTGTGAGTTACCTGGTGTTACAGTCATCTTAGACGGAATCTTTTTCTTCTTCCTGTGACATTTCTTTTACCAGTTTGCTGTGTGCTCATCTGGTACAATGAATATGAAGTATTCCTATAGGATTTGCATTAATTAACTGGGAAAAAAAGTGGCTATTCAGTAACCATTACATCATTTGAGTTTGTAGGGTGCTTTTAAAGTGAATAACAGAAAGCACTTAAATTGAAAGCCTTTTTCCCCCTTCAGCATATAGGTAAGGTACTGATTAGAGTCACCTGCCACATTCAGCACCACAGGCACCTTTCTGCTGGTGGAGGCTCTGGCAAGGATTGCCTTTTAAAGCCAGAAGCACATCTCCACTAACAGCCCTGGAGATACATGAATTGCATCCACAACTCTTAATTCGTAGGTGTGTTGATATTGTTAGCCAGCATTCCTCATACTTTTGAGAAGCATTTATCGGCAAGAAATTAGTATCTGCTCTTCTTATACTCTTTGGTTTTGGGAGGATGAAATTCCTGGGTAAAAAGCTGATCGTGCTTTATTTCTGCCCTATAATTGGCTCCCTGAGGCAAATGTATGGAGTGATGACAACTACAAAGAAAAAGCAGGGTATCCAAATGCAGAGCCCTTCCCCTGCTCACCTCAGAAACTGAGGCTGACAGAGGAGCCAAATTAGGAAAAAAAAAGTATATTGTTTTGTACTTAGCTTCATTTCCATGCCTATGTTAAAGCTACTTTGGGCTATTTCAATCATACTGTTTTCAAGTGCACTAATCCAATAATCAAAGAAATTACACAAGATGAAGTGTCAGTCAAATCGTTTGTTCATTTAACCCCCTCTAAACTATTTTCATTATGATGCTTCAACACTTTGGACTTCCTACCCATGTTAGTTCTACCCCTCTACCCCAGCCCCCCACTGTTTGTTTCAATATAAACCCCCTTTTCCATCTTTCATTTAATTCAGCTGCCCTTTGCCATCTTCATTCAGCCTTTGACATTTCTTCACTTGTCTAAGCTGGATTTTCTCTTTTGAACTCATCCCATTTAACAATTGTTGTCTTGTTTAGATGACCACTTGCTCTAAACACCAGCATGCTTAACTTCTCCCCACAGAGCAGCCCGCGTGCTCCTTCCTCAAAGACAGGTAACTCTTGGGACCGGTCTACACACGTGAGTTTTGTTGCTCTAATAAATTTATGTCCAAATACACCGAAGTGCCACTTGTGCGTGCTGTTGTGCTTCACTGTCACCAGCCCCAGCATCAGTGACACGTGGTAGCACAACCCATCAGCTGCTTCCCCAGTTATGCCGGCAATACTCTCTGGTGTCTCCTTCCCTTACAAGAGAGGAATGGTAAGATTAGTTTGTGTCCTTACTGGGAGATTCGGCCTAGTTTGGGGGAAAGAACAGGTTGGGCTTAAAATGGTGGCTCTCTGTGGGAAAGGAAAGGGCCTGGCTTCCCTCTCCACCTTCTGCTGGGGATGACAAACCCTGCTATGGAGCTGCTGGCTCAGAGTATCTGTGGCTTCTCTGGGTGAGAAGTTGGTATGGAGCCTGCCCTCCCCCCACGAGTGGAAGATTGAGGCTGTACCTCTGCAGCCAAACTCCTATTTCAGCCTCTCCCACACACGGTGTCTCCACTGCTGGCGTATTTCTCCACATTGGTCAGGCTTTCAGATTCAGGAATTAAGCTCTGGCCTAGCTCTTTCTCTTCTCCATTCAGGCTTCAACTAAGGTGATGACCGCTTGCTTTCACTTCCTTGGCTGCTCCGGTGGTCTTGCTTTTTCAAGCCCCAAATGGCAAAGGCAGCTGTGATAAAATGCACGTAACAGCTGCTGTACCCCACGCCCACCCTCCCCAGCCCTCAACACATCTGTATCATCCGTCTACAAGGAGATTTAAGCTCTCTCTCAGCTTACTTGAGACGGGGCACAGTGAAAGCACATGCACAACTCCAGACAGCTGAACTAACTCAGAGTAATTCAAAGTCACAAGTTGGAACTATGTGGGTACAAAACCAAACCCGTTTGCCCTTTTTAAACTGAAAAAACATTAAAGTTCTCTTCGAATCCTCCCAACTCTAAGCTGCATTACAGGAACTGTAATGCAGGAACAAGCTGGCATTACAGGAACAAAGTTTTAAATCAAGCTTTCACTTAAAGAAGTGCAACTTCCTCACAGACCTTTACATGCTCTGTCACACCAGTGACGAAAAACCAAGTAGCCAGTTCTCTAGCACTGGTAACTACTGCTAATTCAGTACTAAGGAGCTTCCCCTCATCACCACTTAGATACACCAAGTTTCTCCTTTTGGGGACAAATTATCGTCAGTTGTGCAAGTACCACAAATAAGAAATCTCCACATGACCTTTATTTCCCTTTAGTTTTGTAAGAAGCTGAGATCCAGATAAACAAGGTCAAAATTGCAATCCAATAAATGCTTTCTGTTCAGAAATATTTGGAGAGTTCTTCCTACTGCAACACTTTCTACTAGTAGAATGTTCATTAAATATAGTGAATTTTTAAACAAGATTAATACAAAGCTAGTCCTTGAAATAGAAACCATCAGTAGAAGGATCTTATGCTAATAAAATATGCAAACAGGTACTTAAAACTGTACAGAACAGAGACCTTGTATTTAAGTAGAACAACTGAAACAACCTATTTTTGAGGCTATTGGAACTCCAGTCTAATCTCAAGAAACAGAATGAAATAATTGAAAAATACCACCAGAAATTGAAGTTACTTATAGTCCTCTACTTAAACCACTGAATTCAAAATAAAAAACTCTTTAATCAATGAAAAAACTATCACCGTGCTTTGTGTGTGTGAAGTCAAATGGTTTAAACTTGAGTGCCGCTGTCCCAATTAGATGAATATTCACAGTGGTATGATTTTTCCCTTCTCTGAAATGTCCTGCCAACTGTGTAATTTTTAGGTGTGGAAAATGCTTTTGAACCACTCTAGGTGTACATTTGATACACAACATAGTTCTTTGTACAGCATTTTGATTTGAAGACTAAGGAAAATTATCAGGCACAAATCAGTCAAGGGAAAAAACAGCAAATCACTTACAGAGCTCTTGCTTTAAAAAACTAAAAGCAGGGGAATTTAGAATGTATTTCCCACCTTCTTAACAGATTATTTGACCACTTCTAAACAGGGATGAAGGTGGTTAAGAAGAGGGAAACAACTACTTCCTACATTTTTAAGGATACTGAAGTACTTGGAGAACATTGGCACAGAAACTATATTACACATGTACATTCACTTGTAAATATTTTAAATGTAAGTCCAAACATAAAAATGTTGGTAATTTTACAGAATCCCATTAGGTATCAGTCCCAAAATATGGTTATTTGTATAAAAAGGCCCCTCTATTAAAGCATTTGCATTTTGTAAGGTTATTTAGTGACATTTGGTGGCCAGTGACCCCTGCTATTTGTCTACAATTTCAGTTCTTTCTCACAACACCTAACAGTGAGGAAGTAATGCAAAATCACCTGGAAGGGTCAGGAGGTAACAATCTAATTCCAATTTTTGTGAAGATAGCCACTGACAGAAGCATGTTTTACCTGCTTTGTTTCCTGTTTTTCTATCTTCTGAAACCCCCCCAACTATTGATGAACTGTTGACTGGCAAAGAGAACATTAAAGGTGAGCAAATAGGAAACCGCATTTTAGATTGGAATCATCTGCCTCACAAAAATTTACCAGGGGGTTTGTTTACCCAGTGTGCCTAAAATAGGTATGTGATTTGCTTATTGCTTAAAAATCTGCAAGAGTTAATAAAATTCAGAAGAGAGAATCATCAATAAGTATGCTATTTGAGATAAATACAGATATCAGACATCTTACCTAAGCTTTCCAATTTCAGCCTGTTTAAGCCCAAATACCATTTTCATGACACTACAAGCTTAATGACAAAATAACATATGGCACAATAACTTCTCCAGCAAAGATACGTGGACAAGAAAGTATTATAGAGTAAAATCTGACCAAGTGGAATGTTTGCCCTGACCTAGATACAAACCTAGAAAAACCCAAGTATGTTTTCTGTTCCTACTTTTTAAAGTGTAGCTCTAGGAGATAGCGTAGGGCATTTCCCACTCTGTAAACAGGATGGAATTTTGCAATTAATTTCTGTGGGTTAAAAAGCCCAGGCCCTGTAGTTACTGAAAACATCAAGATATCGGTGTGCTAAAGAGCAAAGTAAGTACAATGCCAAAGAAATGCTGAATTGAGCAATGGAGATAGCAATGGTGATTAGCAGAATCTGTTCTTTTGTCTTGGCAAAGTATCAGCAACTCACAGGATTCTTCAAACGTAGGTCTTACTCACAGGAGCAGTCCATGTCCAGCCCTGCCCCATCGCTGCCGTTGCAGCCGTCCGATACTGGAGCACAGTCTCCCCCCTCTGTTACCTGATCCGCACAGCAGCCAGATGTACTCTGGCTGAGGCAAACCTGCACATCATTGTCATCAGTATCGTAACTGGCAGGACATGTTTCTTCTGACGCCCCATCGTGATGGGTACCTCTGTCATTGGTCCCAGCTACCTCATCTCCCAAGTCTATGACATCACCCAGCTGCTGTTCTGGATCAGGCTTGGCTGATGTTGAGATTTGTGCTTCTAAGTTTCTTGTGTTCTCTGTGACTTCAAATTCCTGCTTCTCCTCTGCCATTTGCTTCTCCCTAGTACTTAATTTAGCCTTTGTGGATTTCTTCATTTGTTTGTTGTGCATGTCTTCTTTGGAGAACCTCCAGTGAAACTACAAGGAAGAGATCCAAATGTTAAAGAGAATCTCACATGGACATTTACTTTCCTGAGTAGAAATGTTTTTATTATTTATTTAATTCAAAGACTAGTTTAACCAAAACAACCTAAGATTAAAGAAACCTGCATGACTAAAACAGACGGCTTAAGATCATTTGTGCCAACACATATTTACCCGGAGAAAAGAGACTGATGTATTCTGCTTCTGCTGTTTCAAATGCCTAGTGGGTTCCTCTCCACACGCTGTGTCACTGTTGAGGCCTGCAGCACCCTGGCACCCAACCTGCACTCTGCGCAAAGCAAGACTATGCAAAGCTGCACAAGTGCAGACAGAGGAAGCAATCCTATGGCATTATTCCAATGTTTTTCACCAGGTGAGCAGCAGAACTAACACCACACTCAAGACTATACCCAAACAGTACAATACTCTGAAATAAATGGACCTTCCAAGGAAAGCCAGACCATGTTCCATGCCACTGCAGAGCCACCCTACACGTTTGCTAAGTACATGTGAATGTGCACAAACATTTCGTCAGCAGTGCTCATGCTGATGGGAACACAGGGATGGGTTAGGGGCTGATGTTTGGATGGCGTAAATAATCTCATCAGGACATTCAGGAAATTCAGCTGTAGTCCAAAAGCCATTATGCCAGTGGAACCAGGTCTGCGCCAAAGTTGGTCAAAAGAAGGACTCGTGTTCGTAAATGTTTGATCCAGATATTTATTCCTTAATCAAAAGGCCATTCAAAACCTGTTAAGTTTATTAGATTTCAAAGATGGACCAATGCTCTTTCCTTCTGCTAGACAGACCTTAATGTAAAACGAAAAGGGGAAAAAAAAAGAAACTTGCTTTCACAAGATTCTTCTTGGTCTTACTTAGAGGAAGCTATCTTTCACTTAAATATCATTACAGTTTAGAGAAAGAGGAAAGATAACATCTCAGTTCTAGAGCTCAACTGTTTAAAATTCAGAGACACTTGAATATTTTCCTCTTTAATTTGCAGAAGTGCTGGGCACTCAAAGCTCCCCTATAAAGCAAAGCTTTGATGGAAGGTAAGATCAGGGCCCTAAATGGGATAAAGATCAAACTGTAGGAGACTCTGTATGTACGTGCAAACATATGTATACCTAGTCAGGTATTTATACTGTATTTCACAGAAATACATACAGCTAGTTTCTGCTGAAATAAGCATCGCTTTTGTATGAAGTGAATGAACACGGTTACCTCATCTCTGACTGAATATTGAGCTAATAAGAGTACTTCTGTCTTACCGAAAAGCAAATTGTACCACTACTTGCATGTTTCCTTTTCTGCTCCTCTGGCTAAACTAAACAGCCTTTGGTTGGTGTGCATAGATAGGATGAATCAGTTTCCAACACTGCAATGTCCTTTTAATCTTATCAGCTTATTTCCCTTCTCCGAGGGGTTATCTATAAAGATTTTAGACATGCCGTATCACAAGTTAAAAAAACCCTGAGAGCCTGTGACATTATACGTGCAGAATATTCAGCAACTGAAGCAAATTCTGGGTTTGGCATCTCTGATGTGACTTACAACAACCACTTACAGGTGTTGAACCAGTCTTACATTTCTTTATATAACTATAATCAATGTACCCCATTTCTCCTTGACCTCTGGTATGAAAATGTGCTGTAGTGATTTTTGCCCTCAAATATGTCTATATCTTTAACACTGCCAATGAGTAAATCCTTTGTTTTGTGAACCAGACGTTTTAAATAAGTTTTTATATCTCTGAATGAAAAAATTTTAACAAAGTTTTGAGTTATCTGGACGGTATGCATTTGTTACTATAATACAAGAAATCAGTATCATACTAATTTCTCTATTTGAAGACAATCACTTATAGGTTCCCACCCCTTCCTTTAAAACCACACACAGCGGTAGGAAAAGAATGACCAAATACAGGCACTCCAACCCTCATCCCAAGAATCCCTTTAATCACCTGAAAACAAAGAGAAAAAACTAGAAAGATGAGCTTTATGACATTCACAGAATACTCTGGGCTCCAGCTTCACTAATGAGAGGGTAAATCCTAAATCACAGCTGTGTTCCCAGCAGTCCTCTCCTACTTCAGTCAGTTCAAACTCTCTCCTGGTCTCCACTGTATCTAAAAGATGACTTTAACAGAACCAGGCTTCAAAACAGTGAGGGCTTTATAGATGAATACTATCTGTAATTATCTAAAATGTTGGGTAGAATGCTCCTAGTGCTCAGCTCTGCTTAGCGTTTCCAATCTCCTACTCTAGCTCAGCTTCTGCAGGGCCTCGTGCGGTCTCAGGTGATGTTTGGCTGCCCAGCACTCACGTAAGTGCACAGAGCTAAATAAAAATGAGCCTGTATTAATTAGCAAACTTTTCATCACATGGTTTCAGAGATCTTTTCCATACTTTACCTGGCCTTTCTGATTCCTCTGCATACTGAAAGGGCAAGGCAAATTCGAGTATTATAGGAAGGTCAGCACTTTCCCAGTTTCCAGTCCTTGTATTTCCCTCCCAGCTGTAGAGTGTGACAGGTTTGGGCAGGGATTCCCACAGCAACACATTTAAAAATGGAAATACAAACACATATGTGTATCCACACAGATACATCATTAGCTGTCAGCTACCTTCTCGGATAATTTAGCTGGATTTGGGAGGCTTTTTTTGGTTAAATTCTAGCAGAATCACTTAACTTTCACACAATAGATAGAAACACCAGCCAAGATCAGGTCTATGTTGTGTTAGGCTCTACCAAAACACAGAGCAAGAAAGAGAAAGCAATTTAAACCGAAAAGACTGGCAATAGGTGAGAGAATACACCCGGTTTATCTAAAGGGAAATCTACGTTTTCTTCTGCTGCCTGAGTTCAACAGAGAATGAAATATAAGAGTTTTCACATCATTTGAGCATTTTTTGTTTCCTTCATTTGAATGGTTCAATTCCTTGTGTCTTGCTACCGTATTACAGAAACATTGAATAGGCCATTTTTACTTCTACGGGAAATCAATTACAATATTAAAATACCACTACCAAAAAACAAACAAACCAGAACTCAAGGTTATTTACCTTAGATTCTTTTTTCTTTGCTTTCTGGGGCAAAGAAGGTCTCTGAAGAAATACAATTTGCTTTGTAGATAAATTCCCCTCCCTGAAAAGAAACAAACGCACACTCCTGAGAACGAATTAAATTCACATCCAGCATCATTCAAAGCAAAAATCCATCTCAGTAATCTACTTCTGCAGGTCAAAGAAGAACAAAATGAAGAAGGACCTAAACACTGCCTGCCTCCAGTGTCTTTGAGCAGCCTGGTATTTTGGGGGGAAAAAAGAGCAACTCTTCTGCCTGACAGAGGCTGTCAGCCTGTGACATACTTTTGCTGAATGTTTTAGCATTAGTGTGTAAATACAGAATAAACTGTTTGGAACAAAAAAGCAAGAAACCCAAGCGCCCCAGTGCCTGTGTCGCAGCGACACCGGAGAGCCCCCTCCCTCCCGGGCACGGATCTGGAACGGGGCTGGGTGGTCCCTACAGGTCTGCAGCATGGTAGGAGGCACAATCACATGCCACCAGCAGTTAGACTGCGTGTACCCTTCTGCACTGTCAACCTGACCTGTGTTAGTGAAGTTATAAATGGGATAAGGAAAGCTAGAAGAAAACCATATATACCTTTAAGAGACAAGGCTTATAAATCATAATTGTGATTTTCTATTCATGCCTATATTTAAACATATAAGAAAAGCTTAAATATCGTTTTTCCCTCAGCACAGATGGCCTTTACTTTTTAGGTTTTTATGTGTAGGAGTAGTCTTCATCTACATCTCATAAAGAACTGGGCATATTTTTACTTTTTTAAGATAAAAAATCATAGCCGATTTTATTGGTGTGTGTATATATATATAAATATATTCCTGACCAGTGAAAATTCAGAAAGCACCATCTTCATGATTAACAAGCTGGATGATTTTTTTTCACCACAGTTATTAAGAATATTTTTAAGTGATTTGCATTTATATTTAAAAACTCAGAATATTAACAATAGCAAAGTAGACCACAGAATGATTATATATGCAAACAAGGCTACTAGAGTGATGATACACACCAATGTCACCCGGTTCTAAGCTCAGCTAGACTGTGTGTATCAGCAGCATTAGACAGATAACGATTAAGAATAAAATTACTTTTCTTCAGATAGGCAACATCTCACTCCAAACATTATCACATGTTTTGTCTTTGCTCTAAGAGGAGATACTGGAAGATCCAGAGCAGGAATTTTACAGTCAAGGAGTTTACAGAGAGGCAGACAATATCCAGAAAATTCATGCAGAAACCGTACTGCCACCTCACAGTATTTTGCCCACCAGACATGCGCTTCCTGCCACATGCGGCTTGTGATGCTCGGAAAACCCAGAGAACAGCTGCAGCGGGGTTTGCAAGGGCAGCCACTGCGTGTGTGCAAGGAAATCCACGCTAACTGCACAGAGAATTGCTTGTACAGACTGTGGTGCTCATACAGCAACTTCCCTGGCCGAAAGGCAGCACCCACCCTCTCCCTACCTGTTTGTCTTCACAATTGGAGTAGGAAGCACGCACGTCAGCTGCCAGCCGTACACAGCAAGGGAATTCAGCAGCGGAACGTAATCTGTCTGCACTTCAACTCCCTAGGAAAGAACAATCAACAGTTAGTGGCACCACTTGGATTGTGACATTCAGTTTGACACACAAAAAACCCAACCAAACTACAAGAAAAAAATATGCGTGTAGATTTTCTGGGAGGGAGAAAGGGGTTTTGTACTGAAGTGGGTTGTATGTTCAGCTAGGCAGGAAGGAAAACGTTCGAAAACATGACACACAGGACCTGTACATCGCAAACTGGTAAACTGAGCTTGTTTAAAATGGTAAACATCTGTGATCTTGTTTTTACACTGCCTGAGTCATCCATCTATCTTTAGATGATTCCAGCTCTGAACAGGACAAATTCACTGTATTTTATCAATTATCTCCCCCTAAGCAAAAAGATATTTCAGTAGTTAAAAAAAGACAACATTGCTTTGCCCAGAATCTGTGTTTGTCTATGCTAGTGTAAATCCTTGAAAATCTGTACTGAAATCAGTCTAGTTACTTTGCCATGACGGATCAAGAGCAAAACAGCCAACAACAACAACAAAAATAACATGTAAGTACAGATCTATTCCTTTTATCACCCCCAAATACGCATCGCTTCCTTGTTATTCTGAATCAGGAAATCTGTGGGCGAGACCAAAGCATTGCCTTTCAGTGCAGAAGTCTGGCTCCAGCACAGATCTACCCAGCCGAGCCTTGCAAATTCTCTTTCTACTAAATGGCAGACTCTGTAATTCACACAGAAAGAACCACTGGTGGTTTCAACAAAGATTGCTCCAGTGAGGTGTCTAATTGCCAAGACTTCCAGTAATTTAACAAATAGATGCTAGAGCATATTTACTAGCTTTTAATTTTAAAAAACACAAAGCAGGCAAATGGTAACTACTACTCTCTACAAATATAACTATATTCCATTGGAATAACAATTGTATTTGCCAGAAAGCTCAGGCACTTACACTGTTTCATGTGCACGCAAGGAGTTTTAACTGCCAATTCTTAACACTGGGTAAGGCACAATAGTTTTGCAGCTCCAAAAAATCCATTTATTCCGCAGTAATGAAATAGTCATTTGATCAAAACTAATCCAAATCCTGCTGTACTTATTTCAAGGTATTTTAGTGAATTCCAATCTCAGCTATTCCTTTCTTCTAAGGAATGCAATTTAGGTCACTTGATATCTTTATAACTGAATGACTGCCTGACTATACCTATTAAAAACCTGATCATGACTACAAATAGCTGAAGAAGCTGTATCATTCCTGTTTAAAAAGGAGAATGTTTTAAAAAGCTACTCCAGAAAGTGCACGCAAAAGAACACTCTACTAACATTACTTCTGATTTCTGTACAGAGGCTTTCAGGGGCTTGCAGAGATACTGCTACTTTACAATATCACCGTGTACAAAACAGAATTGCTAACTCCAGGAGAGGAAAGAGATGCCCTGCAAGAAGGGAGCAATAAGGCGCAGCCTTTGACTCACGTCCTCTGAAGTGAGCAGGACTTATCCCACAGCTGTGATTGTGGTAGATTCAGAGTCTCCTCAGACTCCCATTTCCCTCCATAAGATGGATATTTCTGCCCTCTTTCCAGTTTTTAAAATAGAGTGTCCAAAGGTAATGCAAAAATTATGGCATATCTAGACGCCTTTAAGAGCTAACGTTTCAAGAAAACACAGTAACATACTGAGATTTATGAGACTGGTCAACAACACCTTCCAAAAATAAAGACAAAACTATGCAACATGAGCATTAAGAATAAGATCAGAGCATCCACCATCGCAAGCCCACCACGAGGTGCCTGGAAGAACACATAAAATGATCTGACCAAAACATTCCCTCCATCAAACAGTGTTTTGCAGAAGAAAAAACAGAAGGAGCTTACTCATTTAGAGGGCAGAAGACTAGCAGGTCAGGAAAGACAGGCACAGAGGACTTGTTTGTGCCCCAAGCCACATCTTATGTTCCAAAGAGGATTTCTGTTTTGAATTCATTGCCTAAGGTTGGCGATTAGCAAGGAGAACCTTCTTGCATCAGAATGTGCAACAAACGTCAAAAATCAGAGGGTGATTACAGCAATGAGGAAGGACATCAATACCACGCAGAGCTCATTTGGCTGCTGCAGAAGCCAAATTGTTTCAGGGACGCGCCGTCACTCCTGCCACAGCCCACTGTCCCTGCAGGCTCTGAGTGGCGAGACAAGGCTGGCTTTGGACCTGTCTGACTTGTCAGGATTAAGCATTCATCTGCAGCAGATGATGTTGTATTTCACAATCCCAGTGGTGCAGAAAGGAAACGCGCAGGTAAACACATTCAAAAGTGTAAAGTTATCGGAAAATAAATTTAAGGTTAAATTAAAGTCAGTTGGGCTTAAAGAAAATTTTTATAAAGAATCTGGAAATGTAAAAAACTCTGTTGAAAGAGTGCTGTACAACTGTTACAAAAAGGTGACCTCTTACTTTTCGTATGTGCTGGTACCCGACACCACAATCTGTGTGCTAGGCTGTTTGGAGGAAGGAAGCGTATACATTATGCAGAGGTGCACACCTCCTCCGAGCTCCACATGCTCTTTAACAAGCTCTCTCCGCCTCTGCACGACGCTTTGCTGGAGGCAGACACCGCACCTTCTCCCCAGGTCCCCAGGGGAATAAACTACTCCTAATAATTGGCTGTGTTTGAAGATGATAGACAAGAGAAAGAAGTCACTCCTGAATAAACAGGTGTAATTCATATGGGCTTTAAGCTCATAACTTGCAAATACAGGTAATTGAAGCTTTCTTTAAGACCACAAGAAATGACTTCTCCCTCTCCCTCCCCCTCCTGAATCATTGGTTGTAATCCTATCCCAAGACTGGAATTTGTGTGCCAGTAGGAGTCACGGTTATACAGACCTTTAATTGGTGTCATATTAAATGCTTTCCAAAGCAAAAATTATTCTAAACAAACAATACACTGAGGGATGGGTGCAGAGGAAAAGAGTCATCCTGCATTCGTTTTATATTTAATACAATAATTAAAATTATTTTATCTATTATTATTTGATACAATGGAAATAAAATTTCAAACATACAGTTCCATAAGATGAAATTGCAATGCTCTTTCTAGCCAGCAAATATTGGATTTGAACACCAGCAGAAGTAGAAAGTACATGCCAGAGCTCTACTGAAAAAAAAGTGTTCAAATAATGCGTCTCAAACTGGGAGACATTTCATTCAGTGAAAGGGTGGAAAATTTTAATTAACTTGCTTCCCACTCTCCTGTGGATGATAAGTAATCTCTGATCACACCTTGAGTGTCAAGAAGCCAGAGCATATTGAGCTAGGTTTTTCCCCTGACTTGCATCACATGAAAAGAATTAATTTTATTTATAGTTGTACTGTTTTCAACATTTTCTTCTTTCACAGTTGCTTCTGCTCATTAGAAAAAAAAAAATAAAAAAATTGTAACAATAATATCTAGGGCAAGCCACACAAACAACTGCGTTAACAATTTTTCTTTTCTTTTTCCCCCCTACTGCCGCAATTTTAACCACAGCAAGATAATAAACAAGACAACTACTAAGCTCTTGTGAGACAGAAGTTCTTTAGAAATCATTCTTTCCTGGGTTAAGTGAATGTGATTTAGTTACACAAGGCAGCTATGGATTGTCACTATTTAATATTTTTTTCCAACATGGATTAAAGAGTGGAAGATTGAAAATCACATTAAATACATCTTAATAAAACCTTTATCAGCAAATCCTAACAGACTGCATACTAAGATCTACAGACAGATGGCAAAGAGGATGGGAAATAAAAAACATGAGTTGCTTTTAAAGTGTAACCTACTGTTTGGTGAGGAAAACGGGCAGTGTGTTCAAACCCGGTTCCTTATGAAAAAAATAAAGGGGAGAGCCCACAAGGGAGGCAACATGCACCCCCAGCCGGGGCTGGTTACCAGTACCCACCACTGCCAAAGCCAGAGCTTTCTGCTAAGGCACTGAAGGGAGGAAGAGGAAGTGGTGAAGACAGGACTTGCGCCTCAGTGGAAAAGACGAATAAAATGAGAGAAATTGAATACACGGGCTGTGTGAGAATAACCTGGTAAAAGCGTGCTGCAAACGTTTTATGTTTGCAGTAACAGACAACAAGGAGACTAAATCCAAGCTCTAAATTTGTGAATTATTTGCCTTTTTCCTTTTCAGACTTCACCCAAAAGGTAATTTCTGCTAACAATATAACATTATCGATCCATTAAAAACATTTATTGGAAGCAAAAGAGAAGTTTCACAAGTGTTTCAGCAATAAAAGTTGGACTATGCTCCTCTAGTATTGAGGTGCTCCCAAATTTCCATGTGTAATACACCACAGCACCTTGCTAGCGGACGCTCGCCACACACCCATTAGCTGTAAAGCACAGGAGTGTGGGACAGCTCCTGCACCCTTAGAAACCACCAGTGGCTTTTGGCAGCAGATAGGTCACTGACCAACATAGAGTGGGTGCCAAATTGAGACCTTAGTGGAAAGTTAATAGAACAAAAAGTAATAAATCCACAGACAGGCTTTTTGCTCATGATTCTGGGCATATGTAATTTAGAGTTATTTATGATTACTTAATATATGTGAATTCATGCACTGTGAAATATTTTTGAGACTGTAAGTCTGTAATACTGTACGGGGTAGCATCCTGTTAAGACAGTTCTGCGATTCAGATGTATCCAGTCACCATTTCAATACACACACAGGCTGCTGAGTAGCATTCACCTCTGTCTCCACATCTAGGGTAAAATAAAAAAAAACAACCAAAAACCCCTCCTGTGCCCACAAAGCCCACTTCTCTCCATCACTTCTGCGGATGCAATTCTCCTTTCTAGCATATGTATAAACTAATCAAAACATCTGAGTGCTCCTGATATTGCCTGCACCTGTAACACACAAGCACATTTGCACAGCAACACAATGTTGCATTTATAGAAGCACATGATACGTAGCAAAAGCTCCACAAGGTGAACGTGTTGACATGGAGAGTTCTCCACAAAGGAAGCACGGAAGCATCTTATGAAATGTGTCAAACTTACCATTGCACAGGCAACGCACACATGATAGGACAATGCCACGTAATTGGCCACGGAGCACAAGAAATATGTGATCCATCAGTACATTTTCTTAAATAACTCTGGCATTTTTAGTTTCACAATTCCTGCAACAGTTGCACACTGTACCTTAAGGTGAGCATTGATCTTACTGTTTGGTCGTCAACTGTTCTGGGGAAAAAAACCCACATAGAAAAACACTACCTGAGAACTTGTATACTCCAGGGGGCCTTATCACACACAGCTTAATCATCTCCATGCAGCTTCCCCAACATAATTTCCTTTGGTTATAATTTATTCTCAAAACAAAACTTGGCGTTTGCAAAATGGCTTTGTGCACCACTCCCACCATTATGGAACTAATAATCTATTTCCATGAGAGAAATGCAGCTGAAGCACAGACCCTCTACTGCCACCGGTTCAGGCAGCAGGAGAGCAAACGTTGGCATTGCCCTTCACTTACGTGCAGGCTGTGTATGCGATTTACAGGGTCCCAGCACCTGCTTCTCATCCCTCAAAATGCTCAGGCCCCTCCCAAACCTGCCTGGCAGCAGCATAGGCTCAAAGAGGTGCATTAGCCAGGGCACTACTGCCTGCCCAAAGGTGACCTGCTGGGAAAAAGAAACGTGACTTGTGCCCTGTGTGGTTTTTTAGAAAGTGTAAAAGAGGACTGAAATACTTTTTCACAGCTTGTTCTTAAGTGGAAAGTTTAGATCTGGTATGCTCACTTTTTCCTGAAAGATTTTACGGGCGAGCAGATCTTGTCACAAACTTAAGCAAACTGTGACAGACAGGAAGTGAACATTTTATTCATACTGTTTTAAATCCTGTGCTTTTCTGCCTGTTTACTTCAAGTACCCTTTACTCACCTGGAAGAAGTGTTCACATTGTTAGACATTCAATACTGCCAGTGCCACAAAAAAGTATCAGGAAAGTTACAAGTTCCTATTGTTAGATTTTATTATTAAATTTATCAACAAAACCAAAGAAAGATTAGCCTGTGGATTTTAATCCTGTATAGAGTTCAGCAGACAAATATGTATGTATATATGCTGCTTTTGTATCTTTTATAAAAGAAAGAAACAAGAATTATAAAAACCTTTTCAAGGTAACAGGCTCCTGAAGGTTTTTGTTCAGCTTTTCTTAAAAAGCAACAAGGGGCAAAATGCTGAAATATTATGCCCAGGCAACATATATGTCCTTTGGGTGATAAAGAGGGTCATGCACACAACTGCTTTTCATGCCCATCGTCATCAGCTCCTTTGCTGACCTCGTCATGCCTTTCCCCAATGGCCAGAGACAGCAGAACATAGCTTAACTGACATATGACCTAAATCAGATTTACAGACAAATCAAATCCTCATTTCCAGAGAATTTGTTTCAAGGCTTACATTAATGCAACTTGCAACTTAGGCTCAGCAGAGATAATTTTAAAAATCTTTTGATATGTCACACTTTAAAAGGTTTATCATGTCCTACAGCAGACACTGACCCCATTCAATTCTGTCAGGGAATGGCAACACCATGATGTAGTTGAGATTTTATTTCATGTCAGTACACCAAAGATATGGTATAGCAGAAAATAAAGAAGTGATGAATCACCAGCTGAAGATTTTCAATGAGCATATACCTATAAATTAAGGACAGTATTTTCAAAATGAACAAGGCTTCAGAAGCAGAACGATGCAGAAATCTAAAATAAATGTTACAGCACTCAATTTTAAAGACAGTATTAGCTATTTTGTCTTGGGTAATGGGGAAGAAAAGGTGACAGATTAGAGTTGGAGAGAGGGAATCATGCAGGCTCTGATTAATCAGAACTGTCTATCCACATTTGCCTACACAAGCAGAATTAAAAGCATCAAACAAGTTTTAGGGCTATATCTCAGAGGCTGCAGTGGAACTAACATGCCCTGACATTTTTAGAGTTAAAGTGATAAGGAAGAGAGCAGCATTTTGTCATTAGAAGTCCTGTGGTCATTTGCAGGGGATGCCACAGCTCTACTTTGAGAAGAAAGAGTTAAATTACTCAGAGCTATTACATCCTGTCTGCTGCTTGGCGGGACCACATACTGTGACAGCTGCGAGCTTTACATCCTCTACAAACTGACATTTTACACACATACCAAGTGCATCACACTGTTCAGCTTGTTTTCTCTATTAGCCTTAGCAATTAAAAACGCAGCACTTTCTCTGCTAAGAGGTGTGCCAACCCCTCTCTTTTGCCTTTATGGTTAAACAGCAAAACTTTACCTTTTCATTTAGAAAGGTTCTCTTTTTATTACTAAGGGCATCAATACATGCTACATGTTTTCCTTTTTAAAACAGCTTTCTTTTGTTGTGGCTGAGATTCTTTTGTTTGTTTCTTCTTCTTAATTGGGATACAGCACAATAAATTTACATTCAGTTCAGACCACATCCGAACAAGTCCATGGCTTACCCAGATAATCAAATCTGATACAAATTTAAAATCAGGATCCATTATACACATTTATCTCATGCTACCCATCAGGGCTTCTTCCACTGCCTTGGTACAAACAAAAACGACAAATGGAAAAGGTTAATCTAGATCAGAACTGAAGCTATACCAAAAAAATAAGAAAGTCTACATTAATGAGTCATTCCACTACTCCATAATTATCTCTGTGATAATTATACTTTGAAGTACTTATAACAGAAACAAAGCCTTTACTGGCTTTCGGACATCATCTATCACTACTGAACTCCGTCTCCTTCCCTCTACATCCCCCGTTTTACCTCCCTTCCTCTGCCACTGCATTATTCCACATTTACGGTAAATAAAGGTGAATTCCGATGGGGTATAACAGAGAGGCGACTTGGTCTTCTGGGTACAACACTGGGCAAGTGCCTACAGATCCACAGGCTTCTAGTCTTTCTTTCATTCGATGACTTTACCTACCTATGCCTATTATGTCTCAGAAAGCAGGAGGCATGAAATATCCAGGCAGTTATTTAAATGTCAGGAGAAGAAAACAGAGGCGGTCAGTTCTGCTCTTCCTCTAAATAAGTAAGACCTTTGCAAGAGTTCCCCAATGCCTCAATCTCCTTCCTACAACAGGCTTTTTCTTCTCCGTATTCTTCCACTTTTGGCTGGTTGGGTAACACGTTCATAATGTCCCCAAAAGAGGGGCACTTGATCTCATAAGAGCAAAACTGCAGAGAACACCCAGCATCCAAATTTTAAATTACAGCAGAGAACAATCTGATCATATCGACAAGCTGTGTATATGTCATTTTCTGAAACTGCACATACCGAATCTTATGTCTTATATCTTATGGAACAAGACACTCTCCACATTAGCCCTCACACAGACACGGTGTGCAGCCGTACAGCTCTCGTGACATACCAGATGGCACTGAGAGGTTGATTCCTTAATCTGGTGACCAGCTGTGTCTCCAGCATGGAATTGCTAGAATTGAAGGCAAATGATACTCCACCTAGCAGGCCTCTAATGCTTCAAGGGGCCCTGCTAGAAGATACTCTTCTGCTATGTCCTAGTGTTTTGGTCACCACTCTGCCATCACAGGATCCCTGTTACCAGATGCTGTCCTTGTCATGTAGCTTGAGATAAAACTTTCTTGTGTCCACACAGAGCAAACCAAGAGGTGCATAGGGTCATTATGCATAACTCTGTTGCACTATCCTACTGAGACAGAGAACCTTTCACTGGTTGTTTAAGAGCCAAACTGGTTCACACCAAGAATCCATTTAACTCAGAAAGCTGTCTCCAACATGGCTATAAGTGACAGCTAAGGAAGAGGGTTTTTTTTTTTTTTATATATATATATATATATATACACACACACACACATATATATATATCAGGGCAACCGTGTAGGATACCTGCTGCAAATGTTTTGTGTACTTCCTCTCAGCACGTCTGGTTTAGTTTCTACTGAAAGGAATCCAGTTTGTGCAATATGAGACCATTCTGTGATGTTAGGTGAGGCATATTAAGTGGGGAATATCAGGGGTTCCTCAAAATGCACTCCTCATCTGAATTAAAATGTTTGTATGAACACAGAGATGGATAAGGTAGAGCAAAAACCAACATCACTTCCACCTGAACCCATCTAAACTTCTTGAACCCGCAGCATTCTCCAGATCTGTTGCCTGCTCCATAAAGAATTCCCTGAAATATCTCCTTTTTGTTTGCTTTGCACCTGGTTCCAACTAGTGCCATTTGACAGTCCTTAGTTCTTATACTGGAAGAGATGGCAGTCAATCCCTATTTACATGCCTCCCATGATTTAGGAGACCTCCACCTATTCCATTCTCTGCAACCCTTCTCTTTTCCAGGCTGAAAGGACACACCATGTAAAGTCTTCCTAACATGGAAGCTGGCTGTATCACTGATCATCCTCACTGCTCTGCTCTTTGAACAATGACAGTGCTAACACAACCTTCTGAAATAGGGTGCTGTCAAACCACGGCTTTTACAGCAGTATGTAGTAGCATATGCTTGCTGGTTCACCCTCTATTCCTTTCCTAACAGTTTTTAACATATGGTTAACATTAATGCTTCTTAACATTTGCCTTCTTGATCAGCACTGACCTAATGCACTCATGGAACCATCTGTCATTATCCCAAAACCTTGCTCCTGAGTGGTAACACCACAATTTGACCCTAAAAATGAACAATAACTCACAGTCAGGTCTGTAATAACTGGAATAACATTAAATACATTATAGGAATCGTTTGTTCAGATGCACATTAGCACAAGAAAAGCTGCCATTAATGCATTACACTGTTCTTCAAGAAGTTTCTAGCCATTATTATATGGCCATTTCTTGCTACACTATGAAGTAATTATCTAATAACCAAACTCTTAATCCTAGTCTCCTGGAATTTTACACATTTAGTCTAGCATCTGTCCCATTTTCCCTTAATCCACCCTTTTGGCATGTGTGTGCCTTGCTTGTCTGTTTTAGGATTTTACACTATTTGTGATATATTCCAAGTGAAAAGATCAGGTATTACCTTTATAGATACATAACATCTATTTCTGGCAGACGAGTAATCAAATAAAACAGGAAAAAACTTCTAAGAGTTACGCAACACTATCTTCTTTTCCCCCATGATCTTTTTGCTTCAAGTCACAAAGAATTTTAAGCCCAGCTTTTCAAATACCTATCTGTGTATCAAATTCACTGTGGAAGATCAGTATTGACTGATCTGATCTAAACAGCGTTTCTTCTGATCTGAGTGTGCACTTGGATCAATGAAAAGCCAATCTGTGACACACGTTGTTTGTTTATAGGGACCTATCCAGAATATACAGCTCTTTCCGCATATGAAGGAGGTCAGGTCAGACAGAAGCAAATGCAGTTACCTGTATATTCCTACTGCAGCTAAACCTACATAAAGGACCGCCTTCTTTAGAACTGCCATGCTACAGTGACTTGTGTGATCATGTTGCCCTGACAACCAATGGAGACCTCTTTACAGTTAATCTAGCAGACATCTGTATTTTTGGGACAGATAGCCCTGAGTTTCATTGCTCACCACCACTCACATTTCCTACCCCCCCCAAGAGATTATCAAGATCAAAAGCGCATCGTACAAACCTAGAGTGTGGTTGACTGGCGTTACTGTTACGTTGCACCCCTTTACCTCAGTTGCCTGTCTGGTACTGTTGAAGCACAGATCACTATGTGAGAGAGTCTGTCTCACAGTCTTGGAGTCTTTTGATTTACAAAAAAATAAAATAAAAACTGCACACATACCTTCAGGACAGTCCACTGCTCTACAACAATTGCATCATAGCCCTGCATGGTTTTACTGTCTTCCACAGCAACATCTTCAAAGAGAAATACTCCATCCATTGTACCATGTAAAGAATCTATGAAAACAGAGGGTTAACTGTAAGCTTTATGGAAGGAACCCGATGTGTAGTGAGGCATTTGAATTTATTAATAACAAATTCTTCCAAGGATATCAATAAAAACGTGCATAGACCTTCCTCTGACAGTCCAGCTCTATGAAATGAATGAGACTAATATCTCTAGTAGTTTTTAAGAGCAATCCTACCCTCTAATAGCAAACCTCAGAGTCCACTATGTTATTCCAGAGTTTGTCCTCAAAAAACACAGCTCTTCCATTTTAGGCAGGCAAAATTAATTCAGTCCTCAGTTCAGCAGTATTGCTCACCTACCTGATGGCATACACACACTTTGCGGGCTAAAGACCATGTATTATGTCAACGTTTCAAAAGGGCTTTGAAGGTACACTGGTATTATTAACTATACCATTCATTCACATGAGTCAGAACCCTACATATGGATCAGTCATTGCAGTTACAGTGATCTACATGGACTAAGGATGATCTGGCATATCTGAATGGTGTGAAAGAAAAGATACATTCCTAACTATTTAATCAATTTATGGAGGCATTTTGACCATCTGGTTTAGTGCCTCTCTATTCTCATTTGTATTCCCAGCACGTTCAGCCTTTTTTTCAGACAACACATACTACTAAAATTACTTGAGCAGCACTTTCTCCTGCAACTTAGCTGTATACTCCATAATCAGCAATCACTCCCATATACAAGAACTCAAGTTTTGTCAGCTCTGTGACAGAACGGAATCAGAATAACTGAAAAAAAAGACTTACCTTTCTTTGCTAAAATAAGCTAAATGATGAAGCAATAGAATATTTAGAAAAACTGTAAATAAGCAGTACTGTACTCTTTATGAACACAGAAAACTCCTCTCACGTTGTCACAAAGCGTGTTTTTCAGCCTTTCTAGTTTAAATAATACATTTATCCTGTATGACTGATTATAAAGACCTTGCTCGTCCCCTCCCCAGGTGTTCTATTTTGCATGATAGTTTCTTTACATTTGTAGAAAAACTGTGTTCCTTGCACTGGTATGATATATGGTTTTTAAATGCAACCACACATGCCAAACTGACAGATTTCTGCACTGACAGGAGAATCTTCTGGATACGTCTGCTTAGCTGTTTCATCAGGTCCTCCCACTTTCTCTGGTGGATGTTATGAGGTAAAGAAATGCCAGTGGGAAGGCATCGCTGCCTCCAAGGGAAAATGTGTATCAAACTCATAACCAGTTTCCACAAAGGAGGCACTGAAGAGGATTAAGAGGCTTCTTACCTCTTGAAGACACACTCTCAGTCAAAAGCTTCCGATGTCACTATATGATCTAAATTCAATTCATTATCTGGAAATCATAAAAAACCAGACTCCTACAGCTGGAGGCTTACGTCTACAAACACACTGGAGCAAGACTGTTGCTTCAGGTGTCAAGCATTTGCACACCCCCTTGCTTCTATTTGCACAGTCCAGTACTATCTCTTGCTGCAGTTTCAATCAAGTCATTAAGTTGTAAGTGAGCAGATGCAAATACCTGTATCTAAACTAACACAGCTTTTTTTTTCTTTTAGTTAGGTTGTGAAGGAAACAAGTTGTAAACCACTTACTAGGAACTCTCCTTGGGATTCTGTTGGGATATTCAAAGAAGTAGAAAAATACACTGTCTACCTTCACACTGACTGTCTCCCCAGGCAGATTTCCTGCAACTCCGTTTAGAATAAAGACAAAGACTGTTCACCACTACAGCAAACCAGTATTACACATTGCTCCGAGGAGGATGAGCTGGACTACAAAGCAGTAACTCCTGTCATCTAGATAGATTTCTCACCCAAGTGAGAACTCACATTTTTGTTGTGAAATAACAGGCCAAATCACCAAGTAGCTGGGTTACAGGTTACCAAACAGAGAGAACAAGCTTGCCACATTCAAATGGGTAAAAGATTTAGTTATCATATTTCATTCAGAAATGGCACTTTGTTAGACCCTACATTTCAAGGTGGGAACCAACTCAACTTCTGTGCAATATATCACATTCCAACAACCAAACCCATACCCAAATCTGTTTTAAGATGCATAATGTACAAATAGGCCTTTAATTTTCCAAAGCAGGGATGACAGGAGAGCCCCTAGGGCTGAAAGCAGAAACCCATGGATCCCTGCTAGACACAGACATCCAGATCTTGCCAGGAAGCTTTATACAGCGTTGGTGTACTGCTCCTGTATTGTGAATTCTCTTAATGAAATTCAGCGTTGCACTGTTGGCACAACTGCAGCTTGAGCTCGCCCCACGTGTTTGCCAGCTAATTAATAAGCGATCAAAACACAATCAGCATGCGTGTGTTTACACTCACTCGTAGATCATCCTTTACATTTCACTCTGCTGCGCATTCCACTCATGCAGTTCACAGCTTCCACATATGTGAACATTATGGCACATATGTAATGTTTTAGAAACTAATAGCTGAGCTCGTGAGACCCTACAGGCAGCAGATCAATTTGGCAGTATTACGTTTACAGTTGGATTCAATGATCTTAAAGGTCTTTTCCAACCTAAATGATTCTATGATTCTATGACATCGCTTCCTTGTTGGACGGACAATTACTGCTGAATGTTACAGCCAGTCAATACTAAGATCCATTAATTTTCTGGCCAGGAAAGAAACCTATAAAAAATAAGAAAACTGGAAGGGGAAAAATGATGAGGGAGATACAGCTGCTGCATACTGGTGTCTGTTCAATGGAGTGATGCTGATGAAAAATTCTGTAAGAGAAACTGGCTGATGACGCTCATTAAGAATTTCCCCCTTAACCATAACCAACCTCCTCCCTACCTGTCATGCCACAGTGTTTAAACTTTCATGCCATGAATGCACATCTACCAATTCTCACACCTTGGCCATACATCTTCCCTTTTACAGGTCATCCACTACTCTTCCAGATAAAAAGGGGAGGTAAAGAGTAATTAGATCATTAATTCCTTTGCATTTGGGATGCTGAGAATAACTGGGGAAACGCAGAAAGCAGCAGAAAGAGCTAACAGGGTCTTCTGGAGAACATGCACACATAACCCATGCTACAGTATCAGGATCAGCAGAAATCCCAGGGAAACTCTTACACAGAGGTGTAGAAGGGCAAGGAGATGGACAGATGCACTGAGTCTACCTGCAATACCTTTATCACACAGATGCTCTAGCTCTAAGAGCAACTTAAGTCTATAGTTACATGTTCTAGAGCTAGCCCACTAGTTGAGATTCACATAATCTAACATTAGATATTTATGATATAGAGGTCTACTGCTGAGTTAGTCATCCAAGGCTCTTTTTACACCTGATGGAGAGAAATAACCATTATTTCATTCAAGATCCATTTTCATAGAATCATAGAATAATTCAAGTGGATGGGGACCTCAGGAGGTCTCCAGTCCAATCTCCTGCTCAAAGCAGGTTCAATACAAGTGCAGAGCAGATTGCTCAGGGCTTTATCTAGTTGCATCTTGAAAATCTCCAAGGATGGAGACCACACTTTCTGGGCAGCCTCTTCCAGAGTATGACTGTGTTCATGAGAAAGTTTTTCTTTATATCCAATCAAGGCCTCTCTTGTTTGAATTTACGTACATTTTTTTCTCACCTCCCTACCTCCTTCTCATCCTCAGTCAAGAGCCTGGATCCATCTTCTTGATAGTCTCCTCATATGCACTGCCAGGCACTGTTAGGTCCCCCAAAGATGTCCCTTCTCCACGCTGAACCAATCCAGCTCCTTCAGTCTTTCTTCACAGGACAAGTGCTCCAGCCACTGAGTATCTTGTTGGCCCTCTGCTGAACTAGCTTCAGTTTGTCAGCATCTTCCTTGCCCCCTTTGGGGAAGGGCCCAGAACTGGACACAGTATGTGGTCTAGATGCAATCCAATAAGCACCAAGTAGTGGAGGATAATCACTGTCTTTTATCTGCTGGCTATATTCTTGTTGTTACAACCTGGTACACTGTTGCATTCTCTACTGCCAGGGCATACTGCTGGTTCATCTTCAGCTTGCTGCCTGCTAACATCCCCCAGTACCTTTTCAACAGAGCTGCCACCCAGCCAGGCAGTCCCCAGCAGAGGCAGGATATTTGTCCTCATGGAATTTCAAAAAAACTCCTGCTGGCACATTCTTCCAGCCTGCCCAGGTCTCTCTGGACAGCAGCCCAGTTCTGAAGCACATCAACTGCACCCCTGAGTATAGGATCATGTGTAAATTTGACAACAGCAAGCCCATTGCCTCCTCTGCATCATTAATAAAGTTGTTTGTTGTGGTTTGAGCCCACAGGGCAACTGAGCACCATGCAGTCGCTCACTCACCCCTTCCCCCTCAGAAATGGGAAGGAGAAAATAAAGTAAAAGGCTCAGGAATCGAGATAAGGTGAGGGAGGGATGACTCACCCATTACAGTCATGGGCAAGAGACAGAATTGTCAGGGGAAGAAAAAGAACATTAATTTAATTCAAACAGTAACAACAACACCACTTAACAGACAGAGTAGGACAGTGAGAAGCATTACCACATCTTTAACACCTCCCCCTACCCCTCCCTTCTTCCTGGGCTCAGCTCTGCTCCCTATTTCTCTATCTCCTCCCAGTCAGCAGTGCAGGAGGCAGGGAATGGGGGTGTGGTCAGTACTGTCACTTCTTCCTCCGCAGAGGGAAGACCCCTCATATTCTTCCCCTGCTTCAGCGTGGGATCCCTGTCATGGGAGACAGTCTTCCACAAACTTTCTCTGACATGACTCCTTCCCACAAGCTGCAGCATTTCCTGTGCTGCTCCAGCGTGGATCCCTCCTGCATGTTGCAATCCTCCCAGCATCAAAGTACAGCAGCAGGTGCTTCTTCCCACAGAGTCATGGCCTTCTTCGGGCACAGCCATCTGCTACAGCGTGGGGTCCTCCATGGCATGTGCTCCACCAGTGATGTCCATGGGCAGCAGGAGTGGGGGGGGGTGGTCCTGACATCTCACCACAGGCTGCAGGGAGGGTACACCAGCACACCCTGCTGCCCTTCCTCCCCCTTTCTTCCACTGACCTCAGTGTTCACATATGTGTCCTCCTCACAACTCATCCTCACAACTCCCACTCCTCCTCCCAGGTTCCCCTTCTTAAATATGTTATCACTGAGGCATGGCCACTGTCGCCTGGCCTTGGTGCAAAGGTGTGTCCATCTTAGAGCTGGGGGAGCTTCGAGAAGCTTCTCACAGGAGGCCACTGCTGTAGCCCCCTCCACTGCTACCAAAAAGCCCCACCACACACACAAACTCAGCACACTGTTAAACACAACAGATCCCAGGATATATCTCTGTGTACTCCACTTGTTACTCCAGGTAAAGTGTAACGTATTAACCACGACCCTCTGAGCTTAGCCACACAATCAGTTTTTTACCCATCTAGTTGCCCTCCTGTCTAGGCTTGTAAGGTCCTAGCTTGGATATAAAAATATTGTGGGAGCCACTGTTGCACTTCCTTGACGAATTCACCTAAAATGGCATATACTGCTTTTCCTTCATTCACAAATCCGGTCATTTCATCACAAAAGACAATCAGTTTCATCAAGTATGACTTACTCTTGTTAAATCCATGCTGACTGTTCTCAATCACCTTCTCTTTCACGTGCCCAGAAATGTGTTCCAAGGGGACTCACTCATTTACCTGGAAATGAAGTGAGGCTGACCACCCTATAGGTCTCTGGATTGTCTTTTGACCTTTTTTTAAAGGCAGGCACAACCTTTGCCTTTCTCAAGTGTTGAAAAACTCCCCTGATCTCCATGACCTTTCAACGATGACTTCGAGTGGCCTTGTTACAACATCGGCCAGCTCTCCCACATTCTTGGATGCAGACCATTTGGTCTCAGGAACTCAAGCAATCCCTGTCTTGATCTTCATCCACTGCTGCTAGTCCTGCATCTCCTTGAACCTTGCCTCTAAGCTCAGAGGCCAGTAAGACTGTCAGTGAAGACTAAAGCAAAGGAGGCATTGAGTATCTCAGTCTTATGTAGGTCTGCTGTCACTAAATCACCCACTCCAATCTCTCTGATCTCTTTTAGATATTTGATGTAGGATGAGGTGGATCACAACACAAATCCTACTGACTATATTGGTATAGGCCTAGATCTCCACCAATTTTAATGGCACTCTCGGGTGACAATTCATATGCAGATACCTGCAGCGTCTGCCCTGCCTACATTTATTCAGCTGAATTTTACCAAATGTATCTACGAAGATCAGCCCTCTAAAGCTTTAGATGGTGAGTTGGTCCTTCCAGTTTCCACTGTTTCTCATGCAAGGTATCTCCTCATTCTGATGAAGTGGTATTCTGTTGTTTAACTAGATTTAGCTCCTGGAACTTAGCCTACATTAAAAAGGTCTTTAGTAATTTCAAACATTAGTTCATTTGCAATAGGGCAATAAGGAATGCCAATAAAACAAACCATTTTGACTTTGCTGTTTGTGGTATCATTTCCCAATCTCTACTCCTGAACTGACATAACTTCACTCTTTCTTAAATAAAAGGCTCTGAACTTAAAGGTTACAATCACTGTCCTTCCCCTGAAAATGTTCCATTACCACTGAATTTTTTATTAAGGTATCCTACTGTGCACAAAAAGCTATTTTCACTGGGTTGTATAAATATTTGATGTAGCTTGGTTGATGAAAAGCTATTTTGATGTTCTTGCTTCTGATTTACAAGAAGCATACGAGAAAAGATTTCTTACTTTACCATGACAGCTTTCCTAGCGGGCAACAATTTTCCCCTTGTTGTCTTTGAACTACAAATCCCCGTTATCTAGGAAACTAACCTTTAGGCTGCTGTTGCTCTCAATGAGGAAAACTAGCTATCTGTGGCTTTATGTGGCACGTGACCTGAATGTTGGCCTTTGCTTCATATTTATATTCCTCCCTCCTCCTGAATCTTTTCACCTTCAGTACACACAGAGAAAAATAATCCCATATTGATGATAAAACTCCCAGACACTTCAGTGGATAAGGTGACTATATCTGGCCAAATGCATCACTGGTTCATCTCTGTCAGAGGCAGTGCAAATACAACACAATCAATCTGACCCTCTGAAAACCTGAGTACTCCTCTTCCAAACAACTCACATTTTGTTTCATTTGCTTTAAGTACTGTCAATGTTTTCTGGATGGTTGGCTGGCTTTTTCTACGTTTGAAAGACAGGAAATTCACAGACAGAATGGTAAAACAAATACAAGAATGCCAGGCATTTTAAGACCTGCAGTTCAAAACAACTGAAGATGAGCAGGCTTGTGATTACTCTAAGGCATCAAAATATAACCTTAGCTTTGACTCCTCCTCACACTGCTGATTGGAGACTCGCTGTAATAGGAAAGAAAGAGACCCTGCCTGTTGCATCCTTTCTATTTGCAATTGTATTAACCTGTAGCTTGCTGCTACAGTCTCCATTTCTCACTAGAAGAGGGTAAGGGTGAAGCCCTATGATCACTTCAGATCACTAGGCAGGATCAGTTTACACCTGGGACTACAGACAGAATTAGTAATGACATAAATTGGATGAAAAACACCAGCAAGTAACTGAAGTCCAAATTTAAATAACTGTTATTTGTCAACATAGGAACATTCAGGGACCAAGCAAGCTGCTGTTTCTAACTTACTAGCAAAATCTGAATACATTTAATATATGGTATAATTCTTTGTGGTTTACATATTGTAATTTGCAATTGTATTATATTTCTGGTTATAATTATCTGGTACAATAAGCAAAAAGAAACAATTGTTACCAGTGAACTTTAAAACTCTTCTAAAGACTAATTATTAAACTGTTGGCAGAAGGAAGAAACAGATTTATGACTACTGACAATCTGGAAATCTTCACTTCATTGGGCATTCCAAGGACAAGGGGGAAAAGAAGAAGATAATGACCCTGCTTTTAGGTCTAATAAGCAAAATAATGGATTTGTACTTTAAGCCAAAGAGAAAAAAAAACAGCCCGCAGAACAAAGAAATGTGATACAACCAATTAAAAAAAGTGTGCTAATATTACCTTAATTCAGAAGAGGATTAATCAGTGAATAAGGAGACCAGCTATGAAGAGCTGGATAGGCTGCCATAAAAGACTAGAAAAAAGTAAGGAGCTGAGAAGCCCTCAACCCCTTCTTTCTTCCCTCCTCCCTACCCTGGAGTGTTTCATACTGGCTGGCATATGAATGAAAAGGCTGTTCTGTTTCTCTGCAGCAGAGGAAAAATTTAGGATTTAAATCATAAACATTTAACTCCAACTGATAGCAACTTACAGATGTTCTTAGCAAATGTTCTTCTAATAGCATGGGCATGTTCATGGCGTTTTAACGTAACTGTTCTAATTAATACACTAATTAGAAACCTTAACTCTGAGCTTTTTGACTTCTAAACCTATTCTTCCTATAACTGTAAAACACTAATAAAAATGTTTATTAATTGTTCATCTTCAATCTCTAACTTAATCCTGAATCTGTCCACTTTTACATAATTCATTGTCCCATTTGCACTGAAGCTTTACTGTCATCATTCAAGCCTACTTTATCTACGTCTGCAGGCAGTTATCCAGCACTCCTCACTCTGGCATCCAAGTACATGAACTTCCCCTAGGCCTCTGTTATGTAAATGAACTTTAGAAGTTTAAATAACAGAAAAATGCTGTGTTTAAAGCATTTTAGAGTGCACTGATAAGCAGTTTTTATTAAAGAAAACACTGAGCCTAATAGAGCCAATTAGGTTTACGTCTATGAGTTGCAATTTATACACATAAAGTAAATGACTGTTTGTTTTTAAGCAAGTTAACTAGCAATTACAAGGCTTTCCAGGAAGCTGTGTGGAAGCATTCCATCAGCTGAACTTTAGACCTTCCTTTTTTGCTACTTGCTTGCAAAATGAAAAATTAAGATTGCCTCTTAATATCCTGATTGACTTTTACCAGAACTGACTCATATTACTGTGTTTTGTCATGGGTCCTGGAATTGTGGCCAGCAGCAAAATGGGAAGATGATGCTCTGGAAGCAGTTCCCCTGTAATTTTGAGGTACAAACCCACTAATCTTAGTAGCAGCGACCAATCTATGGATTACCACATTCCTTTTGTAGAATACAAACCAAACCAAAATCACATGAAAGATTCAGTTATAAGCACTTTAACCATGAAGTATAGTAGTCACATAATTTTCCAGTAAAATTAATCTGGCTGTAACTTCAACATTTTTATATTTGAGTACTTCCATTGGTTTGCTCTCAAGGTCCCCTGGTTATGCCTCTCAGATCCCTACTATGCACCAAAGTCTTTCTTTGTACAGCAGGCTTGTCTTCAAAGCCATGGTGGCCAAAAGCATAGTACAGACTGGCTACAGTATTAAGCTGGACTCAGTGCCACACTTTCACAACATACAAAAATCTATTTTTTTATCTTCTCTTCTTAAATTAAGACCAACATTTATCCATCACTCATATGAACACACTAGCTGGGATGAAACAAACATAGAAGACAATTCTGTAAAACATTGTGTCAAGGTGGAAAGGGTCTCTGCAAGAACTGGGACTAACTGACTACACGCTGGCCAGATGAAACCAGAGGGTCCTTACACCGACCTACAATCAGACCCAGATGCAGTTGTGGCTGGACAGCTAAGAGGAAAGCCACTTTTCCATTTATGTCATCTGCTTTACAATCTTATTAGTTTAATTCATTTTACTTGGTACTGTTTATTAACTCTGTATATTTCTGCAATTACAGGATCATTTCTAGTATGTTTATAAAATACAATACATGATCTGTTTTCCTTATTCAAATGCCAAAATACTTCCTGTGCTTTCATTCCATTTCACTGAAATGGGCTGATCTGAAACAAATCTGCCCCAAGCCTATATTAAAGCACCTCCCAAATGTCTTCTCTTCAAAGATAATGACCTCTATTAGAGGAGAAAGGAAAATAATCACAGCATAATGCTTTCTGTAATTTCCATACCATTTACCATTCCAAGGCTGAAGATGGCGTTTACCAATGAGCCTCCTTTCCTGAAGTGATCTGTCATGTGCTCCAGCCAATTTGCTTCTAAGCTGTTGACAGTTTGCCCATTCCGGGAGATCCTCATAGGAATAGTCACTGTATAATACTGGCTGCATCTTTGTGGGGTTTTTGGCTTGTTGAAGAGAGCGAAGATCTCTGCTTCTACCAAAAAGCAAAAAATGGAGTAATGCAACAACCATATCATAATATTTCAGCCAAAACATGTATAACCCACTGTTTGGCCTTGCCCAATTACACTGTGAAACTGCAGAAAGTACTTTGGGATGTGGTTCTCTCCTTAACACATTTCTGCAGTGTCCAACACAGTAGGCTCCCAAACCCTAATACAGTATTTTGATTGCTGATACAATATTTGTTACTAATAATGCATTCACTGTTGATAATAAAACATTTAAAGACAGTAATACCTGAGTACTAATGCACAACCCCCTCACCAGAGTTATCAGCATAAACCAAGATAGGAAAATAGCACAAACTGCTTTAAGTACTGTAGCAGTCACAAAATCACTAAAATTAATGCACAGAGCACCTTTACTTTTCTATAGAAGAGGTGTGACACTGAGGACAGTTCAAATACAAAATCTTACTGCAGATTTAGGAGGAACTGCATTCTGTAGATCATGGCCATTAAATTAAAGTATTAAATAACCTGGTTTTGATAATACAATGGCATGGAACCAGCAAGTAGTAGTCTCATCTAAAGAAAATGCAATGAATCATTAACACAGAGACTATGCTAGCTGGTTCATTGATTTACTCTGGGTCTGAGCCAAGGTGAGACATTAACCCAAAAGAAAATTAATTTTGAAAGGGGAATCATGAAAGGTCTTACAAATGAGAACATTAGAATTTCTAGACTCTGCTCCGTATCTCCTTTAGTAGGAGCAGTTAATGTAGGTACCATCACAAAAAAGTCATTGTTGACAGCAAAGTCACCTCTGTGCTCGGCAAGATCACGGAGCAGATTCTCCCAGAACCTCTGCTAGGGCACATGGAAAATGAGGAAGAGATTGGTGACAGCCCACATGGCTTCAGTAAGGGCAAACCGTGCCTGACAAATTTAGTGACCTTCTACGACAGGGTTACAGAGTTGGTGGACAAAGGAAGAGCAACCAACATCATCTACCTGGACTTGTGCAAAGCATTTGACACTGTCCTACACGACATACTCATCTCTAAATTGGAGAGACATGGATTTGACAGATGGACCACTCAGTGGATAAGGAATTGGCTGGATGGTCACACTCAAAAGAGTTGTGCTCAACAGCTCAATGTCCAAGTGGAGAGCAGTGATGAGTGGCATTCCTCAGGGGTCAGTATTGGGACTGGCGCTGTTTAATATCTTTGTTGGTGATGCAGACAGTGGGATTGAGGGCACCCTCAGTGAGTTTGCCGATCACACCAAGCTGTGTGGTGCGGTCGACATGCTGGAGAGAAGGGATGTGCCATCCAGAGGGACCTGGACAGGCTGGAGAGGTGGGCTCGTGTGAACCTCATGAAGTTCAACAAGGCCAAGTGCAAGGTCCTGCACATGGGTTGGGGCAATCCCAAGACAAATACAGGCTGGGAGATGAGTGTATTGAGAGCAGCCCTGCAGAGAAGGACTTGGGAGTATTAGTGGATGGAAAACTGACTATGAGCCAGCAATGTGCGCTCACAGCCCAGAAAGCCACCTGTATCCTGGGCTGCATCAAGAGAAGTGTGGCCAGCAGGTCAAGGGAGGCGATTCTTCCCCTCTACTTCACTCTCATGACACCCCACCTGCAGTGCTGTGTCCAGCTCTGGGGCCCCCAACATAAGGAGGACACAGACCTGCTCAAGCGGGTCCAGAGGAGGCCACAAAGATGATCAGGGGGCTGGAGCACCTCCCCTGTGAGGACAGGCTGAGAGAGTTGGGGTTGTTCAGCCTGGAGAAGAGAAGGCTCTGGGGAGACCTTATAGTGGCCTTCCAGTACTTAAAGGGGGCTACAGGAAAGATGGGGAGGGACTCTGTATCAGGGATTGCAGGCATAGGATGAGGGGTAACAGTTTTAAACTGAAAGAGGGTAGATTTAGATTACTTGTAAGGAAGAAATTCTTTCCTGTGAGGGTGGTGAGACACTGGAACAAGTTGCCCAGAGAAGCTGTGGCTGCCCCCTCCCTGGCAGTGTTCAAGGCCAGGTTGGACGGGGCTTTGAGCAACCTGGTCTAGTGGAAGGTGTCCCTGCCCATGGCAGGGGGGTTGGAACGAGATGATATTTAAGGTCCCTTCCAATCCAAACCATTTTAAGGAAAAGAAGAATAAAAAAAAAGAAAAAAACAAAAAAGATGAGCTGTCACAGCCCTGAATTGGAAGCAAGTTTAAGTGCAGATTGACCTAAATTCTCAGAAGGGTACAACTGTCAATAAAATTACCAATAAAAAAGTATGTGGGCATTAGTATTTTACTTATTAATGGAGATGAAAATCAATGATAAAATTTCTATTGACTTCCAAATACCAAAAATTCTCCCAAAATAAACTCATACAAAAGGTAAAGGCAGTATATGAAATTCATTCATTCATTCAATAAGCTTCTGTTTCCAAGTTATTGTATTCTAAGTTCAAGTATTAAAGTAAAGAAAGAGATGTCAAGACAAATGTTAAGATTAATCTCTAACAAACATCACTGAGCAAGAAGTACTGTGTACTGAAATATTGCAAAAGATATTAGAAGGGAGATGCTCAGAGACAGGCTGGCAGCACTTGAAGAAGAGAACAGGAAGCTCACAATATAAACAAGCATGGAAAAGAGACCAAATCTCAGACTTGAACCATGATTCACATAGAGTAAAAAAGGAATAAATTGGTAATAGGAATCCTCTTGCTGTTCACCACTTGTTTAGAAAGAATAAAATTATGGTAATCGTAACTCAGAAGAGCATATACAGAAAAATTCTATGATCATTTTGATTCTGATCCCCAAAATAGACTCATGTTGGAAACTGAGATCTTTCTGGTGCATATTAAGACATTATACTAACAATGGCAAATCATGGAACTGAAAATCCATAGGGAAATGATAATTTGGATTTGACACTGGGCTGTTGACAACATGCATTTAAGATGTGTGGGAGTCTTTCAGTGGTTGACTTGGTTTGTCACCATTACTGAGTGTATACTATATCAGTCCTAACCACTGTCTGAGACAACAGTTTTCACCAGCGAGCCTGACTGCTCAAGCATGGACAAAGACACCTTTAGTTTGGCTGTAGGTAACACAGCACTTTTGGACATACCATTGGAATATCTGTGCCTTGTTCACAGGCAAATAAACAAGCACTACAAAATATTCATGAAAAAAGAAGAAGCGGCATCAAAATAGCATCTGTGAATAGTATAAAACCTAAAATAAAGAACAAAAATAAGATTCCACAAATAGTAAGAAATATACGTTTTTTTCTGAAGTTTTATGTAGGGAAGAAGGAGTTCAAGAGTGGTAACTTCCTATGGAATAAGTAGGCTAATTGGAAAAAAAACCCGAACACCTGATGCTTTCTATCTTCATGTTCCCAAGGAAGGATGGAGAACTGGTGCCAAAGACTGAAATACATTTTCCATGGGAGGAAAGGGGACTGCTGTAATAACAAAAATTCATACAAGAGTAATAAAGAAATCAGCAATGTTGTACAGGCAATAGATTTGGGAAAATCCTACTGTAGGTGAGCTGTGACATAAAGCTGCCTTCTCAGACCTTCAGTCTTGGAAAGTATTTGCAAAACTCACCAACTGAAAAAAAAGTATGAGAAATAAATAAAGCCAAAAAAACACTCAGAGAAAGAAAGATAAATAAGGAAACTAAATGCAGTTTTAAAATAAACCCTCTTATCCAGCAAATCAGCAGCTGTAATAAAATCCTGGGGTGTTATAGATAGAAGTTGGGAAGATTGGAGGTGATCATTTCACATTACACAGAAATATTAAGAACATGGTTACTTGCAGCAAAAGATTTTCACTGTTCAATATGGACAAGAATAGCATTAAAAAGATGATTAAACTTGCTAGGTTAACTCTCTCAAAGACAGCGTATATAAACAGAACAAACTGGTCTGTTAGGCTTGGAGATAACTAATTTAGGACTGTAAAACTAAGGAAAATTTTATAATGTGTATGATTCTAGTGTAAACCAGAACAAATTATTCAAATAATAGCTATGCTTTGACTGAATCTGGGTGCTCCCTTTCCTAACAAAAACTGAATAAAGTACGGTGAAAGGTTACCAAAGCGTGATCCAAATCTGATGGCAAAAAGCTAATTACTCCAAAATGCAATGGAAACCAATAGTCCAAGGAGGGTACAACGCAAAGTCATTCTTGGTCTTAGATACAAAATCCCCAAAGGGGTAGGATTGTTTGACTGAATCTATGTAAGACATAAAGAATAGGGATAAATTAAAGTCAAGGACAGTACCAGCTGAAAGGAACGTAGATGGAATTTCCTTATGTAGCTTTGTAGCTTGTAAGGAAAGTAAGCAAAGCAGTAGGAGAAATGATTGTACATGCTGTTTTCTAGGATTTAAGCAAATACAGGAAAGAAAAATATTTTGAGGTTTAAACTGGAAATGGGGCAAGAGTATTTTTTTCTGATGACTTTTCATTTTCTAAATTACTCTGGTCTACATCCTATTTTGAACTACAATTCCTGCTACTGAAGTAACCTCTGAGCAAGAAGCACCTTAAAGGAGGGTATTTTGAGACCTCAGCCGAGACTTCTGGTTTTTGATGGCATAAAATGACATTTAAAAGTGGACAGCAGACCCAAGGAAAAATATGTCAAAGAAATAATGAAAACTGGTATATGAAAACAATCTTACCAAAAAATGAGAATTGGAAGGCAAATTATTAGGAGCACCGTTACCAAGAGGATCTTTATTAAGAATAGCAAACATGAGCCATTAACAAAAATAACTGTGGCATTCCAGAATTTACAATTCTGACTTTAGCACTGACCCCAGCCTGACTACAGGATACTAGGAGACTTCAGAGTCCAGATCACATATATTCCTGCTGATCCTCATGTGGTTTAATTTCAGCTATCTGGTCACCTGCTACAAAGGGGCTAACTGTGATAAGTCTTTGTGACTTATTCCTTCTACTGCTGCAAAACCCTGTCAGGCAGATTAGCAGAGCTTTTTATTCAAATAGACAAAAAGGATACAAAGATCAAGAGCTCTCAGGGTATCGCAACAAATACAGAAATGAACCAACTCAGCTGAACAGCATATAAAAATAAGTCTTTACACTCAGGCATACAAACGGGCCATAACAAAGTTGTACCTGCTTGTACTATCTCTTCATTTGCCATCAGACTTACACTCGGTCATTGTGAACCGTGTAACCATGCTGAATCATGTTAAGTGGCTCGTTTGGTGCATCTTTTCTTTGCTATCACAACGGTAAGGTCCTTCCCACATCCCCACCCCCCAAAAGGAGCTGGGAATGTAATTGAGGCAATTTTAACCTGGCTTTTATGTATGAGAGGTCACTACAATACTTACTGCCCGTAAGTGGTTTTAAGCATCGTGCTGGTGTTTCATTCTCTGCAAGTCCATTTGGCTTGTCTGCTGCTTCTGTTACACTTGGGTTCGCATGTTGAAACTGTTCTTCGTTTCCCTTTGCAGACTTGAGATTCAGCTCTTCAGCACCCTGTCCTTCACCTCTCCAGCTCTCCCTGGATGTGGCACATTGGTCAGCACTTTCGTCACTTGGTGCTGGAGTATTGCTTCCATTAATTTTCTCACCATCTGGTGAAGCATGATCCTCGGGGTAATTTGAAACATTTTTATTATCTCTTGATTGCACAGAGTTGTTACTGGCGGGTGTCAGGGAGGCGCTCACAAGACAGTTCTTTTGGGCATGGTACTGAGGTATAATTCCAACAAATTTCAAGCCTTGACTTGCAGCATCTTGAATCTAAAAGTCAAAGAAGATTAGATTTTTAACTGTCAAGCTGTCTTAGCTAAAGAGAAATACAGAATATAACACCCTCCAAGCCAGCTAGCATGTTGGTTTGCTACTTTTGTCCACCACCACAAGAAATTGACAATTTACACAAAAAGTTACATTCTAGAGAAGCAGGATGAAAAGTTTGCTAAACCATCTGAAATAATATGAAAGTGGAGAAAAAAATAAAAAAGAAAAAAAAAAGGGGGAGAGAGAGAGAGAGAGAGAAAATGCCTACGTATTCCTTCACAAGGGATAAAGTATCTTTGAAAATTTTATTTATGCTAAATTACCAGAAATGGTATTAGTCACAAAAAGTTTTAGTATCAAACTTACAAAGTCAAGGACTTGATATTGTATCTTCTGCTGTATTACGTCTGTGATTATGACATTTATGCAAGAAAATGTTATTAATTCTCTCTGTTATATGCACCATTATAACAACAGTTGTTGTTTGTCCTATTTTGGATTGAGATACAAATGGCAAACTTTCATATAATGAGTACATAAAAGCAAAGCTATTTTAATACATCACTTCTGGGAAGATACAGAACTCGGAATAGAAAAAGGCATAAGATGAGCTAAGAAGAAAAATGTAAACTAAGGGGTGGTATTAACAATCCTTTATGCTTTAGGTAAAGGAGGAAAATGAAGGAATCAAATCACAAAAGATCCTAAGAAAAACACATTGGGCTAGTAGTAATGACAATTAGATAAAGCCAGAATTAACTAAGAAAGTTCTGAGACAAAGCAGAAAGAGCACTACAGATGCACCATCCATTCAAGTCACCAGCCTCACACTCCTCAAACACAGGAGAAGCTGCAGTGAAAGCCAGAATTCTGTGAAAATATATGAGTGTCTGCTGACGCATTTATCAAAATCACCCACCGAAAAGGAAAGGTTTCCATGTAATGTATGCTCTTCATATAATATAAAGTCTAAACACACATAAATATTTCAAAAAGAAATGCCTTGAGAATGGAGAAATAATTTCACTTTCTCTGCATACCATGTAATCCCAGAGAGATAAAGTGTCTTAACTATTCTCTGAGGCTCAATTTAGTATGAATGTATGTTGAACAGTTCAGGCCTTTTTTTTTTCAACAGCAAGTAAATAGGAAGAATTTTGTACAGTTTTATTTTATTTTTTTAAATTTAAGAGGAAGCTCATTTCTGCATCTTCCCTACCCAGAATTTATTTTTTTTAAAAATGAATCATCTGCTTCCTGGTAACATGTTACTGTTCTGAACACACAAACCTACAGATACCTGATCAACAACAAGAACTTCCTCTTTCAAATCACTTACATTTTCCATGTTAAATTAACTCTTGATTTCATGATCACAGGAACTTAAACAGAGCTCTCCAGGAAACAAGGCAATGATCTTCACAGGTGTTTAGCCTGGTGAGCATGGGATGCTGACTTAACTAAAGCTCATTGCTAAAGACAACAATAACCTCCAAATAAAAATACTACTAGCAGTATCCTGATCAAATGAGCATCTGTCTACACAGAAAGTTAGCATGTACCTAGCTTGCTCAGAAAGGTTTAAGTGAATGTCAATGATAGATTCATTCATAATATGCTTAATGGTCCTGACTCCCTGCTGTAACTTTACAAATACTTTTTTATAGTCAAAGATTTACGAATTCAGTTCACCTCTTATCACCCATTTACAGGCACACCACTACATTTGTTTAGTAGGTTGTAGGGCAGCTAATTATAGAAATTTAACTAGTATGCAACTGTTAACAGTTTGAGGATAGTACATATGTATTAATTTTATTGGTCTTTGTCAATAAAGACTGCTTGTCAATCTGTATCAGACTCTCCCACGCTGTGGTTTGGATGAGAACAGCTTGCACAGCTATTGTAGCAATGTTTTACAGTCTTGGCTCACTCAAAAAAAAAAGTGTTTGTTCTAAGGAATACCTGATGCTGCCTTTTTTCTTCTGAGGCTCTTGTTCTCAGAATGGAAATAGAGGAACTAAGGACTGAATGACTGTCTAAGCCCTATCACCCTAACAGTTTAGCAGAAATACTTAAAAAGAGACTGTATCTTCAAGGCCCTTTCCCAACAAGTTAATTGGTAGCATACAGAACACAAAAATCTTATTTAAACCTGCATTTCAAATTTTCCCAATTACATAAAGGAGCACCAAGCATCTCATTATTTTCAATAAAGGCAATTAAGCAGGAAATGTTACCTCAACAGTGCAATGTAAGCTGCAGAACAGCAAAGTGATGTATCAGCAGACGCAAACAGTCTTTCCTTCCAACTTTCCACAAAACCATGAAGAGGCTCGCTCTCATCATTAATAAAGTATAAAGCCTGAACTTTTTCAAACTACAAACAAAGACAATTTGATTTTTCAGCATCTGTTGAGAGCTTAAATAGTACAAATTTTCAGTTGCCTTCACATCCAGAATGAATGTCATCCAGTATACATTCACATTTCCTGTTTCCTGTATTTGAAATACTGATTATTTGAATTATAAAAAACAAAAACCCAGGCTTAAACAAGCACAAACCTCAGTACCCGGACAGATCATGTTCAGAAGCTACCGTGGGCAGAAGGGCTGTTTCTACCAGTCACTTGCAGGTTTTGGACCCTTTGAGGCATCCTGCGCTGGTACGCACAGACAGGTATGTCTGTTCCAGCCTTTTGGGAAAATATCTTAACAGATGCTATGTTGGGAATCAGTAAGAGGGCAGGGAGAAAGCAGGGGTAAAGCTGAACTGAATGGGAAGAACATGATGCTACTCTGACAGGGTGACCCAGACATATTCCAGATCAGATAAATACTACAATTACTTGTCTTTATGTGCCAGTTTAGAGTACTAACAAACCATACTAACAAAGGTCCTTGTCATACTACATTGTATGAATAAATGAGAGGAAAAAGCATAAAAAGCAGAACAACTGCATCTCCACTACTTACCACATCAGAAAAAAAGCTAGATTAAAAAAGCCCTTACATTAGGTGAGTCATGCTGATTTCAGTTGCTTTACTGGCCTTTTTTTGTATTTTAAATATGCTACATGCTTGCTCTTACATTTTGGGAAATTTTAAAAAGGGAAGTTCCAACAAAATTTAAAATAAATTTTTAAAAAATTCTTTGGTTCTTTCCCCAGATAGGAAGAGAAACATTTTTATTGCCTCATAAAGTGCTGCTTGGATGACATCAACCACAAGTACAAGAACAGGCCTCCATCACAAAAAATGTTACTGTTCAACAACAAAAGCAGAACTTAACTCATTTATTTCAATCTGGATAAACCCCTAAGTGGGCATATCCAAATTCATTTTTAACTGGTTTGCAACAAATTGAATTTACACTAGTTTAAAAATAGAACCTGCTTAAAGAAGGGGTGAAATTTCATGTGTACAGAGGGCCAAGGCAGTTAAAGAAGTTAATGTCATCCCTGTAATTTGCTTGATTAGAAACCTGGCATTTTCCCCAAGGGTAAAAAAATGACAGATTTAGCCTTTGCTATCTGTGAAATAAATATCAAATCTCCCACTAACTGCAGTAGGAATAAGCACCATGTCCAACCCCAATGTCACTACCTTAATTGAATTTTAGCTGCGGCACTTGCGTTAACATTCTTAACATTTGTGAAGTGTTATTGTTTACTTCAGAACTGACTGCTATTTTTATACTGCATTTGGAAAAAAGGAACCATCAGCAGCACAAAGCTGTGTCACTAAACATTATGTTGATGTAGCAAATTTATGTCTCATCTTCTTTAATACTTCTGGTTCTCTTGAAGGCTCCCTACCTAACTGGAAAATGGCCACCAGTCTAATTTAAAGATCTGTAAAACCACACCTGGCGAAAGTATGGCTGAATGGAAACTACTTGTTTTTAAACTATAGGCCTCATGGCCATGAAAGAAATGCAGAGATTCCAGGTTGAAAGCTCATTTTGAACAGCCACATACAGGTTTTCTTTTCAAATCTGTTTAGAATAAAGACACTTGGTAAGTTCACTGTACAGTCCACATTTGTTTGTGATTCTGCATTTCTTGTTGTATTATCAGCTCTGAAACAATCTCCATTATGGTACTACTTATAAATACAGAAGCTCGAGGGTATAGATCCCATGCTGAACAGAATCATATATTTTTGTCAGCTTTGGTAATTGCTTACAGGGAGATTCTGTACATTTCTCCCACAGGATGGCACACAGCAAATCAAACACTTCTCCTAAGCTCATGATAGTATTCCACCCACATCAATAAACGTTGGAAATAATGCACAGCAATTTAATAATCAGGATCTCTCTCTTAGATAAGGATTTTCAAACAAATGATTTAATAAGACAAGCATTAGGAATTTCTCTTAAGTCTTGTATGCCAGCAGCTGGACATTTCTGGGATGCATCCAGAGGAAAAGCAGTTTTACTAATGTCATCAAGGCACTTCAGTTTACAGCAGTCCTAAATGGTCTCAAGGCTTACACTTCCGGATGATCTGGAAAAACACACCTTCAAAACCTAGGCATTAGGACTGAACATTACATTAACAGATTTGCTATATGGTTCATGATATAACAAGGTACTGAAAGAATGTCACAGCAACCCAGTAAAGGGGACTCTGTAATATAAAAACAACAGAAACAATTTACTAAGAGCATCCATAGCAAAAATGGATTTGGAGGAAGGACAATATTCTCTAGCAGCAATGAAGTGATTTCCCAATGGTCAGATGCATTTAGTTAGCTCTGCAGTGAACTAAAGGAAAGACTGATACTTAGTTCTGTGAATGGCCAAACATGGCCTTTGAAATAATAGCTGGTTAATTTTGCTCAGACCGATCTATTTAAACCAGGCATAAACTGTCTTAGCCAATAAAATAAATGTTTGCCTGTCTGTCTATTTGGTGGTTGTTTTTCAAAGAACAACATTAGAGGCATTAGACCTCATAATGTGCACCAGAAACAAGACTATATTTTTTTTTACCTTCTTTTTAGGATTCAAGCAAATCTCCTTTGACAACAGACATAGCACCAAGGATCTTCATGCAAAGACCATGATCTTGTGGTTTGAGAAGAAAGTTATGTACTACGTGACAGGAGTTGGAACTGGAAAAGGATGTTCAAGACTACAGTCTTCCAACTATGCCCTCCTTCATAATATTTAGTACTACATGCTTCATCACAAATACTGCACATCCCCCTTCTAGTTTTTACATTTCTGAAAACAGATGTTTAAAATTAAGACAGGCTTTTAGTTTGCCTCTGATATTTTCTGTAATTCTCACATGCTCCTTCCTGAGAAGACAGCAACAGTCATCAAGAGTTTACTGCTTATTTTAAAATCAACTAAGCTTAGCTAATGTTCTGAAGGAGGGGTTTAGTTCTTCCTAAACAACTCAAAACTTTTGCGACTTTGGCATTTTTGCATCTCTAATACTACATTACAAAAAAGATAATTCTACTCATCAAACAGCAAAGCAGCAACTGCTAATCATGTTTCTCTCCTGTTACTCTGAGACTGTTTCACTAGTTGCAGATTTCCAAACCGTGAAACCTTTCTGACTAGGATGCTCTGTCATTTAAGTCTGTATTTCCCATGCATTCTCCAGTTTACACTCACCAATTCTGAATTTGAGATAGATAGTTCATGTTCATATAAGTAAATATAAATGTAGCTTTTCAGAATCACAGAATCATTCCGGTTGGAAAAGACCCCTGGGATCATCAAGTCCAACCATCAGCCCTACTCTACAAAGTTCTCCCCTACACCATATCCCCCAACATCGCATCTAAACGACCCTTTAACACATCCAGGGATGGTGACTCCACCACCTCCCTGGGCAGCCTATTCCACTGTCTGACCACTCTTTCTGTGAAAAATTTTTTTCTAACGTCCAGTCTAAACCTCCCCTGTTGGAATTTAAAGCCATTCCCTCTTGTTCTATCGCTAGTTACCTGTGAGAAGAGACCAGCACCAATCTCTCTACAATGTCCTTTCAAGTAGTTGTAGAGAGTGATGAGGTATCCCCTCAGCCTTCTCTTCCTCAGACTAAACAGTCCCAGCTCCTTCAACCGCTCCTCATAGGATTTGTTCTCCAGGCCCTTCACCAGCTTCGTTGCCCTCCCAGTCTGCATTCAGGCTTTCAAATGACCAAGTATTTTCACTGTCAATTACATCAAAATAGGCCATCAGGGATAAAACATCAGAGGGATGCCTTGAGAAATGGTACCATAATCCCAAACCACAGAGTTGTCTTTTAAGCAGTGTGTTGACAGTGTTTATCTTGACACTTCCAATGAAAATCTTGACCAGAATTTTACTGTTTGGGAACTTTTAGGAAGAAGTTGACAGATCCAAGAGAAGATAATAGAGTCCAAAAACAAACCCAAAAGCTAAAAACTAATCAGTTTCTTGAAGAAACAGTTGTATGCTGCCTTTCCATCCTTGTGGTACACAGCCCATTCAACAGAATCATTGACTTGACACTTCAAGCTCTTGTTGCATTTGTGGTAGAGCATAACAAGGCACTGAACAGGGAAAAGAAAACAAGCTTTGCAGTTTTACAACATGTTCATTGGTAGCAGCCTCTGCAAAAGGGAACTGAAAGCTACAAACAGAACAGGGAGAAATGTAATGAAGCAAGTAGCTACTGCAGCTTACTGCTATGCTGAATAAAACAGAAGATAGGCTCTTAAGACAGTGTTGCCAAGAGATATTAAGTTACAAGTTATATGTCTGCTGCTACTGCAGCCAATGCTGGGATGAGAATAACAACTTGAAATTCCTCTTCAGCTTGTGTTAGCTGTACATTCATTCCTGAGAACAATATAACCATACTAAACACATCGGACAGCGTGGTGCGAGTATACTTGTTCCTTTCAGCATATTTCACTAGATGACAGCTCTTGAAACCACACTGTCTCATCCTCTGTGGTCTTGGGCGCGATGATTCTTCTCAAATTATTACCTTATTTTAGCATCTGCTCCTTCACAGAGCTGTCAAAGGGTGAACATTGTTGGACACGGGCTACAAAGGTACTGTGACTGTAGTACCTGTCCAAAAGCCATGTAACATACCTGCATCCTCCCATCCTTGCCCTAAACTCTGACAAAAAAATCCTGAATTTATCCATGTCATTTAGGATTTATTCCGTAAAAATTGTTTTAGACATGGGATAAACTGCTAGGGAGCAGCCAGCTATGCTCACTTAACCCAAACACTTCATATACACCGTCAAAAAACAGTCTGTAGAAACTCTGTCGCAAGCGCTTCCTCTAGAAAATAGGCATCTCTTGTGCATGAACCTTTCGAGAGAAACTCCTACACTAATGGGTGAACATAAGCAAGGGGAAAATAAAGACTTACAGAGATAGATGGTTGAGTCTTGTATCTAACAACCATTTTAGCTGGATGAACACAGTCCTGTGTTCTTTGTAGAACATAGGAAAACAGTCACTTATTTGTGATCAGCTAGCACTAATATGATTCAAAACTGGGACACTGATTTAGTCCATCTCTGTCCTAAGCAATGAAAACAAATAACCAAAAGGCTCATGACAACAGGAATATTTTAAAATTAAGAATTCAGCCTCAGACTTACAGACTTTACATTTAATTTGCAGGGAACACTTTCTTTTATCTTTATATAAACCAGAGTGTTTCTTTAAAATCACATTGTTTCATCAAGACATCTGTTACTTGTAGCCAAAATTACAATTTGATCAATTTGCCCATATTTTATTTTAGCACAGTATAAAATATTATCGTATTTATTGTTATTTTTTAAAGTTTTTTCTCCCACCAGACAGAAGTGGGATCATTAAAACATCAACTACATACTTTATAACATCTATTTTTATCTTGGTCAAGAGGATGACTCTGAAAGCTGCTGGGGGCAAAGGATTATAAAAGCACAAGCAGGCTCCTGGGAGAGTCCTGAAAATAGTTTTGCAATGTTCATGGAAGATATATATCAACACCACTCTTACAGGGCTTAGTCAAAAGAACACAAGTTGAAAGCAGCTTAACCAGGAACAGATGTTTCCCTTCACACCAGGCTGTTTAAAATACAGTATATGCTATTTTTTACCATCTCTTGTTATATATACACTTACAAAATGTTAACAAAATGCACTTTAATAAATATTATCACAGCAGATCACAAACAGCTGAACCATTGATGTTGAGTTTCAACTTCTGCTTCATGACTATATCTAAGATCCAAATACTTAAAAATAAAATTGGGGCTCTGTTTGCACTGAAAACATGCAGAAAACAAAGCAGTCAGCTAAGTGCTCAGCAATGTTTTTCATTACACTGTGCTAGAGAAATAAATGTTGTATTGTTCTTTTCCAAATACCCTGGAGAGTGAAGGTTTTGGGGTGGGATTTTTTCGGTTTGTTTTAAGGATGGAAATGATTTTAGAAGAGGTTGAAATCACATCTAGATAAGTAATCCTAGGTAATAAACAGTACTCTAGAGGGGTCATTTTCTAGCAACAGAAGTAAATTTGAACTGCTTATTCATTTGAAGAATGATCCTCTGAGCAATATTAAAGACTCAATTTTTCCCTTCTTCTATCTTTTACTGCCACCTGCTCTGACCGTAAAACCCTGCAGGAAATTTCTGAACAGGCCAGCTAAAACACATTTAAAGTAAAGAATAATGTTTAGGATTACAATAACCATCTAAGGAACCCTGGCACCAACAGAGCAATCGGAGACTTCACAGAAGAGATCCTTGTAAGACTGTAGCAACAGAGTGAGTCAAGAAATCCACCAACAGTCTAGCGCTCTTCAGAACACATAAGCTGCATCTCTTTGTTCCTTCTAAAAAAGAAATCTCAGTGCAAAGATTAAGAGATGAAGAATAAGAAATGACAAACAGAGACAAGAATGTGAGAAATACTGGAACAATTATATAAAACCCCATATTTTTCTTAGGGATTATAATTAAAAGTAAAAAAAAAATTACAAGATTAGTAATTTTCACATTCACTTTTTCTAGAAAATTGCAGACTTTTGTCTTCTCATTTGCTTGTCATACTGTTACAAACACAAATAAATATATATATAGAAATACATATTATTATGGACAAATTTGTCCAATGTCACATTTCTCATCTTCCACATCTTCTTGCTGTTTCATAGTTAGATGCTCAAGAGAGTTTTAAAACTCTGAAGTTGAGAATTCAAAATCCTTTAATATTGCTTTCACACACTACCTGGATATGTGAAGTCCCCTGTTTTGATCATATAAGACAAAAGTTCACTCTGATGTAAGTATGTAGGAAATAAGTGAAGAGTCAAGTCTGGGCTGAATCACTGCCTTGACTGGGAACATCTACAGAAATAATTTTAAAAGGCTCTTGAGAATTCATATAGGCATTCAGTTTTTATTTTATAGGAGAGACACAAGTCCTCCTAAATACTCCAACCCTGCTTCTACCTAGCAACTTAAAAGAAGCTGGAGAATCAACCTGCCTTTTAACAGCAATACTAATACAAAAATTATTCACCAATTAGAGTTCTAACACAAATGACTCTCCAGAAAACAATGCGCATGAACTAAGATAGCGGTTATCTTGATAATACCAAAACAGCTACAGATGAATGGACGGAAAAAACAAGGGAGCAGGAAAGTAAGTATCTTGGTAGTTTGACACAAACATCAGTATGGAGAAACATGCAGTGAGACTGACCTGTGTGAGTTCGGGGTGTGCAGCAGTTCCTTACCCAACCATTCTGCCAGTCTCCTGCCTGCCATCCCCTCCAAAGGAGCGAGGGCAGATAACAGGCAGGAGGAACGAACCCCTCCAAGAAATGTCTCACCTTTCAGGAGTACACTAAATTCAAGTACAGTTTAAACTTGTTGGTAGTAATGTGTATTAATTTCCAGTGCATAAACTAACACTTGAAACATACTAATTCCTCGTGCCAGTTCTATTCCTGGTATTTTCTTTTTTAAAAGACATTTAGAAAAATTCCAGTAAATACCAGTTGATACCATATATTCCATAAAACTGGCAAGAGGGCTCAAATACGGTAGATCCTTTCAGCAACGTAAGATGCGAGTTCTTCATGCAAGTGTTAGTATTGTATGGACTTTCTTTCAAAATAGTAGAATTCCCTACACAACTTGCCTTTGTACTAGGGCAAACTGGTGTTCACCGTTTCAGATGCCAACTCTAGAACAAGTACATGGGTGGCAGCATCCTTGCAATGTGTTTTGTTGGCATATTCCTCCCTGGGATCTCACTCACTTAAGTCTGAGAGATACCTTCACTTCTTGGCCCAGCAATACTATTACCAGAAGACAAATGTCAACAAACCTATGGGTAAAGTCACTCCATCTGCAGGAGCCAAGATTATTTCTCAAGTACTTTGGACTACAGAAGTTGTTCAGAGGACCACTTAAGGGAGTGACATGTTACTGGCAGCTTTTGAGCTAGTGCTGGTGATGGCATTTGCATTGCTCACTGGACTTCACCAAGACTATGAATAGGGGGAACAGCAATGAGCAGATTTGACAAACACTGTCTCATGTGGCAGATTTCATCGCAAGATAAGCATTACATAAGTGTTTCAAGATGGCAGTCGTGTTCCAAGCTGAACTGTTCCACTTCTGAAAATGCAAAAATAATTACTCATATGTATGGCCTTAGGTTTGTTGAAAGAAATCAGACTCATTTCTGAGTCAAGTACAGACAGACTAGCAGGAAGAAGTCTTTCCTTGTCTAGTCAAAAATACAAAAGGAAGATGCCTGCCTTTGGATTTCAGTTAAGCTGCAGTGTTTTTAAACCATGCTTTTCCACGCTTATCATACCTCCCCAGTGAAGGATAATGAGTCCACAGGGACAAGAAATATCAACTCTGCAATGTGGTCAAACTGAAAAAAAGCATACAAGAATTTCCTTCTGACAGAGCATTATTAAGCAGGCAACCAAGAATACAAAGACGTGCTTCCTAAATTTTAAGAAGTCAGAACTGAGAAGAAATGGTACAGAAACTATTCTCCATTTCCTAACCTGTCACCAACACTGCAAAGATGCGAACACAGGAGTAAAACTTTCTGCCTGTTACAGTTCTTCTAGAGCATATAACTCAGATTGATGTGGAAAACAAAGGTCACGAGAAACATATTTGGCATTCATATATGACTGCGTATCCAAAATAACTCTTTTTGTGGGATGTCAGCCTAGCTTCTCCTTCCCTTACTTGTCTCAGCAGATTCAGAACACTCTCAGATGAAAAAAATGATAACAGGGTACACAGAAATAAAGAGCAACTAAGGAAGTAATTAAAGGCTACCCTATTTTACATGAGACGCAAGTCAAAGTATTACAAAATACGGTATCTTAGAAGTAACATCTCTGACTTGCAACAGCTTCAGAATGATCTGAGCCAGTGATCAGAAGTTCAGAAGTTAGTTTTGCTCATTAAAAAGCATATGAGCAAATCTTTAATCTCTGTTTTGCCTGAGAATTAAAGACAGCAGTAAAGTACATACACAACAGTTAAGTTACTTCTTTCATTGCCCAGGAATTACATGACAAAGACTGGGACTGTTTGAGCTCTTTAGGACAGGTTGAGCTGCACTTGATCCACACTGATAGGAAAGAACAAACAGAATGTGGTGATGTCAACATGATTTTAAGGTACAGGAAGAGTATATCCTGTGCAACGTTATGTCCCCAATACTTAACTGTCTTCTGTCTTCCATGGCTCACAACTGCAGTCAGAAACCACAGTGGTGGCAAAAATGTACAGAACACAGTAGAGAACTGGGACAGGGTCCTGAAGTGGAGAAGGATCTCAGCAGCAGAACACAGGTTTGACCAGAGAGTCTTCTTTGGCATTTCTTAAATGTTTTACAGTCAACATTGTACTGAGGCACTTTGTTACAGTGAGCGAGAAGCATTCTCCAGGTGAAATAACTTCCTTGTTTCTACTTCATTACTCTTAAACATTTATATGGATTATAGAAGAATAAAAAAGATATTACCTATGCTGTATGCCATTGCAAAATTGTTCTGTGTTTGCCAGGAGCAAGCAGTTAATATTCAATATGACATACATTTTCAATGCAACAAAAAGTCAATTGAGAAAAGAAGTTATTAACATTGCATCCTTGTTCAAACTCCATGTAAACAGTACTTGCTCAGCAGTACATAATAAAATTAATAAAATCAATTTTCTCAGGGTAAAGGACTTTTTTCACAGTTGGAGAAAATTTTGACTTCTTATTTTGTTTTGAAAATATGGCTACACTATCTTTTTTTAAAATATAGTATTTCGCAATGCAGTAAGATGGTAAACGTGTACTAAAAGTCTCTGTTATGAAAAGCTCTGCAATCAAGGATGTGCCTGTTCAATTACAACACTATTAACTTCAACTGTATTCCACAGTTTGAGAAGAATTATAGGGTTGTTCTTTTCTGAAAGAAAGCAACTGCCCTCTCTAACAGCTTTTTGTTATAACTTACTTTGAAGAACATCCTTTATTTTCATTTATTTTGTTTGTAAACATCTGTTTTATATGCCCTTAAAAGCAATGGCCATTTTTGTTGCTCCGACAAATTAGTTAATATGACAATTAATTCCTACTCCCAAACAAGTCCTGTTTCCTGAGTCAGATTTACATAAAAGTGTTGAGACTTTCACAGTGTGTTTAATCAGATATAGACAGTGACACAGCACACACTTGACAGCAACAGCTTCAAAGAACTTCAAATTCCTCTACATCAAATAACATCTGAGGATGAGCGACATACTCAGCCTACAGAGAAACAGTAAATATACATTTTAGCTATTAAAATGTAAATTATTATATTTCAAAAAGGCATCTTCATAACCCCATAATCAAATGGCTTCTACCAACAGAAACACTATCATGTCTAGAAAAGCATTCTAAAGAGCCTCAGAATTGGGTATTTATGGAAATAAGCTGACTCCTGGATTGTCATTTTGTTTTCATGTTAGCCATACTCTTTCTGAAGTTAAAAATACAAAGAAATTTTCTGTTGCAATGATATAAAATTTTGCTACCAGTTGTGACAGATAAGCCTATATTTCTACTCCGACTCAAAGAACTGAAGAACAAAATCAAACATGTTGAAACTGATACACAAGAACTACACCAGTTTTGCCTAAGTGTGAATATATTGAAATAATCAAAGATAGTGTCAGAATAAAAGTGCAATAACACAATAAACCCTGAAATGAAAATTCGGACTCAAACTTCTGAATATTAGTTATGATATTCAGATATGTTCTGATACCAGAATCTATGTATCTTTAAGTATGATGATGATCAAATGGTCATAGCTGCATTATTTTTTAATCTAGTTTTCACAGATCACAGTAAAAAGGAAAGATTCAACATGAGTATAGTCTGTCAAGCTGAGTCCCTATCAAGCTCATACAGTCTGTGCTAAAATTTGTTCTACAAAATTTTCTTAACTATTACCTCTGCAAGATGGATTAAAGCTAGGGGAGTATGCCTACTCACGCTATTCTTACACCATGTGGCTAAGTAAATACAGTATTTAATGCTAGGTTTTATAACATGCAATAGGACACAACAGATGCTGCAAAATTTGAAACATGCACAATGAATCTGTCTTCGCTAAAATGGACATAACCTGCTAATTTCCAGTCTGGCAGAATATTACAGAATCAAAAATAGTTTTAAAAAGAAGGCAACAAATAAAGAATTGCATGGCTCTTTTCAAATTCCACAATATATACAAAAGTTTATTTAAAGCAACAGTATTCTGGATGACAAAGGGATTTAGGTTACCAGTACCACCTCTAATTGCTAACATCATGTGATACTGCAACAAAATTTAAATAACTTAAAATGTTTACACTATTATAGGACTGTCTTCCACACTGGTAAATTAGTTGATATCATCTGTGAGAGGTCACTCTCCTGTGATACTACAAATCATTTTCTCATAATAGTATGATCAAACGTGTTTCTCTCAATAATTGCCCTTCAGATACTTAAAACACCAAGTTCTAGTGCAGTGTTTCAACTGCACAAAATGTACGCATATTCCTATTGTCAAACTGACAGAACTAGAAGCAGTTATTACAGTGCAAATAAAAGTGTACTGTTTTGGTTTTTGCCCCTTTTTTTTTTTTACTCACTTTCTTAATAAAATCAGGTACCTCCTTTTTGTCTGAAAGTTGGTTTAAAGAGGAGCAGCATTCTACCTCCAAGACATATCCTTCACTATGGACGTCACCTTTTGGAGACCTAAAAAGGCAGACAGAAAAAACAAATCAGTTTCTGCTGTTAACGCTGGATACCCAGACTTCCCCTTTATAAATATTTCTCATGGAGAGCTAACCTTTGAGTTAGAGACAAAACTTTGGTTCCCACACATTCATTCCATTGAGCTTGACACAGTTCTGACAAGTGGTAGCTACAGCATCTCACCTACTTGCTAGGGAAGGAGATCACACCAATGACTGCAGATGGTGGAAAGCCTCGGGGACTTCCAAATTTCTTTATCTGTCCAAGGAGATGCACAGGTGATGTAACTCAGAATATGCAGAAAGCAGGTTCCAATGTAATGGGCTGACAGATGCTCTGAGCCCCACAGGGCAGCTTGATGTAGGGTGTGTTTCACTAACAGTAATTAAAGAAAACCCTTCTCTTACCTACCATCATTCTAAGTCAACATTTAAAAATCAGGGGCTAATCAGTCTATCCTTCAGTCTTACCTTATGATTTGTTGTTGAGAAATAAAAAGCTATGTGTGAAATCCCTTCTCCAGAAGACACTAACTCCTAAAATAATTCAAAGCGTATGGCATCTGCCATAGACATTGCTGAAGAAGTCAGTGCTGTGGAAACATGGTATCGGTCAAAACATGCCAAGAGAAAGTTTGGAAGTTATCCTGAATAATCTTGAGAAACAGTCCGTAGGTGTGCAATGCAAAGCAGTGCTACTGAAGGCAGTTTTCGTCTTCTCTGGACTCCCATGAAAGGAAACTGATACGCCTGATCAATAGAGGAAATCTAGAGAATCATTTGTTCTATCAGTTCTTTACAAGAACATGTGGAGGAACGTACAAAAATAAAAGCTAGCCTGTAATTCTTGGGATTAGTAACAAAGTAGTTATCTTAACATCCTATATGGAGAATCAAAAGATCTAGTTTGAAGTAAAGAACTAATCCTGGCCAGCAGTCACTTGATGCACTGGGTACCTACAGGACAGGAAGAAAGATGCAGAAGTTTGTACTGAGAGTGCTGAGGAAGCAGCAAAACAACAAAACAACGGCTTTGCTGGCGTGTGGTGCTTACAAAGGCAAGACTGTGTGAAAGCCCTGTTCTGGGGACTGAGATTGTGTGACACGTAAAACACGCTTCAGCTACAGATGGTCCCAGGGGCTTTCCCGAGATGCTAACAGTTACTCAGAGCCATGAGATGCGTAGGCTGCTGACTGCAAACTGGCAGTGTGTTTCCTAGGCAATACTGCAGACATTTTCTCAAGTATCACATGACATTTTTTGTACTTGATCTTCCCACTTTCACACAGGCTATACTCTCACTTCATTTCTTCTATCTCACTTATATGTGGGACAGGTGGTACCAGACTCTGAGTTGTTTGGGAACACTTAAGTCCTTTCCTTATTTGTTTTTCCCCTCCTTTCTAAGTTCTTCTCATAACTTGTGGCCCCATCCTGTTCTTGATTCTGGATGAAAATTTTAACAAAACATTGGTGTCCATGGAAACTCTCCAAACATCTTTATAGGATTTACAAAAATCATTATTGGGGGACTAAAAGTGTTCCACCACTACTCCTCTGTAACAGGTGTACAGAAATTAATTTAAGCAGCAAAGAACAGCTTTGTCAAGAAAAAAAACAAAATAATTTTGTGAGGGGGAACACATGAACTACAGATAACCATTTTTGCTGTCCTAGATAAATTCCTAGATAAAATAATCTATTCTGTGCATATTTTCCACCACAGATGAACTCAATGAATTCAAGAACATAAAAATAAACTTAAGAAAGTCTCCCTGCTAGAGTACTTACTACTATACCTCCATTTTTTTTCTAAAATCTGAATATGACTAATTGGAAATGTAGCCCTGATGTTATCTAGTGAAGTTCCAGATAGAAATAAGTATGAGCTAGGGCTATCTAATGTTCTAGCAATTAACAGACCATCAAAACTGCCACTTGATATTGCAATGCAAAGTCCATACAATATCAAACAGAGTAAAAACAATTCTCTAGTGCTTCAGCTGTTGTTTAATTACAACCCAGAAGTGGGTTACCAGGAACAGTCAGCAAGGAACCAAGCCCTTTTTAGACAATCAAGCCCTTTTTTGGGGGACAACAGCAAACCTCTACAAACATGAGGACCAAATGATTCTGCCATTTCCCTCGTCGGGACAACTGACCTCACTCAACACAGCCCCCTTCCAGCCTGGCTGAGGAAGCCATATTCCCAGACCAGAGACTGAAATTATATAGCTCAAATTCAAAGTCAAGATATCAAATCCCAGAAATGAAGTATGTGACATGCTATTTCTTTCTGTTCCCACTCTTTCACCAGGGCCTGTTCCCTACATAGTCATCAGGTCTCCGTGCAAACTATTGCTGTGACAAACATAAATTACTATTCTAATTGCTCTGAAAGAATGAGAAAGACTGTATTTTCATGTTTAAACCCACTGGTTAACTGTAAAACGAATTCTTTTCAACCTATATTGGTGAGGTTCATACAGAGGCATAAGGAAGAGGGAAGTCTGCCCTTGAACCACTCTCTCCTAATTCCTCTCCTCCCCCTCAACAGCTCCCTCGACTCTGATTTTGTGCAGTTTTTTGAGGACCTACTTCCAAATTCTTCGAAAGGAGCACAAGTTATGTGAGATACAGATTATATCCATAAAAATATAGTGATTCTTACTGCAGCTGCTTAAAATGACCTGTTTATTTTTCCTCCTTTAACAATACACTTGCTGCTTGTAAATATTTAAGCAAAGAGGAGACAGTGGATTCTTCTTCTAAGTCTCAGAGCTACCTCTGCACTAGGGCTCATGAAACAAAATGCATCAAATACCACTGCACTCTGTTAGGAACATTATTTTACAGAATACACGTAACAGATCCTGCTAAAGGCCATAAAATCTTTAGTTAAAATGTTCCAACAGAAGTACTCTATATATATTTCCAAAAAGTATTTTCCCATGCCTTCAAGTAAAATATGTCCATATATGTTAAAGGCAACTCTTTGTCTATAGAGGTAGTTTTCAGCTTTTTAGGAAACATTTAAGAGCCTATTATTCTGTCAAAAACAAACAAACAAAACAAAAGCCATAGCTTTTCACATGAAAAGAATAAATAGCTGTGGATTTCACAGACCACAAAAATAATTTTCTGAGCAAACCCAGGTGGGCAAGAAATTATTTCCAGCCTCTACACAATAAATTATGCATTTCATAAATATCATAAAAGTCTCTCATTAAACTCTTTGAATACTATTAGTATAGCCATAGAGAAGTAGCTAAATATAGGTACAGGTAAATTCTATACTGAACAGAAATTATTATATTTTGGGTTTTATTCATTTAATGGGACTACTTTTAGGACCACTTTCATTGAGACTGAATTGGGACCCCCAAAATACACACATCTATCAAGATCACAGAAGTCAGAGGAGAAGTCAAAAGCAGAACTCAGGACTCCTGACTCCCTGTTCTCTTCTGAAGAAGGACTAGATGTCAATCATTTGAAAAATAACCCAATAATCCATACTCTGTAGTCTCTTATCAGTTTTATAGCAAAGGAAGTTACTGGGAGTACAATGTATAAAATATTTTAAAATTAAAGCAATGGTTTTATGTAAATTTAATTTCCACTTTTCCACCATAAAACATTTCTCAACAGAAAGTGAAAGAGAAAGAGGAATGCTGAGATCAGTTTATTCAAAAAAATGTGTAAGCCCCAACAGTTTGAAGGCCCTTCCTTTTCTTCTGGATGTACAGTCAGCAGTTTCTTCCTCTTCTCTTCCTCCTCCTAGGTTGGAAAACTGAATCTTCATCCCTCCGTTGTCTTCAAACATTCAAGGTTTTTATTATCTTTGTTCCTCTAATAAAAAATCCCTGGGTTAATTAAAAATGGCCCAGTCCTGAAAGAAGGACACCTGGATACAGTAAGGCTGTACCCTTCTTGGAAGCTAAGATGAACTGGAGAAGCTGGTACATCCCAACCTGTTACAACATCCTCTACTCACTATAACACATTTTGTGATATCTGAGAGAAATATAAGGGACAGTGTGAACAATGTCATCGCTTCACCTGCAGTGGGGAAGGGCAGTCTCCCGCCTGTCTGCCCAGGCGAGGATAACCACTGGTTAATCGTGGAGAATGACAGAAAATTTCACCATATCTTATACGCCCTGGGCTTCCACTTGTTTTTCTTCCTTTGTTATATATCTCATTGCTTGTTTATCTTTATCAATCTTCCTGAAGAAGGATTTTTCTGTCACTGTAGATATCCTCAGTGACCACCATGGACAACCTTAACCAGTGGGTGGCAAAGAGCTGAGAGGAAACTTCAGTCTACGTGGTGCTGTGCAGAGGGACAGCATTTTCAGGCATGTCAGGGCCAGGGGTAGAGGGTACCCTCAAGTGTTACTGATATGGAAAAGGCTGAGGACCACAGTCTTAAAAAGAGCGGTGTCTTGCATCCTAAATAGGACCTCTAGTGCCACTAAAGAAGAAAATACAGAGAATAAATAAGGTTTTCACTTATAATTGGAAGTTCACTGGCCAAAAATATTTTATGATGGTTGTTTCAGTAGGCTGTCATTTCCTGTACAGCTGTTTGCAGTTAAGTGCCATTTCATGGTAGATAAACCATTACCAGCTGTAGAGTACCAGGAACTTACACAGTAACTATTAAAGCTGACAACTTGGTGTCTGTTACAAACTGGATTTCCAGTCCTTTTCAGATACAAGAAGGAAATAAGGGAGCCAACATTTGGTCCTAATCTTCTTGAAGTTCTCCATGTCCATGAATTTGGAAAGCCAAAAGCACACTTCTAAGCTGCCCAGACAGTCTAAAAATGACTACTTGATTAAGATGATGCTAGGAATGTAAGTGCTGTTTTGAGATTTTCCACTACATAGGAATGGCTCTACAGTTCAAAAAATAACTGTACATTTATAACAAACTGATCTACATTACAAAAAAATAAAAGCACATCAAGGTGATTAACATGAGCAGTTTGTATCTGCGTACTTCCAAGTTAAAAATCTAGCAAAACTAGAGTACCTGAAAACCAAGATGGCAGCAATTAAAAAACCCATAGGTTTTATGATGCCCACCCAACAAACACACCATTTTTAATAAAAATAAAAGTAGGTATATTGCATCATAACAACCTCAACTGTAACCCACATGACACTGTTTTAACTTTATTACCTAAGCATTTTCTTTACTAGGAATTTTCTTATATAGGAAACCGTATCACTGGAATATATATTATTTGTTAGTAAAATTTATGAACTTTTTTTAACAAGAGCATATAGAGTTACTTGTGAAAAGTTCAGGCATGTATGGATGCATAGGCATCTTTAACGTGCTGTGTTTATAATTTTGAGAACACAGATGAAAGAACATTTATTTTGGGTCAATGTTAAAAGTTGTTGCAAGGAAATATGTATTTCTTTGAACTTGAAACAAATAGCAAGCTTTAAAAAGTCAAGCCATTGTCCCTTGAGCTAAAGGAAGATGGGTATGGAATAAATATTATTTTTTCAGCAAACTGAAATCAGCCTGCTGAGAGCAACAACACACCCTGCTTTTGCACACAAAACATGTTTGATCCTAATGCTCATGAAGGCAAGGTCAGACATTTGCCATCTTCAAGCCTAAATCCTACATGAAAACCGCAGATACACACACACATATATATATACACACACAGGCATTTAAATTTAAATTAAAAATATACTGTAGCAATGCAAAGTATCCACTTTCACCAACTCAAGCAAGCACAAGATCACTGATAATACAGTCAGACTACATTATTTTGAAACGCCTTCAGCTGGAATTCCTGTATTTCTGCAGAGATTTTTTTGTAGCACATTTCAGGGCACATGAAGGAGAAGGGCACTGGGAACAGTCAGCATGGATGTAGCAAAGCTAAATCATACTTGACCAACTCTATTGCCTTTGATGTTAAAATGAGTGGATTTGTTGTCAAGCGGAGGGAGGGCAGTGGCCTATCATTGATGGCAATTTTAGCAAGAGGTTTTACACTGGCTCCCACACTATTTTTGTATGCAGGTTAGGGTACTACAGTCTGGAAAACCAGATGAGTGAAAACCAGTTCCATGGTTAATGGTTACGCCCTGTCTGGAGGCCAGTGAAAAGTGGAGCACCCACCCAGGGGTCTGCAGCATGAAGCCTATCATGTTTAACATCTTATCGATGGCACCGAGGAGGGGACAAGGTGTGCTCTTGTCAAGTTTGCAAATGACATCAGAGCGGGAGATGCAGCTGACATGACACTTGACCACTGTGCATGCTTTATACAGCGATGTATCACTGAAGGTCAAATGTAGCATGAAAAATTTTCACATGGAAAATGAAGAAATGTTCACAGAAACGCAAAGACAGGCTTGCCAGGCAGAGGCACTAGCCATGGCTCAAGGCTCTATTCGTTGAATTCTACACAAATTCAAAGCAAGAACTCCCTGTTTCAAGTGCCTATCAAAAAAGCTTGAAGAGAAGAAAAGTTTTTGGGGGCTAGAAGGTGACTCAAACAGCTAAGAATCCGAAATTTGATTGTCTGAATGTTTTTAGAAATATTTTCCTTTGTTTTGGAAGGCAAATGTGCAAATCCAAATGCCAGAGGACCAAACCAAGACTTCACAAAGCATAATGCTTCCAGGGGCTGCTGCTTCTTCCCAACATAATTATGTTTTTTCATACTTGATCAGTTCCTTGGTATAATACAGTTTTCCTTTCTTTCATGGGAAGGGCTGCTATTAAAGGGGGTGTTTAGCATGACTGGAAAAAGAGAGTGTGAAGAGTTGTCTTTCAGGTGTGAAAAATCAGGATTTCCCCTTCAGACAACATAATTAAGCAAATACCAAGTGGACACTGACAACTGGAAATGCAAACATAGCATCAAAGAAACAACACAACAACTACTGTCTTATCATTTCATGTTGCATGTTTAAGCCATTTCAATCTTTTGCATTTACAGCATGCTACTTTACATTTCCTATAAATCCAGACTCTCTAGAAATCAATTTTCTACATTTTCTGTAAATCCAGACTTTAAATGACACAGAGGACACAAAAATTTAGCTATATCTCAGAAGATGCCATTAATTGAAATCACTTGGAATTGATGTTGCATACCAGCAAAACCAAGAAATTGTAAAAATCCTGGTTTACTATTAAACTTTTGAACTCAGTCTGTCAAATTCCTTTGCATATAAATAGAACTATTTTTGGCCAAGTGATGAAAGTTTGCATTTCATCAGGATTAATTGGATATAGGGAAATTCTAGAAATAGAATCAGAATCATCTCATCAAGTGAATCACTGAAACACCTGACACCTCATTATTTTACAAAAAGGGAAAACAGCTGCAAAGTTGTTTGAGGTAAACATCGAAGTCTACTCTAAAAAAATTACTCTTAAATTATACTACTTAGTCTGCTTCTGCATGGCAATGTTTCCCTGCTGATTGCTTTATTGATTGGAGGCAAAACCTGTAGAAGGGTATGTCCTAAGATGGAGCAACAGAGACAAAAAACTCCCTGGAATTCAATTTATATCCCCTGCTTCACTCTACTGTGGTGAAATGGAGCATCTGCAAACATGTCAGAACTTTTGTAAGCAGACAGTTTATGAGCCCGGACCACGTATCTTTCCTAGTGGAAGAGAATGGAGCATGCTTTCTGGTGCAGAGTATTTAGAAAGGGAAATTAAAACATTTTAACTGACATTGAATTTTGAAACTTTAAGATATCAGACAGGGGTGTCACACTACAGGGAGCTGGGAATAAATTAAAGCAGCTTTGTGCTATGATTTTGTTACAGTTTTGTTCAGGGGCTGACTTTGTAATTTCTCTGCAGGGAACAGGTTATCTGCAACAGCCATAAGCTGTCCGAAATAGTAACACGCACAAGACACCTAAACAGAAATTGTTATATTAAAACCTAGTGAGTATGGAAATGAAAGGGCAAAGATAGAAAGGCTATTACACACACAAAGAATTAACAATCTCTGTTCCTCGGGGGAACTTAAGCAACACACGTGCTACTCTCCTTATCTTGGTTAGCCAGAACCTCCCAAACGCACGGACCTTCCCCTGTCCCTTTCACCAGGAGAGACACACTGTCACACGTTCGTGCTTTCCAGTGTACCACCATATATCCCTTTTCCTGAGATTCTTGTCTTCAAGTGTAAATCAGTGTGAATCAACTTGTCTCAAGCGTGAATCAACACGAACCAGCAGGCCAGGGGCTATGCTTCACACCTTGAGCCTTTCCTATGTTCAGCAAAAAACCCTGTAAAAACCCAGGCTTGAAGATTTTTCTTTGCATGTTTTTTTTAGGAAATGCCTTCTACGAGAAATCCAAGTATCTCAGAACTCAGCACAAACACTAAGTCAATTGCTTTTTATTTAAGTCCATTGAAATTTAGAATGAGAGAGAGAAAGAGGGAAACCGAGGGAAAGAGGGAAAGAGAAAGAAAGAGAGAAAGAGAGAGAGAGAAAGAGAGAAAGAGGGAAAGAGAGAAAGAAAGAGAGAGAGAGAAAGAGAGAAAGAGAGAGAGAGAAGGAAAGAGAGAGAGAAAGAGAGAAAGAGAAAGAGAGAAAGGGAGAAAGGGAGAAAGGGAGAAAGGGAGAAAGGAAGAAAGGGAGAAAGGGAGAAAGAGAGAAAGAGAAAAAGAGAAAAAGAGAAAAAGAGAAAAAGAGAAAAAGAGAAAAAGAGAAAAAGAGAAAAAGAGAAAAAGAGAAAAAGAGAAAAAGAGAAAAAGAAAGAGAAACAGAGAAAGAGAAACAGAGAAAAAGAAAGAGAAAAAGAGAAAGAGAAAAAGAAAAACAGAAAAAGAAAAAGAGAAAAAGAAAAAGAGAAAAACAGAAAAAGAAAAAGAGAAAGAGAAAAAGAGAAAAAGAAAAAGAGAAAAAGAGACAAAAAGAGAGAAAAAGAGAGAAAAAGAGAGAAAGTATTCATAGGAGCACTGAAGTTGTTATTCCTTTATCCGACTCTATTCAACTTCCAAACCACTTCCAATCAACTGGTTAGTGTGCACAATGCAATCTGGTGCTACAAAAATATTTAAATTTATTATATTAAATTTAATGAGAGCAATGGCAGAGTCCTTCAGCTACTTGGTAGACTACCTTCATGCCCAGTACCTCTAAAGAATTAAACACTCCTATATTTACTTCATTTACTTTAACTGACCATGACACTTTTTGCGGTGCAAACAATTGTATTGTTGATTTAAAAAAAATAAATCTGTCCTTTACTTCCATATTCTCCCTAATGTTTCCAAGGGACAAACATTGCTTTTCAACATTTATAGCTTCCATATATGTTAGGAACGTGTTTCCTCAAATGTCCTACAACAGAAATGACTCCTACTTCCTTATTTACCAGAAATTATTAGATAGCTAAGATAACGACGCCGCAGAGATACCAGTACAGCTTAAACACAAAACTACTGTATAGTGATTTTAAAAGTCACCTTAAATGTATAATTACATTGCAAATTAACACCGAGAATTTTAAAACTCCAGGACAATGGCAAAATAGGAGGAATAACACTAATAAGTACTTTTTTTGTTTTAATGCATAGCATGTCTAAGCACTACCTTTTCCACTTTATTCTTGAACAAATTAAGGCACTGCAAATCTCAGTGACAGCAGCAGCACGTAACTCCTGATGCACATCATCTGCTGCAGCTAGTATAGCCTCTTCCCACCTTTGGAGAGACAATGCTATAAAACTAAGCCCCCTCAAAATGTGAGTCAACAGTATTAATTTTAAAACATAAAACTGACATATAAATGTGCAACACTGATTAAAGACTAATTCAAGTGTTCAGTTCTGTCTCTGTATACACAGAATTGACATTACTGTACCAAAAAGGCACTAATACAACAATTTCACTTCTGTTCCATTCAGGCAACAAAAATCACAAGGTGAAAAACCAGACAACTGCCAGATGAAGTATATAGCGCTGGAGCCATCCGTGGTGAAACACCTGCAGTAAGAAAGGAGCTACAGCCTCAGGTGTTTTGCAGAAAGTGTCCGGGAAGCCCGAGGGTGGGCCCTGGACCAAACTACAGAGCTTTTTATGACTCCTTGGCTCTCCATGAAGGGCTGGCACCACTGTTACAGAAAACAGCAAGGGACCACTTAGTACTTCAGAGCATACATTATGTTACTAGTGATCCTACAACTATAGCTGTAGTACTTACACTCCTAAAATCTTACAACAGGAATAAACACTCATCTGATCAATATCCTAAACTGACCTTAACTTCTACCCAAGAGTTCAACTGTTTTATACATAGACAGCCTACAGATGCCAGAGACCTCATAGTCCCCAGTGAAAAATGTATCATTTATTCTTTATCAGCAGTGTAATGAGAAAGGTTAATTAAGAAAATTAACGGTATGTCTTTTTTTTCCCTACTGTCGCTTATTTTTTCTCCCCAGCTGTTAGTGGAATGGCATAAACTCACAGTTCAAATACAGCTGGTTTCTATGCAGACCATAGTCACGTGAAATTTGTGCAACACCCATCTCTCTTCACTGTGCTTGGCAATGCAAACATTTGTTGCACCCATGCACTCTGGAAGCAGCTTCTGCCATACTCTCAGCCAAACTCAGGAACATTTAAACTACATGAAACACCAAACTGATGTCACTTCCCCTTCTGGTACTTGTCTGTTTTTTCCCACTGCTCCAAGTCTCTTCCACTTCCCTAGGCAGTCAGAAATGACAAATAAGGGAATGCAAAGAAATGGAGTGTGAATGTAAAAGGAAATATAATTGGTTCAAGACTCTCTACTGTCTTCAATTTTGTACAGTCATTTACAGCTGTCTAAAGTGTGTGAAACACTGGCACCCAAGTGAGTAAGTAGGCAATTAAGATTTTGTACTCTTTCACAATCATTCTGCACAGATGTAAACTACTGGATTCAGTACGAGACAGCAGCAACACACTGAGCACTCTGGATTGAAGATCGTATCGCTCTGCTGAGGTGGATGCTGCTCTTCCCTGACATGTCTTCACAGATCAGTCCTGGAAGCGGAACCCTTGGACCCTGATCCAGCAGAAGTGCTTAAGCGCTTACTTAACATTGCAAACTCATGAATGTAAATACCTTCATTAATTGCAGCAGGGTATTTTGTAGCCAGGGAAAGCAAGGCACCAAAACCAGGCAAGCTCAGCCCAATATTACTCAAGAAGTTCAGCCAAACATTTTATGTTTTGACCATAAAACTGCAAACCCTTTAAACAATAGTATCAGGCAAGCCAGCATGAAGTTCTGTATTAAAAGTAAAAGCAAGTCAAGGTAAATTGAGAGTTATTTCAGAAGCTAAAATTGCCTGCGACACCAAATGCCTACATATATTTGCTAATGAAATGCAAAACTTTTTCCTTAGGTCACAGACTGATGTTCGACCCTGTCAGTAATTGCTACCAATTGATTACCAGGCTGTAGCAAATTTAATGGTGGTTCTACTTTAGTTTTAAAGAGGTGTCTAAAACAGTTACATCCTTTCCTTCAAGCATCAGCACAAAGAGTGGGTCTAGGATTGGCAAATGGAGGTTTAATTATCCCCCAGCCTTCAGCATAGGTCACTGTTAGAAGGGGTGGACTGGAGAATGCAGCTAAGGTAGGAAAGCTGTACAGAATGGCTGCAACCACACAGGTAGCTTCAGAGTTGTGGGTGGTTGGATAACATTAAATTGTGTTTTAAATCACTAACTAAAAATAATAAACGTGTGTTTATAAATATTCACATTTTAATTTTCTTCTGGGCTATTTAGCAGCACATTCTACTGACTTTTTTTAGATCAAATTAAAACATGAAAGAACAGTATTACTGTTTGTTTATTCATCTTCAGACTTTGATTATGTAGAATGTTCTTAATGCATTTTAAGAGACTGAACAAAGCAGGAGAGTAATTTTTTTTTTAAGGAGTTTGCACTGAGAGAAAAATTAAAAGAATTTGTATTGTTTAGAGGAAAAAAGGGCCTAAAGTCTACACATAAACTTAAGTATGCATTAGTACTGCAGTTCTCAAATTAATTACATTAACTGTAACCATCTAATATGCCTTTTCTAAGCAAACACTTCTTCTGTCTTAATTTAATCTAATAAATTCTTAAAGGGTACCAATGGGATCATCCTCACAAACTGTCAGGCATAGGGCTTGTTTGTTTGCCTCTCATGACAACACATCCCAAAATACAGAGCATATTTCAACTTGTTATTCCCTGAGTTGTCTGCCAAACTGCAGATGAATTGTAAACATGAAGAACATGTTAAGCCTATTCAAGCCCCCTAAAAAAAAAAAAAAAAATTCAAGTCTTGCACAGTAAACTCTGCTATAATTTCCTGATGTAGGTCAAAACTCAGCAGGAAATCACATTGTCTATTTTTATCCCAGTTCACTGGAAGTGCTTTACCTTTCTGTTTTCTTGATAAGCACAGCCCTGAAGATTTGTTCCTGGGGAGTTTTCTCTTTTTCATCAGTTGGTTGCACGAAAGGGTGGACAGCAGCCAAGACGAAGCCCTGCTGGTACAATTCTTGCAGCTGAGCTGGAAGATCACGCAAGGAGGAGAGCTTGATTGCAGATGATCCTGGCAGCTCAGCTGGAAACAAAGAGAAATTGGTCAATAATCCTACACCGGACTATCATGTTTTTTAAAATCCAGGCTCTTCAGAGTCAAGCAAGCTTCAGACTGATCTACAATATTAACACAAAAATTGACCTTTCTTGAGGCCCATTTTGTATTTCAGATTTTAACCAGGCTGTCTTGGCGAAGGACTCGTATCACACAAGAGACTGGTGCAATTAAACAAGAAGTCAGATACATTAAAATGCCAATTTCAGTACACAGTCTGGCAGAGATGAAGTGCAGGATTTAATAAAAACAAGGCAGTCAGTGAAAAGATTCTAAGTTAAGGAGAGTGAGTCATGCATCAAAAATATAAAGCAAGAGAAAGCAGATAGTCAATGAAGGTAGAACATGTCAAATTCAAAAGCAATAAACAGCAGCATCCGTCTACACAAAGGCTGTATTATCAGACTAAGAGATCACTGATGCAAAACTCTGCTGAGACCAAGTATCTACCAGTATGTCTAAAGAGTACTTTGTAGGTATATTAATAATAAGAATGCTAAGAGCAATGCATACTTGTACTGATGAGAAACCTTTTATAGACAGTAAACCTTATACCTCAGGGTTTAAGCAAACCTATACATATTAGAGATCTAGTGCATGAAAATAATCCTTCCCCAATCTGCTTACTGTGGGGTTTTATGCCTTCCTGTGAAGCATTTGATGCTGACTCCTGTCAGACACTCGACATGCACACAGATACTACAGTCAGTACAGCAGTTGCCCTTATTTCCTTAGAGTCCTGTGGACTTCAAAAGAAGATCCCATAAATCACCTAAAATAACCTTCCATTCTCTTTCTCTCTACATCAGTAATTCTTCATATGTTTTTCATATCTTATGTGAAAAGACATCTTTCTTTCCCAACCTTTGCCTCTTCATTTCCATCTCTCTTGGGGGATATTTATTATTTCATCCCTAGCCATGCTAGAGCATATAAGGTGGTAAGGTACCGGATGGTTTCCCCTCCCACTGAAACCAAGAAGGAGGGGATATTGCAAGAAACACGATGGAGGTTCCCAGCATCTTGCAGGCCTTCATTAAAAAAAAAAGCACTGGAGAACAGTTTGTATGAAAGACGCCAGCTATGCAAAATAAGGTTTCATTGTACTGCTTTTTTCATCAAATTGTGTGGCTACCCTTTATGAATAATGAAAGAGGTTATCAAAAAACTAATAAATATTCAAAACCAATAATACAGAGGAATAATTTAAATAATAATAGAATAGTTGTGCTTGGTATGCTTTTTCTTCATATAAGACCATGTTCCAGAAGAGAATAATGGAACTTTTTGACCAAGAACTGTAAGATACAGAATTTTTATTATTTTTGCAAATAAAATGAGAAATCCAAGCAACGTGCACATTGACAGGCAATAGGGCTCTACCTTCTACAACAGCATATAAATCACTTCAGTCATAAAAAGAGATGGCACAATGAATAATGCATAATAAATAATAAAACTGACTGTTACTTACTGGACCCTACTGGGGATCAAAATGGGAAAAGCCAGATGTTAGAACCACTTTTTCCCTCCTGTGTCTCAGAGACTCCAAAAATTTTAGACTATGCTGCAAATAATTTAGTTAATCAAAAGAATATGAAAGCCAGAATACCTTTCTAAATGACAGTTTTACTTGAATAAAATGGAATGACTAAACACAATTTAGTAATGTTAATCCTGGTAATGGTACTCCAATTTTTAACAATCATCTATGAAAACGGATGCTTGCCTTGCATATGAACCTAGTATCAGGATTCTTCTGAGGATGCCTTAGTAAAACCAGTAGAAAGTCTAGTCATTAACATTGGAAAGTGATTGCTTTCTCCTAAAAGCTAAACATGAGGGGAAAGTGTGAAAATGCAAGTAATTGAAGCCTTGGGATGTACACTTGATGATTAAAAAAGAAAGGTAATAGAAAATAGAGCTGGGAGGGATCATTCAACTAGTCCATCCTATTACCTAGAGGCAGGATCAGTTCTAGTTTAGCTATTTCTCACAGTTTTTCTCATCTATTTTTAAAAACTTTTAGTAACGGAGATTCTACAAGCCACATAAGTCATGCTTTAGTACTTCTCTGTTCTTACTATTCAAAACCTCTTCCTAGCACCTGGCCTAAATTTCTCTCTCTAAAATTCAAGATTGCTACTTCCTCACTAGAATATTTATTTTCTACATTTTCAGCATTTTACAGTTCCTAATACCTGTCACGCCTTAATCTTACCTTCTTTACACTGTATAAACTCAGTCCTTTCAATGTTTTCTGTTCCCTTCTGTTTTCTGGATTTCTAAATGATTTTTGATTGTTCTCTCCTGATTCTCTTCCACTGGTCCACATCTTCTAGTACCTAAGCCTCACCACAGAGATCCAGCACAAGCTTCATCACTGCTTTGTAGAACGGAAAAGCTCTTTCATACTCATTATTCATCTCAAATCAGTTTACATCATTTTGGGAAAAAAAATGAAAGTCTTTTCCCCACAACTAACAGTGGCCAAATATCCCTGCCTTTAGTGAATTTTAGGGTTTTTTCTTTCTGTTTTCAAGGGCTATTCTGGATTCTGACCTCCACAACGCAAACATCACTTCTCATATTGGCAAACCACAATAACCATATTCAGCAGTCTATTGCTGGAATAGTTAATGAAAATAGTGAATTTTAACAGACCCTGGACAGAACCATTTTAAGCCTTACAGTCAGTATACCTTTTTGGTTTGATGCTGAACTATTGCTAATTTCTCCTTGGACTAGAGATCCTTCAAAAAGAAAAAAAAGTTCCTGTTACACAAGCAATGCTCACAAGGCCTACATGAGTTTCCTGGGTTTACAGACCTGTGCTGTGCATTCTTGTTACCCTCCCACACACAGACTGGCTCATGTGATGCAGATTCCTCCCCAGAAATCCCTGCTACTCATCATCCCATGGATATTTTGTAAGTTATTTGTTCCAGTATCTTTCTGGGCATTAAGTTAGGCTAAAAATCATACAGTTCTCTTTAAAAGTAGGTTGAAAAAGGATATCACGCTCTCCTGGAGAGTCGTATCCATCCTTCAACAGTCTTCAAATTCCAATAAGATTTCAATTATTTCTTCAGCTAATTCCTCTTAAGGTGCATACTTGTAGGTTCAACCAACTTGAAAATCCCTAATTTATGACACCAGTTGTTGATCCAGTCTTTCGTTACTTTACCTTGGAAAAAGGCTAATGTTTTCAAAAATCTTACTAAGGAAATCCATCAAAACTTTTGTTTTAGTTGTTAAAGGGAATTCTAATCATGCCACTTTCAAAAGAAAACAGAAAACCAATTGTGTACAACAGGGACTTGTGTAAGGTAAAAAAGCAAATGAAAGACCAAATAAAATCTTGTACAGCTCCAGTGCTTATTACAAGCCTTTGTTTTGCCAAAAGATAAAGCTGAATTCTTTTAGCAGTCTTCATGTTGCTCTTGAAATGCAGTTAGCTCTAAGATTTATATTCAGCTCCATGTCTCCTTATTTATGGTTGCACTTCACAACCTGACCTCAAAAGATTCCTTTGTTTATTCTATATACATCTAGATGAGTGTGTAAGAAACTTGTAAATGACAGATGCTGTGTAATTTTGCAAAGGCTGCAAGTGGAAATAGAAGTGCTGGCTGCTTTTGGAACTGATTACCAGGCAAATTAGTTTGTTGCCTGACTGACAATTGAAGCTGAGAACACCTCCCAGCAATGCTCAGATACATACAGGAAACTACAGCTTAGAGATCCTTCAAAAAGAAAAGAAAGCTTGTGATACACAACTGATATCTGCAAGGTGACTTTCCTGGGTCTAGGGACTTGTGCATTCTTTGCTGCTAATGGAAAAACCTGACCAAACACTCACACTGTCCCCATCTTGCCACAGAAAAATCAATAAAAGGATTGAGTTGACATAAAAACCTACAGGTTGAGTCATGTATATTTGAAAGGAGTCATCTCTGCAGCTCCAAAAAGCAATTTATGGGAAACAGAGGAAGGTGTTGCAGTCTGCCACAGGGATCCTGAGGGACCAAGAACACGCTGAGAAATATGGTTGGGGAGGCAGGTATTGAGGAGAACTGGTTCCTCCTGTGTTAAGGAGCTCCTCCTTCCCCCCCCAATGGATCATCCAGGGCTGCTACCACAGAGATCAAACAGCCACTGACCAGCTTCAAACTGAAACATCTCATATGACCTCTGACAATTGCTGTATGGTCCATGCTAAAGAGGTAGATGTATCCTGATCAAATACTAAGAGAAAAGACCATTATAGCAACTGTCTACAACAACTAGGCTAATTTTTCTATATTAAAACAACTGATTTGGGTACCTTTAAGATGCTATAACCAACACTTTCACGTAAGAAAGGCATATTATGCTTTATAAAATAAAGCATGGATTCACCTACTAGCCCATGCTTAATAATGACAATCATCAACTACAGTACATCTTTATATATTATATATACTCAACAGAATCAGATGCTTTTAACTCTATTCTATTTGATAAGCAGCAATTTTCCCTTCCTGCTAGTTATGTTTATGACAAAGCTAAAACAAACTTTATTGGTTTTTAATTTCTTTCTACTTGAATGATAGCTATGCTCCAGGAAAAAGAAAATGTTAAATGCCAAAATGGCATTTATTTAATACCTCTTTACTGAAATGGTCAAATTCAGGGTCATATTTAGGTCTTAGTTTCTTGGTGCTTACCCTTAATAATTTATTTAAAAAGACCAGCATACAGGTTTACTCTAAATTTCTATTATCCCGTGTTAGGTGTTTACTTAGTTTGCTTACTCCAACAAAACAAATTAAGTGTTTGGATTTTTTGGTCTTCATTTTTTAACATGTTTTCCTGATTAAGATTTTATGCTCTTATTCCAGTCACAGCTGTTAAAGACTGACGGAGCCCTTAACAACAGTTCACATTACACATGAAAACGTTCCATAAAAATACTGGATTCCTTTTTCTGTTCCCTTTTAAAGTTTTCATGTTCATCTGCATTTTCAAAGTACTGTTACTCAATTTATTATGAAATATTAAATAAGCCTTTTTTCTTTGCATTAAAACAATCAAAGATCAAATTGGTGGGTACATAGATCATACCCACTCTCTGTCTATCCTGAGTACAGAAGAAAGCACTTTGCACCAATACACACCCAAAATGTGGTATGTAATGGGGTTTGAAACAAAAAAAGGAAGACTGGCTAACTCAATGGACCCACATGATTAAGTGATGCAGCAACTTGGTTCCCTAGTAGCTGTAAGCACAATACTATTTCACAGAATCACAGAATAGTTTGGGTTGGAAGGGACATTTAAAGGTCATCCAGTCCAACCCACTACAAGGAGCAGGGACATCTTCAACCGGATCAGGTTGCTCAGAGCCCCATCCAACTTGACTTTCCAGGAATGCAACATCTACCACTTCTCTGGGCAACCTCATCATAAAAAATTTCTTCCTTACATCTAGTCTGAATCTACCCTCTTTTAGTGTAAAATCATTACCCCTTGTCCTATTGCAACAGGCCGTCCTAAAAAGTTTGTCCCCATCTTTCATTATAAATCCCCTTTAAATACTGGAAGGCCGCTATAAGGTCTCCCTGGTGCCTTCTCTTCTCCAGGCTGAACAACCCCAACTCTCTCAGCCTGACCTCATAGGAGAGGTGTCCCAGCCCTCTGACCATTTTTGTGGCCTCCTCTGGACCCACTTGAGTAGGTCCATGTCTTCCTAATGCTGGGGGGCCCAGAGCTGGACACAGGACTCCAAGTGGGGTCTCATGAGAGCGGAGTAGAGGGGGAGACACACTTCTCATGCAGCCCAGGATACAGTTGGCTTTCTGGGTTGCAAGCACACACTGTTGGCTCATGTCGAGTTTTTCATCCACCAGTACCACCAAGTCCTTCTCCACAGGGCTGCTCTCAATCCCTTCATCCCCCAGACTGTATTGATGCCGGGCGTTGCCCTGACCTGAGTGCAGGACCTTGCACTTGGCCTTGCTGAACTTCATGAGGTTCACATGGGCCTATGTCTTGAGCTTGTCCAGGTCCCTCTGGATGGCATCCTTTCCCTCAGGTGTGTCAACAGCACCACTCAGCTTGGCATCATCTGCAAACTTGCTGAGGGTGCACTTGATCCCACTATGTCATTTTTTCAGGCCTAACATGCATCAGCAGGCTCAGACACTTCACGAAATACAGTCCTAACTCTTTTCTTTTTCAAAGCACAGGACAAGGCCACTCCCAAGCTGTGATTGTTTCTGTGAGCCATTCCCATTTGAGGCACCCAGAGGCAGTGAGCTATGGAGTCACTCGTGCTCCTCCTTGTACATCCTCCTTCCAGCATCCCAAAACTTGCAGGCCCTTCTGCAAAGCTACAGCTGCTCCAGGTGACTCATGGAAAAGAGGATATCCTCATGTCTCCTCCCCAGGAGAGCTCAGTGCTTATGGAGCCCTCCTCAGAAGAGGGAGGTGGCCAACAGAAGGGCCTCAAGTGCAGCTGTCCCTCTCCCCACTGCAGGCTCAAAGGCAGGTTAGTCGCCCTTGAGCAGGGTTGTGCCTGTGAGCTGGAAAGGAGCAAACATTCAGCATGCTACGCACTTAGTCACTCCTGCTTGCTACTTCCACGCAGCTCCTTACCCAGCATGAATTTTTTGCCACTGTCCTTCTAAAGCACCCAAATCTCCCTCCTGCACTCTGCAGAGCATGTAAGAGACCACCTGAAAGAATCTGAACAGTGGCCAGGCATTAGCATCTACAGTCCTTAACAGATCTAGCAATGAGCACGTAACATGAAAACAAGGTACAAGCAAAATTATGGTCATATGGTAATACAGTCATTACCCCAACACCATCCACTGATGTCCTGCAGGGCTTTATAATAGATCTGGCTATTTACCTCCTGCCTTTAGTGACTGCTTCATGGAAAATGGCATTAGCTTGCTCTGTTATGCCTCACACATCCCACCAAGGTGGTGTAATTGCATGTCTGCTGGCAGGAATAGCAACGACGAATGGAGACAATAATGTGGGAAGAGAGTATATCACCAAGCACATGTGTGTGCAGACACATAAATCTGTCCTGAGTCCACAACACGTCTCATGCTTTCACACAGGGCAGTTCCCAAGCATGTTTATGATTGTTTATATCAGCCCTGATCATTTTGTAGAATACCAAAGCAAGCACACTTCCTCTATTTACTATGAGGATTGCTGTTTCTTAATTTAATATTAATTCCTTTCCAGCAACTTTAATTTAATTTAAAGAAATAAAATCTACAGCAGACTAAGTTATAGTACAGCAAAACCTTGTCTTTGCATTAGGACTAGTCAAAAAAAATTAACTAGAAAGTTTACTGTCAGGAGATGCAGTTTCACTTACATTAAATCATTTCATAGAAACATGTCAAATGCAGCAAAGTTTTTAATTTGGACAATGTTCAGAAGTTTAAATAGAAGTAATGTATTAATGTTTTACATGATCCAAGTGGTTAAACAAGAGCATTTTTTCATTGGTTCTGTGAATGTCCACTCCACTTGAAATTTTTGAATTACCTGCGTTACTGGAACTGTGATTTCTTGTTGTAAGGTACAATTGCAGTGACAGAAGGTGCACACTCACAACAATTAGGACACACAAAGAAACCAGTGCCACTCCAAGCAGCTAGTTTCTGCAAGCTGAACACTGCTAAATGAAGGACCATCCTGTCAGATCTCTTTTTGGTTTGCCAAGGTCCTCAGGTTTATCTGTGCAGGCCCTGATGGCTGAATAGTACTGCAACTCCTTGCTGAGAGACGGGTGAACATCAGAATTCACCTGGAGGAAGGTGCAGGGTAAAAATCTGTTGTGAAGTGTTGTCTTTCATCTAATGACGCAACACAGACTGGAAAAGATCCCCTCTCTGTACTATAAATAAGAAAGTTTTAAGGCACTTTTCACTGACTTATTTAGCAGTTGGTTTGGAATAGCTGAAGGAATCCAGATGATCATCCTTTCCAACTATTAAGGCTTGGTAAGATCAATTCATTACTCCAGAGAGCAGAAAGCAAACTGTTACTTAAATATTACTGAAACACTTTTTGACTGATCTTGGGAGAACATGGTTAAATCAGTGTCAATCCCAAACAAAAAAATATTAAGGCATCTATTGAAAATTTTCATTCTTTGTTACAAACACTAAGGAACTCTCTTTTATGCAGCACAAATTGCATGGCAAAACAATGCAGTCATGTTACTCTCACTTAACTGTTCTTTCCTCATTCAACCCACAAACAGTTTCATGTCAACAACAACAAACCTATCAGAGACTCAGAGTACTTCCAATGAAAATAAAGGCAAGCCCACTAATAATGTAATTTAAAGAACACAAACACTAAACAGATTTCTGGTGAGTTTTGTGAAGAAATCCAAATAATTGTTTCTGAACTAAAATCTACCAAACAAATGCTGAAGCAGTATGACTAACTTAGCAGAAAATATATGGTGCTTCTGACACTATTGCACAGCTTTAATTACCTGAAACACAGTAATGCTAGAATTTAATAAGTTAAAAGCTCAAGCTTTTGGAGTAACAACTATACAAGCTGTACTATAGCCTCTTTTCATTTCTATAGAGCTTGAGCTTCCATGAGGTGTATACAGCAGTTCCTTAATTTCGAAGACAACAGTCTGGGTGGATTACTGTTCCAGGCCATCGGCAGAGGCAAGACACTGGATGTTAATATAGCACGTTGCTTTTTTGGTTATGCTGAATTACACTCTCAGTGGTTTTTCTTTCAATCTTCAAGGCAAATACAATAAATGTCCCCATCAAAGAAAGTAAGAATGAATATGCAAGAGAAATCAGGACTTTAAATGATGACTGTTCAAGAAGCTCCTCGTGTTTGCTTTTAGCGAAAATGTAGTAATGGAACTTAAAAATATTCAAAAGCAAAGCACTGTATCTTAAGAAGGTAGAGAGGGAAAAAACCACAGAAAGACTGTGAAACTGCATATATACCCTTTGAAAGTATGTATGTATATAGATATGTGTATATATATATGCATACATATATTTGTGCATATATGTACACACCCACACATACACCAACATTCCTTTCTTTCCTTTAGAAAATAGTGGATGCGTGCATTAGTCAAATCAAAAAAGTACTAACGCACAGATGCAATAAGATTAGACAACTTTGTCTAATCAGTTGCGTTGTCTGATCTCATCACATCTTTATGTTATCTTGTTTGTTGTCCAGTCAAAGTTTCGTTTCTCTATCTTGCAAGCATAAGATAAGTATCTTAAGAACTGGGTATGTTTGCCATAAACGTAAGGTGATTATACATGGGATGGTTTCATTTTTGGTGTTTCAGAAAAAAGGAATACCCAGGCTATCACCTCCACTATGTGAAAGAACAACCACTAAACAGAAGTTTAGTTACCTAAATAAATTGACAAGCACTTCTTAAACGACTCACAGCTTATATATATTAGCTTGTGTGCAAAATTACGCAAAATAGGTAAAATTAAGACCACCTAGATGTAAGAAGGGTTAATGACTGTGCAAAAAGCAAAATGAAAGATGATGGAAAAGGGGAATGACTTCTCATTTAAACTGTGCACAGAAAAAAGAACTAAATCCTATCCCTTCTGTACTTCAGCAGCTTTTTGAAATGTAGTTTTTTATTTGTCCCTCCCTCCTGCTTGGTTCTCCTTCCTAAATTGATGCAGACCAAACACAGCAACAACAAAGACAGATAATTTACATTTCACAAATCCAAGAAAACTCCAATTATGTCTAACCAAAAGGAGAAAGTGTTCAAAGTTGCAATATTTTATTCATACAGACTTGTTATCTGTATAAACTCCAGAAGGCAAGTATTATGATGAATTACAGAGGAGGGATGGGGTTAATTCTGAACTACAGGAATTAGTTCAGAAGAGCCAACATATTAATTTGCATCTATTTCCAACCCCCAAAAAAGTACTGGTTCCCTGCCCTAAAGCCTTTAGACACCAAGTTAATCTCCCAATGGCAATACTTTAGCTGCCAAAGTCAAACACTGAATGCTGTTAATTTTAACAGCTTAAGTAGTGAAATAGGACTTCCCATCACTTCCACCAGTGGTGCAGCAAGTTACATCCTCTTACAGCAAGTAGCCAGTAATCAAACTTTAAAAGGGAGGGAAGGAGGAGCTATCCAAGGAGAAAAAAGAAACACAACTTACTGAAGAGATCTTCTGATATCTTACAAGTTGGTGGCATCATAAAATTTGGAGGGCTGATGCATCTTTTTTGCTTTGACCCCTCTCTAGCTAATGTGCTCACCATTTTTCTTAGCAGCAACACTAATGTACACGAGTGTGCTTCACAGCTAACCCTGCAGCCTACAGATTCTTCTCATTCTCATACTTTCTAATACATATGTGTCTTATCTTCCTGGCATAAATCCCTCCTTTTCCCTTTCCTCTGCTCCTCTCTGTTTTATGCTTCACCTTGATGTTCTTTCCACGTTTCTGGCAAATTTTCGTTTCAGATTTTAGAACTGCAGAATATAACAAAGTAGCAGCACTGGATTCTTTGCAAATTTTACAGTAAGCAAACTTGGACCACAGTAAAAGAACTGTAAAAAGCACAAACAATATCCTCAGAAGAGTACAAAAAATTGCTTACTTTAATAAGTTCCAAATTATGCAAATTTATTCGTTTTATGGTATACTTCACTAGAAGAGAAAAATCTCCTCTGAAATGGAATTTGTAGCATTTCTAAGCTTTGCAAATCACTATATCCTATTGTCAATAAAACGCTGCATGTGATGACTCTTCAAGGAGTTAAAAAGCAGAAAGGTTTGTATATCAATCTACATACTTCCATCCAAACCAATGGAGAACAACCTTGAGATTACTGTTTTTATTCTTAATCAAGTACAGATGAACAAAGTAGGTTGCACGCATTATATTAGGATTTTTTTTCCATATTCACAAGAAGTTAGTAAGTATAAATCTGATTGGAGCCTAGTTTCCAAACAGAAAAACGTCAAGAGGATTTCAAAACTTTTAAGGAAAAGGGAGTAGAAAGAAGTCAACAGTAGTAACTGGCTGAATACATACACTATGATACGTTTTTCATGAAACACTGAAAATTGTGATTAAAATCAAAGACTTGGCGCAACTCAGAGAAACAAGAAGATAAAACTGCCAAAGTATTACAATAAAGGGCTTTTTTTCCCCCCAATTCACAAAATAATTGATGCATATCGTTAAGTACACGCCAGGAGAAATAACTAGAAATCAGAGAGAACATTTAAAAGTTTATATTTTACAAATTTAGCCTTCAAACACAAAGATCTAAATTCACTGACACATCCAATAACCTCAGCAAGAAAGGTTTGGATTTATCAAGATATCTCTTATTCCCCAAGCTAACCTGTGTAACAGAGAACTGATGGTCTCCAGGGAAACCAAAATCCTCTTGGCAGGTCATGCCTGTATATATTTTATACATAACACTTTGCATTATATATACAGAAAAGGACAGATAGCTTTATAAATGCTTGAAGGCTTTATTCAGATGTTACCTGCTGGTTTCTGTTTCTTTTCACTTTAAATTTCCAGTGTTTCCCATGCATTTTCCCCTTCTATTATAATAGGTGTTTTCAGCCTTTCTTGTAAAGTCTTATTTTGGATGACACCGTGTGCCAAGTTTATTTGATTTTTTTTTACAAGCTAGAAATGGATTTTTTTCCAATCCTGTCACTAAAGTCCATATATTACCCTATTTCAGATGTTCTCATTTCTTGACTGCATCAACTAGTAACATTCCTTTTCTTCAAAAGGCAGAGGTACAACTGAACACTTAATATTTTAAATCAGAATAAATATCATAGTGACTTTCATATTTTTATCTTTTTCCTGGCCTGAAATATTTTAAAATTTTTTAGATAGAAGAAGTTTCCAAATTATGCATGATTTTCATTTGGAAGATAACATAAAGTGTAACTTTTCAGTATTCTTTTGGTGCTCCTTTAAATCAAATTCCCCTACTCGGGAAACCCTATAATTTTTCATAAATGTCTGTTAAATTGTTTTCAGCTCTACTGGCAAAACTAAATAAATGTTAAAGGAGCCAAAAATGTAACATGCATTGTATAACCAAGCAAGCAGTGTTACTTGAAGGTATATTCTCAACTAGATTTTGGCCCCAGGTTTGCTTATGTTTAAAAAAGAAAGTTGGGTAAGAGAATGCTACATGATGAAATTCAACATAAACAGGAGATATTCACAGGCAGGTAAATTAAATTCAGAGGAAAGGGAGATATAATCCATTTGGATTTTTTTTAAATACATTACCCTCTAGTAATCCTAAGACAAACAATTCCACGGGCACCTATACAAGGCCCAGAACACACAACAGCTGTTAAGATTATAAACAGAAACAAAACTGATGCATCTATCTCCACTGAACTTTCCAGGAAAACTCCAAATTTTAAAAAGAAATAAGAAGTAAAACTATATCTCTCTTAATTTCCAATTGTGAGGCTTGCTTGGGGAACTGCAATGACAAACCAAATGCAAAACATTCTCCAGAAAGATCTACCATTCCTCTAGGCTCTCCTGCCCCACGCTTCTACTTTTTGTTCAGTTGTATCAACAACGGGAATATATTCCCATCACTGCAAATTGTAAGAATACCTCTGTTAGGGTATGTGAATTTCATGCGAAGAGTTTGTGTCTCTTTTAGGACAGGATTTAAATTTTCCTGTCACACCAGACCTCCTATCACCCCCAAAAGACTGTCACCACTGAGCTGTACTTAGAGATCTCAGCTACCCCACAGCACTGACTAAAGGTTTTCTGATAAAACATGACTGAAGAGGAAGATCTTGTGATCCAAATCCTCACTGTTTAAAATTGTCACAAGAAATCCTCTCTCTCATGACATAGTTAATGTGCGAAGATTTGTGTGGGAATGTATGGGTTTGTTTGGGTTCTGCACTTGGGCCACAACAACCCCCAGCAGTGCTACAGGCTTGGGGAGGAGTGGCTGGAGAGCTGCCAGTCAGAGAGGGACCTGGGGGTGTTGATTGACAGCCGGCTGAACATGAGCCAGCAGTGTGCCCAGGTGGCCAAGAAGGCCAATGGTATCCTGGCTTGTGTCAGAAATGGCGTGGCCAGCAGGGACAGGGAAGTGATCTTACCCCTGTACTCGGCACTGGTGAGGCCGCACCTCGATTACTGTGTTCAGTTTTGGGCCCCTCACTACAAAAAGGACATTGAATTACTCGAGCGTGTCCAGAGAAGGGCAACGAAGCTGGTGAAGGGTCTGGAGCACATGTCGTACGAGGAGCGGCTGAGGGAACTGGGGGTGTTTAGTCTGGAGAAGAGGAGGCTGAGGGGAGACCTCATCGCCCTCTACAACTACCTGAAAGGAGGTTGCAGAGAGCTGGGGATGAGTCTCTTCAACCAAGTAACAAGCGATAGGACAAGAGGGAATGGCCTCAAGTTGTGCCAGGGAAGGTTTAGACTAGATATTAGGAAGCATTTCTTTACAGAACGGGTTGTTAGGCGTTGGAATGGGCTGCCCAGGGAGGTGGTGGAGTCCCCATCCCTGGAGGTGTTTAAGAGCAGAGTCAACATAGCGCTGAGGGATATGGTGTAGTTGAGAACGGTCAGTATGAGGTTAATGGTTGGACTAGATGATCTTTGAGGTCTTTTCCAACCTAGATGATTCTGTGATTCTGTGATTGTGTATGAAAATACAGGGTGGCAGTAATTCCAATCAAGCAATTTCCCCAATGGTTCCTGATTAATTCGGCACGTGGAAGAGCCATGTATTACCCCACCTACGATTTTCAGAATGATCACATAAACTAAAATTAATTCTGGGACATATAAAGCTAGAACCATCAAATGGATCAGTTGCTTTGCAATGAATTAGGCAATTACATCCTTTAGAAATGAGGTAAGGGAAAGATACAGCTATACCAAACAGGACCTACTCTACAATCAATACATTATTGGACTTGCTGACTCTATTGGTACTCAAAGGTGGTTAAATATCTGATTAAAATCAGTACTAGATAAGACAATTTTTCCTGACTTTTTGCTACCTTTATCACTGTATATAGTGCTATTATACAAATTCCTACTCAAGGTTTTTTCCATTAGCATAGCTAATGAAGAATGATTCCCACTGATGAGGCTTTTGTTCTCCAACCTCACTGCTGCCACAGCCTTGAATTTCCCTTCTCTTTTCTTCCCACCCCTAGGATTCCTCAAACTGATGAGAAACAGCGATTCTGTGGCTATGTTGGAGCAATGCACTGGCTTGCTGGCCAGCAAGCTGTTGTCACCAAGAAGAGTGTGGTGAGAAACCAAGCCAACCATGGCTTGGTTCTCCTCACTTTTTCCTGATCAATACAGGTCTCTGTCCTCTACCCAACTGCCAGCTTCCACAAAATTAGGAGTAGCCTAATTGTCTTTAAAAATTTCTAACGAATTGGTTTGAAATTGTGCAGTTATAATTATTTGGAGGAATGAGACAGACAGACTGTGAGCCTTTTTTAACTCGTTTCCCTAGGAAACTGGTTCAAAATCAAAACAAAAACCCATCACACTACCACCTCCAAACCCTCTGAAAAAAAAAAAAATCCCTCAAAACTAAGGACCTGAAAAGAAAATCCTGCAAAAGGTATTATGGGATATTGCCTTCTGTAACACCTCTAAGTGTATTTAACAGTGATAAGGCTTTCACAGAATATTGAAAATGACTAGCAAGCAATAGTTCACCACTGGCACCTAAAAGAAGCATGTCACTGCCAAACACACCACATCACTTCAACTTGGCAAGAACACTTGACAGAAAGCCAAAGAGTAGTGGAAAAGGCTGTTAAAAGTTAACAAAGCACTTCCCAAAAGTACTGTTTTGTTTTTTTAAGCAAGTCTGCTAGAGCATGGGTGATGGATTTACTAAAGAAAAAAGTTTTTCTTGGCAAAACCACCTGCTTTTTTTGCTTAGAGCAAATTTTCCTGTCACTCTCCAGAATTTGAACTCCTACTCCCTCTCTTCAGAAAAATGTGGCCAGTTTCTGTTTTCAAGTGAAGAATTCCCACACAGCAATACTGATAGCATGCAAATCTATTGTTTAATATGGGTCATGGGAACATGGCCACAAATTCAAGCACCATTAAATGGAATGACCAAAGCCAAATTATAATTTCTTTTTATACTTTATTTTGCAATAAAATGGTTGTTGTTTCAATTTTGTTTGCAAAGAGTAACAGAGTATTTCTTCAAATGTCTATGAGAAGGCATCATTTTACCTTTATTTCTCAGTGTAGTTCTGTCAGAAAAAGTGCTGCATCTAAAACATTTATCGTAAATGAGAAGGCGAGAAGCTGAGACACCTTACCTTCAAAGCTGCCAAAGAATGAGTTAATGAAGTTATTATGATCTAATCCCAAAGTATTAAGTATATGCAATAAAGATGCAACAGATGTCCTGTCCAACAGGGACAGAATTCTTTCATGGTATGAAGGTGGTAATGAAGCATTATACAGACAATCTTAAGATCTAACACTTTCCTTACCCCCTGGATAGGATCCCGTTTTGGTTTAGTGACATCAAAAAATTAGTTTCATAAATGCACATTCTTACTGATTAAATACTAAAATACAGAAGCACATAAACAGGTCAATTTCTCAGGTCCCTTTACAAGGAACAGAAAGTAAACTTTACAGGTGGCACAGTGGTGTGTGACAATGCATATTCACAGCCAGCATACAACAGAATTGTTCGCTATTATTCCTGTCAGCCACTGCTAGCACAAGCAATACCTCAGGAGCAAACCTGTGGAAGCAAGCAAAGCACAGTGTCTCTATGCCTTGGCTAATACTGTTTTCTCGCTGTTCCTAAATACGCAGCCCAAAGAGAGGTCACAAGCAGCCTCACATGGTTCTAACTTCTTATCATATGACAGCCCACATTCAAGACACTTTCACTTCTCTCCATTCCTAAGTGCAAACCAGAGAAGAATTTCTAAGTCGTTTTAGGTCAAGAAGGGCCAGACTTGCTACTGGCTAATAATGAAATATTCACTGATAAAATAGCCAGAGTTTTCACCAGTGGTTCTGGAAGGGTTGCCTGGAAGTATCTGATGATGAGCAAAATAATTTTTCCCCAAAATTTACTATATTAAAAAAACTAAACAATCAACAAAGCCGACAAGTAGTGCAGCTTAAAAACAAAGTCTTACAATTATAAAGTATTTTATTCAGTGAACATGTGGTGAAGAACAATGAAAATAATCCCACAGAATATGTACAATTTTATCTATTTGATCATTTGAAAGGCTTCATCAAGGCATTCAAGCCAGCTGGAAAAATCGGGTAGAAGAAGGACTGCAAAGACAGATGCTGCATCTGAGCTGAGCATTCCTAAGTAAATAAACAACAAAAACAAAACAAAACAAAAAAGCGATTCTGACACGGTTCCAAACTTTGTGAGACAATAACTTAACAAAAGACCATTTATTCTGTCACTCTCTTTTCGTTCTTTTGTTTTCTGATTTGAGATAAAAGTAGATGCTAATTTTTTTTGCTTACTAATAATCTGTACAATAATTGCTAGTGAATTAACCCATGCAATTTAGCACTATTTGTCAATTCTTATATCAGTTGTTATTAAGAAATTCAGGAAACAATTGTTCAAATAAAAGAACACCAATAGAGGGCTTAGCAACCGAGGAACTACAAGAGTAGACTGCTGTTTATGTGTATTTCACCAGTAACCATGTCTTGGCTTATCTCTAACTTTCTCAAAATTCCATCTGTTTATTTGTAAACCTCATACCTCATTCTCTTTCAGATTTAAGGCCTTTTATCAATTCATTTGGAAACACATGGCATCTTTAGGACTTCTCACATCCTTGATGTCTTTAATTTTTTATGTGTCACACAGTACGCAAAACCCTCTGTACTCTCAGACTGAGATGAACTCTTTCAACTGATGACTGTTTAACAGAGACAGGCAGTATTTTTTCAGTTCTTAACTCACCTGATGGCTGTCAAGCTTGTCTTTCGTATGTTGATCAAGAGCTGCAGCTCACAGCAAAGGCTTAATGAGATTCCCCTTGAAAGGACTGTTTCTTTCAAGAAGAATCTGTAGCTAATCACTGCAAGTCTCAAGTTATGAGGATGATTATTTGGGGGGAGAAGGAAAGGAAAGAAGCTGAGACAGTTCTTTACAATTTCAACTAAACAGAGCTCCATTTACATGAAATAAGCGGAGTTTGCAAAAACCAACTGGCTGGAAAGCCTTAAACTTGTAGTTCCTGTACACTCACAATGCATGGGTTACTATTTACCAGTAAGAGCCATACCAGTTAGCTACAGCAGCTGAGTAAGCATGGGACTCAGCCGAAATTTCTCATGTGCCACCTCATATCTGGGAAACCCCCAACACTGCTGCTGATCCTAAATTTATCATATAGCACAGTGTGTCACAAGTATCAAATCACTTGCAAAAGCATGACTCCACACAAAACAAGAGTTTGCTGGGTGTGCAAGTTATATCACTAACAGCAAGTTGCAATTTCATGCAGTAATTATGTCACCTGGAGTCCTCTTAAGTCCAGGTTATCACATATTTGTATGACTGCAATAAAATGAAACCAAGTCACTGAAACTTGTGTTTAGTGTTTAAGATACAGGGCAAAAATATACAACACATGCCAGGGTTTTGCCAAGATACCTGAATGAGTGCCAAAGGAGCTAGCTTGGGAGCTGGAAGCAAGACTAGCACAGTGCTCTGCAAATGCTAACAAGTTCTTGTCCTCCACATGAGCCATGAACATATTTCCAGACTGCCTCATTACTTAAAGAGAAGGCCACAATCTGGAAGCCTGGATCAATCTTTATCAGCTTTGTAATATGTTATGGCTGTGAGACAGTAAGGCTGAAACAGTATTTCATTAAGAAATTATATTGAAGAGTTCCGAAATTGTTGCATGCTGGCCCTGTGTCAGAAGCACCTGGAATGCAACACTAAAGTGAGATCTAATCCAAAAGGCGCATTATATAGGACCCAATCTGAGATGTTTGCTTGGCAGTATATTTACATCTTGTAGAGACAGAACATTTATTAAACTACCCATCACCTGTGCACATACACACAAGCACTGAAAAACAAAACAGAAGCAAAGGTCTCGTGTAGATAACACACTATTGGGGACATAGGATCAATGCCTCTCTATACAAAGTCAAGGTAAAGAAAATGCAGATCAGGCATTCACACTCAAAACCCATGCAACTGCCATAAAATAACTACCCTGAAGAACAGTTAACACTTTAGACACAATCATTAAGGCTTGCAAACTACACTATTTTGTTGAATACAATATTCATAGCCTTAATTTAAATTGCAGTCATAATTATGCTTGTTGCTAAAGCAACAATTCTACTTATTTACAGAACTCAGCAAAGAAAATAAGGAATCCTGCAGTTTTAAGGCACAACAGACATGATAGATACAAACTACCTAAATGTTCTCAGGTTATTCTTCAGGCAAAATTTAAATAAAATGTTGATCTTTCCTAGAAATTATAGTATTTTAAAGCTTAAAGTAACCTTTCCCTGTTCAGTAATGAAGTCACACCCAGATTCAAAGAAACAAAACAAGTTGTCGTGAAAGACCCAAAAGGGATCCAAACCCAGGACTTAAGTTGTCTTCTTCAGTACAAAACCACGTGCCTGCCCATGCACAATACCATGGGTTTTATTCAGGAATAACTTGATAGCAAATCTGGTCAGAACAACAGCCGCAGTCCCTGCTGGGCTTCACTGATATCAACACAACAAAAAGGCACCCCTCTGGCAATGGAAAGCTCCCAAAACACTGAAAACTCATGCAATGCCATGTCTTCTCTTTCTGCTTAACGAGTCAAATGATACCTGTCCCTCTGTTTTTACTGTCATCCATCACCCTCAAAGTTTTTCAGTCTGTGTGTTCAGCTCCTCCTGTCCCTCGATATTCTTTCTGTGTTTTATCTGCTCTACTTTCTCTTGATGCCTCCTCATTTCTGAAGGCCTTGTCTCCTCTTCCCACTGTGCACAAGTGCTCACATCTATCCTAGCAACAAAGTGAGCAGAGCATATGAAGTGTCACACTAACATAGCCCTCTTAGGCTTCCAGACACAGAGAGATGCTGCTGTGAAGCCCCTTCCCTGTCCAAACACAGGGGAACACAGCAGTTGACATCACAACAATGGCACTATGTGCAATATTTGAGGTTTCCATGCCCATGACCTACACAACAGCACAGGTCCAGGCCATGTTGTACCTCTCTGGAAGACATCGCAATAGGTGGCAGAGGCCATCAGAACAGTGCCCTTCCCTTCCACACTCATGAAAAGTCACCTGGTCACATACTCCCTTAGGGGAGCAGCAGCAACATGGCCCTGCTTCTGGCACTCCTCTCAGCTGTGTGTGTGTGATCCTCTGCAGAGATCCCACAGCATGGATGAGTCACTTTGTACTGGAGGGACATGGGGGGTGGGGGTGGTGTTCAGTGGAAGGATGTTGGGTACAGACTTGCTTTCATTCCCGGTTTCAGCATGTACCTCTCATGTTCTCCCCATGACTGTAGGTGCAGTGCTAGATGCCCAAACTGGGCTCTGCTGTTTAGTTTTTGCTCCAGTTAATCCTCTGGACATGCTGGTCCACTGGAGAATGTTTCTGGCCACATCAGTACCCCATCATCCTTTTTTCCCCTATGTTTGTCCCTGCTCCAGAAGTTCCAGATCCCACTTTCCCCTTTGCTTTTCACTTCCTTGTAACTTTCGGATCATGTTAGTCTTCTCTGAGAATTAAAGCTGGCAAAGGTGTTGCTTGAACTCTTTTCCTGATCCACTGCTGTTCAGCTGCAGCAGTGGCTTCCACTCCACTTTTTCAGCAGAGAAGCCTAACATGCCTGCATTTTGTGGGGTGCAGCAGCAGGAAAGCTGTGGCAGGGAGCCTGGGCTAGGGATGTTACAGCTCATCACAAGGCTGACAGACATCTTGATTGCTGCATTTTTTTGTGGTAAAGAGTGTGGAGGCAGTTTCTAGGATTGAAGGATTCTGGCTATGAAGACCCTTTGGAGCTTCACATGAACTGACATGTCAGCTGAGTGTTGACAGCCCATCAAGCAGCTGACAGGGCACAGTCCTGCTCTGAACGGGGTGCTTCAGCCAAAAGCCTAGGAACAGGACTGGCAGGCCATTTCCTCTGCAAGCTAAAAGGAAAACAGGGAAGAAACAGATGCTTCCCAGGGAGAGATGCATGTTTCCTTGTTGAGAATAGGGGAGACCTGATCTCCATACTGCAGGACTTAATCAGCCTGTACTACCCACCTTCCTTGTCCTTAAAAGTCTCTCCCCTCTCCAATACAGGTGAGCAGGACAGACTTTATCACTCTTCCCTTTGTTAGTTCTCCCTCCTTTGTCACTTCTCAGAACAGGACACAAGATTCACCTCACCCCTTCCTCTTCCTGCATGGTGTACTGCTGCTACTTTTCAGCTATGCTTTTCCTTAGTGAACAACTCAGTCCTAAATCCGTTACGTTTCCTGAGAGCCGCTGAGCCACCAGCCAAAGGCATCTGCCAACAGGAAGAAAAAGTCAAAAGGGGCATTGAGGGTCAGGGAAGAGACAAAGTAACTATGCCAACCTAAAAGGGATAAATTGTCAAATGCTACCAGGAAAAGAGTGAATCTCCTCACTTCTAGACACTCAGCTCTGCTGTGCCTCTCTGCAAGGGCAGTGTTTGGAACTGTTTGAAGAATGGCATTGCAGACCTCAATCATGACTTTTGCCCACTGCAAATTTGCCCTCCCTTCCCAAACTGGTTAGCCACTGACCAACAGGTACTGCAATCATGGGATTCCATAGGGCTGTGACAGCAGGTTTGGACTTCAAAAATTTCATCCAGTGATGTCAAAGTCACTGCAGTACTTGTAACAACAGCAAGTTCCAATCCACCACACCATCCTCAGTGCATAGAGGCAACCACCAGCCCTACCAGTCCAACCTTGAGTCCCACACCCATACATAGGAACCTCCTGTGGATGTAGGGCAGAGCACACAGAAGAGTGCAAACTCAAGAAAGTAAAGCACAGTCCATGTCGTCTTCCTCAGACAGAAGTAGGGAGGGAGCAGGACGGAGGTCAGCTCGCCTGGAGTGTGCTCACACAGTAGCTGCCACAGTTGCAGGAGGACGCCTATCATTTTTGCCAGCGGCAAAAAAGTCAGAAGTTGTCAGGCAGTAGGTGTAATGGTAGCATGTATGAAAAAGCAGGAACAGAAAATAAACTCAGAAGAGAAGTAGAGCAGAAATTAGATTTGTTTCTGCATGCAAAATCTTTTTACAAGTGTCACTGGCAGAGGCAATGACAAGCTACAGTCATCTGTGAGAGACAGACATTGGGACAAAATGGCACCTCCCAGAGTGGCCCCCAGAAGGACTTGCAAGCCAGAAGGCAAACATTTTTCAGACTTTCCTTCAGGCTGCTTTGAAACACAGGTAATGGGATGTTCAGTGTACAGGAGGACACTAACTTTTGTTCAAAGTAAACCCCCCAAAATGCATTTAAGGCAGTGTAAACTCCCCAGAAGCAACTGCTCCAACCTGGCTGTCTACTCCTCCTGCACCACACTACTGGCTTAAGAGATGCACAGCCCGATACCAGCCAGTGCCGAGCTATGTGGACCCTTGGGTCTAACCCACCAAGGCACTGCTGTAAGTCACGTGAAATAGCTAAATGTCCACACTGTTTCCATCACAATAGAGACTCTCTCTTTTTCATTTAGTAAGATTAGAAAAATAAATGGAAACAGAAAAAATCCCATACAATCAAGGTACATCTATTCAGCGTATTCAGTATAATTAAGAAAAGGGACTTCTCACAGCCAAGAGCAGCTGACACCAACAATTCCTGTTTTCTCTCAAAGCAGGTATCCTCCACTCATGACTAACCAATTCTAAACCTTTCATTCGCATGAGATTTTAGCCAAACAACACACTTAAAGTAAATTATTAAGAACTCCATTAAAATTAAAATATTGCATAGATTTTGCATATCATCTTTTATCTGGCTTATGTCAAGGAATTTGTAGTAACAAGTCATAAAAAGACTAAGCAGATTACTGTTCCAGTTAAACATGGGAAGTTTTGTTTCTGAGAACACAGGATTGGGCCCCTGTGGCTTGAAGAATTTCACCATTCCCTCACAAATGCCTGTCTACCAGCTTGCAGACTGCCAAATCCAGCTCCTTGGCTCTTGAACAGCATCCATCAGGAGGATGAAAACCACATGAAGATTGGAAAAATGTGCAAAGCCAGAGGCAAAAGAAAAAACAGGGCCACTCAGATTATGTGCAATTCTTGAGTTGCTGATAGAAAGAAAAAGTTTCTTGGAAGTTCAGAGCTCTTTTTAGACATATCTGTAACTGTTTTTCCATCAGGCAAGTGAATTACAACATTCATGTATGTGTGATGTACAGTACGCATCTCTTGTAAGAATTCAATAACCACATTAAGAAGAAGCTTCAGCTAACACAGTAGATACAATCAATGACTGCATGGTATTATAGCTACCCATTCTTCAGTCTAAGAATAGGTACAGACTAGGAAAGTTAGCACAAACATGACTATTGCAGCACCCATATTTTTTCACAATGTGGAACATGCATAAATAGAAAACATCCTGCATATGTTCATTCCCTTCCAAGCCCATTTTTTCATTGGCACACACCCACTGCCCAACTATATGTAGAATCCATGTAGGAGAAGTGGCTATTACATTGCTAGATGCATTTGGGGTGAGATTCCATAAAAGCATCTAAAATAAAAATGTTTCCAATCCCAAGTTGAAAATACTGTTCCAAAATGCATCATACATATGCTCTGTAACATACCTGAGACTTCTAATACACATTCCTTGTTGTGTCTAAGCTTTCATCTAGCCTATAATGTATTGTTCTAACAGAAAATCAGCAGTGCCACAGTTCAGTTGTATCTTGAGGAGACAGGCAATATGAACAAATTTTTTTTTTCCATTTGGAAGTATGTGAAAGGTATAGCTTTTTTGCAGGTATATAACTGTTAAGATAATGGGCTAGGAAATTTATTTCATTATATTGACCAGCTTCTTGTTTTAGATTCAGTGAGAAGGGTGCTTTGAAGGCCATGATCTAGCCACCAAAGCACTGGACTGCCCAGGGCCTATTCCCACTTCTGTCACAGTCATCAGAGGACTTTAGATAAAGCTCTTTGTACTTTCTGTTGTAGTACAACTAAGTGTAGCCATAAAGCAAAATGTAAAAGGTTGAATGTTCCTCATGAATTACCCCTCTCAATAATATAAATGCATATACAATACATATGTGTGCATACATATTACACACGTTATTGATGCACAGATACAGATACGCTTATACATATAGACAAGAGAATGTGTGCATACAGTCTACCATAACAAGGATCTAGATACATTAATTATGGAAAGCAAACCTTGTATTTAGAAACTAGAATATATCTAACAGATTTTACTTGAGTTATTCATCCTTATTAAAAAGGCAGCCATGGTAAAGAAGTTCAAATGATTCTTAACAATTTTTTAAAGCAATTACATTTATGATGTAATTTATTGCATTTATTAAACTACTAACATATGGAATGCTCCTTTTATGTCAAATTGCAAGTTTCCCAAGACTCACAAGTAGGTTTTATAAACTGCTACAGCATGGAAGTTTCATTTTGCTGTGACTTACAGTGGCAAGTCCTGAAGGGTTACATATTACTACAGACTGTAATTCACTTGAAACAGAATACCAAAAAAAGCCAAAAAATTTCATTTCTTCATGTTTGCATTAATGGAGAGGACCGAAGCCCAGATCCAGCAAACCCCTTATGTTGATTCTTTTTATCACGTGCATATAATTAAACTAAGTTGAATGGGATACGCACATGGACAAAGCTTAAAACCAAAGGGAAGCATTAGCAAAATTTGGGTTACGCAGAAGTAATCCACTGGCCTCTTCTGCTCATCGTCTTACTGCTCTGAACCTGTTAGATATTAATCCCCTCTAAAGCAATGTTTTAGTCTGTTGTAGATGAGCTATACACAGTCTGGTTCAAGCTATCACATCCCGTTAATAACCTAACAATATTTTGCCATGCTAATTTTATTTCATCACTCCTGAGGACAAAATGGTGGTAACAGACCTGGTCAACTTGAAATACAAAACTCAATACTAATTTCATTATGTTCTTTTGCTTACAGAAATGAAAACAGGAAATTAAATAACTTCACCAATGGAGAAACAATTGCTTTTACTAGTCTTAAATCAAACAATAACACCTGAAAATGCAAGGTTGCAGGGTTTGTTCTTTTTTCAGATGTACAGCCGCTTGTTCAGAGAAGTGAGTTTTTTTGTTTATTTTTGATGGTTGTGGGTTTTTTTAAGTGAACGGTGAAGAGAAACATGAAAGCAGAAGCTAGGCACAAATAACTGCTTAATGTAATACAAAAATTACCAATAGGAAGAGATGGTAAGCACTGAAGTCAACAACAAATATTACGTTCTGTAGTAAACAGAATTTCCTGATGAAAAATGCATACATACTCTATAGGAAAAATGTCTTCTCTATCCTCAACTCACACACTTTCCCATGCATGACACTTCCAAGTTCCAATTAGACAACTTCTTTTCCCTCTCTGAGGGGAAAACTGAGTTTTTTATTAATTTAAGCCTACACACAACTGAAATTTAAACACAAATTAATAATAAGTGCATACTGAAAGGTTTATTTAACTACTGATAGTAATGTAATAATTATAAAGGTTCATTAACATATTATTTGTGTCTTGTATTAGAAAAAAAGTAATAAAAATCAATCAAAAGCCCAGCCACAGCAGTTGTGATAAGACTGTAACAAACGTTTTTTGAGCAGTGTAACTGGTTCCAAAACATTACCGTATAATATCCAGAAGCTTGTCAGAACTTGAAAGATAGATACACTTCCAAGTTTTATATATATATATAAAAATATATATACACATACATTTAAAAAATGCCTCGAATCAGAAGGTTTTATGTGTGTAGTAAATTTGTCATACTAGGAGTATTGTCCTGGTAAAATACATGTCCTTAACATTTACAACACTCAAGCAAAAAATAGGGTGGAAATGTTAAAATGTAACTAATGATCTTACTTTTTAAATAATTTTCTTCATTTTGATTTTTTTTTACTAGAGACACAAATTCTTGACAATAAGGATAAAAACCATACGCCCTTGTATTCCCATTATAACCTAAGAACTTCTTTGGGACATGTGAAGTATTGCTATTTTTCATTCCGTCAGTCAAAACATCTGGATTTTAGTGGTTTTATAGCACAAATGGCTTGTTCAGAGTATAGCCTTTCCCCATTTAAAAAAATTTATACCCCCATTTCATTCTCATCACATGGCTAGCATATGTTTCATGCCAACTTTATTCAAGGCCAAAACCTGTCGTAACTCATCAGGCCAATGAATTACTATAGGAATGTAAAGCAAAGCAAAGAAAGATCCAATCAAGTCAGGAAAAAAAAAACCCCAAACCTAAATACCAAAAAAACTCTACACCGTTCTGAGGAGAATCCTGGTTTCTCTCGGAAGGTCAGCATAACTGAAAAGAGGCGAAAGAAAAGAGATAAGGATGAAGAAGAGGGAGAGCTCAGTTTCTGTATGACCCGTCATTGCAAGTGAAGTTTTCCAAAATAAATAGATCAGATAAGAGCACGGAAGGAATGCAGATTATTAAGATATTTCTCTTTCAAAAAAACCCCAACAAAACCAAACCAGAACAAACCAGCTTGCCCCATGGAGACACTGCTGAAAACATGGTTGCTTTAAATTAAAGCTATTCCATTTGTCAGCACGTCCTCCTCAGGTTTGCTCACCCTTTACCTCTTATTTCCAATAAATTTTAGAGATAAGAGAAGTACAAGATGATCATTATTCAGGTCCTTCTACTTATGTGGAGAGGGATGCAAAATAAACAACAATCTTTTACTTTTGGGCAAGTGATATAATCTTTTGGGGTTTTTTCCCAGTAAAGGCCTGAAGTATACAGACATAGACCCTACCTGTCTGAAAGGTTTTGTAGCAAAAGGCTTGCTGCAACATTAATCTCATGCTACTGCCTTTTACTTTCCTCAATTTTTTTGTTATAAAATTCAATCATTGCCACTAAGCATTAGTATTGTCTCAAAGCCAGTGAGAAGGCAACCAACTGAGCAACTCTGAAGTGAGGATTAGCCAGCAGAGAGCTAGAAGATCATTTAAACTGCAGATAAAGCTATTGAGAATAAGATGTTAAAGTGTGCACCCTCTCCGAGGCATCACCTGCACCCAGTGCATGCCACCATTGGGAGTGACAGGTCTGAGACAGAATGACTTGGGGGAGCAGCAGAAGAAATGACTGGAGGTAGAAACTTGTTAGAAGAAACCAGCTGAAGATGCAGATGACACAGGACTGGACTGTACAGTGACAGATGAGCCTGACTCAATGCCTTACAAGATGACAGTGAGGTGGGTAGAGTTCAGGAGCTGGATGATTCCACCAGGTATGAAGCTACATGTTATAGTCAGGGCAACCTAGTAGCTCACTGCTGCCCACAGAGGGAAGATCCTGCTCTTCCTCTGCACCTCCTCTGGCATTTTGCTAACCCAGCAATGAGCCATCCAATTTACATACCTATTAATGTCTTCTTGACAAGTAAAAATATGTGATGATTTTATCAATTTAATTTGGGTGAAATTTGTTGTGATTTCACCTGAGGAAATGCAGCAGCCCACAAGCTTTGCACGGTACAGATAACTAAAGATGATACAGGATGACACTGTCAAGGGACAACGCTGAAGACAGCCTGTGATTTCTTGAAAGAGGCCACCTTAGCAGAAACAAGGTAAGGCTCATGAGCAGACATTACAAAGCCAACAACTCAAGAAAACACATCCACCTCAAGGTTTTGAAATGCCTTACCAAGAGCTCCTTATCCCTCAAGTGCCAACCTACACTAGACGATAAACCTTTGCTACTATCAATTATCACACTTGCTCAAGAAGTAAAGGACAGCGGCAAATCTAACCATTTAAATTCTGAAGTACCATGAAGATTATCAGCGCTGTGGCACACAATGGAAACTGATGGGTTCTTCATAGCCTGCTTTCCTTGAAAGCTTAGGAAATCTTTCTCTAGACACTTTACTTCCAAGTACATCAATCCTGTAACATGGGGAATGTCAGAACGAAGTTTACATTTGCAACCTTAATTCTGTCTTTTGCATCTATGCATTATTTATACAGTACTTAAATAAACAAACACTGTTTTCCACTGGACATCTGCATCAGTGCAGAGCAAGGCTCAAGCTTGAAAATGAATAAAAATGTATAATAAAGGAGTATACTTCCTTGTAACAGTAACCAAAGACAGCAAGCAAGCAAAATTAAGTTTCTGGCTAACTTAACAGAGAAATGACCAGCAGGACATTTTCAACAGAGTCATGCTAATGGAATGAGTTCATAACAGTGTGAGCTGATTTAAAGAAGGTCCTATTTCTTGCCCTGACTGCATACTCCCACCATTCTACCAGCTCCAGCATTCTTCAGATCCTTCCACAAGACACAGATCTGGCAGAGGATAACCAAACAAAAAGGACTGCATAGCCTTCTGCCAGATCCATGAGTTAAATCAATTCACAGAGCTCATCGGGGAGACGAGTGAGGGGAGCAATATCCTCACATCTAGCTGCAGAAAACTTATGTCCACTTAGCCGCCTGTGAAACTGCAGTAAAAACATACAGCACATTCTGGAAGTGATCTCTCATTATCTGGATATCAGATTTGAGAGTACATGGAGTACCAAACTGCATATATGACCAGTATCCACCTTTACATCTGAAGTCAACAAGCGCTGCTTTTGGAACACATGAAGAAACGCTAAGGACTTTGAAAACTTCTGCCAGTGATCTGTGTATTAGCCCCCACTTGCAACATGGAGATAATCACATCCTTCTCACCATTAAGATTAAATGTTTGTGAGAGATACAGTTATCAGAGCAGTCAATGTTATAGAAAAGCCCCAGAGAAAAATGAGTACCTGTCTTCAGAGCCAGGCTTACTACTGTTGTAAATAAAGCCTAGAATAAGAATACAATAAAATACTCTGCATCCACTCATAATTTAGCATGGCTTATTCTAAAAACCTAATGAAGCAGAAAACCTGTGGAAAAAATTATGTCAGGATATATATACACACTGAAATGGCTGAAGTAGATTCACAGAAGATAGACTTCACAACCCAAATGTTCCTTTTACACAGCTGTGAGCATTTCATTTTTAGAAGCCTCTGAATGCACACAGACATAGGTGAAACACTCATCATTAGCTCTGGTTATCTGCAGAGGTTATTTCTGAGCAAAAATATAAATGAACCAGCAATGCTGTCACCATTGAGAAAAACCTGGAATGTCATAACATTATGTAGTGCGACTTGAGCCTTCATATAGTCAATGACATGAATAGAGAGGGAGCTGCATAACCACAAGCTGTTGCGCCCTGCCAATCCTGAGAGCACACAGTCGTGGGTGATATTAAGGAGAAAGAGCAGGAACAACAGCTCCATCCCCTCCTCATCTGCCTATCCACTGGCATCTTCAGAGACTGGAGCGATGGGTATACAACATGCCAAAGCAGAACTCAATGGGAGCTGGATAGCTTATGCTCTTTAGCAAGCCAAAGAATTTGATAGAAGTACTTCCACTTACAGTCTCTTTAAAACCATGCCTCATAAATTCATAATAAAACAATCTATGATGAGTAAGAAAAACGTACAAGTATGCTTTACAACAAACCTATCCATTTAATCAGACTTGGAAAGTCTGGGTTTAATTTTTTGCTCTGTGCCAGACATCCTCTGTGCCTGAGGCAAGTCACATTGCCATCGCATGTACTGATTCTTCCTCCATACAGTGACAAAGATAAGACTTCCTGAGGTAGCAGGAGAATGCACACACCAAAGCTTGTGAGGCAATCAGACAGAACAGTGATGAGCATCCCAGAAAAGCCTATAGAAGTGTCCTCAATATTAATTCATTTTCATTAGTGACACAACATACAGTACATCTCAGTAAAAGTTGTCAAACTATCAAAGAACATAAACAGTTCACTTTGAAATAAAAATACATAAACGTAGAAACAACTGCAATACATAAACATGAAAACAATTCCTCTCCCATTTGTTCGGTGCTCTCAGTAACTGCAGTGCATCCCAATTAGTTAACAAAAAGCATAAGAATCCACGAGTGCAGGAGATAGGCACTAAAGGAAGTCTGCAAAGACAAAATTTCTCAGCTCCCACATTATCTACAAAAGCACACTCCTGTCCAACCACCTACTCCAAACCTCCAGCTTTTTCCAAATTCAAGTTCACTTTGCAGCAAGTTTTGAAAAACAAATTCACATCACTCTGGGCTGAACATACTGAACTGCACTGGAGGTGTCACATCAAGCGACATACCAGAAGCTCTTTGTCTCACACAGTGAGAGACGTACCGCTTTGGCTTTTCCTTTGACCTGACTTGCAAAACAAGAGAAGCAGCAGCACACTGCAGGGCAAAAGCATAAAGGCTCTACCTGGCATCCTGCCAACTAGCTATAACAGATCTTGGTACTGTGTTGGTTTATATATAGCAAGAAGCAGGTCCCAGCCTTCTGCTCAAGCTTCAGATTTCCAAATGGTGTGAGCGAGTAATTGCTTGTAGAGCAGGCTAATTTTGAAGTGAAAGAGGGCACAGGCGATGGTGTGAGCAATACTGGCAGAGATGCTTGATGTCAATCAGGAAGGAAAGAAATAGAGTATCTCTGGATTGTCATGTGAATTAAAGCAAGACTATTTCAGACAGAAAAAAAAAAAACAAGGTAAAAATTGCATGAAACTGGACCTTCACCACTTTGATGTTTTAGATCTTCAGTGTCTCCCACTATCCCGTTTCCACCCACATTGGGTGCACCTGTAAGTATTTGTAACCACATAAGAGTTATTTAAGGTAAGTTAGCAAAACTGAAAACACTAACTTCAACCTCTCAAAATACTCCTGAGGGAGCACAGGGAGCAGAAGGGGAGGAAGAAAAAAGAGCAGTAAAGTATATAACCTGGCAGACTTGTATTGCTTTACCATATGAAACTTGGATAAAATGCAAATTAAGGAAATAAATATCCATATTAGAGTAACAAAATAAAAAGGGGGAGGGGGAAGTGTAAAAGAACCTAAAATCTGGTAACCTACAACTAGCTCTAATTCTCAATAAGAGAATTAGATCTGGTAACTTACAACTAGCTCTAATTCTCAGTAAGATCTCTGCATGTAAGCATTGTGACTGAAGACAGGAATTTACTTAAACTGAAGACATTTGAAAAACTTAACTACTATTAAAAAAACATTACAGTGCAATTAAGATGCAAATTTAAATAGAAGAAGAAAAAAAATTTAAAGAAAAATATTATGTACTTACTATCATTTAGTGTTGTGAAGTCCAGGAATCGATATTCATAGCAAACATCTATCTTGGTTTCTACCTGGGGCCTCTTCAAAGTTGAATAGATATTACCAGGTCGTTTTTCATCATGTTTCTCCAGTTTGTTCAATCCACAACCCATTTCAGCAGCTCCTGATACAAAGAGGCAGGGAAAGGGAAAAGGGAAAATGCAGAAACACTATTTATTTTGGTTTTTTTCTTTCCAGTTTCATGCACCACACTCGCACACTACAGTGACTTTCAGTTTTTAAATACAAGCTACCTACAAACTATATGAAATAGTGTAATTAAATAAACGCTCAGTAACTGAAGTATGTACTACTCATCTCAACCCTCAGGCATGCTATTATTTTATTGGAAAATTGACAGCTTAATGCATGTATTTTACATCTTTCAAATGTATTCAATAGTATACTCTGGAAGACATATGTTCCATTATAAAAAGTGGCTGAAAATGCAAAACAACTTGCTAATATAATGGTTGACAACTCAGTAACAATTTCTATATATGCAGTTACTATGAGAGCAGATAACATTATCTTTTATACAGATCTCTGTAACATTCAAATCAATATCTAGACTTGTAATTCAATGGAAGAAGCAGGTTTGTAGAGAACTACCAGCATTTAGGAAACTACCTCACTTCCTTCCACCTCATTTTTTCCGGTAAACCCCAGGAAATAATGGCACTTTACAGAATCCATCTTCAAACCAGAAGAGGCACATGACCACAGAACTGGACTAGTTCTCTTTAATAAGCTGTCAGTCCACAACATTTTAAAGGATTACTCTTATCAACCATTTCTGCTACACAGTACATGTTTCTCAATATCCTGCACATTATAGCTCATCTGAGTATGAAAGAATGGAAGAATTGCTTGGTGAAAATACTCAGATGATCCAAATCCTCTCAATCCTCTTCAACAATGCTGGTCAGACTGAGGCAAATTATTTCAACCAGCAGTGAGTACGAAAAGACACAGACACACCAGCTAGGCACCTGAGGTTTTTTTATTACAACCCACCCAATATCCTGCCTCTGTTTATATGGAGAAACTCATGCTTTGGGGATGGGGAGGGAAATGCAGAATAAACACTCAGCAACAAAGAGGGGCTCCCACAGGCCACCCAGACACTTTGAGGCATAGGATCCATTCAGTGTAATCGTGCTGCATGAAGCATCACAAAGATCGGTGTTTCAGCCTCCCTGCAACTTCTGACGGATAGCAACAAGCACCTGAAAAACTTCAGTCACGGACTAGGGCTGCCTTTACCTTGACAGTTACTAAACCTGAAGCAGAGAATGAAAAACCAGTTCAGGTTCCCTGTCTCCAAAGAGGTGTTTGTAAAAGCTTATGCCACAGCTCCATCCCCCAAATGGTTAAAAAGTTAGTCAAATTTCCAGCCCCAATGTATTTGGAATCTACTTGTAGAAATGTATTCATACTTACATTGTGCTTTAACTTTTATAATTTTTGTCCCTCCCTCATATCTCCTTGTGAAATCATTTTTAGGAATAGTTACCAAATCCCTTCCCATATTTTGCTAGCATAAATGTGCTCAAGTCCTTCCCTGTCACTTACAAGACAGGATTTCTGCTCCTTCCATCTCTCCACTTACTTTCATTTGCATCGCTCCTGTTTTCATTTTTCTATGTGAACACAGGTGACCATATGCTCAAAATGAGATTTTAACAAGGTCTATTAAAACAACATTGATGCTTCCCTGTCTTCACTGCAAATAACATGCCTACCACACCTAAAATCATCATTCACAGCTGAATCACATTCACAGTTTATTGTCAGCTTCCCAGCTAACAGGAGTTTCCGACTCATCCCCCATAACTTTGCTCTATTCTTTTGCATTTTTCTACTACTCAGTAGTAATCTCATCCCATTCTCCTGCACCCCTGAAAGAACTGGAAGTCTTTCCAGGCTCAGCAATGCCACCCACCTTCACATCATCTGCAGAGTCTGTAAGTGCACATCTACATCTTACTGCAAAGTCACTAAAAAATACATCAAAATAGGACTGACTAACACATGAAACCTTAAAAAAAACCACCATAGCAAATATTTGATCACTTGGAAACTAGAAGCAGAAAAAACATTTCCTAGAAAGACTTGCAGCATCAAGAAAAACGGATGATGTGTCAGACATGTTCCTGAACTTTAAATATTTCGGGGATTCATCCACCAGAAAACAACCTTCCCTGCTTATTTTGACAGAAAAGTAAAAACTACTTTAACAGTTTCTATAAATGAAAGCTACGTCTGGGGATTTTTTTTTTTTCTTTTGGCATTTAAGGTTAGAAATCCTCAGGATCTTTTTCTGTTCCCAAAATGATACTTTTATTCTTTTTTGCAATGACAACTACTACCATTAAGTAAAAAAAGGTTATTCTTTCATCTATACAGCAGCTTCTTTCTTTTGCCCATGCAATATGATTAGCTTAAGTCTAAAATGTTATTTAATATACAAATGTATATTGTATATTAATGTTCCTAACATGGACTGTAATGGAACACATCTAGCACTATACTTGTGCTTTAATATATTGTAGAGTGAGCTAGCAGTAAGTGTTAGCAAGTGTATCAGATTTCTTGTTTCAGCAATGGCCCAGTAATTCTTACACATCATAAGTATACAATACAGCATTTCGTAAGCAAAATAGTTCCATTTCAGAGGTCATTAGGCAGTATTGCCTGCAAACCTCAGTTATGCAAAGGGTCTGAAATCCACAGGACTTTTCAGACAGTGATGGCTGCAGAGGAGGCCTTGGGGACTCAGTATTTCACATCGCGGAGAGTTTTGCATTCTTTCCTAATTTAGGGTGAAAGCACTAGAAAATACAAGCCTGCTCTTCCAGCAGCAGCAATGGGCACTCTCCACTGCTTTTCTAGCAAACATTTCCTCAACCCTTTTGAGAAAACCAGTCCACCCTCATTGCCCCTGGGAGTAATGATCTCTGCAAACTGTGCCAACCTACAAGCCATTCAGTATGGAGATACCTGCCCACCTGGGACCGGACTGAAAACATACATTTTTTGTATTAATTCACTAAGTGACTGCTTACCAGAAGACTGATTTTCACCTTCCTGCTGCTTGGCTAAAACTTCCATTAGTATCCTCGAGGATAAATACTTCCTCACATTTCATTAAGTATAGGCACAGTTATATCTATGTTACTAAAGCACGCATATGGAAAAGGATGTTTTCACTTGAACAAAAATGAGGTATCAGTAGAAAAAAGAAGTTTCACAACATCACAATCTTTTCTGCAGTAATTAGGATGCCAGTTCTGCTGCAGTAGAAAATAAAGCTTAAGAAATAAAGTTCCTACTTTAATACAGGAGTCTATTAAAAAAATTCCAGAGATGTATGAATAGTTAAAGTTTTCTCAAAGATACTGATGAAGTGTGTACGACAAGTAATCACTGAATCACCAAATTCTGCTCAATGTTATCCCACAAACTTCCTACTGGGACGGCTTGCTTTATAATCTTCCAAAGATTTTTAACACTAGTTACTACCCTCTTCCTTTCTTTTGCAGCAAAGTCAATGCTGTTGTCTTTCCATCCTCCTCTGAAAACATCTCCTTGCTTTTCAGTTACAAATCTAGTTGTCAACGGGTCATTATTCACCTTCTTATTTTCCTACACTGAAGTTACCAATGAGTGCTGGAAGAAATGTTCATCATTGATGCATTCAAGTAATCTAAACCCACCTCAATCCCCTTTTTCAGCAGCTATATTGTTTTGCTATAAGTGATGCTTAAGGTTACTGTACTACATATATTTATCCTGGCTTTCTACACCTGTATACAAATTGTATTTTTTTTTATTCAGTATTAAAACAAATTATTATCACTAATATTCACTTATTAGTAAATTAAAAAACAATCCTTCAAAAACACTGCAAAATTGTCACATATTTTATTTGTCACATATTTTCATACTGGCTCTGCCAGTAGGTTCTAAGACAAAGGTTCTTCTTCCTTTTAATTAACGTAAAAATTATCAACTCACTAGTTCCATACTTAGAAGAAATGAGTGAGAGAAAAAGTAACATCCAATGAAGAATATTAACCACTAAAATTAAGATTTAGCTATGGGCTCTTACAGCTACACATGCTGGAAAAACTAATTCTGTCCACAAACTCACTTAGATTGTGAATTAATCTTACACATGCTCTATGATCTTGATAATCTCTAAAATTGTTCTTGTGTTCAGCCACATGATGATAAAACTGGAACTGAAACCCAAATCTAACAAGAGATTTATTTTTTTTAGTCTATATCTCATTTTAATTTTGAGAAACATGAAAAATGGAAGCTGTGATGAGTTGCAGAACAACAGCAAAGCCTACAGTCAATTCCTAAGCTTGTCTTGTGAATGACAGCAAAGGCCCCCACTGGTTAGGAAACAAGCAGTTTGCATCTGCAAACTGAGTTCAAAAATTTAACCCAGGTTTTGTACATCCCAAGCAAACACCCAACTTGCAAGCCACAGAAGAAGCTTCTTGCCACCACCACCTCCTCCTCCTCCTCCCCATTACTGTCCTTTGTCTTGTATTTTAGGAGTAGAGGAGCTCTGAGGAGCATCTGGAGGAACAGAGCAGAAACCCACTTCAGCACAGCAATTAACCTGCCCCTGAACACTTCTTCCCAATGCAAGTTTTATTGAAACTGGTACCATCCTTCACCATGAAAAACAAAAAGTCACAACAAATTGTACTCAGCAAGTGAAAAAAAACAGTATTTCCATTTTTAAGCACCTCCATGATCCATGAAAATGAGCATATCTTGAATAAAATACAGGAATTTTTATAGCTCTTTTAGAGATCTGCCAAGTTTTCAACTCATCATCTCTGAACCTAAGCTTTGTTAAAATACTCTCTGCAGTTTGGGTTTGCTTTCTCACTTTACTAGCTTGTGTTCAAAATACATGAAATACAACAAGTTGAGATTTAGCAAAGAAGAACAAGTTAAAAGCATATCAAGAAGCTAACGACTTATTTTCTTGATAACAGTGGCTCAGGCCCCAGGATTCCTTTTCAGCAGGAAAAGGGCACAAAGAAGAGAAGAAAAAAACCCCTGCCTTCTATCTGATTTTTTGTTTGGGGCTTTTTTGGGAACAAATAGAGCTAATTTTCTGATGTATGCCCCCCTCCTTTCATGGAACCCCGTAACAATTTATCTCCAAGGAATAATAATGAAAATTACACTGAAACGTAGCAGAACCACATGGCTAATGGAAGCTTGAATAGATTACCAGACTAACTAATTTAAGGGATGTTTATCAACTAAGTTTATATTGGCTAAACAGTTTATTTCAACTATAGCAGTATTACGGAAAGTATTGTGTCAATGACTACTTACAAGGATGATTTGAAAAGACTTCCTACACAATTCTTCTAAGTACACATAGTACTGGAGTCAACTGCTAAGCATATAGCACTAGACTGAATACTCAAATATCATCTAACACATATGTAACTGCAATACACTACCACCTGAAACAAGGTAATTTTGATATTTATAATGGCACCCAAAGAAAATGTGCTGTACAGGCTGATTACACTACTGTCAGCTTGTTTTTAAGCAGTTAGTGAGAACGAGCTTGCTTGCATTAACACATTTTAAAAATTTATTGTCCAGAACTAGTGACCTCATTTTGTAAGCTTTATGGTGAATTTATTTTTTAAAAAACATATCATAAGCTACTGCTAAAGTTCCTGTCACAAAATTATGGAATATGATTCTTACTGGTGAGAACAGCAGTGAAACAAGGTAACTGCAATGGATTAATAGGTTTTCTCTCTTGATTTTGGTTAAGTCCTTTCATCCTGGTTCTTCTTTCCATGGGTAATACTTAGCTACCTCACAGGGATGCTAGAAGGCTTTTACAAATAATTACAGGACTTCACATTTGTTGTGCAGTAATGAGATGCACTTATTTCCTTAAACCCTCACTCCTGCGATCCTGACCTTTCCATTTTCAAAATAATAAGCACTTCATGCTCAACTCAGTTCACTTGCTGGCATGTGGTCACTTAATTCTTGCATCCTTCCCAGTCTAAAAAACATCAGAGTGTTTAGTCCCCCATTCAGCTCTAAACAAACCCTGAGAGAGCTTGTAAATTATGTCCGAGTCCCTTTCCTAGCATAGTTAAAGCAATGAAGCAGAAGAGCAATAACAAGGCAAAAAAAAAAAAAAACATCAGCCAGGGAAGCATAACCAAAGCAGAGGATTAAAAACACCAGACCTGACAAACTGGGTGTACAGGCAAACAAAGAAAGGAGAATAGTATGCTAGGATGATCCTTTATAGGTTCCCAGAATAGAGCTGTGCTCCTGACATATCCCCATTTTTCCTTCTCTGGCTTAACACTATATGGGCTTTTTGTGAGATTACACTCATTAAGAGGGAAATTCTATACCAAGAGATACCTACTTGGTTCTTTTTGAAGAGTATTACCATACAGGTAACTATGTAAGCATATATTCAATAAACACTGCAATAATTATTCTTTGTGGGGAAGGATCGTTTAAGTAACTAATGTTTACCAAATAATTTAAAAGATTTGCAAAGATTTATTTTGAAAATACAAAGAACAATTACAGTAAATCAGTCCTATCCATTGCTAGATGTCACAACTGATCAATTTTTTCCCCGTATACTTACGAATTCAACTAGCGCTATCAGGATATTAGACTTGCAGCTGATAACTAAATCTCTACTTATAGAAAGGTTGGAGAAAAAAATAATCCTAGATTTATTCTTTATGATTGATTTTCTTTAAATTAAACAGTAGAGCAACCCAAGTAAATCTCCATTAAGGTTTTCAATTTCAAAAAGGCAAATCTCAAAAACTAGGGGAACTCATTAGTGAGATGAACAGGAATGAAAGTTGGAGGACGTGAGCACAGGGGAGGTCTGGAACATGTTTAAACTCCAATATGAGTATCTGCAGAATTTGTAACCCAAGGAAGTGACAAGAGAATTCATAAGAAGGTTTCCAGACCCAGCGAGATGAATTACCTAATAAAGAAGTTAAGGTAGAATAAGCAGAGAGCTTTCAAAGGACAGGAAAAAAAGCTCAGCAGAGGAAACTACAGTCTTGGATCAAGAAACACCAGCATAAAGTGAAATGTGCCAGAAGTCAAGCCCAGTTAGAGAGGCCAAAGATACCACAACTAAACAGAAGCAGAACACAAATCAGGAGGACTAATTTGGACTCATACCAAGAACCCTGGAAGACCTGTCATGATGAACTGCAAATCCAGCTGCTAGAATTAAAAAGCAAACTATTGCACCAGGTTTCGCACCATCTCTCTAGGAGACAAGAAAACGTACTGCCTACATGAAAAAGAAAGGGGAAAGATAATTTGGCCAGTTAAGACAATTGCTAGTCTAGCCTCAAGAGTTTGCTAAACTTCAGGAAGCTTTAAGAAAACAAACTAATACACAGATAAATATGATATGGATTCAGCAAAGTTAGAACAGACTGATAGGTCTTAATCACAGCTCATGGAGAAACACATGCAGCACGTCAAGTAACACACCACCACAATAACATGATTTCAACAAAACATTATTAAGTGCTCTTGTTTTTATTAGGGTGTTCACAACACTAGTCTTGGGCTCAACTCTGCTGCCCTGCGTAACACACACCCACTTTCTCTGCGCTGTCCCTGGGCCCGCAGGTCGAAGGCTACCTCAACCAGGGGCTGCCACCAGCTGCGCTTAACCCTCTCTAGGGAAACAAGCTGGTTTGTGTGTGTGTGCACGTGGGCGAGAGGGTGGGAGGAAGAAAGCAAACAGGATCAGACAGAACTGGTAGAGGAGAGAGGCATGTGTTGTGCTGGTGTTGGGGAGCAATCTGAGGAACAGTAGGCTGATGGGAGACTTTGCTTCTTACCCCACCTACATCACTCTATAGGATTTATCCAAATGATTTAATACTGTGTGATACCATGATGCTGTCTTTCAGTACAAGAAAAGGTTCAGATGTAACACACAGTTCTACAAAACAGTTTTAGGCGAGGTATTTCTGGTCACTGGATAAAGCACAGGTAAAATTTCTTCTGAAAAACCACGGCTGCAAATGTTCAAGCAAGATGCCTCCATGTGAAGACAAGAGACTACAGAGATGCCAAGAAGGACTAGAGAAACACTCTCAAGAACTTAAGGGGAAACTACAGCACCTAACATTTATTGTCTAGCAAATTAAAGACTGAATGGACCCAACAGAAGCATGCATAGGAATGTTAGATACGAATCCAACCTTCCTTTAAAGTTAATCCAATGCCACTCAACCCACAGAAAACAAGCATGAAAAACAGATGCATATTGCAAGGTACGCACAGTAGCTTCAAGGACAGTGAATAAAACCATGGTAAAACACCAAGCTAGACAGACTTGACAGTCATATGCTTACTGTCTTTTGCTAGTTTGCCATGGAGTAAAACCCTGGCCAACACATTTGGGGTAAAAGGAAAAGTGGCCAGATGTGAAGCTGTGGGATCTCACATGAAGTTGGGGGATGGAATAATAGTTATGGGATTTTAAAGACAGGCTTCATCAATTTTGATTCTTAATTCTTTGAAAGGCTGTGGCTCCAGCTTTTCAGCTTTTTCACCACAGATTCTTAGGCCACTTCATTTCAGCCAGTATGGTATCTGTGTTTCCCAGTACCACCGCTCATAACTCCCCTAGGTATTTAATCACAGCTGTATATACTCATTCTGTGCTACATTCTCGCTCTCATACCAGGGGAATGCCAGCATTCAAGCGCTGGAAAGCCCCTTGTCTAGTGTAACTAACTTGAGGTTAAGTTAGATTCCTAAAATAACCCTTCATTCTGAGACTTTTTTTCCTTAGAAAAAAAAGAAATTAAATACACCAATATGACCAGTAGTATTGTGAAAAAAAGGGTTATTGCCAGTAACTTGTTATTCAATACCAGAAGCTGAAATGGCTTGGATTCATTAAAAATAAAACATAAAAGCAGATGTCCAAAGAGATCTCCCCTTGTAAAGCAGAGATCAGCTATGTCTTGACAATGTTGGTTATTCTCCTACTAAATAAAAAAAACCCCAACCACGTAATTTTTTTTATAGGAATAAAAATAGAAGCTGTATAAAATCATACCATAGCCTCCAAACTTTGGCTGAAAACATTAAAGAACGCTTTGTCAGGTATAATTAATTTTTTATTATTTCGCACCCAACAACCAACCCCTTTAGCACACCAGACGCCCCTCCCGAGACCCCAAGACGCCTCCGGCCCCGCTGCCTGTCCCGCCACACAGCAGCCGCTGCCTCAGCGGGCTCCCCGGGGCCGAGCTGGCGGCGCTCCGGAGCGAAGCGCGCTCGGTCGGCGTGGAGAACGAATGCCTGCCATTAATTACCTGACCGAGGTGGAAGTATCACAGAAGAGCTCTAGAAGTCCATCCAAGTAAATTCCCCTTTTCCAGAAATACGCAGGCTGCGAGGAGGAGTTTGCTCCGCCAAGAGTTCAGTTAAACCAGAGAGGAGAGAGATGCATTCCCTACTCAGACACACAGATGCTGACCCGTGGTCACCCTGCCTCTCCCTATATTGTAATAAAAGCGTGCTGAAACAGTGTCGCGGACTTAAAAAGGCAATAGCCAGCCCAGCCTCTGAAAACAACTGTAAAAGCACAGACCCCCGCCAGCCACACGATGGCACGTCGCGGTACCGCCGCGCCCCGCTGCCCTACATGTGCCGAGCGGGGCCGGGCTGGGCGGGCACATCCCCCCCCCACCCCTCCCAGCCCCGCTCGGAGCAATCCCCTGCCCGGCTCTGCCCCATCGCGGCGGGGGCTGGACGCGAAGAACCGCGCTGGCTGGTAGCGATTCTCAGCCATGCCGCCTCCGGTGCCCGCCGGCGCCCCGGCCGCAGAAAGCCCCGGCGGAGCCCCGGGGGTCCCCTCACCGCCTGACAGGACGGCGCCGGCCGCCGGCCCCGCCGCCTCCCGGGGCCTAACGCCCAGCGCGGGCGAGTGCCGCACCGGCCCTTCGGCAAACGGCAGGACCGAGGCGGCCGGGACCACCGCTCCCTCCGGAGGAGCGGTTCACCGGCGCCGCGCAAACCGAAATCGGCTGGGGGAGAGGGCGGGAGGGGGTGCCTCCCCCCGAGAAAGCCTGGAGCAGCCCCTCCGCAGCCGGGCACGCCGGCCAGCCCGCGCCCCGCTCCGAACTTCGGGAGCCAAGAGGATCAAGGCGACTCAGAGCCCCGGAGCCGCTTTCCCGGCTCTGCCGCGCCGACCCTGGCCAGCGGCCACCTCCCGGCCGGCCCCGAACCCCCCCACCGCCCCCTCGCCAAGTTTGCCCGCCGGGCCGGGCGGGTGCGCGGCGGTACCTGGGACAGGCGGCGGGCGAAGCGCAGCCCGGCGGTGCTGAAGGATGCCCGGCGGGCGGAGACGGCCGGCCCCACTGACAGTGCTTCCTCCTCCTCCTCCTCCCACGGCTGCCGCCCGCCCGCTGCGCTCCGGGGCCGCTCCCCCCTCGGCTCCGCGACAGGGAGGTGCCGGGGTAGCGCCGCGCCGCCACACGGCCCCGCTGCCCGGCAGAAAGTTTGTGCCGCGCAGCCCGGGGGCGGTGGCACGGAGCGGGGAGGCGCCTCCGCGGGGCCGGGCCGGGCCGGGCCGCTCCGCTCCGCGCCGAGCGCGGCCGGCCTGGGGCCGCGGCCACTTCCTCTTCCTCCGAGCTGCGGGGCCGAGCCCCGCGCCCAGCGGCAGCCACGATCAGGCAGGGAGAGGGGCAGCGGCGCTTCCCGCCAACGCCACGGCCCTGAAAGGGGGACTGCTCCGCCCGCCGGCCAGGGCTGGAAGTCCCTCACGCACTGCCCGCCTCAGCCCCCGGCCCTATCCCCTGCTGCAGCTTTGCTCCCTCCTCTCCGGCCCGGGGCCGGGAGGACTCTACCTCGGTGCTTTCAGCCCCAACACTGTCGAGCCCCACCTGGGGTGTCCACAGTGCCACCAGCCTCCTACTCAAAGCCTGAACCTCTCCGTTAAACGTGCCTTTTCTCCTCCTCCCTCAGGTGGAGGCAAACCCCCTTTCTCCAGCTCAGACAAGCTCAGCTCCCCCAGCCTCGCCTTGCAGGCCCTGTGCTCCAGTCCTGGCCTCGGTAGCCCTCCACTCAGCTGTCAACAACTTTCTTGTCCCAGGACTGTGAAGGGGAAATGACACACCCAGACAGAACATGTGGTCGAGAAGAGCCCTAATGATCACCGAAAAGGATAATCGCTTTTTCCAAGCTGATGCCATGCTGTTGTTACCTTTGTTGGTTGTGGTCACACGCCCACAGACTGTGAAACAGAGCTGCTACCGTCCAGACAGGCAGTTCCCAAGCCAGGTCTGTGCAAGGTGCCCTCCCTTCCCAGAGGTAGCGTGTTTGTCTTGGTTAAATTTCAAAAAGTTCATGCTGGCTTGTTCCTGAGGCTGCCTAGGTCCTTCTGGACAGGAGCCCAGCCCTGATGCACGTCAGCTGCACCCCAGTATGGGGTCACGCACAGACATGGCAACAGTGGGTCCTGCCATCTCCTCCCAGTCCTTGCAAAAGATGTTAAGTAAAACGGGCCTCCAGGCAAAGCACAACCCCATTAAGCTGCAGCTGTCTGAGCCCAACCACACATTGAGCTTTTTACCCATCTAGCTGTCCACCCACCTAGACTACAGAATCCTAAGCACATACGAAAATAGCACAGGAGCCAGTGCCAAGCACCTTACTGAAGTTGCCATGGCATCCATTACCATCCCCATGCCTACCAATGCAGCCACTCTATCATAGAAGGCATCTGGTGAGGCATGATGGCACCCTTTCTAGACACATGAAAGACACAAAAGCAAGTCTGTTCCAAGGGGACTCTTTCCCAGAGCCCAATTTCCTCATGGTTCCTCAAATTGTCCTTCTGGCCTTTACTGAAAATAGGTGCAACATTTGTCTTGCTTTAGTTGTTGTGGACCCTCCTCACCCCACTCTTAGTAGTACAGAGAGAAGCTGCTCCCAAAGCATTAGCCAGCTCTTTCCAGCACCCTCAGACACAGTCCAGATGGTGTAAGATTTGTACAGGTTAAGTTCTCAAAAACAATCCCTGTCGTGATCCTCACCCATTGCTGGTAGTTCTTCACTTGCTTGAACCTTGCCTCCAAGCACATGGTCAGGAAAATTGAGGCAAAGGCAGCTCCAAGTACATCGGCCTTACCTACGCTCACGTTCAACAACAGGCCTACATGCTCCTTGTTCTCAGCCTCTTACTGTTAACATAGTTTTTGAGAGCAACATGAGATTCCACAAGCCCTTGTGTGCATCAACACCATACCCACATGCCTTGGTAGCATTTCTAATAACTTCTTCGCCATAAACTGTTCTTGCTTCTACCATGAGTTTTCCAAGGAAGTTGTTGTCAGGTGATCCCTGTTTAGCCTAGCTAGCATCCCAACTCATCAACTTACTTTCCTATTTGGATGTGCTGCTCTTGCATAGGGAAAAGGTGTCCCTTAAAAGCCTGCCAGCTTTCCCATGCTCCCCTCACCCTTCGGAGCTGCCTCCCATGGCATCCCATTTACCAGTTGCCGAAATAAGCAAGTTTGCTCTCTGAAGTCCAAGAACTTGCCTTCCTCACTCCCTTCAGGATCTTGTGCTCCACTGTATGATCATGACTACAGCAAGGGTTGCTATTATCACATTCCTGAACTCTTCCTTGGTGGTGGACATCCATTTCTGCAACATCTCCGGTTGGCCCATTCAGTGTATCTACCAAGAAAGCTTCCTAGAATCTGCTGGATTGCTTGCATCCCACCATGTTACCCTTCGAGTTGTCAGGGAGATTAATTCCTCTCCAAAAATGAGGATCTGTGACCCATAGATGCCACTGAGTTGCTAATTTAATCAACTTTCATCATGAGTAGCTGCTCTGTAATTCACCAAACACGTCATCCTCAGTAGCCTCTCCTTTGATCCTCAGCATTCTCAACGAGCCTGTTGTTATCCAAAAGCTCCATACGTTCCACCTGCTCTTTTTACAGGAGCAACCCTCCACCCTCATCTTCCCCATCTCTCCAGAAAAACATGTTCCATCCCAAACATCACGTTTGTGGACCAAGTCTGGAACTTTGCTTGCCACCTTCATTGTAATTCCCCTTATTAGGCCAGAAACCTGTTCAACAGCTCCTGAAACACCCTTGATTAATACCGAAACTGCTTGAGGCCCTTATGTCCAGCAGACACAACTACATTTGCTACACTTTGTCCACTTAAGAATCTCTCTCCCTACTGTGTAGGTGCATAAAACAAATTAAAATATATAAGCAAACACTACATTAGCAGCCCAATTCCTTCCTAAGAGCAGAATATTTCTGTATTTAAGGCTGCTATTGTGACAGATGAAATCTATTTGGAAGCACTTCCTCCATTTTTCCCTCAAGTGCCATCAGGGAATGAGAAAATTTCCCCAGAGTGGCCTCCGTCTGCATTCAAGTCCTCTTAAAGCACAACTATCAGCATTAGCTAGTCGTCCATAGCCAAAAGCATAACATCAAAACACTGGAAGTGGGGAAATGAAGTTACTTCTTTACCAGTGATGAACTATGAAGCTAACACCAGCAGTGCCTTTTGTGTGGTGACTTTAGCTATCTCCTTCTCCTATTCCCTTTTGTGCGTTTTGGTTTTTTCCTCTCCATTTAATTGTTTAGTTTTTCCTCTTTCCTTGTCCTTCATCATTTTTCCTCCGCTCATTAGTTTCTCTGGCTTTCTGACTGTGTGAGAAAGCAGCATGCAGTCACATCAGGGTGCCATGTAACTGAGCTGTTTTTTCTGATACTACTGTTAAAGCATATGGGGAAGGATTGGCTAAGTGTGTAGGAAGAAGTGAAGTGCAGCTTTCCATGTATTATAAACACTTCAAGTCATAGATGGCTCCAGAAGGAGCATCCTGGGCCCCAGACCTTGCAGACACCGTAGGATTTGCAGATCTACACCTCGAGTTGAACTGAAAGGATGTCTCACAACATTAAAGACTTTTGCTGGTGCAAAGTCTTCTCGGATACAGAAAGGGACATCAACACTAAGAAAACAACATTCCTGGATGACCATTGATTGATATGAAGCAACAGTACTGTGCAGACAAAAAGTGTTTCAAATTAATGTTTACAGTGGGTCACACAGCACAGACCGTATTTCCACACCACTACAAACCATCTTTCCACTACCCACTTCACAGTCAATAACTATCAGACATGTCTGCGAGCTCAGAGCTATCAGATACAAGGCGTTTTGATGCACCAATTTCAACCTGGAATTCCTATACTCCAGTGTTAAATATACAACACATTAAGAACTTTCTGCACTTTTTAAATAGAGACAAATTTGAATTAAAATTTTGTCCTGCAGGATTTTTGACATGAAGGTGTTTTTCTCTGACTACAAAAGTCTACTACAGAAGCAGCAAATTACCAGGATAGGATACACCCAAATAGCTGATAGTAGAGATGTCTACATTGAAATTCAAGAAAACAAAGATGGCTCAAGTGGCTGCTATCAAGGCACGTAAGCTGAAACATACCATACAACCTAAACTGATGCTGTACATCTAAACTATTGTTTCTAGACTACCACTGTGAGAATTTCAGAATTCCACTCTGGCTTGTTAAGTGTTCATATATTCTTTAGAAAAAAAAAGTATGCACTGCACCCCTATTTTGAGATTATTTGCCTCTCAGAACCATTCTGGTACAGATTTGGTAAGATATGATCTAGAACTTACTCTGACTGTAATTTCATGTGGTACTCAGAGGAGGCAACGTTATTCCTATGAGAAATCTGATGAACTTGAAAAAACCTAAACAAGCATCCTAGTCATTTCAGAGTTCTTTTTCTCATATATACACACACACTCCTAGAACAATAAACTACTGCAAAACACAAGTGACTTGGTAATTAAATAGTAAAATACAGCTCTAACAACCATTTAACTATAAACAACTGAAGGACTTTACTGCTTTAATCAACAGCAAGATGATGCCCCTAGACACTCCATCAGGGAATATTCATTTACCTTAGGAGTTAAAAAGTGCTTTGATACATTTTATTTCTGTTTCTAGCCAGTACCATCTCTCTTGTATATCCACACATTTAGCAGTGCAGAGCTCTACAACCTTCTGTATCACAAGCAGGAGTGATCACGTTTTCCATTTGCACTTTGTAGTGTGGGGTGCAGCTGGGTAAGGCAAGTTCAATGTAGGTGTAAATTGCTATTGGTAGGGCACTGAAGAATTCTGCTTTGCCAAATAGCTGTACTGATTTTGGCATAGGCAGAGAAGATTACACATTGTGAAAAGCAGCGAGAAATCACATGCGCAGCATTTCTGTCTCATGCATGGTGTTTCTAGTTGTGCCACTAGATAATCCCTTGCTTGGTTATTCCAAGTGTAATTTGAACAACCAGTTGGAAAGATCCGCGTACAAGTAAGCCATTTATTTTTTTGTATGAAACTCAGTGTAATGTCAGTTACTTTTTTTTCACTATAGACTCCAGCATTCAAGTCAACCACATCCCATCTTTCTAGTTTTCACAGCAGTATGAAAAATATTTAAAGCTGATTTAGAACAAATTTTGTTTCCTCTGTCAAAAAGCAGACACCTGTAACATCACACTGAACAGGATTCAGCAAAACTTAAGTTAATCAGAAGTAATTTATTCAGAAACAGATACAAAAATACCAGTAAAGAAAATTAAGCTTTGTTATTTACCTACCACTCAGCAAAAGCATATTTAGTATCTACTGAGATTTTTATTAAGACAAAACATGAAAAGCCAAAATGAGAAAAACTAGACTATATTTGAGGTAGACAAGTCCTTTAGCTTATTTTCCTCATTATTGTTACTGTTAGTTTCAGATCACCAGTACAAACTGCTATGAAACAGCTCACTCTTCCAGGATCAGACTTTATTTGTTGACAAATTACCATTTTGATTTCTAGTTTATATTTTGGGCACTGTAGTAGAAAGCACCTCTGTCTTACCAATGCCAAATATATCATTCCCCCTGTACTCACTACTGTTTCCACCTTAACTGGTACAAATTGATATGATGGCTAGGGAAAACAATTCCTTTAGTTTTGCACAATTCCTTAGTGCCAAGCAATCTGCCACCATGGTAGCTCCAATAAAGGATCTGTAGCTGTCTGACCCGTGTCAGGTTCTAATTTGTTTTTCCAAGGCTCTTGCACTCTCAAGATCTTGAACGTCATAGTTTCCAACAGGTTTGAGTCATCAACAGGCTGAAGCACTCAAGACACAGAGGTGATAAGCTTGAGTGAAAATTAAATTTTTTTGAACTGTTTTCTTATTGCAAAGAAATTATTTCACTGGGTGTTATTCAGAACTAAGCCGTAGCTTCTCAGAAACACCAGAAAAACTGCCTCCAAATCACAGAAGGAACCAAGGTGGAGTAGAAAGGTATGGAGAAGTCAGGTCTATATTGCTGCTAAAGAGAATTAGACCAGTCCCCTACTGCTGCTGGTGGTGATATAACCCTTTCTGTCCCAGCAGCAGCACACAATTCGACCTTTGCTCAGAAGCGGTAGCTACTTTTGCCTTTTCAGGTTTCCAGAATAGGGAAGCAGCCTATGCACACTTACATTCTCAGAGGGTCATAATTTTAGCCCAATTAGTTATTAAAAATAGCTCATATTTTATTTCCAAAGAAGAGTAACTTAAACATGACTCTACCTACTACAGCATTTTAATGTCCCAGGAAATTATTTTTTTTTATTTTTTATTCTTTAAGTGCTTCTACTTCTCATTTGTAGGCAACTACTAGGGAGCTGCAGAGGCTACATATAATTAAGGATCAATTCTCTGTTTTGGAAGCTCTTTCTGAAAGCTGGTTTCTATAGTCTTGAAACTTAAAATACATTTATGGACATACATTTCTGAAGAATACATGTAACATTATGTGCACGTAATTTTGACTTGAACAGTATCTGATAGGATATGCCTCTGTAAGAGTAGTAAAGTTGTGAATACATTTGAGAATTACTGACAGCTTTAATTCATCCCCATTTATTTTACCTTTCTTGAATGTTTCAGTACACATCTGACAAACACAGATTTCACATTCTCATTTCAATAATAATTTTGGTTAAATCCAAGCTGTAGAAGAACCTTCAGAAACAGGAGAGAGATGGCCCAAAATGGCTGCATATAAGAGCCTGTTGGCCAGAGAGCAAGATTTATTGCTGTATCAAAGTTGGCACTAAATCAGCTCTTGCTCTAGGTGATCAAAATGGTGGCCAGATTTTCTCTGTCAGAAGGGCCAATCTAACCAAGCATGAGAGAAGCTATGACCTGTTTCAGATTACATTACACAAGTTGTTTCTCTTGCATCTCTGTTCTCAGAAGTAGAAAATGGAGAGTTATATTAATTTTTGTAAGGTACTTCAAAAACCTACAAGTGAAAACCCTATATAAAAGGTCATCTAGTAATAAGCCAGTGCAGAAGGCTACGTAAGACTTAATGTTAACAAGAAACACTAAATTACTGAAGGAGCTAGAGTATCTTTTTCCTTTCTTTGGATATCCAGACTTAGCACTACTCAGTACCATCAGTACAGAGTTAAGATATGTACTCATATTTCTGTTTCTTTTAACATTCCAGAAGTTTAATAGAGCACTATAACCAATCAGTTCATTTTTCAATTTCTCCATTGCATTAAGCTAATTCACATATAAGGGAAAGTAATTCTTAGAACTTTTGATATTTTAGATTTCTATCTACCAGATACCTGGTGCCCAACTATACTAACAAGGTTAATGGAGACTCTCATTAGAATAAATTTCACTAATATGAAAGAGGACTAGGCAACCAACACTTTAAATAATGCAGACAGATTCATGAAATTTTTAGTTAAGTGTTAAACAGTCTATTACCTTTATAGTAGATGGATAGTTAAGATACACCCCAGAAAATAAATACTCCACAAATTTGCAGCAGCTCAGCTGTTCCAATGGTACAAACAGTAACTTAGACCAGGCAAAAGACTACAATGGGTCACTATCTTAAGTTTATGAGCACCTGATTCTAGCCCTATTGGTAATAACTTGTTAAAAAGAGTTTGCTTCATTCCCCTCTGAATAAACACTACATAGATACAGTACCAGGAAATTCAGCACTTAATGCAATGATCTGAAAATTGGTATTTTTGTTAAGTACAATTTCCCAACCTACAGAATAAAATATTTCTGGGTAGTAGAAGGGGAGAAGCAAGAACAGCTTAGTATAGGAACTTAATAGAATCTAAATCATCCAAGTTGATACTGCTTTTAACTTAATGATCTGGATCACAATCAGACTTTCCAGTCAAGGAACACTTTTCCCAATTCAAAAGCCACTTGACTAGTCTAACAGGGAAAAGCAGTAAGACCCTTCAAAAGAATACATCCCATGGCAGCCATGATCCTTTACATGGCCCTCAGGCCTCAGTCTGAGCTCTGGTAAAGGAGGATGACATCAATTTCTAAGCAATTTCACATCAATTTCACATTTGTTGTCAGGGAGTTTTCTATAAGACACTTAAGGCTTCTTAGTCACAAAGAGGTAAGATCTGTAACAGCTTCAATGGATGCACAGGACCGAGATCCAACTCTAGTTCCCAGGGAACAGTATTACAAGAAAACAAAAGACACCACATGAAAAGACACTGTGGCATGTAGAGCCTGGTTTACACTAGAATTAGTATCTCAGAAATTCAGTATTGTTGATATATTTGAGCAAGCTTTGATGAAGTCCCAAACTTACGAAAGATGTTGTACAGATGCACAGACACCCAGTGCATTCAGTACAAGGTACATAATGTCACACTAAGCAATAATAACTGGGGCAAAGTGCCTTGAGTCTAGGTGGTCTGTGAATACACCCTAACATTCAGCACCCTTGGAAGTAAGTACCTGTACAGGTAATGCAATCAGGATGAAAGGGTGTAGAGTCTCAGGCAATTATTTATCAATTTGTGGCAGAAGATAATCTAAAGAAGATACAGAAACCTTGGAAATCTTTTAAAGCCAAGATCTTTATCGGCAAGTATGAGGAAAAATTTTATACATGCTGCACCACAGTTGAAAATGCACAGCCAATCCTCCAATAATTAGAATTTCACCTGCTCAGCAGAAACACATACAGATTCCTGACCTGCAGGTGAAAACTAACTTACGCCTACCACACCTAAGGAAATCATTACTGAGTACAGCAAACTGAACTTGTGCATACAAAGCAGATGCATCTCCAAGCTAGTTTGGAAACAAACAAACAAATCACTGAAGCAGTCAAATGCTTACTGAATGATAAAGTTGTAATGAATTAATCCTTTTCCCAAACTTAGGATCTCACACAAGTTGTACATGAACCATATATTCTGAGTGTGTTAATACACCAGAAGTATTAGCTTGGGCTGAACTACCCTACCTCTAAGTTTTCTTTAAACTACTCAGACCTTGAAGTCTTCAAACAGTGCTTTACCCTCCACTGTAACATGTGCAAGACTTTTTGGCTATCTTTGTTGCGTACTGGATGAGATATAGCTAATAAGAAAAGTCTTGGCAAGGGAGAATATGAACAAGGACCACAGTCTACCCCAGCCTCCCAAGAGGCAGTATAAAGAATGAACATAAAAAAGCACTTTCTATACTAGGTGCAACTAGAAGTAACAGTTCAGGACAGGATTAGCCTTCTCCAAAGAGACTCAGTTATCAAGAGAAAAGCATGAGTAGAGGAGCTACACATTAGTTCCAGATTTTGAAAACTAAAACACCATATGATCTAGGCAGTTCCATTATGGAAGTGATTTCAGCATGCAAAACTTTATAATCTTTGACGCAAGAGACAGAAAGCCAATGGTATTGAAGAGGAGCCACTTGAACATGTGACAGATTAACAAAGTGACTAGCATTAGAACCAGGTAAATGTGGACTCTATACTCACTAGCATTTCCATATAGATACAATAAAACATAAACTTGTCTGATGTTATCTGTACACTTATACTAAAAGAAGGATTTTGACTGACTAATTGTAACAGCAAAAGCTGGTATTTTCTCCACTATTTTAGTTTTCTAGGATGGTAAGGTACAAAACCTGCTGCAAGTCTTTAGAAAAATTATTCTGCTATGCAATGCACTTGGGGAACGGTATTTGAAAAATAAACCCATTAAGTTTCATCCTTGACATCACAGTTAAGTTTGTATATTTAAAGTATATCTTTGTTGTCATAGGTAACAAATACAGTAAAAGAAAACACTAGTGACATTTGTGACTAGTCACAGCAACTCCATTTTCCCTGCTAGCTCCACCTTCTCTTTATCACTAGGTATGAAGCGCAACACACAGGATGAAAGAGCAGCTAACAGGATTCTTAAAATTCAGTTTCAGAAAAAACAAGTTTCAAACTTAAAGTTTCCCAACAGGTCAACCCTCCATGTTATTTAATTCAGACCAAAGTAAAATGAACTTTGCTCTTAAATTAGGCAAGAAAGACCATGTCTGTTTCCCACAGTGCCTTGCAAGGGGCACTTAACAGTCATTTCAGCCAATCCTCTTACCCGCTTCTATGCTTAAAGACAGAATTCTGTTTCCAATGAGGTTTGAGATTTTCGCTTTCCAAGCTGAAAAGCATTATTTCCAGAATAATTAATAGCACTATGCAAAATAATTAGCAGTACAATACAATTCTGTTTCATCCTTCGCTTGTACATATGTGAGGGAACAGACTCAGCAACATGAATTTTCATGGTTTCTGAAGCTGCACATTACAGGCCAAGCAGGCTGGTTTGAGATAATACATCGTCTGCTGCCCAAACACAGACCCCTGCCACTTGGCTTCAGAGACCACTGTAGTAGCTGAACTCAAAAGCTTCAGAACGCAGTGAGAGTCATTATTAGCTATGTACGTCACCTTATTTATTAGAAGAATCTTATTCGGACAATACTTTATCATATACACTAGAACTTCCCCAATTTAGCTTGTCTGGACACAACCTGTGGCCTCAGGAGCTGCTTCTAATCCTGCATACAGGACATTTTGGGCTGGTTAGGCAGCATGTATACAGCACTTGAAACTTAGCGTATTCACAAAAATTGCTCAGTACTTCTGGAGAACTCTAGGTATAATACATAATATTATCTACTACTGCCTTCTTTTTAGGCAGTTCCGTCACAGGGTTGGGTTTTTTAAATACAGAATTTAAATTATTTTCAGAACACCGAGTATGGCAGAAATAAGTTTGCTTCATGGTTTGATTTTTTTTTTTAAGTAGCAGCTTTGTTGCAAATTAATGGATTGTTATTTAGGTTAAAACATTACTAAGTCTGTAAAGGCAAGGACAAAAACATATGGGACTCACGCAGCAAATATAAACTCCTTTTATTTATAACTGCATTCTGTGACATTGTGGCAAAATACTGTAGTACAGACCGCCTTGCTACTCCATTCAATATATACCAAAAGGAAGGATCAAAAACAAGATCAGAAACCCTGAGGCACAAACTGCTAGAAGCTAAGCATGTTCTTGAGGATCTATTTTCTCACCTTTTTTACTTTTCCATTTACAGACAGGTTTCCTGTAATGACCTACAACACTGAACTAAACAAACCTTAGTCTGGACAAGTATAGTAGTTCTTAACTAAGCTTGTTTAAGGGTCACCACCAATTGTAGGAACTCAGCAAAATAATACTTTATTATTTTTTGCTTCTTGGGTGGTGCTTCTATAATAACAAGATAAACATACATCTAAAGTGAACCCTAACTATTTTTTTTTTATAGCCTGTTCACTGTTGGCTTCATAATACCCTGTCATAAAGTGTCATTTATATTGGAAAATGTCACCCAATAAAGCAAACATTTCAGAGAGCTCGTAATTCCCTAGGGGAAGCAGACACAGCAACTGAAAATTAAGTTATCCACAATTTCTGCTAGATAACCACCTCCCCTCCTCCAACCAATCTATTAAGGATCTGGTCCTAGGGAACACTGAAAACAGCAGACAACACTAAGCACTAGTAGCAGAGGTAAACCACATTGCTGCGTTTCCATCCGTTGCCAGTTACTGTGTTCCATTTACAAAAAAAGAGAGATCCAGAATGAGTACCCAAGTTTAAAGTGGTCCTTGTTCTTACTCATTTCAATCCTACCTCTGTAAAAAAGGCAACAACGAAGGTGACTAAACGCATACATTCAGAATATACTGAGCTTGAAGTATCACTACAAGCTTTTCTTTTTACTATTTTGTATTACTCAAATTCTTGGGATTGTAGAATAAACTAGAGTTACCTGAAAGCAGGAGGACCAGCACCTTTTCGGACTTACAACTCTCTGAAATAGTGTCAAGTGCACTTAAGGATTTGATTTGCAAGCACAAGGAGAGGAACTGAAAAAAGAGTTATGAACAAACTGACAGGAATTTTTCAGCTACAAAATACATCAGTGGTTTAAACTTCCCTATCCTGCTTCCCTATGGAGTGCCCAGCTCAGTCCTGACAATATACTCAGAACCAGTGTCAAACCTGCTAACAAACTCCACATTTCTGCCAAACCCATCAAGAATTGTAACACAACCTTTGGTAACCTAAGAAGTATTTTCATTGCATCTCTTACAGCTGTATTTTTAAATACAGAAATGAATTAGCCTACAATAAGAACTGCTACATTCTGCAGCGGACAGCTTTCACTGTAAAAACGACAGACTGTAGCATTCCATAAGAGAAACGTTTTTTAAATTACAGTATTTGTTAGGTTTTTGTTAGCTTAATGCCCCACCTGCTGGCTGATGACTAAATTACATTGTGATAGTTATCAAAGAAGTCACATGTCTATTATTCTGTCACCAGCAGGTAGCTATATGCTGTCATGGCAACTAGTACAATTCTATGTAGAAGATGGACTGCACAGCTGGGTCCACCACAGTGTGAAGATTAACATACAGAAATAGAACCTAAATGGTTACAAAACAGACGTTTGTCTAAGATTTTTAATATCCATCTGGACTGATCACATGGAAGTATTACAAAGCATAATGTGAATAAGAAATACTACAAAAACAGTGAACTCCTCATGTATCTTTTAGTCTGTAAGAATTCCTACACCTTCAGCTGTGCCCAGCTCAGTCACCATACTGGGCTATGTTATATTCAGGTATAGTTTCTCAGAAATGGATCAGAGTCTAGGAGAAGAAACAAAAGTCAAGGCTTATAATGTAAAAATATTTCAGTCTCATTTGAGAATGCCATTTGAAAGAACAGTTTTAAAGCTTGGCTTATTTTAAAGAACACATACAGTCTACTGCTCACTTTGTAACCAAACCTCACTTGGTCAAAGGAGCTCTGTTTGGAGTTAGCACTAGCCTGAGTTTAGGACCTGCTTAATAATTTGAAAAAGCATGAATAAGGGACCCTTCAGAGGCAGATGGGCCTGTCATGTCTATCCCCTCAAGCTTGGTGAAATGGAGTCAGTAGACACCTGCTCAGCTATGCCAAGACGAAATGTTTCTGCAGCGGCCCTGAATTCACACAGGAATGTTCTTTTCCTGGACATACAGGAAGTGTCAGTTCTTTGCTGAAGTGTCAGTTCTAGGATTATCTTCTAGTTGTCCCCTGACTCCCCAGCTTGAGACTCCTGAACCTCTTGCAGATATTCCTGCATGGAATTAACTGCCTAAAACATGGTTATTAAAAGCTGAACAAACACAGTCAAGTAGCAAGACAAGTCAAAAATCCCTATTCAGGCTTCCTTCACCCCAGTAGACACATTTAGTACTGTCTCAGTGTCAGAAAGCATACTCTGGTGTGAACTGTCACACAGCACAGCAGCTCCTCATTTTCTAGCAGCCTAGCATTCTTGAGTGCTGTGCGCTCACCAAATCCCCAGAAACCACAGCAAAACAAAGCTGAGCAGCTCAGCCTTCACAATTTACTAACAGGCAACACAAAACTAAAATATCATTTCTGAAACTCCACCACTACTGATCCTTTTTATCTTTAAAAAAAAAAATCTGTTTTTAAAACCTGTGAAGAGAATTGCACTTTTAACGAAACTACCACAGACCACTTAAGAAAATAATTTTTGAGTCTGGTTGTTTCCTAAGTCAGGAATAACTGCTGCAACAGTGAGATAAGCACAACTGACACATTCTATGACAGCTATTGTAACATTCAAATAGATCACACACACTCCCTTGTCAAAAATAGGTAACTACAGCATTTACAGGAAATGTCTTATCAATAAAGATCTGTTGTTGCAATATTTTTCCTTAGAAGAGATTCAGCAAATAAGATGCTTAACTACATATACAGATCTCTGTTCTAGTGAAAAGTAGAATCAGAAGCAACCTCAATTAGCATTCCAAACATTTAGTGTTGTACCAGTAAGTTATCTGCACAAGTGAAGTGTCTAACAAAGCGAAAAAAAAAAAAAACCACACTTTTTCCTTTTGAAGTTTTACTCTGGTATTGCAAGCAAATCAGTTCTGCATATTTGCTCAAAATAAAAGGTAATTAACAGCCTTAAGGCACAGTAAGGGAAATTTTCTCCACAATTTAAAGTTCTATGTGCTATATATACATAACTTGACCAATGATGTTTTCAGCTTGATTGCTGTTTGACATCTCTCTACTACAGCGTGACCCTTTTCTGTAGCCCTGAACGTGAGAGGCCTCCAATGGCTAAGGTGAGAACATCTATAGCAAACTTTAAATCTACCTGCAAATCACAGGGGCAGCTGCTCAGTGCAACGGGGTATTGTCCTACGAATCCTGCCAAGCCTGAAGAGGATTTTCTCCCAGTAATTAAACATACTACCTTCAGAGATTTCCACCCTAGCACATAAGACAAAGGAAGACACTTTAAGGGTATGTCACAGAGCTTTGCAGGGAGAAAATTAGACAGACCAAAGCCCAACTAGAACTTAATCTGGCTACTGCGGTAAGAGGCAGTAAAAAACATTTCTATGAATGCATTAGCAACAAAAGGAGGGCTAAGGAGAATCTCCATCCTTTATTGGGTGCAGGGGGAAACATAGTGACAAAGGATGTCAATAAGGCTAAGGCACTTAATGCCTTCTTTGCCTGTCTTTAGTAGTAAGACCAGTTGTTCTCAAGGAACCCAGCCCCCTGAGGTGTAAGGCAGGGACAGGAAGCAGAATGAAGCCTCCATAATCCAAGAGGAAAAGAGTTAGTGATCTGCTACACCACTTCCACACAAGTCTATGGGGCCAGATGGGATCCACCCAAGGGTGCCAACCAAGCTGTCAGAAGTGCTCACCAACTTTCCATCATTTATCAGCAGTCCTGGCTAACTGGGGAGGTCTCAGTTGACTGTGTGACACAAATCTACAACAAATGTGACACACATCTACAAGAGCCAGGAGGATCGAGGGAACTACGGGCCTGTCAGTGTGACCTTGGTGCCAGGGAAGGTTATGGAGCAAATCACCTTCAGTGTCATCATGTGGCACATACAGGACAACCAGGCCATCAGGTCCAGTCAGCACGGGTTTATGAGAGGCAGGTCCTGCTTGACTGACCTGAACTCCCTGTGTGACAAGGTGACTCAGTGGATGAGGGAAATGCTGTGGATGTTGTTTACCTGGACAAAGCTTTTGGCAGTTTCCCATGGCATCCTCCTGGAGAAACTAGCTGCTCATAGCCTGGACAGGTGTGCTCTTTGCTGGGTAAAAAACTGGCTGGATGGCCGGGCCCAAGAGTGGTGGTGAATGGAGTTAAGACCAGTTGGTGGCTGGTCACAAGTGGTGCTCCCCAGGGCTCAGAACCAGGGCCAGTTCTGGTTACTATCTTTGCCAATGATCTGGACAAGGGGATCAAGTGCACCCTCAGTAAGTTTGCAGACATTGAGCTGGGCAGGAGTGCTGATCTGCTCGAGGGCAGAAAAGCTCTACAGAGGGATCTGGTCAGGCTGGATTGATGGGCCAAGGCCATTTGTATGAGGTTCAAGAAGGGTCAGTGCCAGGTCCTGCACCTGGGTCACAACAACCCTGTGCAATGCCTCAGGTCTGGGAAGAGTGGCTGAGAAGCTGCCCAGCAGAAAAGGATGTGGGGGTGTTGGGGGACAGCCAGAGGAATATGAGCCAGCAGTGGGCCCAGGTGGCCAAGAAGGCCAATAGCATCCTGGCTTGTTTCAGAAACAGTGTGGCCAGCAGGACTAGGGAAATGATTTATTCTTCCCCTATACTGAAGCACTGGTGAGGCCACACCTTGAATACTGTGTTCAGTTTTGGGCCTCTCACTACAAGACAGACACTGACGTGCTGGTGTGCCCAAAGAAGAGCAATGAAGCTGGTGAAGGGTCTAGAGCACAGGTCTTATGAGGAGCAGCTGAGGGAACTGGGGTTGTTGAAAGGACATTGTAGGGAGGTGGGTGTTGGTCTCTTCTCCCAAGTAAGAAGTGATAGGACAAGAGCAACAGCCTCAAGTTGCACCAGCTGTAAAAGGAATAAGCTTTTAGAAAACTCTTTTCTCTTAGAATATTATTAATAGCAGGAATAATTAGTAAATAGTTTTATAGGTTTAATTAATAGAGCACAGGTGCTCTAGAAACAATACTGGCAGTTCAACGCATATACTGCACATTTGTCCCCTGTACAGCCCTCATCATGGCTGTCTTAAAACCCAGTCAAGCTGAATTACTAAAAATTAATCTTAGGTATTAAGTTTTAGACATAACAAAAGATAAATAAGTTATTAAGTTGGGGTAAGCAATTTAGAAAAGCTAGGTAATGAAAAACTAGACATAGATTAAGTATATGTTAAACAGAACATTGAATCTTTTTCAGAAGTCTAAGAGTGAATTATGATGAAGATTGTTCAGAAGATAAGTAACCATGATGACTGAAGACTGCATCAGTGAGCAGTGGCATCAGAATTGGAACAGAACAATGAGAACTAGCAAAATTGTGGAATATAATGGACTTTTAAAATTGATAAATTGAGAGCTGAAAGTGCCTGGGAAATCACCAAAGACTCTTTGTATTGCATGTTATGTAAAATCATATATATAGAGGGTGCTTTTTGTTAACCGGTGCCACTCACTGAGGCGATAGCCCAGCTCTGATCCATTAATAAAGCAAGCCTAGAGGTACCCGCAGTCTGGTGAAATCCTTCAACACCAGGGGAAGGTCAGATTAGATTTTAGGAAAAATGTCTTCACCTCATTAAGTCACCATCCCTGAAGGTATTTAAACAACATGCAGATGTGGCACTTAGGGACATAGTTCAGTAGCGAACTTGGCAGTGTTAGGTTTACAGTTAGACTTTGATCTTAAAGGTCTTTTCCAACCTAAATGACTCTATGATGTAGTATATGGACTCTGACCAACGCATATTCCATTATCTGCCTTAATATCCTCCTAAAAGCCAGAGGTAGAAGTGTGCACCCATCCCAATTACAAGCATTCCTGAAAGACTAGTCCACCACGTGCATGTAGGATCCCCTTTGCATATTTTAAGGCATCATTTATCATTCTTGTTATGATGCACAGGAGCCATTACTCCTGTTTTAATCATTTAACTGCTTTCTACATCAGTTTAAAGCCAGCCTATGGCAAGAACTAGATGGCTGCACAGCTCAACCACGTATGACCACATGAACTGCTACAGACCAAAACTTTTGAGAGGCGATTCTCCCCCTCTACTCCTCTCTGGTGAGACCCCATCAGGAGTGCTGTGTCCAGCTCTGGAGTCCTCAGCACAGGAAAGACACAGACGCTGTTGGAGCAGGTCCAGAGGAAGACAAAAAAATGATCAGGGGGCTGGAGCACCTCCCCTGTGAGGACAGGCTGAGAGAGTTGGGGTTGTTCAGCCTGGAGAAGAGAAGGCTGCAGGGAAACATTATAGTGGCCTTCCAGTACTTAAAGGGGGCTACAGGAAAGGTGAGGAGGGACTCTGTATCAGGGAGGGTAGTGATAGGGTGAGTGGTAATGGTTTTAAACTGAAAGAAGGTAGATTTAGGTTAGATATAAGGAAGAAGTTCTTTACTGTCAGGGTGGTGAAACACAGGACCAGGCTGCCCAGAGAAGTTGTGGATGTCCCCTCCCTGGAAACATGGGGATGGCCCATCCCCATCCCCCAACAAGCCAGGTTGGACGGGGCTTTGAGCAACCTGATCTAGTGGAAGGTGTCCCTGCCCATGGCAAGGGGGTTGGACAAAAAAGACCTTTAAAAGTCCCTTCCAACCCAAACCATTCTATGATTTTAGAGTTCTAAGCACCAATTCTTCCCAGGGAAAAAAGTGAACAACTTCTATTAACTAGTGGTTCTAGTCCTCAAATGTTCCAGGAAGACTTCACAAGAAGTTTAAGAATTCCTTGAACACTCATTCATGGTGTACTAAAGGAACCAGCACAAAATAAAGGGGAAAAACATTTAGTTGTTTGTCCTAGCCAAGAAAAGGCACTACTGAGCACAGTGTTATTCCTCTAAATTTAAGACAGAAAGCATTAGTGTATAAAGCCAGACTTATCTTGAACTGGGTAGGGGAAAAGAAAATCAGCCTCCTTGACAGTTCAAACAATCATTGATATTTGAACACCTGACTACAGAAGTACCAATAGAAACAGCTTAACAGGTAAAACCTTAGAAGGCATCATTACAAACACACACCCCAAGAAGAACAGAAGAGTGTTGCAGATCCATAGCTAAAATACTGTCTTACAAGTAGTACCTCTAATATTTCACTGTATCAGAAACATACTGATTACAGCATGCATCTTTACTGAACTATGTATTCAGATGTTTTCAGAGGTTGTGATTTTAATTATGGTGCTAGTCCTAAAACAGTCACTGTATGAATAAAGATCCTTATTTTCAGCTCTGACATCATATTTTACAGCAACATATCTTTAAATGTAAAACCTGTCCTCCTCATTATTATACTTACTAGAACCTCCCAACCTTAAGCTAATAGAATGAACAACCCTTTTTCATGTTTGTCTTGAGCACCAAGTACACGGAAATTCACACCAGAACTACTAGAAAAAAGTTTTGTATTCAGTCAAAGCCAGAACAGTCACTGGGACAATACAAAGGCCTTTGTAACCTCAGCTAGTGCCTTCTTAAAAAAAAAAGTTACAGTGAAAGTGTTCCCCTCCTCTCCCCACACCCCTTCAAGAAACTTTAAAGTGACATTCACCTCAGAGTAGAAATGAAAAAGTATAAAGAATCCATCTAGGTTGTAAAGCTACTTAAGCTTTTTCTTGAGATGTAGGTTTCATCTGAAGAAGCCTTGATAGTTACTCTTTATAGTGTGAAATCATCTTTTTTTACTTTCTCAGTTACATTGTAAGTTGCAAACATTAAAGCTTTTAAATTATACATCTATCCTAAAATATTGGTCAACTGAGTCATTCCTGCAAGGAATATAGACTGCATACCTGCTAAAGGACTTCAAAAATCTGTTCCATTAAGGCATGCAAAAGAAAACCCTGTGAAATACAGTTAAGGGAAAAGCCTTTTGTCTCACTGTAGCATTTAAGGATCAGATCACCTTCGCGTAAGACAGAATTTAGCATCTTGGTTTAGCACACAAATACCTAGAAGGAAAAAATATTTCCATTTTGACAGGGAATTAGTGTCTGTGCCAGACAATCATTCTAATGGAGATCCAAGAATACCATCTGGCTGGCTGTCTCATTCCAAGAATAATTTTGTCAGGTGGCAAGGCTTGTGAACACAGTATGAAAAGGCCACAGCACCAAGCAGCTCACTGGGACACTTCAGGTAAGAACTGTAAAACAAGCAAGTGCCATAGTCCTATAATACCAAGTAAATGCAAGCATTTTATGTATCTATCTTGTCTCGACAATCATTTCTTTTGACAAAAAGCTGTCTTACTATTTACAGGAGACTTGCATGCTTTTGGGTCCCACACAGAATGTACATACTCTGTGCAAGCAAAGGCAGATCCACAAGAACTCCCTACTGCCTACTAGTTCACAATTAACACGGTCCACTTGATTTGATAATACAAGAGGTACAAATTTGCAAGAAGCTCCAATTGTGCACCTATTTTGGAAATGCCTTCAGCTACAGCCATATTAAACAGATGTTTCAACTTTCTGAATGCAACACAAAAGAGATTTACCTACTGTTTTTGTGTTACGCTTATAGGGTACTTCAAAAGGACATTAAAAATGCACGTTCTTAGTTATAACTTGTTACTTTTACTGGCATATGCCACAAGATGTACAATTCCCAGATGGGAATAAAAAA